>NW_026522030.1:20608750-21217500 GCF_021234435.1 Artibeus jamaicensis
AAATTAGAATATTTTCCACACATAATGGAAGGAAAAATGGACATAAATGAATCCAACATGAAATACAGAATATGCTTGCCATGTAAGTCTATCATTACTATCTTAATATAATGGGCGGCCATCTTTCAGAAAGGAACTGAGTGGTTTAGCTTTTTCAGATCTGTGTTGAGACCCTTTTTTATTTGGATTACCAGTTTAATGTCAGCTTACCCATCAAGATCATTTGTTTTCACCAAGTACTTTATAATGCATGTTCCCAATATTTAATTTTATTTTTTATGTTTAAATTTTTTAAATTTATTTTTAGAAAGATGGGAAGAGGGGGAGGAAGAGAAACCTTGATGTGTGAGAGAAATATCGATCGGTACCTCTTGCATTGTCTCCAACTGTGGACCTGGCTTGCAACCCAGGCACGTGCCCTGACCAGGAATTGAACCGGGGACCTTACAGTTCACAGGTTGTCACTGGATCCACTGAGTCACACCATCCAGGATGCCAATGTTTTATTGATATTTTTTATCCACTTTTTACATTTTTGTCACCTCCCTCATGAAAACAAAACACCCCGCTTCTGCTTTGGAGTGATAAAAGCCTAATTTCAATGGAAGACTCATCTGTAAAACTTTAGTACACATTTATGAGTATACACGCAGAGGCTGTCCTTAGCATTAGGGGCTGACAGCATTGTTTTGGGAGCTTAACACTTAAATGAATTATTTTGCCACTTTAAAACAGGTGATAGTTTTTGGGAAATTAAATGTATGAGCCCTGGTAGGTAAGAAAACACAGAATTGCAAAGAACCAGATTATACTATTTGCTGCCTAGAAACTCCACTCAATAAGTTCAAGGCATCGACAGTTGTGTTAAACATTTAAGAACCAGAACTGAGTATCAAGTATTGTTCATTTTTCAAATTCAGTTTCTCCCTCTAGATGATGGTCTGTTATCCAAGTAGCAACTGCATAGACTTCACAGAATAATATAAGTTATTAGAGAAATTTTGTTCCACTCACTTTACCTTTGTTTTGAAAGCAATTCTAAGGGGCAAGTCATATATCACTTAAGAATTATGACTTTGGTGTTTGCCTCACATTTTCAACTTGCTAAATAAAATAACTTCAAGTGAATTTAAGAATCTGCCTCATTTTACAACCACTGTAATTTACAATAGGTCTCATCTCTTTCTAAAATTTATGTTTTTGAATAGGTAATAACATTCACATGTTCAAAGTTCAAAGCATAAAAAAGCGTACAGTGAAAAGATTTTCTTGGACACCTGTCCTCCAGCCTCCTGGTTCTTCCTGAACCTAGAGGCACTCAGCGTAACCAATTTCTACACATGTGTACGACCCCAGGCCCGTTGCATTTTCCCCGAACATTCGTAGTGGAGCTCGTTCTTGGTCAGTGCACAAAGAACTGCCTTTTTCCCCCTACAGTTGCAGAGTGTTCCCTTATTGATGGACATTTAAACTAAGCTTTTTCTCATTCTGTTGACCAACTATTGAGCACCTGCTTTATGCCAGGCACTATTCTTTGCACTTAGGATAACAACGTACAAAGCAAGGGGCTTTCCTGCCTTGTGGAGCCAGTTTTTTCTGGTCTTGGGGGAGATATAATAAAATATGATACATAATTTGTACATATATCAATTTGCCTGAGTGCCAGTATACTTACAAAGTGAACTCAGAATTGGAATTTCTGGTTTAAAAGCTGTCTCTTTTTTTTCATCGGAGTAGATAGCTGCCCAGCTGCTCTTCTTTGATGTGCTGGTTTACGTATCTACTATTAGCAGTGTTTGAATGCCTGTTTTTTCATACCTCTTCCAACACAGTGTGTGATCAAACTTTTTGATCTTTACCAAACTGATGCAGAAGAAAGGCATGTCAGTGGAACATTCATTTGCATGTTTCTTTGTAGAACAGCTTACGATTTGTATGTTTTGAAAAGGCATTCATATTTTCTGAGACTCTTGTCTATTATTTTCATTGAGTTTTTATTATTTTAGGGGTTTATTATGTATGTATGTGTATATGTATTTATTTATTTATTACCACTCAGACTGTGCTCTCTCCCTCTTACTCTTCCAAAGGAAGAGAAGAACCATCATCGGTGGCTATTGGCAGTCGCAAAAGCAACACCAAAAGCCAGCTTCACACTCAGGATAGAGGGGTTCTTTAAAAGTTACTGATCTTTAGTACATTTTAATTGATTGATTGATTGTTTGATTCATTAATTTTAGACCCTGGAAATGTGAGGATTTTTTTTCTTTTTTTAAAGATTTTTATTTATTTATCTTTAGAGGGGAAGGGAAGAAGAGAGAGAGAAATATCAATGTATGGTTGCCTCCGGTGCATCCCCTGCCGGGAACTGGCCTGCAACCCAGGTATGTGTTCTGACTGGGAATCGAACCATGATCCTTGGTTCATAGGCCAGCACTCAATCCACTGAGCTACACCAGCCAGGGCAGGATTTTTTTCTTAATCAAGCCTCTTAATATTGTTGAATGGAGTTATATGTTAATATCAATGTTGTATCTATACTAGAAATTATAGCAGTAATTTAATTTCTCATTTATCATTTAGGAAACGTATTAGAGATTTCAGGTGCATTAGCCCAAAGACTTTAATTTATGAGAACTAAAGTGTAAACTAAGTGTATTGTGTTACTGTGTTTGGTCATCATAAATAATAGTTAGATTATTACCCATGCTTAACATATGTGTATATACCTGACATTTTCTATTGAATGGCTGAAACAGTATTTGTCAGATTTCATCTTTATCCCTTATAAAATGGGAAGTAATGAATAAATAAAGTCAATCCTTGGATTACTTTAAAGCTGAGGGGCAGAACACCTGGAAATCACCAATTAGATTACTTTTTAAAAAACGTTTAAGTATATTTTATTGATTATACTATTACACTTGTCCCATTTTTTCTCCCCCTTTTTAAACTGTATTTTATGGATTATGCTATTACAGTTGTCCCATTTTCCCCACTTCACTCCCTTCAACCCTGCACACCCTCTCCCACCCACATTTCCCTCCTTAGTTCATGTCCAAATGTCATACATATAAGTTCTTTAGCTTCTACATTTCCCATACTGTTCTTACCTTCCCCCTGTCTATTTTCTGCCTACCATCTATGCTACTTATTTCCTGTACCTTTTTCTTCTCTCTTCCCCCTCTCACTCCTCTGTTCATAACCTTCCATGTGAACTCCATTTCTGTGGTTCCGTTCTTGTTCTGGTTGTTTGCTTTTGTTTTTGTTTTAGGTGTGGTTGTTGATAATTGTGAGTTTGCTGTCATTTTACTGTACATGTTTTTTATCTTCTTTTTCTTAGATAAGTCCTTTTAACATTTCATATAATAAGGGCTTGGTGATGATGAACTCCTTGAACTTGACCTTATCTGAGAAGCACTTGATCTGCCCTTCCTTTCTAAATGAAAGCTTTGCTGGATAGAGTCATCTTGAATGTAGGTCCTTGCCTTTCATGAGTTGGAATACTTCTTTCCAGTTCCTTCTTGCCTGCAAGGTCTCTTTTGAGAAATCAGCTGATAGTCTGATGGGCACTCCTTTGTAGGTAACTCTCTCCTTTTCTCTTGCTACTTTTAGGATGCTCTCCTTATCTTTAATCATGGCTAAGGTAATTATGATGTGCCTTGCTGTGTTCCTCCTTGTGTTATAGAACAAGTCCAAAGTGGGCACAATATACTATTACCAAAAGTACCCCCACTAGGTTCACATTGTTTGCCGCCATAGGAAAGATGTCTCTCGATGCCAGAGATTTGTGAAAAGGAAAGAAAATGTTTATTTAAAGCTATACAGGCTTGAAGTAGCAACCTAATGTCTTCATTAAAATATTAAAGTCTTTTAAGATACCCACAGACACACACCGTCCTTCCTTCTCCCTCTGGCCTTATCTGGGCTACTGTATCTCAGGAAAAGTTGCAGTCCGTGATTCAGGCTCTCAGCACCATCAGCTGTGTCGGTGTCAGGATCTGCAGTTAATCCAGAGGTATGCTGCACCTTCTCATGGCCCACCAACAAAAGTCCTTGCACCCCTTTTCTTCCAGGCAAAGTCTCTCCTACTTCTTAAGCCACGTGGCCAAAGGGAGCACCTCAAAGCCATGGGGTCTTCACTCTAGCCAAAAGCATATGGTTCTCTCCCCACCAAAGCTTTGGGGAAGAGGGTCACCACTCTGCCAAAGCCGAGTGGTGGTTCCCTGCCAAAGCCGCATGGTGATTCTCCCTCACATGGATGTGGGAGTTTCCACTCTGGCCAGAACTGTGTGGTTCTCTCTCCACATGGCTGACGAGTCTGGGTTTAAATCCCCATGCCAGTCTTCTGCTGGAGCCCCATTTCTGACTCGTCCCACAATCGGCTACACTTGGCCAGCACTCGCATATCCTTCCGGCTTTATTGGACTGCCATAGTGAGTCTGGGCAGGTGTGGCCCCGTGGCGTGGAGCCAGTCATTTCCAAGTTCTCATGCAGGTGCTGTAATCAGGGGGTTTCCTCCCAGTTAAGTCTTGGGTGGAAATCATTTCCATCCCCCTGGCTCAAAGCATGGCCACAGCTATTTAACGTATCTGTGCGACCAGTTAAAGGCTATAGATATGTGAAATGACCATGCCAGAGGTTAGCTGCAAAGCTGTTGCTATGCAAAACAGCTCTCAATGGCCCTGCTCCATGTGTCCCTTCCCCCAACTCAAACCTGTGGGGGGAAGGGGTGAGGACATCCTATATATTTTTCTAATATTTCCTGGACACCTTGAGTTCTGAACCCCATTCCAAATCCCTTTTTGGGGCCCCCCTCTTGGCTGCACCCTGTTACACTTGAATCCAACTTCTTTAGGACTCTCTGAGCTTCCTGGACTTCTTGGAAGTCTATTTCCTTTGCGAGATTGGGGAAGGTCTCCTTAATTGTTTGTTCAAATAACTTTTCCATTTGTTGCTCTTCCTCTTCTCCTTCTGGTACCCCCATAATTCAGATGTTGGAACGTTTAAAGATGTCCTGGAGGTTCCTAAGCCTCTCCTCTTTTTTTTGAATTCTTGTTTCTTCATTCTTTTCTGATTGGATGTTTCTTTCTTCCTTCTGGTACACTCCATTGATTTGAGTCCCAGTTTCCTTCCCATCACTATTGGTTCCCTGTACATTTTCCTTTATTTCACTTAGTGTAGCCTTCATTTTTTCGTTTAACTTGCGACCAAATTCAACCAATTCTGTGAGCATCCTTATCACCAGTGTTTTGAACTGTGCATCTGGTAGGTTGGCTATCTCTTCATCACTTAACTGTATTTTTTCTGGAGCTTTGATGTTCTTTAGTTTGGGCCTTTTTTTTTTTTTTTTTTTTTTTTTTTTGTCTTGACGTGCCTGTTAATGTAGTGACAGCAGAGCCTTAGGTGTTCACCAGGGCAGGACAGCCCAGTTGCTAGGTTGTGACACTGTATGTGGGGGTGGGGTCAGAGAGGGAACAGTGGCGCTTGCTCTGCTCTCTTCGGGGATTTCAGTCACTTCCCCCACTTCCCATAAGCAAACTGGGCCCTTCTGGTGCTCATTCCTGTGTGGGTGGGCTTGTGTGCATTCTAGGACCCTGTGGGTCTCTCCAACGAACTCTCCTGTGAGGCTGGGAGTCTCTCCCTGCACCGCAGCCCCCCACAGGTGTTTTCAATCAGTGTTTTGAGACTTTATTTCCCCACACTGGGGCCCTGGATTGTGCGGTGTGTCCCGCTACCCAGTTTCACCTGGTTTATCTGTACTTGAATGTGGGACTGCCCGGTTTGCCAGCCCCACCTTGTGCACCACACCCCTCCACAATCCGCCACCTCGCTGGGTCCACCAGCCGGGTCCACCAGCCAAGTCCACCAGCCGCTGCTTTCCTGTGAGCCCTCTCCGCCCCAGCTGCCCAACTACGCCCCTCCTACTGGTCTGGATAAATGTGTCTTTAACTCCTCAGTTGTCGAACTTTCACATAGTTTGATTTTTCTGTCAGTTTTTTTTTGTTTTTGTTTTTGTTTTTAAATTGTTGCTGTCCTTCTTTTGGTTGTGTGAGGAGGCATAGTGTGTCTACCTATGCCTCCATCTTGGCCAAAAGTCCACATTACTTATTTTATGACCATGGAATGGATGACATTCCATATGGCCATATTTTGTCTGGACACCCAATTTCTGCATTCTCTTTATTTCCCACTACAAAGAATAAGGAGATGCTCTGGAAATTGCATTACCTACCCTAGCCCTTCCTATCTGAGATTCTCATGTTTCCACTCAAATAAAGAAAAGTGGAGCCATTCCTTTTACTACTAATACTCAAAAAAATAGATCAAATCAGTCACTTCCTTCTTCTCTTCCTATAGCTCCCAGACATATCACTTGGTCTTTATTTTCTACTTCTCTCCTCCGCTTTCTTTATCTCCATTATTAACTACCCCTCCACCTCTAAAACTAAAATTCAAAACATTTAGTTCTTGGCTGTGAGCTTTTCTTTTGCTACAACTTCTTAGATCTTACTTTCTGAAATTTCAACGACCATTTTGATTCAAACACAAAATATATCAATAACAGTTATGTTGTAAGACTAGATGAGAGGGGAAGTGGATTAGGAATGGAAGAGTTTAGTCTTCTGATTAAGTAACATGGCAGAAATCCAATAAATCACAAAATTTGATAACCAAGAAATAGTCATATAAGCATATGACTTAGAAAAATTGAGGTCAGTACTGGAGGGAGTACTTGGATGATATGAGGGTACTTGCCTCTGGGAAGGGAGACCAGGGACTGGGGGGGGTGGGGTGGGTACTGGAACGGATTGTTTTTGGTCATCACAAACCTCACAAACCATTTGTTTTTTCACTTTAAAAAAACCTTCTGTACATATATTATAACTACATTCTGGTATTTTACAGAATTATTGATTGAGCCCTGGCTGGTATGGCTCAGTGGATTGAGTGTTAGCCTGAGAACCAAAGGGTCCCCAATTCTGTTCCCAGTCTAGGGGTGCATGCCTGGGTTAAGGGCCAGGTCCCCAGTAGGGGGCTTGCAAGAGGCAACTACACCTTGACGTTTCTCTCCCTCTCTTTCTCCCTCCCTACCCCTCTCTAAAAATAAATAAAATCTTCAAAAAAAAATTCCTCCTATCACCAGTCATTATTGCACAATTGTTAATATCTTAGTGTATATTCTTTTGAAAGTCTCCTCTGTATATCTAGTGTGTATGTGTGTGTGTGTGTGTTTTAATCCAAAACACATGTGTTTATCTGGATGGTTCCCCACTCACACTGATTCTGTTAAGCCTTTCTTTTCCTCCTGTAGGCTGACAGAAAATAGTGGAGCAGCCAACATACAAAACTACTGTTTGTGCATGGCTAAAGATGGTAGTGATTTTATAGCATCCTGGGCACTTCACATCCATGAGGTGGGAATTGGGGTTCTGCACCAAGTGCTGCTTCTTCTGTTTCCTTTTCTCCTCTTCTGGAGAGGCGTGTTATTTTAGGGAGGTTGTCACCATTGAAAAATGCCACGTGTGTTTTTTAACCACCATGTAATCATGCTATTTATGTTCTTCTTCTATAGCTGCTTTTCTTTTTAAGATTTTATTTATTTATTTTTAGATAGAAGGGAAACAAGGGAGAAAGAGAAGGAAACATCAATGTGTGGTTGCCTCTCACACGCCCCTAATTGGGGACCTGGCCTGCAACCCAGGCCTGTGCCTGGGAATCGAACCAGCAATCCCCTTGCTCTACAGGCTGGTGCTCAATCCACTGAGCCACACCAGCCAGGGTGATTCCTGGTTTTTAAATTTTTTAAATTTATTTTTAGAGAGAGAGGAAGGGAAGGAGAAAGAGAAGGAGAGAAACCTGAAAGTGTGGTTGCCTCCCATGAACCCCCCACCAGGGAACTGGCCCTCAACCCAGGCATGTGCCCTTGACTGGGAATCCAACTGGCAACCCTGTGGTTCGCAGTCCACTCTCAATCCACTGAGCTGCACCAGCCAGGGCGATACCTGCTTTTTTAATTTAACATTTCATTTGTAAATTTCATCTCATTTAATTTTACTATGTTTATATTTTTCTATTCACTCCCAAGTATCTTGTTTCAACTGGTTTATTTAAACTAATATACCATGCGTTATGTACATTGTATCTGATTTATTTATTTATTTAAATTTATTGGGGTAACATTGGCCAATAGTGTTATTTAAGACATTGTATATGATTATTTTTCTTAAATCTCTTTTAATTTAGCACAGTTCCTAGCTTTTCTTTTTTTGTTTAAAATAATAATAACACTGACTTATTGAAAATTTGAGCCAGTTCTGCAGAACTACTTTTGAATGAGTTGATTGGTTCCTGGTGATGCCATTTGTTCATCTCTCTCCCATGCTTCCTGGAAACTGGAAATCATATCCAACAGTGGGATGGATCCAAGTGTGAAGTATTTTTTGCTTGAATGCCAAACAGAGGTTATGCCTGAATTTCATAATTTATCCATCAGAAATCACGTCTGGACCACTGTCGGTGGTGCTGGGATTGTCCATTGGATTAAGATGGTGGTAGTTGATCTCCATTGTGTAGTTAGGTGCTCCTTGCAGCTTGTGTGACCTGGATGGTGTTACTTTGGCAATTTACAAATCAATATCCCCACTCACCTAATAGTTTTAACCTCATTAATTACTTTTGCCTGAATCACCAGTTTCATTGGTTTTGCAAAATGATGTTTCTTAATTTTGAAAATCCTTCTATATGTATTAGTTTGTATTCTTTTGTAATGAAGAACTAAGTAGAACTAGATCTGATTACTCTAAAACTAGGATAAATGCTTATTTTTTTGGTTTTAATTACCAGTTTTTGAAGTAAGAAGCTGTTTCAATAGATATCTCAGGAAGAGACAGTTGAGGTTTTATGTCCCCCACCCCTTTTTGAGACTCTGAGGGAGTCAGACTTTCATTGAGATGATGTTTTGGTGAGCTACACTGTAGCTGCTACAGTCTTTTAAAATTTATTTTAATTTTTTTTTTGAGAGAGGGAGAGGGAGAGGGAGAGAAACATTGGTTGCCTCTCGCACACCCCCAACCAGTGACCTGGCACGCAACCAAAGCATGCGCCCAACTGGGAATTGAACCAGCAGCCCTCTAGTACATAAGCTGAGCCTCAATCCGCTGAGCCACACCAGCCAAGGCATTATTCTTTGTTGTCATTGTTGCTGCTTTTAATGCTTAAATTGGTAAAACTTTTATCATTGGGAGAGCTGCTCCTTCTGTCTTGTGGAGTAGGTCTTGGAGACCATGTAGTACTTGGGTTTGGTGCTGTTGCTATCCTCATTGTCCAGTTTTACAGTCCAAAACCTTCACACTGAAACCCTCAATTCTTTTTTTCTGAGGTGACAGGCAGTTGGCCATCACGTCTAGAAAATGCTTCAGAGGGACCCACTTCATATTTCTAGGTTAACACATTATTACAGTATAAACCCCGACTCAGATGTGTACCTTGAGGAATATTTCTGACAGTGCTCAAAATGCCACGTTTTTATGACAGCTTGACAAGTCACCACCTTTAAAGATGTGCACACTCTGCCCACATCTCTGCAGTTCAGTTTCATGGTTTCATGCTTCTCATTTTTTTGTACCCAGAGTTAAGGACTATGCATATGTTTCAACAATGTTTTTCTGCTGATGTTTATATAAGAAGGTTGTATGTGTATGTTTCTCAAACCCAATACAAATTTCTTTTTTTTATAGAGCAATGTACAGAAAAGTCTTAGTTATATTCAATCTGTCCCTGATAGAATATGTCATTTGGAAAATTATGTTGCATGTCCAAATTCAGAGAAGATTGTGAGTTCTGGATGGATCTGGCACTAAGAGGCCATATTCCTGCAATACAAAGATCTGTTAAGGAATATTGTTTGGCATTGTTTTAAATTTACTACTTACTGGCATGATAATTTGCTCCGAGTGTGTTTACTGTGTTTTAGTTTCCTTTTAGGAAAGAAGCGTCAGGGGTTATTATGATCAGAAAGGTCTAAGATGGCCAGGTCACATGAGGCCTTACAGACCAAGGTGTAAGAACTTTGGATCTTATTTTGAGCGAGAGGAGAAACCAGGATTTCAGAGGACGAGTGACATGATCCATCTGAACCTTCAAAAGGGTTATCCATGCTATAGTATGGAGAATAGACTCGGAGGGTGGGGAAACTAGGGAAAGTTTACAGTGAAGGAGCGGAACTAAGCACACCAGTTAAGAAACTGTTGCATTAGTCCAGGCTTTGCAGTGATGCTAAGTAATTATATTTCAGGAATATTTTGAAAGTGAGGCTAACAGGGTTTGCTAACTCATCAAATGGGGAATGTAAGTGAAGGAGAGGAGTTGAGGATGATACCAAGGGTTTTGGGAAGAGGAGCTGGTAAATAGTTCTGCTGTTTACTGAAACTGGAGGAGGGGTAGGTTTGAAGGAAATCAAAGCTCAATCCTGGACATGTTATATTTAGGATTCTGGTTAGATTGCTAAGTGTTACTGATCAGGTAGCAGTGTATAGAATACGGATTTCTTTGGGGGTAGGAGGTGGGGGAGTCAGACCTAGAGATAGGTGTTTTGCAGTCATCAGCCATGGAACTAGTTGGGATCACTAAAGGAGTAAATATAGGTAGAAACAAAAAGTCTGAGGCTTGATCCTTGGGACATAACAGCTTTTAGAAATCCAAGATGTAAGGAGAATCCAGTAAATGGGACTGAGGAGTTGCAGTCAGTGGTGTGGGAAATCTCCCTGAGGCCACAGGGATAAAAGGGCTTCAAGAAGAGTGGAGTCAGCTGGGTCAAATGCTGCCACTAGATCAAGAAAATGAGGGCTCAGGACTGACTTCGACTATGGGATTTCGCAGTGTGATTGTCTCTGGGTACATGACAAATAGTGTCTCTGCTTTACATCACTATTCTGCCCCTGTGGACACAAAGCACTGGTTGATATTCTTGGCAGTTGCTCTTTTTCACGTGTGACCTCTTTGTGTTCCTTAGTTTTAAGCTTTGGGCTCTATATTCTGACTTTGGTCCTCACTTCTCTTCCCTCAATTTCACACATTTTCCCCACTCTTCTGGGGACGTTGTCTTTTTCCTTACAATGCTTCTGATGGAGTTTGTTCCCTTGGTCCCAGCATCTTCTGCTTGCTAATGGGTTTATAACCATTTTTGGTGTGTATCATGGACTCCTTTGGTACTCAGATGAAAGTTTATAGGCCCTTTTCCAGAACATTTTTAATTGCTTAAAGTAAAATACATGAGAGTACAAAGGAAAACCAGTTATATTGGAATGATAAAAATATATTTGCATCTTTATTAATGTATTAAGTAAAACGTTGTAGCAGGGGGCCTAATACTGTAAATTCATAGTAGTGGTTAAGTGTAAATAATATAATACTAATGTGATTTGTTGCTGTATTCATAATAGAGAATTTTTACATTTCAGTTTCTAGTTAATGAAAATAAAAGATACAGTTTTATTCCCATGTAAGTCTTGAGTCCTACGTTAAGAACATAGAGTGAGAACTGTAATGCTGGTGTGAACAGGCCATTGAATAGGTCACCAGATGGAAGAACAAGCCTTGTCTGCATGGAAGCGTACTGCCACTTTTGCCCCCTCCTCCCAGGCGCTTACCAGATAGCATTTGTCATGGGGAGAGGATTCAGACGTGAACTTTATGCTTTGAGTAGAGTGCAGAATTAGGTTCTTCAGCAGGAATAGTAACTTTATAAAATGTATTTGAAAAAATCTGAACACTTGTAAACACTGTCACTTAATATAATATGTTTGGCTGTTCTCTCCTCTTCTTTCAAGTTTCAAAAATTGGCCCATTTGTTCTATTATAGAAGGTTTCTTTTGTTGCTGGGTACTTCATTCTTTGATTAGCTTACCCAAAGCTGTCTTAAAATCTGTATTTCCTTCTTCAAAAGTTCCATTTGAGCTGTTTACATCCTTTGTCTTATGGGACAGGGACCACTAGGGAGGGAGGCTGATGCTTGTGTGCATTCATTCACTTGTAGGATGCTTCTGCAAAAGGCCCTTTTTCCTTAATGACAAAGGAGTGAGTTCTGATGATATTCAGGGCAAAAGGTCAAGGAGAAACCCTGCTCATTTTTACATTGGGTTGTATGTTTTCTTCTGTTGGGCTTCAAGAGTTCTTTGAATGCATTCAGATACTAGTCCTTTTTCAGACACACAGTTTGCAGATATTTCCGATTGATTTGTGGCTTTGTCTTTTCATTCTCTTAAGAGTGTCTTCCACAGAGCAGATGTTTTTAATTTTAATGAAGTCTATCTTACCAGCTTTTTTCTTTTATGGATCAAGCTTTTGGTATTGCATCTAAAAACTCATTGTCGGCCCTGGCTGGGTGGTTCAGTTAGTTAGAGCATCATCCCAATACATCAAGGTTACAGGTTCAGTCTCTGGTCAGGGCACATACAAGAAGCAACCGGTGAATGCATAAAATAAGTGGAACAACAAGTCAATGTGCCCTCTCTCTCTCCTACCCTCTCCTCTCTCTCTCTCTCTAAAGAACAAACAAAAAAAATTAACAAGCTCATTGTCAAACCCAAGATCACTTAGATTTTTCTGTGTTACCTGGCAAAGTGAACACAACTTCTAGAAGTTGTGTAGTTTTGTGTTTTACATTTAGGTCTATGATCTATTTTGAATTAATTCTTATGAAAGATATAAGGTCAGTGTCTAGGTTCATTTTTTTTGTATGTGGATATCTTTTCATTTATTTTTAATACTCTTTCAGAAGAGGTTTTTAAGTTGCTAAATA
The DNA here is from genome assembly GCF_021234435.1 of Artibeus jamaicensis. NCBI lineage: Eukaryota > Metazoa > Chordata > Mammalia > Chiroptera > Phyllostomidae > Artibeus > Artibeus jamaicensis. The sequence goes on from NW_026522030.1 coordinate 20,621,553, forward strand.
ATTTGTTAACCTTCATCTTTCCAGCTCTCGTGGAGTCTTAAGTTTTTGGTGATGGTCCCAAGTAATGTTCTCCCCAACAATCATTATTTAGTAGTATTATGTGAACTGTTTCCATCACAATTTCATCTTTCTTAAACTGTGTCCAATAAAAAAACACATGACATGATAGGTTAAATACAAGGGTTTTGTGTAAGAATAAAATAATGTATGTTTTGGTACCTCTTTGTAGGTATCTAATGCATATACATAATCATCAATTCTTTGGGTTCTTTTCACTAGTATATCTGTAGTATTATGTTATACTGTATTAATAGACTGAAAGTATAATTTTTACTAAAGCCTCCTTGAAAGAAATCCATATTTTTGATACAGTAGCTTACGCTGTGATTCGATTTGTCATTCTACTGTCCCAGGATATTGTAATATTGGAGGACATTATTCTTTATTATTTTTCCAAAATCATGTTTTTGGAAAATTTTTTTAGTTTTTTAAAAAAGATTTTTTTATTTTTATACACAGGGGAAGGGAGGGAGGAGGAGGAGAGCAACATCAATGTGTGGTTGCCTCTCTTGTGGCCCCCTACTGGGGACCTGACCTGCAACCCAGACATATACCCTGACTGGGAATCGAACCAGCAATGCTTTGGTTCTCGGACTGGTGCTCAATCCACAATGTTTAATGATATTAATTCATACCAGTACCAAAGGGAACTCTTTGGTTTTTATTATTCTTATCTATAATTGTACCATTTTGGCACTTGTACCTCCTCCACACCCCTACCACCACCCCCTCTACCTCATCCTTCCCAGAATTGTTATCCAGTGGCAAAAACTTGTTAAGCTTATTAGTAAGGTTATTTCTGAGAAATAGAAATTGATAATAAATGTTAACATGTTTTTTCAGCATCTTTTGATGTGATCAAACTATTTAAAATTTCTTCCTCTAATATTGTACTTCGTTGATAAATTTTCTTTTATTGACGTAGGTTAAGGAATCAGACTTACCTCAGGTAAACATGAATAGATTGTTAGCACTTTATTATTGTATGTTGTCACTATGCTGTATATACACTTTATGCTGCAGCTTTATTTAGTATTTTTATTCCTGTGTTTGAGTGAGATTAATTTTTCTTATTTTAGTCCTTTTTGTATTTTATAATCAGTGTCATGTAAAGTGAGTTGGGAAATAGCAACTTATACTGAGTAGGTTAGGAACAGTTTGTCACTGGGATTATTGTATCTGTATATTTAAAGAAATGAACCGGTGAGCCTATCTAGTAAGGAGCTTTTCCTTTGTAGTTTGTTTTTTTTTTTAAATTTTTTATTTATTTATCTTTAGAAGGGAAGGGAAGGGAAGGAGAGATGGAGAGAAATATCAATGTATGGTTGCTTCTGGTGCACCCCCTGCTGGAAACTGGCCTGCAACCCAGGCATGTGCCCTGATAGGGAATTGAACCGTGATCTTGTGGTTTGCAGGCCCCGTGCTCAATCCACTGAGCTACACCAGCCAGGGCTTCCTTTGTAGTTTTTTTGATATATTTTAATGATTATGCCATTACAGTTGTCCCATTTCCCCCCCTTCACTGCCCTCCACCCTGCATACTCCCTCCCCCGCTATCCCTCCCCTACCATCCCTCCCCTTTAGTATGTCCATGTGTCACAAGTCCTTTAGATTCTATATTTCCCATACTATTCTTGCCCTCCCCCTGTCTATTTTCTACCTACCGTCTGTCTCTGCTACTTAGTCTCTGTACCTTCTTCCCCTTCTCCTCCTCCCACTCCCCTGTTGCTATCCCTCCGTGTGATCTCCATTTCTGTGGCTCCACTTTTGATCTACTGTCCTCTTAGTTTGCTTTTGTTTTAGGTGTGGTTCTTAATTGTGAGTTTGCTGTCCTTTCACTGTTCATATTTTTATCTTTTTCTTAGATAAGTTCCTTTAACATTTCATATAAAAAGGGTTTGGTGATGATGAACTCCTTGAACTTCTCCATATCTGACAAGCACTTTATCTGCCCTTCCATTCTAAATGAAAATTTTGCTGGATAGAGCAATCTTGGATGTAGGTCTTTGGATTTCATGACTTGGAATACCTCTTTCCAGCCCCTTCTTGCCTGCAAGGTCTCTTTTGAGAAATCCACTGACAGTCCGATGGGAATTCCTTTGTAGGTGACTGTCCCCTTATCTCTTGCTGCTTCTAGGATTCTCTCCTTCATTTGAATCTTGGCTAATGTGATTATGATCTGCCTTGGTGTGTTCCTTCTTGGGTCGAACTTCTTTGGGACTCTCTGAGCTTCCTGGATTTCTTGGAAGTCTATTTCCTTTGCCAGATTAGGGACATTCTCCTTTATTATTTGTTCAAATAAGTTTTCCACTTATTGCTCTCCCTCTTCCCCTTCTGGTACCCCTATAATTCGGATGTTGGAGCGTTTAAAGATGTTCTGGAGGTTCCTAAGCCTCTCCTCATTTTTTTAAAATTCTTGTTTCTTCATTCTTTTCTGTTTGGTTGTTTCTTCCTTCCTTCTGGTCCACTCCCTTGATTTGAGTCCCAGTTTCCTTTCCATCACTATTGGTTTCCTGTGCATTTCCCTTCATTTCAATTAGTTTAGCCTTCATATGTTTTTCTAATTTGTGACTCAAATCAACCAGTTCTGTGAGCATCCTGATCACCAGTGTTTTGAACTGTGCATCTGATAGGTTGGCTATCTCTTGGTCGCTTAGAACTGTTGGCTCTAGGGCTTTGAGGTGTTCTTCTTGAGCCATAATGTTTTGGTCTGTTTGTGCCTGTAACGTATGAGGGGCGGAGTCTTAGGTGTTCACCAGGGCTGGGAGACCCAGTCTCTGGGTTGTAATGCTGTATGTGGGGGTGGGGTCAGAGAGGGAGAAATGGTGTTTGTTCCTCTGTCTCTGGGATTTCGGTCCCCTCTGCTGCTTCTCACAAGTAAACCGGCCCCCCCTGGTTCCGGCTCCCTGGTGTGTGGGCCTTTGTACTCTCCAGGACCCTGTGGGTCTCTCCAACAAACTCTCTGTGAGCCTGGGAGCTTCTCCCAGCACCTTGACCCAAAAGTTTCTTCAGTTGGTGCTTTTAGGCTTTAATTCCCGTCACTGTGGCCCCAGCCTGCATGATCTGTCTCGCTGCTAGCTCCTTTACCTGGTTTATCTGCACACAAATGTGTGACCGCGGTCAGCCAGCCGCCTTGTGCCTTCAGTTGGTCTGCCCGTTCCCACCCCACGCCTGGGATCTGCCAACTGCTGCTGGTGTTCCTGGGTTGGTCTGGCCACTTTTTCCTTCGGGACACAGCTCCACCAGCCGCTGACTCCGCCCCTTTTACCGGTCTGGCTGAATGGTTTGTTGTTGTCGGACTTCCGTACAGTTCAATTTTCTGTGTTTTGGTTGCATTTCTGTCACTAACTTTGTTGTCTTTAAACTCAATTGTGCAAGGAGGCACAGTGTTTTCATTTATGCCTCCATCTTGGCCAGAAGTCTTCTTTGTAGTTTAAAAAATAATGTTCTCATTTCTCTGCTATTGCCAATTGAATTATTTTATCATTTTATTTTTATGAATGTGTAAGAGTAATACATGATAGAAATCAACCTTTAAACAACTCTAAAAAAGTAATTTCAATAAGTGAAATTTTTAATATTAAGAAAAAAGGTGTCAACGTTTAGTTGGTAGCATTTTTTTCTCAGTGACATATGGAATAATTGGATATCTGAATTGATGGCATCATAAATTTTACAAAATATGGTATTTGTCAATGTAATGTGTACAGGGGTGTTAATGGGATGTCCTTAAGTTCATCGAAACATGTACAAATTCAGAGTGGAAAAATACCGTAGGTCTCACTTGGCATCACCTTATTCAGAAGGGTATAGGACAGAAACTTGTCAGGAAGACGGTGGGAATCCTTGCCACAGTCCGTGGAGCAGTTCATACTTTCTGAAATACTCTTCTAATAGCTCAGTTTCAAAGAGATGATATCCATGTCAGATGGTGGATAGGCATAGTTTTCAGGATTCTCTCTCTGCAAGGCACATACCTAATTACATGTCGCTACACTTAGAGAAGCTCAGAAACATGGTTTTCTATAGTGTCTACTTCCTTCCAGTAAAGATACAATTTCCTAATTTGGTAATTTCTATCATAAGCAATACTGCCAAGTAACATAGGTGGCATGCTGTCTTAATCAGGTTAACAGGGATTAACCTAAAGTCAAATTCTCACAAATAAGAAGAGGTTTTGGTCCACAGCCATGCGTGCTGACCTTCCACATATGGCTTCTTGTTTTAATATCTTCTTTCAAGTTTTTCTTACTTTAATTTTATTTTTGAGAACCTACATTTTCTTTTAAAACTGTTTTCAGACTGGTAAAAGCACCCAAGATTTCACTTGGCACCACTTTATTCAGAAGGGTGAAGGGTACAGGACAGCAGCTGTAATTTTCCAGTAAAACAGTAGGTCTTTGAGTTACCATTTTTTCCTGTATGATGTGAGGAATCAAAACTTTTCTCAAATGACTAATCAGTTCTAATCATTTATTGAATAATCATTTGTTTTCCTACTGGTTATAAATGTCACCATTATAATTACTATTAGAGATAGTTCCTCAAATTAACAAATGGTTGGGTATATAAAAAATGTATACTTTTAAAGTAATGAAAATCTATAATCATGTGATTCCATATTGTTATTTATATGAAGAGAATTTATAGTGTCATTGTTTTTTCCTCAGTGTATGTATAGTCTGAAAAGGAGTATACTTTTTTCCTAAAAATAAATTTGCCTTATTGAGGGCTGTTGTGCTTATTTAAGTGGACTGACTTTGGAAGCTAACCACTCAGTAATGTAGAAAGTGGCACATTAGGGGTTCGAATACCAGAGTTCTAGTTGTGGACTTGCTGTTTCACTGACTGCCACTTAGTGCAAGCCAGCCTGTGTTTTGTCATGTTTTAGATTAAACTGCAGGAGAATAATCTTTCCTGCCTACTTCCTAGTATTGTTGAGGATTAGATGGGATAATGGATTTAAAAGCACTTGTAATAAATAGGGAAAGCAGTTAAATGTAAGGAATTATTGCATCTTAACTTGTCCTCCCTTTCTCTTGTAGGTAGTGTTGGTGCTTCTTTTCAGTGCCAGTCCATCCATCACGACCACATTTGTCATGATGACAGTGACAAGGTGAGGTCCGTGTTGATGTTTATCATGGTGAAATGCATGCTGCCCTTATATTGCTGGAGCTGCTTAGGTCAGGAGAGTGTGGCCTGGGGCACAGTGTTGAGATGCGGAGGGCCTTGCTGGTTTGTGTGTCAGGTTATTAAAGTGCTCCAGAAAACTTGGCAACTCCTAGCACGTGGGCTGGACTCTTGGCAGACTCTCTGTTTCCCTACCCCATCCCTATCCCCGACACACCCACACCCTACTTCCTCTCTTTTTCACAGCCTGAATGCATTATCTTAACATATGAACAAGTGCTCCCAAAGCTGATGCCTTTCTCAGAAATTTGTGTCTGTTTCCAATTTGAAATATCGTAGACATTTCAATCTGGTTCATTTTTGTCATTGATTGTGTTAGATTATGATTTCTTCTCACATTTACTTTTTTTTTTTGGCTGGGGTGCGGTGGGGGGCTGTCTTTTTTGGGGGGGGCTTTCCAAAGCCCAATTAAAATGTTAAGGGTTGAGGGTGGAACCTGTCTGGTTCATGCACAAAACAAACAAAGAAACAAAAAAACACCACCCTACTTTGGGCCTGTTATTTTAAATCAGGTCCAAACTCTTGGTGGTTTTATTTCATTTTGGTGTTTTGCTTCTGTTCTTTTTATCTCTAAGAAACTTAGTCTTTGGGGGCTTTCCAACACTCATCAGTACCCTGGGTGGCCTAGCTCTTTCCGTAGATGCTAATATGGATTTGGTGTTTGAAACATCTGGCTGCCAGTGTTGGGTGGGCCTAAATTTAGTCTTGTCCACCATCAGTTTCTGGTGACTTCCCTCCCATTTCCTGTATCTTGTATGCAGGAATGCATCAGTCCTGTGGTAGTTTCCCAGGCACCATCAGTCCAAGTGATCTTTTTCTCTGCTGTTTTAATCAAGGTCTTCCTCCCCCATCCTGTTGGAGCTCAATCAAGAAGTTGGTTGATACTGGGATTTCCCAAATAGCTTTCTTTGTTCTGTGTTGATCTCTTTATCTTTGTGAGCTTTGCTCAGACAGATTACATTCTGTTTATGAAGAGAACGATATGTTTTTAGCATTCCAGAGTTTTGGGGTTTTTTATGGTAATCCAGAGGCATGGTTTAACTTTTAACTTCTAACTTCTATTATAATAAAAGTAGACCACTGTAGTTGGCTCCATACTTCTATATACAACATATTTTAGAAATAAGCTTTTAAAAATAAGAGACTAAAGGGAAAAGGCAAAATCACTTTATGTCAGTAATATTACAGTATTTGGGGGTGACGCTTTCTTTTCCCTACTAAGTGTAATATGTCTCTATCCATTTGTTCATTTACGGTGGGAAAGCCAAATTCTTTCTCCTGGTTTAGAGTCTGGAGATGAGATTTCTTACCACCTCAGATAACTTTTTACTTTAAAAAGCTTTTCCTCCTAATTTCCGAATCTTTATATGACTGATTTTGTGCCTTTAGGAGATGGGATTTTTTCTGAAATACATAGGGAGGGGGAAGAGAAGTTTAAGGGATTTTGTCATTTAATCAGCAGATGAAAGAACTTTCAGAGATACTCTCCTCTGTTTTGCCTACCATGTGTATACTTAGGAAATGGAGAGGATGGGTTAAGATCTCCTGACTACATTTATAATTTATTTAACTGATTCATTCAGTAAAGAATATATACTGGCCCTGGCCGTTGTGGCTCAGTGGGTTGAGTGCTGGCCAGTGAACCAAAAAGCTCTCTGGTTCATCTCCCAGTCAGGGCACATGCCTGGGTTTTGGGTCAGGTCCCCAGTTGGGGGTGTGTGAGAGGCAACCAATCAATGTATGTCTCATACATCAATGTTTCTCTCCCTTACTCTTTTTCTTCCCCTTCGTCTAAAAATAAATAAATAGCCCTGGATGGTGTAGCTCAGTGGATTGAGCACAGCCTGTGAAGCAAAGGGTCGCCGGTTCAATTCCCAGTCAGGGCACATGCCCGGGTTGCGGGCTGGGTCCCCAGTAGGGAACACATGAGAGGCAACCATACATTGATGTTCTCTCCCACTCCTTCTCCTTCCCTTCCCCTCTCTCTAAAAATAAATAAAATATTTAAAATATAAAAAATAAAGTCTTAAAAATTATATTTGATTGGCAGCTATGTGTCTAAGCACTTAGATGATGTTTCACGATACTAAACAAAAATTACTGTTTTCATGCGTGTACCGTATAACTGGGGGAGGCAGACAATAAAATAAATGTAATAGGAAATCATGCAGTCTCTTATAATAAACCCAATGGATTGAAGAAAATGTAGAGCAGAATAAATGGGATGAGGACCACCAGGATGGTACTGATTGTTTTAATTAGGATCATCAAGTATCATTCTGGGGAATAGAGTGGTGGATAGCATGTTGAAGACACCTTCTGACATTTTGCTAAATTGTATTTTATTGATTATGCTATTACAGTTGTCCTGATTTTTCCCCCCTTGCCCCTCTCCACCAAGCACCCCCCACTCCCTCAGGCAATCCCCCTGCCATTGTTCATGTCCATGGGTCATGTGTGTCAGTTCTTTGGCTACTTCATTTCCTATACTGTACTTTATATCCCCATGGCTGGTCTTTTTCTCTTTTAATTGTTGTTCAGTTACAGTCGTCCCCATCCATCCCCCCCCTTGCTCTTTCCTGCCCTGTCCAATTCCCGCTCCCAGAGACAGTCCCCACCCCATTGTCCTTGTCTATGCCCATGTCCATGGGTCTGACATTCCTTTGTATAATAAATGGGTATTGATTTTGCAAACACAAAAACGAACTTGCTGCCTGATATATACATCTCGGATGTGTGTGTGTTCTCTTTCTCCATTTCTTTCTTTCTCCTCGTCTTTCCTTTCCCCCTCTGCCCCACTCCTTTCTTCCCACTCTCCCTCTCAGAATTGAAGGGATTATAGCGCACAGCTATTCAGTCCTCTGTGGAAGAAGTGACTTATTCAGGAGTCACCCTACAATGCTGGGGCTGTGTCACAGGTGGGCATAGGTAAACAGGTTCTTGGTAATTGTGGACAAAGAATTAATCCGAACACACAGAGTTTATAGCAGAAAGAGAGAGCAGATTTATTAAGCAATAGTACACTCCACAGAACATTGGAGCAGGCCAACTCCAAGCAGAGAGATTGACTTCTGGGGCTGGAGAGATTCTATTCTTATAGCGTGGATATTTTCTGGCTAGTTTTGGCAGGCTTTTATTGTGCATGTACAAGTAGTTGCATTACTCCAAAGGTTTTGGGCATGTGGTTTCCCATGATTTTCCCTGATTGGCCACTGGAGAAGGGGGTCACACAATGTTAATTTATTATAATGCTATTATAATGAAGCAGGAGTCATGTAGCATCATCTGTGCAGGGGCATTCATGAGTCACCATGAATAGAAAGCAGGAACAACCAGTCTTAGAACTGGGTGTCTGTCCTGTGTCATTGTCCTTTATCTTAGCCTTGGGGCACCTCCAGAGTTTCCTCCTCTCAATTTCCTGCCTCAGCTAGACCAGATCTTCTATCCCTTCTACAATGGGGTAAAAATAAATCTTTAGCTATTCTGAATGAATTGTCCAAACACACTTTGATGTTATGCTTATTATCTTCTCTTAACTTTCGGGAATGGCTCATTTCTCAGATTTGGGAATAAAAAACGATTCTTCTAAAAAGTTGCCTAATTTTAACTAATCCCTTGCCCCCACCTCACTCCTGGTAATCACGAATCTTTCTGTCTTTATGGATTTGCCTGTTCTGCACATTTCATATAGATGGAATCACGCAACAGGTTCACGCAATATGTGTCTAATTTGTGACTGGCTTCTCTTGCATGATTATTTCAAGGCTCATCTATGTTGTAGCATGAATCAGTACTCCATTCATTTTTATGGGTGAGAAATATTTCATTATATGGATCTAACACATTTGTTTATCTATTCATTAGATATGGATATTGAATATCTATTCAGTAGATATCTATTCATTAGTTGATGGATATTTTTTCTATTTTGTTTATTATGAATGATGCTGCTATGAATATTTACATGTTTTTGTTGGGTTGGTCACACAGTAGATTCTTATTTAATGTTTGAAGAACAGCTAAACTTTTTTCCAAAGTGGTTTGCACCATTTTGCATTCCAGAAAATGCATGGGGGTTCCAGTTTCTGCACATCTTGCCAGCATTTTTTATTGTCTTTTAAAGTATAGCCATTGTAGTGAGTGTTACGTGGCATCTCATTGTGGCTTTAATTTGTATTTCTTTAATGACTAATGATGATGAACATCTTTTTATATGCTTATTGGCCATTCCTAAATCTTTCATGGAAAATGTAAGGATCATTTTTCCAAGAAGACTCGTCTTGGAAAATGTAAGGATCTTTGATTGTTCTTGCCACTTGCGCTTAACAAAACATTAAATCTCTCTACATTCCCAATTATAAACTTACATGTGTTCATTATGGAAATCTGGGAGATGCATTCAGACTATGTCTTAAGCATACTCACCATTTTTCAGTAATTATTCTTAAGATAACATTTTTCCTTCACTTTTTCCTCTGTGTCCTCTGCATGGTTAAACTAAAACTAAATTGTGCTAATTTTGACAGTGTAATTGGTTACCCTAAAACTCAGTGGTGAAAAACATACCCTTTTAGTATCTTTCATGGTTTGGGGGTTTCTTGCTCAGCTAGGTGGCTCTTATGTGGAGTCTCTCATTCAGTTGCTGTCAAATGGTGGCTGAGGATGGAGTCATCTTGAAGTATTTACTCACATGTTTGATGGTGGGAGCTGGGATTTCAACTGGGGTTCAGCCTGAGCCATTTCTGTATAGCTTGGGCTTCTCACAGCATGGTGGCTTGATCCCAAGAGGATCAGGCAGATGCTGTGTGGCCTTTTATGACCTAGCTTCAGAAGTCACAAAGCATCGTAACCCTGCCAGATTTAAGAAGAGGGAACATCAGTCCTACCACTGGGCAGAATGTCAACATAATGTTAAAAAAAGAGACTGAAAGGCAGAAGAACTTACTATGGCCATCTTGGAAAATATAGTCTGCGAACTTTATCTACCTGAAATGTCAGGTAAAATGGCTGCATAATGCTCCATCATAAGGCTCCATGGTAATTTATTTAATGTCTTTAATTGTGAAGCTTTAGATCATTTATAAAAAAACTCTTACCCATTTATTCATTCAGCAAATATTTATTAAGTACCTATTATGTGCCAGGCATTGTTGAGTCACCAGGACACAGCGGCGAAAAGACTGACAAGGAAGATCTTGTTTTTGGTGCTTATTTTTCTGTGAAAGAGGCAGAAAAGGAACTGTGTATGTAAACCAGTAAATAATCAGATACTCACAAGTATTGTGCAAGTAACTGGGGAGTTGGCTCCTCTAGATTAGGTTTGGGGGAAAGCCTTTAGGATAGTGGCAGCTAGGCTAAGATATGAATGATAGGAATGAACACATTTTAGGGAGAGGAAACAGCTGTGCAAAGTCCCTAACACTAGAAAGATTGTGCAAACAGAAAGAAGGCTGATGTGCACAAGCAAAGTGGATGAGGGTGCAAGTGGTATGAGAAGAGGCAGGCACAGGCCAGATCATGTGGATCTTGGTAAGCCTGGGAAAAGAACTTTATACTCTGCTGGTTTATGGGAAGTGTCAGGGTGGCCAGTGATGCAGGCTGTGAAAGAATTCACAAAGAGAAAAAAGTGCAGAGTAAAGTTTTTATTTTACTTTCCCAAGAGAAAGAAAGGGTTAGGTGCACCAGCCCTGACGGGTGGGGGTTTTGCGCTTTGACGAGGTGGTTGTAGAGCAGGATGTTTCGGTTGGTCTTGTATAGGCTGCAGCTTGTTTCGATGTTATCTTTGGGTAGAGTCACAGCGGTCTGGCATGTCCTGTTTTTTAAGTTCCCACAGCCTCTGCACCTTCACAGCGCTTCCAGTAATTTTCTACTCCTGAGGATAAAAGCTCATGAAACACCAGTGTGCAAGAGATACTCATCAGTTGCCTGTCCCAGGCCCCCAGTTGGGAACCTGGCTCACAACCCGGGCATGTGCCCTGACTGGGAATCAAACCCACGACCTTTGGGTTTGCAGGCTGGCCTGCAGTCCACTGAGCCACACCAGTCAGGACTTCTTAACTATTTTTAAATTTACAGTTCAGTATATTAATTTAGTGTTCAGTATATTAATATTTCTGTCTAATAAATCTCCGGATCTCTTTTTTTTTAATTTGTTAAGTTTTTTTAAAGATTTTATTTATTTATCTTTAGAGGGGAAGGGAAGGAGAGAGGAGAGAAATATCAATATATGGTTGCCTCTCATGCGTCCTCTGCTGGGAACTGGCCTTGCAACTGACTGGGAATCAAACCATGATCGTTTGGTTCACAAGCCCACACTCAATCCACTGAGCTACACCAACCAGGGCTCTTTTTTCTTATAAATCGTAAACTCCATATCCATTAGACAATAACTCTTCATTTTCCTCTCCTCCCAGCCGCTGGCAACTACCATTCTACCTTCTGTTTGTATGGCATTGAGTGCTCTATGTACCTCTTACAAGTGGAGTCATACACTATTTGTTTTCTTGTGACTGGCTCATTTCACCTAATGTCATGTTGTCAAGGTCAGTCCATGTTGTAGCATGTGTCAGAATGTCCTTCCTTATTAAATTTATTGTTGACACTATTGCAGGTGTCCCCATCCCCACCCCCTTGCCTCCCTCCTCCCAGCACCCACTCCCCTTTAGGCTTTTATTCCTTTTTATGGCTGGAGAATATTCCTTTTATGTTTATAACATACTTTGTTTACTCATTTATTTATGAACTTGGGTTTTTTTTTTAATCTCGGCTATCATGAATAATGCTGTTAGGAACATGGGGATACAAATATTTCTTTGTGGCATATACCCAGAAGAGGAATTGCTGTATCATTTGTGTTCTTAATGTTTTACGGTACCACTGTACTGTTTTCTATAGCAGCTGTACCATTTTATATTCCCAAAAGTGCATGAGGATTCCAGTCTTTCCACATCCTTGACAACATTTTTTTGTAGTAGCCATCTTAATGGGTTCAAGGTTATATCTCATGATGGTTTTGATTTGCATTCCCCTACTGATTAGTAAGGTTGAGCATCTTTTCATGTGCTTTTTTTTTTCTATTTATGTACTTCTTTGGAGAAATGTCTATTCAAGTCCTTTGCCCCCTTTTTAAAAATAGGTTTTATTTATTGATTTCTTTTTTAAGAGAAACATCGATTTGTTGTCCCACTTATTTTACATTCTTTGGTTGACTCTTTAAAAAATAATATTGTATTGATTATGTTATTACAGTTGTCCCAGTTTTTCCCCTTTTGCCCCCCTCTGCCTGGTCCTCCATTCCCTCCATCATCCCCTCCTCTTAGTTCACATCCATGGGTTGTGCATGTAAGTTCTTTGGCTTCTCCATTTCCTATACTGTTCTTAATACCCTCCTATCTATTTTGCACCTACCAATTATGCTTCTTAATTCCTTCATTTTCCCTTTTCCCCCCTCCCAACTGATAACCTTCCAATTATCTCCATATCTATAATTCTGTTCTTGCTCTGGTTGTTTGCTTTGTTTTTTTTTTTTTAAATTTTTCAAAATTTTTATTTATCTTTAGAAGGGAAGGGAAGGAGAGAAGGAGAGAATATCAATGTATGGTTGCCTCTCATGCATCCCCTGCTGGGAACTGGCCTGCAACCCAGGCATGTGCCCTGACTGGGAGTTGAACCGCGATCCTCCGGTTTGTAGGCCCGTGCTCAATCCACTGAGCTACACCAGCCAGGGCCATTTTTTAGATTCAGTTGTGCATAGTTGTAAATTTGTTGTCATTTTAATATTAATAGTTTTGATAATCTTCTTTTTCTTAAATTAAGTCCCTTTTACATTTCATATAATAAGGGCTTGGTGGACGAACTCCTTTAACTTTTTACCTCGTCTGGGGAGCACTTTATCTGCCCTTCCATTCTCAATGATAGCTTTGCTGGATAGAACAATCTAGGTTGTAGGTTCTTGTTTTTCATCACTTTGAATACTTCTTGCCAGTCCCTTCTGGCCTGCAGTTTCTTTTTGAGAAATCAGCTGACGGTCTTATGGAAGCTTCTTAGCCAACTGTCTGCTTTTCTCTTGCTGCTTTTAAGATCTCTCTTTATTTTTAACCTTTGGCATTTTAATTATGATCTGTCTTCATGTGGCCCTCTTTGGATCCATCTTGTTTGGGACTCTGCTTCTTGGACTTGCATGTCTATTTCCTTCACGAAATTAGGGAAGTTTTTTTTCAATATTTCTTCAAATAAGGTTTCAATTTCTTGCTCTTCCTCTTCTTTTTTTGGCATCTCTATGATTCAGATTTTGGTACATTTGGAGATGTCCCAGAGGCTCCTTATACTATTCTCATGTTTATTTGTTTTCATTATTTTTGCTGTTCTGGTTGAATGCTTATTTCTTCCTTAGTTCCAGATCATTGATTTGAATCTTGACTTCATCCCCACCACTGTTAGTTCCCTGTAGATTTTTCTTTATTTCACTTAATGTAACCTTCATTTCTTCCTGGGTCTTTTTTATGCAGTTGCCGTACTCATGTGTTCTTTGAGCATCCCGATAACCAGTGTTTTGAACTCTGCATCTGATAAGTTGGTTATCTCCATTTTGTTTAGTTCTTTTTCTGGGGTTTTGTTCTGTTCTTTCATTTGGGCTCCATTTCTTTGTTTCCTCAATTTGGCAGCCTCCCTTTGTTTCTGTGTATTAGGCAGAGCTCCTTTGACTCCCTGTCTTAGAAGTGTGACCTTTTGTAGAAGGCACCTGTAAATTGTGCAGGGTGGAGGTTTAGGTCATCGCCATTGTGGAGTAACCCACTTCACTGCTTTGTGGCTCTCCGTAGAGGGCGGACTCTGAGAGGGGACAGTGCTGATGCCTGGCTTCTGGAGGTTTACCCAACACTTACCTGGTTTCCAGTCACCTCACCCACTCCCCGTATTCAACCACGCCCTTCTAACTGTTGCCCTTTCAACTGTTGCCATGGTGCCAAATTCTAGAGGGGGTGGGTCTTCATATGTCCTAATTCCTTGCAGGCCTTTTATGTGGGGTCTCCTGAAAATCCTGTAGTTTCTTCTACCACCCCAACTCCCACTGGTTTTTACAGCCAGACATTATGGCAATTTAGCTTCCTGGTGCTGAAACACGGAGCTTTGTGGTCTGGCCTGGGGCTGGGATCCCTTGCTCCCGAGGTATCCTTAATTTTTATCCACCACACATGAATGTGGGATCTCCTGTTCTACATCTTCTCCATGCCTCTCTGCCTATTTCCACGTCTCTAGCCCTCCCACCTGTCTGGGTGAATATAGCATCTTTAAATCCTTATTTGTCAGACTTCCATACAGCTTGATTTTCTAATGGTTCTGGGTGTTACTTGTTCTGACGTCTAGTTGAAATTTTTTCTGCAGTTGTGCAGGGGGGAAGATTGTGTTACCTATGTCCTCATCTTGACTGGATGCCTTTGCTTGGCTCTTGTCTGTTCCCTGACTGGGGATCAGTCCCACAACCTTGGTGTGTCAGGATGACCCTCTAGCCAACAGAGTTACTCTACCGGAGCTGCTTTGCCCTCTTCAAAATCAGGATTTTTTTTTTTTTTTTGGTTGTCCAATTGTAGGAGTTCTTTACTTTATATATTTAGGGTATTAACTTCTTATCAGACATAGGACTTGTAAATATTTTCTCCCATTCCATAGGTTGCCTTTTCTCTCTGTCGATTGTGCCCTTTGCATAGAGTTTTTATTTTGAAGTAATCTAGTATATCTATTTGAAGACTTCCTCTCGCTCCCATTTCCTTTTTCAGCAGTGTTTTTCATTGTTCTGCCCAAAGTGAGGGAGCTAGTTGTCTGTACTTTTCTGTTTCTTAATCAATGCTTATACCATCAATTATTTTCTTGAAGCCCTTACATAATAAGTATAGCACATGTGCACTGACTTTTCAGATCATATTTTCCTTTAGTGCCTTCTTTGCCTGTGGCTATTCAGTGTATTTTGTGAAACTATACTATCAAAGCATGATTTGCCCTGAGATTAAGCTGCTGGAGCAATTTAGAGTGAGAGTCATAGCAACTAGAATTTCTCCTAAGATATGTCTTTTTCACCAGAACAAAGTAAGCAAGGAAACTTTGAGATCGGTGCTTCAAAAGTACCTGTTAAGGCAGGTCATGCCTCAGAGTCAGCTCTTTCCCATTTACCCTGCTCCAGAAATGGTGTACACTATTGGAACAGTGTGTGCTTTTTTTGCACCACTGCCACCCCATTTCTGGTTTGGCGTAGGTCTCTTATTTTTCTATCTCTAACTCAGTTTATCCTAGGTATTCAGGTTTATTCACTCATCCTTCTTGAACTCCTTCATGGCTGATGACTTGTCACCCTGGGTCTGCTTTAGCTTCTTCCTGCCTTTGCTGCCTTAAGAGCTCTTCCTCTGTTATTCCCTCTGTCATGGTGCAGTCAGTGCCTGGCATCTGTCACCTGCACTGTGGGTCTGACCACTCTCATCCCAAAGCTTGTATGGCTTTATTATAGAAGGTTTTCAGGGGGGTTGGGTTGGGGTGCACTTTTGCAACTACCATTGGTAATTGTTGATAATTAACCATTTCATTCTGACGAGATAACATGGGTGGAAGTATTTATAATGCTTGTTTTGCATTACAGCAAATCTTGTTGTGCTTGTAGATGAGGCACAGACTGACTAGTGCTAGGCCAACACACCTTTCCTCTGAGCAGCTTCATCTTCTTAGGTCCTTTTAGCTGGTTTTGATAGAAGGAGGGGAAGTTTTAGGGGAAGAGGGTGAGCAGAGCTCGCTTCAGGAAATTTTGAAATTTATTTTTTGTCTCCTTGTTCTTTTTTACTACCCACTCTGTTTCTGTGCCCCACGTGTTCTTGTGAATTTACATATTGAGAAAAACATTAGAAATAACACTACTGTAGAATATTTACATATCATTAATTAAACTATTTATTGTACTCTTGCCATATGCCAGACCCCTTGCCAGAATCAGTGAGATTGAGTCTATAGCTTCAAGGAGTTTACTGTATAATGAGCAAAAGGATCAAGTAAATACGTATTTGCAACAGAGGGTGATGAATGCTATTTTAGAACACAGAGTAAAGGTCACTAACTCAGTAGCAGTGGCTGGGGTTGCAATGAGATTACATCAGGAGACTCAGCAGTGGATATGAGGGCAGCACAGCTTTGCTTCTGACAGTGTTAACAGTGGGGACCTGCCTCGTCATTATAGGGGTTGCAGACTTGCAGCAGGAAGGCCAGCACCTTCTTTGGCAGAGTATGGCGCCAAAGTGTGTAGCTTTTCTTCTCCTGGTATGTTTTTTTCCATCATGTGCATGGTTCTTCAGCATCTGGACAAGAGATTCTTTATCTGCAGCTCTTCAATCATGCCTTTTAACCTGTAAAACTAGGCAGTGCCTCTTTCCTTTTTTATTAATTCACTATTAGACAAGAGTCTCCCAATATGGACATCAGACAAACAAGGAGAAATGGGACCTGCCCCAGAGGACAACTTATTACAGTTTAATAGGGGGATATAGACATTTAGTAAATACTGTAAGGTGTTATAATAGATATATATAGGGACAAGAGAGCCTGTAGCCTCCATAGTAATCTCTTGTATACAGGTCCTTCAGATAACTATTATTTAAATGTTCTTTGATGTCTACAGATGCAAAATTGAGCACAAAACCAAATTTTATATTTAGTGTTTGGCAGACTACTATTACTTACAAAAAATTTGTTTGTAATTGTTTATAAAGTGTATTTGAGGCCGGTGTGGCTCAGTTGGTTGGGACATTGTCCCATAACCAAAAGGTTGTGGGTCCGTTCCCTGGTCAGGTCTGCGAGGAGGGCAACCAGTCAATGTTTCTCTTTCACGTGGGCGTTTCTCTATCTCCCTTCCTCTCTCTCTCTAAAAGCAATGAAAAAATGTCCTTGGGTGAGGGGGAGAAATGTGTATTTGACAGTGTATTTCCAGCAGTAGTGTCCTTCAAGTTGACAACATTGTGTGGTGGTTTTCTAGAAGCAGATTGTGACTTTCAGAATGAGGAAGAGAAATCCATAACTACTAAGAAAATTTAATTCCAAGTTCAGTTGACTAACCAGCAAATTCTACCATATGTTTCAAGAAAACTTAACACCAATCTTATAGAAACTTCTCTAAAGATTAGAGAAAGAACACTCTCTGATTTCATTTTCTGAGGGTAGAAAAATCTTTGTAAGAAAAGTTGACAAAGACATTACAAAAGTTGACAAAGACAATGTAAAATAATAGCTCATTTCACTCAAGAATACAGATGTAAAAATTCCTAACAAAATATTGGCAAACCCAATCCAATAATACATGAAAAGGGTAATACAGTAAGACATGGTGTTATTAGAAATGTGAAATTAACATCCAAAAACCAATCGTTGTAATTCACACATTAACAGAAAAACCATAATTGCCTCATAGATACAAAAAATTTTTTGAGAAAATTAAATACCCATTTTATTATAAACTTTTAACAGAGTAGAAATAAAAGAGAATTCCCTTAACTTGCTGGAGATATCTACAAAAAACTCTACTGCAAACATAGTGAAATGTTGAAAGTTTTCCAGTTTTTTTCAAATATAAGCAAAAGTTTGTTTACAAAGTCACAGAGATAGAAGAGGGCCAGCTGGGCTGTGTGGGCTCAGGAAAGAAGTTACAGAGGCAAAAGAAGGGCCCTTGGAACTGAGGAGAAAGAAAGGATATGCCTAGAGGAAGGAGAGGGAGAAATGTGCACGAGGGAGAGGGGAGGGGGGAGAGGGGAGCGTCACTGAAAGTTTTCCAGTTTTGAAGTAAGAAATGCCTGTTCTCACTGTTATCGTTTAGCGCTGTACCAGAGGTCCTAGCCAGTGAAGTAAATCAAGACCAAAAAAAAAGGGAAAATGAGTTGGAAAGAAAGAAATTGAACAGTCATTATTTTCTGCCAACAGGATTGTATGCATAGGAAATTCAGAAGAATTAAGGTAAACTATTAAACTTAATAATTATATATAAAATCTAGAATAAACCTAAGAACAGAAATGTGCAAGACTTCTACAGAAAACTGAAGCATTATGGAAAAAAATGAGTGGATCAGACAATATACGGATGCATCTTGCTCATAGATTGAAGATTCAATGTTGTAAAGATATCAGCACCCTGAATTTATCTCCAGATCCAGTGCAGCCCAATCAGAATCTCAGCTGTTATTGACACATATTAGAATGGTAGGACAGACCTAGCTCAGGTATGGCTCAGTGGATTGAGCACTGGCCTTCGAACCAAAAGGTTGCTGGTGTGATTTCCAGTCAAGGCACATGCCTGGGTTTTGGGCTGGGTCCCCAGTTGCCAAGGTGTGTGAGGCAACTGATTGAGGTATCTCTCGCACACGGATGTTTCCCTTTCTCCCTTCCCTCCTCTCTAAAAATAAATAAATAAAATCTTAAAAAGAAAAGGAATGGTAGGGTAGTCCAGATGCATCTGAAAGAACTTCAGTACTTTCCTTTTTGGTAAGCCGTATATTAGTGTGCATGTTTCCTCCACTATTTTAAAGTACAGCTTTGCTATGAAACCTTTTGTAAGTCAAAGTACAGTGAAGAAGCAATTAACTTAGTGTACTTCTTGCTAATGGTTGCATACAATAAGTTGAAATGAAGCCCACAGATAAAGATGCCCACATATACAGTTCAGAGCAATGGCAGCTTGCTGCTGACTGTAGCTGCCTGGCAAGGAGCTTACTGGTGCCGCCCTTACTGCTCAGGTGCACACTGCTTCTGTAATGGCTTACGGCAAAACAGATGTCTTTGCTAAATCCTCTTCACATTCCTTATGGTCATTGAAAACAGGCACTAATGTAGGTCTTTCATAAAAGTGATATGGTATAAAGCAGGCTTTCAAAAAGTAGGGCTACCTGTATTTTTATTTTAGGAGAGGACTTAAATGGCTTGGGGTGGTACCTCAGAAAGAAGTTTTTTGTTGTTGCTCCACTTATTTATTCATTCTTTAGTTGGTTATTATATGTGCCTTAACCAAAGATTGAAACCACAGCCTTGGCATATTGGGATTAACAAGCTGAGCTAGGCTCTAGGAAGAAGTATTTTTAGTAGTCATTCACAGTTTTCACTTTTGTTGTAAAAACCAATTTTAAAGGTCAGGATTCTCAGGAATTTCTTTTCACAAGCAACTATTCCTACAAGTGCTGTGCTGTCCCCTAGCTACATGTGGCTATTTAAAATAATCCTGGTCAATTCATTAGTTGCACTAGCCTTATTTCAGGTGCTCAATAGCTATATGTAGCTTGTGGTCACCTTTGGGTGGTACAGATATCATACATTTCCATCATTGTGGAAAGTTTTACCTGACACCTCTCTAACAAGGCTTCCCATTTTTTTTGTCAGGCACCAAATACAATTATAGGTGGAGTTGAGCAACTGCTTTGGTATATAATTGGCCCACCTTAAAGCTTATCATTGAGTGTTTATAAGCAGGATACCAGCTTTTTTTGTTAAGAGAATAATTTAGAGAAGAAATTGAAGTACAGATTTCAAACTATCCAACCTTGAGGGGGGAGAGAGCATTGTTTACATCTAGGCACACTTCTTGGGCAAAGCCCTTAGTGCCCAGATAGCTCTTAACCATTTGAGAAGGGTTTTCAAGGAGATTGTCTCACAAAGGGGTATTCAGATAAGCTGAAGGGTTAGGAACCCTAGAGGACTATAATCGATTTTTGCTGCTGAGAGTCAGCCCTTTGGAATCTCTTGTGATCGAACAACTCCCAAGTAGTCATTTCTCTCCCCTTTGCCAGTTTTTCCCTTTTCCCTCTCATCACATAGCCCATATCCAAGTATAGAGGAAAAACTGTTTCAGGGTCATACTGTGAAAGGAAGCTTGTGTAGCTGAGATTCTGCTGGAAGATCTATAACTCTAGGTCAGTCCACAGGAGGAGAAGGGGATTGTGAGGAATTCAGATTAGAAATGGATTGCATTGGCTGCATCTAAAATGTGGCTGAGATATATGACTATGTACAATGAAGTGGAAAATAAAAATGTAAAAAATTGGATGTAATCATCTCCAAATTGGCTGCTTTGTTTGACTTGCAGAGAGAGCTTTGGGGGAGGAATCAACTATGTAACTGGGCTGAGTATTGGTGGTTGGGGCTGGGGGAGGGGTTGTGTTCATAGGGGCCATTATCTCATTCTAGCTTTTTTTTTTGTCCAAGAATTGTAAATGCCTGTGATGTTACTGCTGGAACTGTGATGCATCAGTTGCTAAGCACCTGCCATTGTGTTTCAGGCTGTAGGTTTGGACCTTGGGCTACCAGAGTCAAAACAGCATCCTAGTGCTGAGTCTAATAAGGGAGACAAGTGTACACAAATAATTACCATAGAGTGTTATTCATAGAGATTCAGAGGATCCTGCCTGGAGCATCATTTTAGTCTGAGTCCCTAATTTTGTACCAGAAGCAGCTGAGGCCTAAACCAGGCATGAGACTGGTTTAAGTAACACCGAAAGAACTTGAACCTTCCCCCCACACCCATTGGACAATTGTAAAATATGTCTTCAGATGTTAGAAATGAGACATCACATTCCTGTCTGCTTGAAGCGCACTTCTTTCATAATGTCCCCTTGACAGCCCATCTTTTCTCCGATGCCATATAACTATCTTTTCTCTGTATGTATTGTGCTTTTTTTATGGAAGGTCTTAATTCTGGTTTTTTTAAAATCTTGAACAGGATAAGGTCATCAAGCTGGCCTGGTCTTCCTACCTGTCTCAGTTCCCATCTTCACCACAGTCTGATTGTCACATTTTAAATCAAACCTTACAGTTGGACAAGTTGGGTTTGAACTTGCTTGCTCTAATGTGAGACATCTTCTACATCAATAAAAATCCCTCAGGCCACATGAATTCCTATTGTGCATTTGAGTGATGGCCTCAGTTACTGTTTAACTGATGAATTTCGGAGGTGGGAAGCACATACCAGAGCTTTAGGGAACAAGTGTAAGAATTGGGAGACCAGAACTAGTCTAAGTCCGGCGCTTGGGTGTGCTCAGCCCCGCTCTGTCCCCTACCCTGCGGGGGCGGTAACAAAGGGGGCTCTGCATGAATCCCAGCTGTAGTGGGAGGAGGCCGAGCGTCTGTCAGTCTAATGTTGGGCTCCCTAGGTTTGTTCCAGAAAGGGAGCAGGGCCAGGGCGGACCAGAACTGAGAAGTGGGAGGGCCGCGTGCTGGTGTATCACGCGGGCCTGGTGGCAAAGGGCGTCGCCTGCGCGCGCAGCGGAGAGTAGTGCGCCGGCGCACCGTGAGCCAGGTCCTTCGGCACAGTGGCGGGGTGCACTGGGGCGGGGTCCCTCGTGCAGTGGTGCGGGGCGGGGCAGTGGGCCAGGCGGTTAGGGCGCGGGGGCAGACAGTATGGAGCCCCCAAGGCGCTAGCTGACTCTCTCAGCTTTGGGGTACAGCCCTTGTTTACGGGCGCTGCCCGTGTGATGGTACCAGGAGGAAGGAAGCGTCGTGACAGCTCCTCGGTCGGAGCCCTGGTTCCGGGGGCGAAGAAGCCCGGGGACGAGGGATCTGGCGAGCTGGCTGCTGGTCGGGCAAGTGGTCACAATAGGAGGCGACGTGCCAGCAAGGAGCTGCGGGAGCAGTCCCGCAGGGCGGAGCCTTTCCTGGCAGGTACTGGGAGCCTTGGCTGTTGGTTCCCGCGCTAGGGCAGGAGGGGCCGAGCCGCAGGCCCTTGGGAAGGAAGCCGCGGGGCGCACTCGGAGGCCGGGCGAAGGTGTGGTTGTCCGGTGTTCGGTGGGGTGCGGTCCAGCCTCCCCGAGCTCTTTGTTTCACGGGAGGTAGCGAGAAGGAGCGAGCACAGCCAGCGGGAGTGCCGGCCGGCTGCCGCCTGGCAGATGGCCTCGCTTTCTGGCTCCCTCCCTTTTTGCGAAGGCGCAGGTGAAGTGATGTCACCCAGGAGAACGCGGAACCAGTTGGAAGGGTCCTTTTTCGCCTTCTGCTGCCGTGGGTTTCTGAACAGGCTGAGTTTTGTTCTCAGGGAATGAAAGTTTTTCCTTTCAGAGCTGAAGAATGAGGGAGGTTGGTTTTGAACCGAGAGTTTTTAAAATTAAGTGCAAAAGTTTTACTTTCCGTGTGTAGGACTTGTTAGGGACCTCACCTTTTCTTTGTGCTTTAAAAATGATGTATACTGTTATTCAGTTAAAGTTAGGTATGCTAATTATTCCATTGTAAATGGAAACACGAATACTTAAGAGCATCATATGATTTGTGTTTTTTCCTTAACGGGGTGCACTCAGTGGACGAAAATTTACAGTGTTTTTTTATATCCTATTTTGCCTTGATTGCAGTATGGTTAATATATTTACCACAGAATTCCTTTAAATGGCAAGCAGCTGGTAACTAGGCTTAACTTTTTTTAAAAACCCATTCACACAGTTTTTAGGAAATCAAAACAAGGATCTAGGTTCCAGGTTTTGGAAAACGTGGTCTAATAGAAATTGGACTTAGGAAGTAACAGTACAAGAACAACTATAGGTATCAGATCGGTTGCAGTGGAACGTACTTTCAATCAAAAGATGAAATTGGTAACTGGATTTTCAAGTGGGAATTTTATGACTTCATGTACCTCTTTCGCCAGTGTTTGCTGGCTTATAAATTTAATGGCATAATATATATTTCACTTTTTGAAAACCTACTAAACCTTATATCTGTCTACTATAGGGGTTCAATTTTAAGTTGATTTCTATACTTTCCGTAATACTTCTAAGAATTTATGGCCTTTTAGAAGCTTTATTGAGTCAGTTTTGCCACAGACTAGTCCTGTGGGCCTCAGATCCTCATCTGTAAAATGTGGGAGTTGGATTTAAGGGGTGTTTGTGGTTTCTCCACTTTTGACATCTTTTGTGATTCTAGAAGGTAGTTTGTGTTTCTGCACTTATGGAAGTTTATATATCCACCTCTGTTTTTATAGCTAAGTTAAGTTGGCAAGCGTTAGTTTACTCAATTCCCTGAGTAAACACTGGGAATTGACTAGAGCAGCCTGGTTTTTGATAAAGGGTGGGCAGAGGATGACACAGGTAGATGTAACTGAGGCTGTCAGCATCATAATGTAGAGTGCAGTTCTGTTGTCTCTCTGCCAACAGCTTTGGATAAGGCTTTTATTTACGTTTGATTAGTGCTCATTTTTTACTTTTTTTTTCAAGGCTATGGGTGGGAAGCATAAGTATAAAAATCCTTAGATTAAAAATCTCTAGAGCAATTCATTAGTATGGGAAGATGATTGGTCAAGATTGTCTTCTTCTTCCAGTCTTTCCATCTGCTTCTGTTTGTGCTGCCCTGGTTTTGTTTAGGCCGCCACCATTTTGTAACGTTTGATTGGAAAGATAGTTCTTGATTAGCCCCATGATTGTCCTGCAGTGTCTGCTTGTATGCACATAGTTACTGATTTTCTGGTTGCTTTCCTATTAATCACTTCTGTATTTTCACTTCTGTTCTACTTTGGTTAATTTGTGGCTTGCTTTATTTGAGAATGTACAGATTGTAACCCAAATGTGTACAAATGTACACATTTGAACCCGAATTCTTTCAGGGAATGTTAAATTCCTAATGTGTCATTGTGTATTTGGAAGAGATCAAGCAAATATTTGAACTCTGTATACTGAAGTAACCAGTGAGAAATCTGAGCAAATAGACAAAGACAGTAGCTCTTCATCTGCCCCCCATATCTTTTCATGTTCCTTTTTTAAGTATTTAAAACTTTACCTTCTCCCCTCTATTTGAACACATTACCTCTAATCCCCTCTTGTTAGGGGGGCTTATTGTCTCTCTTTTTAGTTCCGGTTGAATTGCCTCACTAGACTGAATAGAGGGCAATGAGTATTTCTTTTTTTTTTCCCATTGTATTCACAGCATGTAGAACATGGTAGACATGCAATACATATTTGAATTATGCTTTTTATTTAACAATCAGAATGCTCAGTCATACTTCATCTTTTCAAATACGCACACAAATAATTTTTGTATTCATTTAGACTGGATGTTTTCCAAATCCATGTAATTCTTAGAGCTAAAGCCAGAAGAGTTATTTTAGAGCAATCTACTAAGAAGTTACCAGCCTAAGTAAAATGATTTTAGATAAACTTCTTTGAGAGGAGAATAATCTTTGTGCGGGCAAATCTGGATTGTGGAAGGAAAGGAACAATTTATTAAAAGAGCATGTAACTTACTTTTCTTAATCTTTAAGTCCATCTTCTCAGTATGCATAGTGGTTAGAGACCTGCCTAGTTACACGTGCCTCCCTTCTCCCCTTCCCATTCATTTTGGAACTGTGGAGAGGGGGAAGGAGTAGAGTGGAGCCTGTAACCAATCTGCTTCCTCCAGCCCGGCTCTACTCTGCTTCCAGGATATGGGCCCTTAACTCAAGAATTGGGTGGTAGTTTGTTTTTAAAAATGATTGACCCAGTGCTGGACTGTAACGATCGTCCTCATAGGTGGTATCAGTCCTTCAGTGATTTAAGGATGCATAATAGTTCACCAAGCACGGATACTATAATCTTACTTAGCAAATACCTATTTGCTGAACATTTAGGTTATTTTTAGTTCTAAATTGTGGCTATTAATGTGCTGTGATGAACATATTTTACATATGGGATTTCCAATATTTTGGGGTATAACCTGAATTTATCAGAGGAAAGATTACCCATTTCAGACTTTTAAATTGTTAATAAAACCTACCTGATTACTTCCCAGGTGATTAACGTTTGCCATCACGAAAGCAATAAGGCCATTTGGGATTTTAAGTAATTTGGGTTTGACCTCTCGTTTTGGGGTATCCAGACTTGGGCCTACAAGTGTAAGGGACTTGGAGTCAACACTGAGCACCTGACTCCTCATCTTTTGTTTTTCCCTTCTGTTAGGCTGTGATTTGAGTGCTGTTGACCGGCTGGTATTATAGCAAGTAATGGTGAACTTTTTTCTTCCTTTTCTGGAGAGTAACGTAGCTCTTTGGAGAAGGCTGTTTGGGCCTTTGAGCAATTTATTTTATAGAAAGCACATTATATAACACTGGCCTAGATGTCATACACTTGCATGTCTTGTGCCTCACCTCTGTGAGAAAAATGTAAATGAATGAAGAAGGAAGCTGTGATCAGAAGCTATTTTGGAGGAAGCAAGTTCTGGCACAATATCTGGACCTAAGAACTATGTTATTTTTAGCACAATAACTGATAATAATAACTACACTCTCCAAGACAAAAGGTTAAATTCCTGGTTGTATTATGGTTACTAAGATAGAGAAAGGCCACAGGAAACAAAAGATTTCCTAAAATAATAATGTGTTGGTGAAATTGTTTTATATAACTTCAGTTTTGTGAAACATGGCTTTTCTCAGTTATGCTGGTGGATTAGTCATACAGTTCTATGTAAATAACTATTAAAGAATGACAAGCATGTGAGTTGCAGGTTTAACTCCATCTCAGGGATGTTCTCTTGGTAGGAATTTTTAAGTTTTAGTTGCATTCTGAGAGAAGGCTGAAGTTGCCATGTCTATGTAGTGTTCAAGAAAAAATAGAATTGTATCAATTTTCAGATGTAATATAACCTCAGTAATTTTAATTGAGGGAAGATTAGGGCAGTAGTCGAAATTTATGTCAGAAACAATTTAAAAGGAAATAAGTATATTTTTAAAAAGTTAATATAGCTTTAGGCCTTGTAGAAGAGTTGTTAGTTACTAATCCAACTACCTTATAAAGAAGAATGTTAGTTTCAAAATTCTTAAAACTACAAGGTGATTTATTTAGTGGGCTCAGTGTGAACCTTAGAGGCAGTAGCTTTAAATTATGGCTCTGGTATTTGAGACGTGTGGTTTTAAGTCAGTCAGTCAACCCTGACTTGCAGTATGTAAAGATCTGAAATCCCAGTTCAGTTCATGGCACGACGTTAGCTATTAAAAGATTGAGATTTTTAAAAAGCTGCTATATTGCTAAAAGGTGTCTTAATTTACTTTTCATAGTCAAATTAATATGCTAAAATTCTGAAGAAGAAAGTTTCCTTTGAAGATGGCACAACAATTTTTATTATACACACATATAATGTGTTAGTTTTCTATTGTGTTAAAATTACCACAAGTAGAGTAGCTTAAAACACAGATCTGTTATCTCACAGTTCCCATGGATCAGGAGTCCTGGTATGGGTGAGCTGTAAGGCTCTCTGTTCTTGGTCTTAACTGACAGGGGCAGGGGCGGGGGGCTGTGATTTCATCAGAGATTCACTGTCCAGAGATTCACATCGACTGGTTGTTGGTATACTGTGATTCTTGTGATTGTAGGACTGGGGATCCCCCATTTTCTTACCCATCTGGTGATCACTCTCAGCTCCTAGAGTGCCACCAGGTCTCTCCCACATGGCCCCTTAATGTGCCTTCTCACAACATGACAGCTTAGTTTGCAGGTTTGATGGGAGAATCTCTTTGGGAAGGGCTCTGTTCTTCTTTTGAGAGCTTTTTTAATTTAAGTCATGCCTACCCAAGATAATCTCCCCTTTGTGATTAACTCAAACCAACTTGGAATTTTAATTACATCTGAAAATCCCTTCACAGAGGTGAGGGGATTTCTATAATTTAGGTCACGTGATTAACCTACTCATGGGAATAAAATTTACTGTATTTATAGTCCTGCTCATACATATTATACAGATACTACACCAGAGGCGGGAATCTTGGAGGCCATCTTAGAATCTCTTCCACTCCCCCGCCCCCACCCCCCACACAGTGATTGTGTGTGATTTTATCTTACCCAGTCGGGGAATCTGGTTTTGATCAAACCCATCTATCATTTTTGTCCCAGATCTGTATTAACTGCGGGGATTGAATATAGCTTTTTTTCCCCCTCCATTGTATTGTTTGTCCTTTTTTATAGACAAACGGAGCTTCTGACCAAAGGAAATTGCAGGTAGGAGAGGAATATGACCAAAGGAATATGCTTCAAAATTATTAACTGTAGCCATGGTGGCCAGGATTTGCCACTTTCTGAAGTTTTTAACGGAACAAAGGAGAGGACACCTTACCCCTCTGGTTCTGTTTTCCCAGCCAGCTACATGTACGAGTAGTTTGTAAGAGTGCTGTTCATACAGGCTGCTTTAGATATGATAGTTGAAGGCAGATGGCCTCATTAAAAAACTCTTCAAGGTACTTACTGTGCAGATTATAAGCTTATGAAGATTGCAAAAAATATGAAACTGACATAAAGAAACATTTTGAGAGAGGAAAGCATTGCTTAAGCGGTAAAAAAAGGAAAATAAGCGCTTCTTAGATTGAGTTGAGCAGTTAGGAATGTGAAATACACTTTTTCCCGTTAAATTTTTTCTTCTCTTACCTGCAGATAAACCCAAGGCTCGTTCTACCTCTAGTCCAACTTTTTCTATGCTACGTGCATTTAAAACATTACCCTATAGTTGGCTGCTGGCATCTTTCTGCCGTGCCACACACACACACACATGAATAAGCTTTTTGAGGGTGGGATTTGTTTTGTCTTCTTTCCTAACTGCTTATAGGAGGGAGTCAGTAAATATTCCTTGATTCCACAATTTATACTTCATAGTGGTAAAGGATATTACCACATTCATGTTTGTAGTGCAGAGATGAGCCCTAAGTTCATGTTCAAAACATTGTGTATAGCAGAACTAATGAGTTCTAAAGTTATTGCTCTCAAATGTTTTGCTTTTACTCCTAGGAAGATCTCTGGGAATAATTACATTCTTCCCAGCAGGCATGGCTATCTGTTTACTAGGCTCATAGCAAACCAGAAACAAATTTATAAAGGAAGGTTATTGTAGCAGGACAATTAGTATATAGCATGCCACTTCATGATCTGTTTCTGCTTGGCTACTTCTTACTGACCAGCCATACTGAACATTCTGCAGTTTTCTGACTAGACTACTATCTCTTGCCAGTTATCCTTCCATAGCATCACGTACCTCCCATTATCATAGAAAGATGATACTCTGTATTGTACGGTGAAGTGCTTTTCTTTGTACAGCATATGCTTCTTGAAGGTAGAAAACCAGGACTTTTGTTTGTTTGTTTAGTTCCTGTCACAGAGTAAACACTTATGTAAGGGAATGAATGAGGCAGTGAAGCTCTAGAAACAAGATAGCCTCAGAGCACATAGTCTTCAGTGTAGGGACAGGCAGATTCATAAACCCTCGCCCCCAAAGGCAGTTCACGCTGCAGCACTGTGGAGCAGGTGATGCTCATGATGTCCGTGATTAAAAATGGTACAGATTAAGTATATTTACGTAAGAGTTTAAGGTGATTTACCTGCCACCAAGTCACGTATTAAAACATGCAGTCATTTACTTCAGGGCTTACAATCTGGTCTTTTTTTCCTTAGGAAAGTTTCTAGGTTTTATGTTGAATAGAGGGGGGATCACCATGGTCTTTTTCTTTTAAATGTCTATAATCTCTATAGAAGTTTTGCTACAAATGTTCTGAAATTTCTCATCTTCCTTTGCACAGTCATTTGGAAGGTTAACTAAAAAATGAGAAAATATACTAATCTTAGTTCAGATAAACACCCGTCTTTCACTAAATAAGATATATAATTATTACCTCAGGTTTTCTTAGCATAAAGTCTTGTCTGTATCCTTTAGATTTCAGAATTAGTACCGACAGAAAAGATATGAATAGAAATTACATGGGAAAAATAGGAAGGAGTTCTTGTTCTCTGAGCATTGCTGTTTTGCCTTAAAAGTTTTTGTGAAGGAGATCCATTGCCACAGGCAGCCTTTGCCATCTTTACCTTTGTTTTGATGTTTAAGATTAATTTTTAATTTCTTTCCAGTCTCTGCTAAATCAAATACCTAGAAAATCCAGACTGTCCTTCATAGGCATGATTCTCCACATTGGTGCAGCTAGCCATGAACTATCCTTTTCTTCTCCCTCTTTTTCCCAGATAACTCCCGGGGCCAATTCAACACCTCTACATGGCCATCCTAACAAGGTGATTTGTGAAAGGGTGAGACTTCAGAGCCTGTTCCCTCTCCTCCCAAGTGATAAGAACACTACCGTTCAAGAGGATGCTCACTTCAAAGCTTTCTTCCAGGTTCTTATATATTTACCCTTTCCCTGCACAGGGCTGAAGGTCACAGATAACATTCTAGGTTGTTTCTAGGGAGGCTTGAAATAGAATTCTCTGTATCTTCCTTCTTCTTTTCTGTTATACATGGGAATAAATATTCTTAGAGGACTTCTTTAATAAAGCTTTTTCAGCCTGCTTTTCTGAAGAATGTTTGTCTTCTCTGGACCTGCTGTTTATTTTTTGACCACTTAATATTCTTGTTTTTTATCTTTTGGTCTGAATCATTTGTCCTAATAGGCCAAGTTTTGTGGGAAAGTAAAAAATATTACAGATTATGGTAAATCATATAGGAAGGGGAAAAGGGAAGCATGTAAGATATTTTTTAAAGCCATCACTATTTATTTGCTTAGTGCCTAGAGTTACATAATAATGCATATTTCAGAGAGAAAACAGGATTACTTGTCTTTAATGACTTTTGATATCTGTGGATAAAATGATTAAAATTTTTTGTTGCATATTAAATGAAAATGAGATGTGAATGGATTAAAATAATCACATTATTAACAGTTAAGATTACTAGGATATGCCCACGCAACGCATTACTAAACTTTTACTCCCTTAATCCATAATTACCACAAAGGAAACTAAGTTACAGATTTGCTTCTTGGATGCTAGGGTTTTTTCACCGATGTATTTATGCGGGTGTGTACAAACCTCTGAGGTAGAGAGATTCGCTAATCAAGGGCAGAACTTTCAGAAAGACCTAGCTCACTTTCTGTTTGTGTGGGAGTGACTAGTCCTAAGCCACACCTGTCGCTTGGGACTAGTTTTGAAAGAGGAATGCCCATGACATGTTAAGTTGGAGATGTGGAATTTCTGAGGCTAGTCGTGTAGGTGATTCAGGATTCTTCCATCTGATGGTCCTTGTTGGAATTTGTGCCTGGGTCTCTGTTTTGCATGAATTATCTCCTTTTGTTTTTAACCCTCAAACTAATCTTGCTGGTTTTCTAGAAGAAGTAGGCTGGGGAGAGCCCACTGGGAAAATGCCCAGTTACATGTCTAGTTATTGGCAGAGCAGAGACTCAGGGCCAACTTTTGCTATTTTTTTTTTCTATATCTGCCCACTTACTGCCCTGCCCTTTAGATATCAGTAAGTATTTCTTTAAACAGTATACAGTACATGTCGAGACAGTTATCTGTATTAAATTAAATGCCATTTTTGATGTAGCATTACCCTGTAATACCCTGATATTTAGTAGTACACCAACATGATATAGCTAAGGAAAAATTAACTTAGTACCTTCACTACTGCCACCAGTAAACAGTTATTTGATGTTTCCTGTTTTCTTTATAGTTTGAGTCTTTGGGCTTTAACTCAACATTAACTTTAAATTCAGAGAACTGTCAAATGCAGTAGATTAACCCCATGTTTTAAAAATAAAGGATTTTTTAATTTGGGTGTTGCAAAAAGGTGAATGATATTGTTAAGTTGTTATTTATAGTCCTAGTTCAACTTACATCATACTTTTCTCTAACTTTAGAACAAGGTGTCCTCAGTGTACTTTGCCCCCAAAGGAAACGGGAGGTTTTCTTTGCCCATGTTCTGCCCTCCCACTGTTCTGCATGAAGTGAAGGAGTAAATCCTTTTCCCATCCCCTTTGAAATACTGCGAGATAACCTTCAACTAATTGATACCAAAATTTGGTGTGATTTCTTAGTTCTGATTGTGTTTCTCCTCCTTATGAAACATAGTTGCTACATTAAGAAGAGGACCTACCCAGCCATGTCCTATCCTCAGAAACTTATTTTCTTAATGTATTCATGTTTTCTTAATCTTGGCTTTCCTCCTAGTTCCTTCTCTCCCAACTCTTTACTTTTCCTTTCCTTTGGAATACTTCATTTTAAATAGATTCAACTTCCTCTTCCATTTTTTTTTTCCTTGAAGCACCTTTCTACTTCCTAATTGGTAGCTGAAACTGGTATCTTTCCTGAGGACATTTTCCCTGCAGTCTTCTTTAGGGAAAAAGAAATTACTAATTTTTCCACTCTAATCATGGCATTGTATATGTGCTGATGAATAGGATTGTTACAGAGGAGAAAGAAAGTGTTGACATTCTCCTAGATTCGTGTTTACAGCCACCAAGTTTTGGAACAAAAAGCTCATCTTGATTTTGATCTCTTTTTGTCATTCATCTTAGCTGTTTATCAGTTCTGTCACTGTCCTTGTTTATTGAAGACTTTTGCATTTAGCTTCTTTTTTATTTGCTTACTTTATTGGAGTTACTTCCAATTTTGCATGCTTGTCTAACTTAAAATTATGAAATATTTCATATATACAAATGATAAAGTATAATGCAGACATGTGTAATTTCTGAAAAAACAAAAACATCATTTAGCTTGGAACTCAACTGTTGCTTTTGAAGCCTCCGTGTGGCCTGCCAGGTTGCATCTACCTACTGTCCCATACGTGTGCTCTGGTAAATCTCTGCTGAATTTTGTGTTAGTATCCCTTGCTTTTCTATATGGCCTTACCACATACAGTATCCCTCAACACTATATTGTTTAGATTCTGAACTTAATATAAATGGTATCATTCTTTGTATATTTTTGTCATTTGAGATTCATGTATACCCAATGCATGTGGCCATGTAGTTGAATTAGTTTCTTCCTTTTACTATTCCATGTATTATATGACTATGCTGTACTTTGTCTGCTTTCAGTTTGATGGACATTTGGGTAGTTTCCAGTTTTTTGCCATTACTACTAGCAATGCTGCCATGAATATGCTTGTATGTTTCCCGATGTTCATTTAGTTGGTATTTTAATGTTTCTGTAAAATTGGTAGCTTTATATTTATTGCTCAAAGTTTTCTTACAAAAGTGGTGCATTTTCACCTCTGTAAAAACCATCCATATTTAAAATTAGAATTGAAGTACCACTTATATATTTTTTTATTTAAAATTGAGGGTGAATTGATGTACAGTGAAATTCACCCTTTTAGTGTGAGGTCTCTGGGATAGAATAAATGCAAACAGATTGTGGAACCACTACAATCAGGATGTCAAACATTTCATCACCCCCAAAAGTTCCTTCTTGTTTCTTTGCTCTGAACCCCTTACAGTTTTAAAAATCAGCAGTTTCTGTACTACCATTCAATTTAGTGATTGTGATTAAAGATAATATGCTTGCATGAACTAGTCAACTACATTGTGGGAAACTTGACCTTGACGTCTGGCACAATCCTTGATTTCAGCTGTGCGTGTATCTTAATGACAGCTATGTGATAATTTTATTATAAATATGCTAAAGTTATTTGGTGATTGAAATTTTGATGATTTTTTTAAATTTATTTATTTATTTTTATTGATTATGCCATTACAGTTGTTCTGTTCCCCCCTTCATTCCCCTCCACCCTACCCCCCATCCCCACCATTACCCCCCTTTAGTTTATGACCATGTGTCTCAAGTTCTTTAGATTCTGTATTTCCCATACTATTCTTGCCCCCCCATCTATTTTTCTGTCTACTGTCTGTGCTACTTATTTTCTGTACCTTCTCCCCCCTTCTCCTCCTCCCACTCCCCTGTTGCTAACCCTCCTTGAGATCTTTATTTCTATGTTTCCACTCCTGATCTAGCTGTCCTTTTAGTTTGCTTTTGTTTTAGGTGTGGTTGTTAATAACTGTGAGTTTGTTGTCCTTTCACTGTTCATCTTTTTTTAACTTCTTTTCTTAAATAAGTCCCTTTAGCATTTCATATAATAAGGGCTTGGTGATGATGAACTCCTTGAATTTGATCTTATCTGAGAAGCACTTTATCTGTCCTTCCATTTTGCTGGATAGAGTAACCTTGGTTGTAGGTCTTTGGATTTCATGACTTGGAATACCTCTTTCCAGCCCCTTCTTGCCTAGAAGGTCTCTTTTGAGAAATCAGCTGACAGTCTGATGGGGACTCCTTTGTAGGTGACTGTCCCCTTATCTCTTGCTGCTTCTAGGATTCTCTCCTTCATTTGAATCTTGGCTAATGTAATGATGATGTGCCTTGGTGTGTTTCTTCTTGGGTCCAACTTCTTTGGGACTCTCTGAGCTTCCTGGATTTCCTGGAAGTCTACTTCCCTTTGCCAGATTGGGGAAATTCTCCTTTATTATTTGTTCAAATAAGTTTTCCACTGGTGGCTGTTCCTTTCCCCCTTCTGGTACCCCTATAATTCGGATGTTGGAGCGTTTAAAGATGTCCTGGAGGTTCCTAAGACTTTCCTCATTTTTTCGAATTCTTGCTTCTTCACTCTTTTCAGTTTGGTCATTATTTGCTTTCTTCTGGTCCACTCCATTGATTTGAGACCCATTTTCCTTTTCATCGCTATTGATTTCCTGTGTAATTCCATTCATTTCAATTAGTTTCGCCTTCATATGTATATCTAATTTGTGGCTATAATCAACCAGTTCTGTGAGGATCCTGATCACCAGTGTTTTAAACTGTGTGTTTGAGAGTTGTGCTATTTCTTCATCACTTAGATTTATAGGCTCTGGGGCTTTGAGATCTTCTTGAGCCATTTTTGTTCTGTTCATGCCTGTTAAGTACGAGGAGGGGAGCCTTGGACTCCCAGGTCGCTGGGTTGTGACGCTGTATGTGGGGGTGTGGTCAGAGCGGGGAAAGGGCAGCACCCTCTGCTGCCGCTCGCCACTGGGGCCTGCTGGGTCCCGTCCAATCGCCCACTCCCTCGCTTGTCCATCCACACACGGATGCGAGACCACAGTCAACCTGCAGCCCTGCTCCCTCACTGTTTCCCCACGGTTGCTCGCTGAGTTGCCCACCAGGTCCAACCCTGCGCCTGGATTTCGCGCGCCTGAGTCCGTCTGACCGAGTTTTCCAATGCAACCCAGCTCCGACAGCTGCTGGTTTCACCCCTCTTACCGGTCAGGCTGAAGAATTTGTTGTTATCAGACTTCCGAAAAGTTCAATTTTCTGTGTTCTGGCTGTGTTTTCTGTTGCTAATATTTAGTTGTCTCTAAACTTGGTTGTGTGAGAAAGCACGGCGTCTCCACCTATGGCTCCATCTTGGCGGAAGTCGAAATTTTGATGATTTGAAAGAGAAGACTAATTATTGTGAAAATATGTGTTGTCCAGCAAATTTATAGACTTAATAAAATTCCAGCCAAAATATTAAATTTTTTTAATTTTAGAACTTGGCAGAGTTATCCTTAAATTCATAAAATTATCAAAGGAAAGATGGAGGGAACTTTTTGGAAAATAATTTAAGGAGATCTGTGCCATATAGATACTAAATCATATAAACAAATAGCTTCATGTTGGTGAAATTTTAACTTGTTCCATACAGCGGGTGCTTTTCAGCCCTCGTTTTTCATGACACCTCAGTGGAATCTGAAACTTCGTTCAGCTGGCTTCCACCACCACGTCTCACTCTTCCTTTCATTAACTACTCAGCATAAAAACATTGGGACTTTTCAAGGTTCCGTGTTGGGAGTCTGTCACTGTATAAACTGTTTTGGGCAGCTTCCTCCCTGCTTGTCCATGCCTGCAGCTTCATTAACCTACCAGCTATATACCAAAAACTCCTAAATTTATATTTCTAGTCTCTCAGCTTTAGCTCTTGGCAGAATAACTTCACGTGGTTATCTCAGAGGAATCCCTTGATTTCAGGTTGTTCTTAATATCTTTTCTATTTTCATTGGTTTGTGTTTGTCCTTCACATTTTAATTTTATTGATCTATGTTTACAGCTTAAAATTATAGTTACAGATTCATGATGCATAAAATCTAGTGCTTTAGTGAAACTACATGTAGTTGAACCTTGAACAGCATGGCAGTTGGGGTACCTAACAGCACAGTCAAAAATCCTTGTGTAACTTTTGGCTCCCCCCAAACTTAAGTTGTCCCTCAGTATCCACAGGGAATTGTTTCTGAACCACCCCTCCCACCCCTGACACACACAGATACCAAAATCCACAGATGCTAATGGCTCCTGTATAAAATGGCATAGATCATCGGTGCACACAGTCCACCCTTTGCATCCGTGGACTCCCAACCGTGGATCAAAAGCAGTACAGGTGTGTGTTAAAAAAGAAAAGCCTGTAAGTAGCCCTGGCTTGTGTGTCTCAGTTGGAGAGCCATCTTGTAACAGAAAGGTTTGCTTCCACGTCAGGGTACATACCTGGGTTGTGGGTTTAACTCCTGGTCCAGGTGCACACTGGAGGCAGCCAGTCAATGCTTCTCTCTCATGTGATGCTTCCCTCCATCCCTCTCCCCCCTCTCCCTCCCTCTCCCCCCCCACCCCCCGTCTCTCTCAGCAAGGGGAAAAAAACGTCCTTGGGTGAGGATAAAAAAAAGCCTAGTATAAGTACACTCAGAGAGTTTAAACCTGTATTGTTCAAGGGTCAACTGCTTTTTCATCTGCAGCTGGGAATTTGTGTATGTGGAGAGCCTGAGGAAGTTATAGTAGCCTTTTGACTGCAGTGGATCAGTGCCCCTTTCCCCCCTTCAAGGGTAAGCTGTATATACACACACACGTGTTTAATTATAGCATTCAATGATTTCTGGTTAGCTTTTTTTTCCCCTCAAGTAAAAGAAAGAGCTCACTCACACACATTATAAAATCAATCAAGTAAATTCCTCTGAACCAATGTGAGAAGCAACTTTGAATCTGGCAAGGTATTTGTTTTTGCCCTCACTAGATTAATAGTTTAGTTGGAGTATAAAACTCTGGGTTCAACATTATTTTCCTTCAGAGATGTTTTAGCTTTTTTGTCTTCTGTGGGAAGTTTAATGCTAATCTAATTCTCATTTCTTTGTAGGCTACTCTCTCTCTTCCCTTTGTTGGAAACTGAGGACTGTTTTTTGGAGTTCCCTTAGGGTGCTAAAATTGATACAGAATGTGATGAAACCATGTTGCCTATGCCAAAACTAACTTTTTTGATACTTTCCTGTCTTTAGGTGTCCAATGTGGTTTCCTCTTACTTTGAGGGGAAAAAAGAAAGACTTATTACTATAGTACTGATGAAGACCTCACTTCTCTTCACCTAATGTCTCCTTATTCACTAATGTAAACCTTTAACAACAGCACAAAGAGGAAAGATTGGGAGCTTTCTGGGTCATCTCTACTGTTAAAAGCAATACATTTGTTGTAAAATAGGTATTTTTTCAGGTCATTTTTGTGGATTTATAGCATTTCACCCTGCATTGTAGTAGTGAAATTATAGAAGTGTTTGTTCTTTGTCTGTGAATTATGTCATTGGTATTTTAATAGGGACCACATTGAATCTATACATTGCTTTGGGTAGTATGGACATTTTAATGACATTAATTCTTGTAATCCATGAACACAGTATATGCTTCCATTTATTTGTGTCTTCCTTAATTTCTTTCTTCAGTGTTCTGTAATTTTCTAAGTACAGGTTTTTTACTTACTTGGTTAGGTTTATTCCTGGGTACTTTATTTATAGCGAATGAATTCCCCCCTTAACTTCTGTTTCTGATATTTCATTGTTGCTGTACAAAAATGCCTTTGAACTTGAAAAACAATTTTTTTTAAAGATTTTATTTATTTATCTTTAGAGGGGAAGGGAAGGGGAGAGGGAGAGAAACATCAATGTATGGTTGCCTTTCATGCGTCCCCTGGTGGGAATTGGCCTGCAAGGAACTGGCCTGCAACCCAGGCATGTGCCCTGACTGGGAATTGAACCGCGACTGTCTGGTTCACAGGCCCGTGCTCAATCCACTGAGCTACACCAGCCAGGGCGAAAAACAATTTTAAAAATGCCTTTGATTTCTGAATGTTGGCAGTTGTGATCATGGTGTGTGACTTTGTATCCATTCATTTTGCCAAATTTACTTACTAGGTTAAGTAATTTTTTGGTAGAGTCTAGAGGATTTTCTGTGTGTGATATGTCATCGGCAAACAATGACAGTTTTCCTTCCTCCTTTCCAATTAGGGTACCTTTTATTTCTTTTTCTTGTCTGATTGCTGTGACTAGAACTTCAATACCATGTTGAATAGAGGTGGTGAAAGCAGACACTGTGTCTTGTTCCTGATTTTAGGGGGAAAGCCTTTAGTTTTTGCCCATTGAGTGTGACATTGACTGTAGGTTTCTCGTGTGTGGTCTTTATATGTTGAGGTACGCTCCTTCTATTCCCACTTTGCTAGGTGTTTTTAATCATAAATGGGTGCTGTACCTTATCCAATGCTTTTTCAGCATCTATTGATATGATCATGTGATTTTAGTTTTTCCTTTTGTTTATGTGATGTGTCACACTTACCGATGTGTGAATATTGTACCATCCCTGCATCCCTGAGGTGAATCCCACTTGAACGTGGTGTGTGATCTTTTCAGTGTCATATTGCCAGATGCTGTTTGCCCATGGTTTGTTGAGGATTTTAGCATCTTATGTTCATCAGTGATGTTGGCCTGTGGTTTTCTTTCTTTGTTGTGACTTTATCTGGTTTTGGGACTGGGATGATGAAAAGTTAGAATTCATAGTTGCATATCTTAGCTTGCATTAAGCTTTGCAGTATAGTACATGCAAAAGAAAGCTAGTTATTATGATTGGTTACTAGTCTTTTGTACTTTTAAAGTCATGTTAGCGAAATCTGTTTTAGCAGTGAGGGATCACTAATTTCTAGTGCTTTGTGTAATTCATATATGGGTTTGCCAAATATTGGTCATTCTGCCATTTTGTTTTAATCAAACTGTCTAAATTCCGATGATTATTTTTCATTTATTAAGATTATCAGAACATAACAGATTTTCTTACTAAAATCAAGGGGTAAAGAACAAGTATACTTTTTAAAACATTTAAAAAACAATTGTATTTATTGATTTTAGAGGAAGGGAGAGAAACATCAATTTGTCTTTTTACTTATTAATGCATTCATGGTTGCTTCTTGTATGTGTCCTGACCAGGGATGGAACTGTAACCTTGGTAAATGGGAATGGCGCTCTAACCAACTGAGCTACCCAGCCAGGGCAGAACAAATATACTTTTAATGGCACTGTTAAATCAAGGAAGAAAAGGTTAGTGTGGTGAAGAGTTACAAAAGCTTTTATATGTGGTTCTGAAAATTTTATTTTAGTTGTGACAAATTGAAATATTCTCAAATATAGAAGAAAAATGATTTGGGTTTTGGAATACCTCTATTAAAATAAATTGGAATCATCAAAAGTAACTATTTGGCAATTTGCTTCTTTCCTATCAGTTTAATCAGTTTTGTTTTACGTTATCTCTTAAAATCTAATGTAGTATGTAGCACTGTGTACCTGTGCTAGCAGCAGATACCAGTTATTTTATGATAAAAAGTGCTATAATGCCCACATAATTAGAACTCACTGGGAGTAGATCGGAGTTAGGAGATGTTCCCTTAGGAAACACATAGTCCTCATCAGACTTTGAGTTTATTTGTAATTTTGACAATTTTGGTGAGGCTCAATTGGGAAATGAGTTGTATGTGGACTCCTAAAGAGTTAATAATTCAATTAAGTGACTCATACCAATTTTATAGTTAGTAATCAATTCTGTGACCCTTGAAAACTTGAGACTGTGCCAGCATGCAACATACATACATTTTGAATTACCCATTATTTCCATGATCTACCTGAAACTCCATGCCTTTCTCAAAATGCTGTGACATTGTGGTTAATAAGTGATGATCCAGATAAGTGATTTTCAACCTTTTTCATCTCATGGCACACATAAACTAATTACTAAAATTCTGCAGCAC
The DNA here is from genome assembly GCF_021234435.1 of Artibeus jamaicensis. Classification (NCBI taxonomy): domain Eukaryota; kingdom Metazoa; phylum Chordata; class Mammalia; order Chiroptera; family Phyllostomidae; genus Artibeus; species Artibeus jamaicensis. Next base: position 20,660,597 of record NW_026522030.1, read on the forward strand.
ACCAAAAACAATTTTTTTAAAGTGTGAAGAAAAAAGTATAATACTGATTCAGTCACACTGGACAGCTATTGTTGCATTGGCCATTGTGAAGAGGTCAGTGCCCCTGACTAAATAGTCAGGCATTGCATGTTTTCAAAATTGTTGTTGGATCCCAGTGTGCTCCTTGCAGCACAGTGTTGAAAATCACTGATCTAGATCAGTTGACTATTTCTTTTTGTCTGTTTTATGTAAATCCTTTTTTTTTCAAGTAACTTTTATTAAATAACAGAACAGAATATCTTTAAACAACAGAACTAAGGATGCAGAAGAATGGTTTAGAATCAAATCAAGGGCCTACTTAAATCATAGCCCCTCCAAACTTACCTCTTAGCTAAGAGTTGATTCCTAAAAGAGTAACCATTGACTAATGGGAGAACATAGTGGAATTTTTCAGTCAAATGGGGATTTAAAAGAGATGGTTAACTACCATACAATTACTAATTGCTCTATTACCTTGCTCTGTACCTTGTGTGTTGTTACCTGGTGGGTTTTAGGATGATTTTTAAGGAACAGTTTACTTTTCATTTGATATTATTTACTATGTGTCTCCTTTTTCCTGTGCCCCCCACATCTTTTCTTTAAAGGTATTTAATTTGGTATTTAATAGCATATTTTCCCCTCCTTTACACTTAAAAGTAAATATATTTAAACATCATGCGTGAACAGTAATGTGAAGTCCTTAAAATACCTTACTCAGTTGATTGATTTTTGTTGCATTGGCAGAGTGAAGATAGTCCAAGTCCCAAGAGACAGCGCCTCTCTCATTCAGTCTTTGATTATACGTCAGCATCACCAGCTCCCTCCCCACCAATGCGACCATGGGAGATGACATCAAATAGGCAGCCCCCTTCAGTTCGACCAAGTCAACATCACTTCTCAGGGGAACGATGCAACACACCTGCACGCAACAGAAGAAGGTTAGTTGATTACAATTTATTTCTTAAATCTTAAAAAGATTTGTGTATTTATCTGTAGGCATTTCATTAAACACATCAGTCCATATGTATGTGTACATTCAAACACACACACAATGACATTAAAGCTTTAGATCCTGAGAGTTCATTTAGCTTGTGATTAACAGATGAAGAAATTCATAGAGGCTAAAGTGATTTACCTAAAATCAATCCATACCATTGTATATGAATTCAACTACCTTACGAATTAAGACTTTTTGCAGGCCAGCCTGAAGTCTTGATTGTGGAAAAATGCGTTTGATCCTTCACAACAGTTAAGGGACTAAGGAGATCCTAGTAATGACATAGCTCTTCTTTAGTCTATTTCTATTTTTTTTTGTTATCTTCTAAGGCATTTGGGAGCATAATTAGGTATCTTATAAAAGTGTGCAGTCTGGTATGAAGAGTGATTGAGATTTAGTTTAACTCTCAGTCTTCTCTTTCATGGGACTTGGCTTTGCTTTTCTTTCCTAGAAGAATACATTTCTTCCTGAGCTGCTTCCTGTTTGTTTGTTTGTTTGTTTGTTTATTATTTTTAATTAATTTATTTATTTTTAAAGATTTTATTTACTTATTTTTAGAGAAAGGGTAAGGGAGGGGGGAGAGAAACATCGGTGTGTGGTTGCCTCTCACGCGTCCCTCCCCAGAGACCTGGCCTGCAACCCAGGCATGTGCCCTGATTGGGAATCAAACTGGAGACCATTTGATTTGTAGGCCGTTGCTCAATCCACTGAGCCACACCAGACAGGGCCTGAGCTGCTGCTGCTTTGGTTGCTGTGTGAGGTCATACATTTTTTTCGTCCAGGAGAATAGTGCATCTTTGGGATGAGGTAACTATTTGCATGTCCAGGTTGTTAATAGTCTAAGAAATATTGTTAATCTTGAAATAGGATTTATGGGTAGAATGTTTGGGTCTCCTCAAAGTTCATACATTGAGGCCCTAACCCCCAGCATGAATGTATTTGGAGACAGAGCTTCTAAAGCAGTAAAGTTTAGTGAGGTGGTAAGTATGCAGCCTTGATCCAGGAGGATTGGTATCCTAACAAAAAGAGATAGCATGCGAGGACACGGTGAGAAGGAAGCCACTTGTCAAGAAGAGAGCTCTTGCCAGAAACTAACTATGCTGGCACCTTGATCTTGGGCCTAAAAGCTTCAGTACCGTGAAAAAATAAATTTCTTTTGTTCATACCTCACAGTCTGTGGTATTTTGTTAGGATGACTCTAGGAAACTTAACTCTGAAGGGGCCCTAAAACCACCATTATTTGTTCCAGATGAGACAGAATAAACCTGTTTCTGACCTATATTCTGTTGAAACACTAAGACTTTTACATTACCTGGTGTATTATTACCTAATTATGTGGGAATGTTTAAGTAAATAATGTTAAGTCAACCAAGTAAAATATGTTATAGCTGTTAAATAAGTGTAAAGTAATATGGTTGGTCGTTTCAAGGTTACAGCCTGAGCACCTGCTGTAATCTTTCCTGTTTTATGCTGAAATGTGTCATACATTCAAAAGAATTTGTGAAACCAATGTACACTAAAAATCATCACACACAAGTTACCCAATACCCAGGTTTTAACAGAATATCGGTACTGCCTCGAACAGCTCCCCTTCTTCCTTCCTCAAGAGCAAACCCTTGCCTCTGACTTGTCATCCTTCCCCTGGTAGGGGGAAGGTTTTTCATACCTATGAATGTATTCTAAAATAATATAATTTGGGGTTTTGCCTGTTTTGTTTTTATTTAAATGTATTCTTTGACTTTGTTTACTAAACATTTACATTTTCTTTTATTTATTTTTTGTATTTTTTTCCATTACTATTTATCCCCCTTATACCCCTTTTTCTCCTGCAGTCACCTAACATTCTGTTTTTAATTTGCGTAGCAGTAGTTCATTTATTTTTATTGTGATATAATCTTTTGTTATATCAACATATTGTAATTTATGTACCCATTTATTATAAAGAGTATTGTTGAGAACCTTCATATACACATGTCCTGTTGTATATGCATTTCATTAGGATGAAAGCCTAGGAGTGCGATTGCTAGGTCATAGGAAATTCTCTGGATTAGAAAGGGAGTGCGAAAGTGTCTGTTTCCACCTGGTAGCAGCTACCTGTGGTTTTCAAATTGAAGAGAAGCATCGTGCTCTACATTCATGATAACACACAGGAGGGGTGGGGGGCACTCACCTAGAAAACTAGCTGCTGGTCAGCCTGTGTTCCGTCTGGCAGTGCGTCACTCTCCCTTCTCCATTCTCCCTTCAGGACTTCGTTGTAGGCCAGCTGAAAGCTTCGCTGCCGGATTCTCTTCCAGAAGCAGGCTCTGCAGACAGATGCAGTAGTCAACAATAGTTAGAATAATTTCAAATACAAAGATGAGCACACCAAAAGGAAATTACCAAACATTTGAGGAAAACCCAGCAAAATGGAAGAAGGGCACTAAAACAAGGAATTTGAAGAAACAGAACAAACTAGAGTAACTGTAATGAGAGAGATATACAAGAGGAGATTGATTATATCTGTAAAAATCAACTGAAAATCTTAGTAAAGTTAAAAATTCAATAAATGGGCAGAAAAAGTGTCTTCATTTCTGGAAGATCAAGTGGAAGAATCTTTCCAGAGTGTGGTGTAAAGGGTAAAAAGACAGTTCTTATGTACACACGCAGCCATCACTTCTAAATATGTCTAGTATTTTCAGGTGGAAATGGTAAGAGGGAAGACTTTTAAAAAAATAATACAAAATCATCTTCCAGAATTGAAGGAAGATGGCCTGTTGAGCAAGACCGTGGTGAAATTTCAGAACATACATCAAGGATAAATAAGTACTCAATATTTACTAACATCTTAAGAGAGTTCTACTAGCTGATTAATTATTTAAGTATATAAAGCTACAGACAAAGAAGGACCAGTAAGATTGTCCCTGAAAGAATTATTAAATACTGTATTCTATCCAGAAAACAGAAGAATAAATGCAAGAAGTAGGATTCAAGACAATTGTTTTAAAAAGAGAAAGAAATACGGAAAAGATCTGGAACATCAGATGGGTCAGAGGAGAGAGAAGTAAAAGTATATTTTAATTATTTTCACCTACTAATGCTGAGTAAATCTGGATGTTTTTACAAAAGTGGAAGGGTTTACCCTTAAAATTTTAAGGGTAAATCAGTAGAAGGATAAAACTAGAATGCATAACTTCCACATCATGAAACAACATATACAGAAAACTCAGTCCATCAAAGGCAGGAGGGAACAGCTTTGTGTATTTACATATGATACATGTAAAACAAGATGACAAAGTATCAGCAGTGTAAAGTCAACTGAAAGAAACATTTGTTTGTTTTTTATCATTACTTCTTATTTATAGATTTTCTAATAATTCTTCCTAAATGTTCTACCACAAAGGCACACCTTAATGAAGATGTAATGAGAGGCAGTATTGGAAAGATAGGGACTTAACCTGTCAACACAAGGACTTGGATCTTAATTTGTGTTTGGTTTGAGAGCTATTGAAATTATTTTTGAGGAGGGAAGTGAGAGCAGATGACAACAGAATAAAACAATTTTTAAAGGGCCTTTAAAGCTTGTGGTCAAGTGTTGTTTCAGGGGATGAGCAACATGAGCACATATATTCTATTGTAATGTTAAGACCTCATAACTTAACATCAGTACTTAAAATTGATGGTATTTCATAGTTTAATTGGCAATTTCTTCCCTCTTTTTAGTGATACATAAAACATTCCTTTAAAGTATTTTTTTTTTAATTTAATTGTTGTTCTGGTACAGTTTTCTGGTTTGTTGTACTCCAGTCCCAGCCCACCCCATGCTCCCCACCTCCCTCCCATTTCCACCTTTAAAGTATTTTTACAGATAGTGCTCTTCTAGTTGCTACATGGGATGCTTGTTGCCAGGTTCATGAATTACTTAACTTAAAGCCAATTAGCTTCTCAGATAAATAAGTAAAATAAGATATTCAAATGGATATAAAACCATGTTATGTGCAAATATGAGTTCGTATGCATAGATAAAATTTCTGTTTGGTTCTCTTAAAGAGACCAGAAACAGTGATATGACTCCCAGGTAGCAGTGAGCACACCTAGCTTCAAAATATCAGCCACTCTGCAATGAAAGGTCCCAAGACTCTTTGGAGAGCTGCTCAATTCCAGAACTGGTGTAGGGAAAATAGAAGATACGACCACAGCGTAGTGTGGTGCTGCATTTTAAGGAAGTGGTCAGAAGGATAGGGACATAGTGAACGTGCACAGGAGCCAGATGAAAGGTGCTGCACTTGGACAAAGTTGAAGTAATTTGAACAACAAAATAAAGTAATGGTGTATACCATAACCCAAAGAATAAAATAAATAGCCACAAGCACATACTGATTATGAATAACTGAGTAAACAAAACTCCCATTAATACATGTAGGAGAAATGAGGGTGATAGAAAATCAGTATTAGAATATCGTAATGATTGCTAACAACCCATTCATGCATGCTAAAATGATTGGCAAACTTCCCATAGAAGCAGATTAGTAATTACAGATGGGAGAAGGTTTTATGGTAGGGAGTGTTGGCAGGTACCAGGTTAGCCAGGTGGTCAAGGATATAGAAATATGTCTCAGTGATGCACATTGATGTGCTCCTTCTGTGATGCAGTGGAAGGGCATGTCACCACCTTTGTATCCTGTTCGGTGATGCCCAGCCTCAGGTACATCATGAGAAAACATCAGGCAAACCCAGGTTAGGGGACATTTTTAAGAGTAAAGGTCGTGAAAGCCAAGGAAAGACTGGGGAAAATGTTACAGAGTAGAGAAATTAAGTTAAGGAGACATGATGACTATATGAATAATGAGATCCTGCATTGAATTTCAAGACAGTGAGGAGCCATTGGTGGAAAAGCTGGTAAAATCTCAATACATCTCGTTGAATTGACAATGTGATACTGAGGTTTATTTTTAAATTTTGATAGTTTTTCTATGCTAATAGAAGATATTAGCATGAAGGAAGGAAAGCAGGTTGAGGGCTTCGTGAAAACTGTGCTGAAAGTTTCCCAAAATAAAACATTTAAAAAGTGGGTTTAAGCCCTGGCCAGTATGGCTCAGTGGGTTGGAGTGTTGCCCCATAAGGTGGCTGGTTGATTCCTGTTCAGGGTAAATGCCTGGGTTGCGGGTTCAATCTCCAGTCACAGTACATGAGGGAGGCAACTGATCAACCAACCTCTCTCTCTCTCTCTCTCTCTCTCTCTCTCTCACTCACTCTCTCTCTCACTCTCTCACTCTCTCTCTCTCTCTCACACACACACACACACACACACACACAATACAATATATAGTTTTTGAAGGAAAAATGCAAAAAGATATGCTAAAAATAAAGATGGAAGAAGCAGTTGGTGGAGCAAGAACCTGGGGGGATGGTATCAAGAATACTATTAAAGGAGTTAATGTCACAAAGGAGTGTTTCTTGTACCCTTTCAGGTTAAGCTGTTCAGAGTGAGAAGAAGCGGTGAAAAGTAGAGAGAAAGGGGACCTGAGTAAAGATTGTGAGTCTCAGTAAAGATTGCTGAGGTGGCTGTGTGCAGCTGTGTCTAGAAGGAGCTGTTGAGCTTCTTTCACCAAAGTGGGGTACATTTTAATGAGGCCTGCTGCTTTTTCTAATTGCATTGGTGCTGAGCCATTGTAAAGAGCAGCAGAGGTGAATTGTGGAATTGTAGGAAAGTACAAAATGGAAGTTTACTCAAAATAACTTGTTAAATTTGTGCTAAACTACATAGGTGACTAGTGCATAGAGAGTAAAAGTGGTTTCCTTCAGTAACCAGACTCTAACTAAAAATTCTGTTTATTGATGAAATATTTATGCCAACACTGGCTCTCAATCATTTTCATTCTCAGCTTTTACTCCATTACTGTTATAATTGCAGTTGTCAACAAATGTTCTTTATTTATTTCATTATTTTTCTACTCATTTTTTTTTTTGAAATTGTCATTTTGGGCATATGGGAAACTATGTCTTTATGTTTTAGCCAAGTAGACAAACATAAAGGTCCTATTGACATGTAGAGTGAATACTGGCAAGATATATTAAATTTTGTTATATAATCTTTAGAAAATAAAGGGAGAAAATAATAGGTTAAACTATATGAAATTGTTCATACTTGACTTTTTTGTGTATAAAGCAATTTCATACAATTAAACCAGAAAAACAATGACAGTGGTTGGTTGTTGATTTCTAAATACTTTCAAAGCTGAATACCAGTTTTGTTTTATTTTAAAAATATATGTATATGCCCTGGCTGGTGAAGCTCAGTGGATTGAGCACAGGCCTGTGAACCACACGATCACAGTACAGTTCCCAGTCAGGGCACATGCCTGGGTTGCAGGCCAGTTTCCAGCAGGGGACGCACGAGAGGCAACCATACATTGATATTTCTCTCCTTTTCTCCCTCCCTTCCTCTCTAAAGATAAATAAATAAAATCTTTTATAAATAAAAATATGTGTATATACATACATTGTAATATATGTGTAATATAATACATATTATAAAATACATAAAAAACTACATATTATAATGTACATATTATAATACATAGGTGCAAAACCTGATATTTACCGGAGGTAAAGGGAATAAGATGAAGAATAAAACAGGTAAGGAGAATAAGAGACACAAATTTCCAGTTTCAAAACTGGTAAGTCACAGGGATACGGTACACAGCAGCAGTGGAGATTATAAGTTTTTATAGCTGATGGAGAACTGCAGCAATTATTTAGTACTCAAGCTTACCTCAGCATAAACTGTGAATGGATTGTAAAAAGACGTTACAGAATCCTGATATATCACAACAGTAAACATTGTAACAACCTTTATGACATTTACTATGTTGCAGTCCTCCTGTCAGACGCCAGAGAGGAAGAAGGGATCGTCTGTCTCGACATAATTCCATTAGTCAAGATGAAAATTATCACCATCTCCCTTATGCACAGCAGCAAGCAATAGAAGAACCTCGAGCCTTCCACCCTCCGAATGTATCCCCCCGTCTGTTACACCCTGCTGCTCACCCACCCCAGCAGAATGCAGTAATGGTCGACATACATGATCAGGTGCAGTAACAGAATGTGTGAGAAACACGGGTGTTAAAAGCTGGTGGTGGTTTTTTGTTATAAATTTCTTTTAATTTTACCTACAAGGAAACAGTTTTACTTAATATGAAACAATTAAAAGTTCATTATTTTACATAAGGATCGAAATACAAATTCTATATAGCTTCCTTAGAAGAAAGTTGAGCTTTTTAAAAAACTAAGGTCAAAGTTATGAAAACCTAAAAATAACTGTGTAATAGTTGGTTTCAAATGACTGATACAGGATAATAGGACATACTCAGGTGGTGGTTTGAATGTGTATCCTTATTTCCCTCTTCCAGTTTCTTCTGAAGTGATTCAATAAGGAAGGCAGTTTACTTAAACTTTCCATAGGTCTCCAAGGAAATGACAGGTACAAGGCTTAATTTCTTCCAGGAACTGAGAAGAACTACCTGAGGAGAGGGCTTGCCAGCCTTCAGAGCCCGAGGGTGAAGACCAAATTGTATGATTTTTCTTTCTGTGGCCTTTCTAAGGTCAAAAGAGATACAAGTCTAGTATTCGTACAAAGTTGCTGAATTTTAAGGACAAGGATACCTTTTGCAAGTTTATAGATGAGAGATTACAAAGGAAGGCAACAGACTAGCACCCAATATTTCATCTGCCGCACTGGATGATAAAAGCACTGAAGATACTGTATTCTAACAACTGAAAGAAAGTACCTCTCCCAGATGCCATTTTTCTGTCATGTGCTCTCCTTATGTTCAGTGAAACACCTTTAAAAATTGATCATGTAATAGGTTCTAAAATGGAAAGATTTTCCAGACCATATTCTTTTTTTTTTGAGATTCATTTTTTTAATCTTCATTGTAATTTTTTGATTACCATTTAGTTTCTTTATATACTCCCTTCCCCAGCAGTCACCACATATTGTCCATGTCCATGAGTCCTTTTTCCTTTTTGCTCAGTCCATCCACCCTCTACCTCCTTGTCCCGACCAGATTCTTCATGGTTGAAATCTGAAAAATTATAAATCATAAGTCGAAAACACTTTTAAAAATAATGATACTGACCTGGCTGATGTAGCTCAGTGGATTGAGTGCAGGCCTGTGAACCCCACAGGATTGTGGTTCAATTCCCAGTCAGGGCACATGCCTGGGTTGCAGGCCAGTTCCCAGCAGGAGACACAAGAGAGACAACCATACATTGATATTTCTCTCCCTCTCTCCTCCTCTTTCCCTCTAAAGATAAATAAATAAAATCTTAAAAAATAATAATTCTTTAAAAAAATAATAATGATACTGAATTGTTTGAGGCAAGATTATAAGTAAAAGGAAAAATGTTCATAGCAAAATCAGTTGGACATGCCTAAGCTGTTCTCTGAGAAAATTTCATAAACCATTCATTCTTTTAAAAATTGAAAATTTTAAATCTTGACTAATTGCTTGAGTAATTAGGGGAGAAAGTAGAGTAAACGAAAAGGGATTGAGAAGAATAACCAACCAAACAGGAAAAACAACCAAAATTAGTAATATGGAAATCTATTTTTAAGAAAAGTAATTCTAAGAAAACTCAATATTGGTGCTTTGAAAAATTGATAAGAATGGCATACTTCTTGTGAGGCTTCGGTAAGGAGAAAAGGACAAGTGTAAAGAATGGGAATGATGAAAAGATACATATCTACACATGGGAACATTCAAAGAAGTTGAAGGTCATTGTAATGTTTGCTGTGATGCGTCAGGATTCCATATCGTTTCTCTTTACAATCCATCAGCAGTTACACTAAAGTAAGCTTAAATATTAAGTAATTGCTGTAGTTCCTCATAAGCTATAAAAACTTACAAATTTGAATAGAATACGGTTTTTAATTATAGCACCTGTTTCATAAGAGATGTTGGGAGAATTAAGAGTTAATCCATTTTGAGCACTTCAACTAGTACAAATGGTAAGTGCTCAAGGATATTATTTCATTATTAACTATAATAATGAAATGCTGTATGTGACCCTGAGGGAACAAAAAGAAAAAAAGGAAGTTCAAAAATTGACCCCAGATAATAGGAGAATTGGAATCACCACAGAAGCATGAAAGCTAATTAGAGATTGCCAGTAGAAAGGCACAGTGACCAGTGGGCTTCACAGCTATTTCTTCTAGTCTTGAAGGAACTTTGATTTTAACAGTACTCAAGTGATTCCAGGCTTTTTTCTCTTAATGCAATTTTTGTAATGATTTTATGAAGCCAGTATAATTTTAAGAGTAAAAGCAAATAAAGATAGTAATCCCCCCCAAAAAAACTAGGAAAAACTCTCAAATACATAGGACTAATTTCTCACCAGATGTTAAAAAAAAAAAATACAATCTAGCAGTGTATCAAAAGAATAAAAACCCATGTCTAAATAAGATTTATTCCCAAGTAGTTTAATATTGAAAGTATTCATGTTACATCAAAATGATAAAAGAAAAATCCTATGATTATATCAAAGTAGTTTGAAAAGTCAGTTAAAATTTAATAAAAACCTGAATAAAATAGAACAAGGAAATTAATTAAATATAATAAATAAACTAACAGCTGGTATTCGAATTAGTGAAAGACAAATCAGCTGCAGAGGTGCTCTGTCCATTTTAATGTAATATTATTTAGAAGCTCTACCAAATGCAGTATGATGTAGTAATGGATATAAAAAACTGAAAGTGCCCTGGCCGGTGTGGCTCAGTTGGTTGGAGTATTGTCCTGAAACCTAAAGGTCGTGGGTTCCATTTCCAGCCTGGACACATACCTAGGTTGCAGGTTCCATCCCCAGTCCAGGTACATACAGGAGGCAGTTGGTTGGTGCTTCTCTCTCATCAGTATTTCTCTCTCCCCCTTACTCTCTCCCTCAAAGCAATGAAAAATGCCCTTGGGTGAGGATTAAGAAAAAAATTGAAAATTTTATCTTTTTCATCCTCACTATATAATTGTAGAAGAAAACACAGATTCTAGTTTGAAAGAATTTGACATGGTGCCTAAATGCAAACTCAGTGTACAGAAAGCAGAAGCATGTTGATCAAATGGATAAATACGTTATATCTGTACAATGAAGAAGCATTACTCAAAAAAAACCAACGAAGTAGTAATTCGTGCTGCACTGTGGGTTAATGTTGAAAATATACTTAAATAAAAGAAGCTACTCATGAAAGGCCACAGATTGTAGTTTCCATTTATATGAAATGTCTGGAATAGGCAAATTCATAGAAGTGGGAACTAGGAATAAACAGTGATAGCTAACCTTAGCAGAAAAGTAGAATAAATAATTTCTTTATACCATGGAATGTAATATTCAGGGAATTAGAATTATGCCAGAAATGTAAGCAGTATCTGCAAGAGATAGAACAAGAGAAGCAAACTTGAGGACAGTATCATGTCTCATTTTGCAAAGCAAAATGGGCTTTTTGGCCAACCCAGTACACTATGTCAGACTGTATGAACACAGAGGACAATATAGAGAAATACATACTGAACTTGGGTGTGTGTGTCCTAAAGTGAAGGGAATGGGAAGGTGGTTAAGGATGGAATCAAAGAAAGAAAAGGAAAAGACTACATTTCAAAAGAGGTGAGATCCCACTTAAAACAAGTTATGTGTTGGATGTATACACATATATTGAGAAGTGAAAAATTGTGTATGTAAATATCAACAACCCAAGATGGAACCTGAACAGACCAATGGCTGTAGCAGAAATTAAGGCATAATAAAACACCTATCTTTAGAAATTACATCTAAATTGTCTAATCTCTAAAGAACCAGTAATTCCAATTTAAAGCATTTCAAATCATAGTAAAAGAAAGCTTCCAAGTATATTTTATGAAGCTTACCTTAATAATGAAACCTCATAGACAGGTACAACAAAACTCAGCTAGTTTTCCAATTTGAATACAGATGCATTTGTTCTAAATAATCCTAGCTAGTGATGTAGTAAAGGAATCTATTGAGAGTTATTGAAAGAATTATTATTTGAGTTTATCCTGGAAATGCAGGATGTTTAACATTAGGAAATCCTAAAAAACGTATTTATTGATTTTAGGGAGAGAGAAAAATATCAGTTTGTTGTTTCACTTATGCATTCATTCATTGGTTGATTCTTATATGTGCCCTGACTGGGATCAACCTGCACCCCTGGTGTATTGGGGTGACACTCCAACCAACTGAGCAACCCAGCCAGGGCAGCGATCATTCCTAATAAAAGATCTGAAATGAAATGGAAATAGAGAAAAACAATCTATTGATAATATAACAAAAGCCACAAACTTAGAAGAAGACTTTGAGGAATAAATTTAATAATATAAAGAAAATTAATTTTTTGAAGGATAGTACCATAATATTGAATATGTGGTGGCGTAACGTTCCAGTGAAAAAAGACTTAGTGTAGAATTGTGTTTTTTTTTAAAATACCATGACCCTTACGCGATTCAGTTATTACAGATCAGGGTATCAGTGGGTTTTAAAACTGAGTAAAGTTATTTGAGTTTATTTACAAAGGATAAATGTTTGAAGATGGCCCAAAAATAAAATGAAAAGAAAGTAACAGGAAGAGTTTGTCTGACTTCTAGTAAGATACTGTGCAGTAATTGAAACAGCACAGATTTGGCATGAAATAGATGTTAGGTGTATATGGGATATTATTGAATGGAAAAATGATGACATTTCAGTTTAGAGGGAAAAGGATAGTTTAATAAGTGGAACACATATAATTGCAAGGAAAAACTAGAGCCCGACTTCACACTATAAACAAAATGATTTTATTTGGAAGTATAAATTAAATATAAAAAATGAAAGTATTAGAAAGTTTAGGAGCATACATGTACAGGGTGGGGCAAAAACAAGCTTATAGTTTATATGGATAATAATATAATGAATAAATAGTAACAAGAATAAACTCATGTACTCACAGCTGCAAGCCTACTTTTGTCCCATCCTGTATAACTTCATAATCTACAAAAGCTGCATTTTGACTACATATAATAAATAGAAAAATCATAAAAGGAAAAATTCCATTGTTTATCAAAAAATAAAACAGACTTGGAAAATATTTTTTTACACGTGACAAGCAATAGGTGCTTATTTCTAGTTAAAACTGTAAATGAATGTATAGACAATATAATAGAAAATGAGCAGTGAGCAAAGGATATACATCAGGGGTCCCCAGTGCCCCTGGCCATGGACCAGCCTGTTAGGAACCCGCAGGAAGCAAAGCTTGCCTGAGCTCTGCCTCCTGTCTCCTCCCCCGTCCACCAACTCCACCCACCCCCCACCTTCCACAAAACTGGTCCTGGTGTCAAAGGTTGTTACAGGTTACTTAAAGAGAAAGAAATTAAAACAGTTAATAAATATTGTGAGATGTTTAACCTCTCATCAGAGAAATACAAATGTAAAGCAAGCACAATGACATTGCTTTTTTCATTCTTCAGGTACATACACATACTTATAACCCAAGTATATCTACCATGAGTGGAGATGCTATGATATGAGTCCTGTTGTTACTGTTGGGATTGTAATTTATTCTATCCAACCTTTTTCAGATATTTAAAATACATTTATTCTTTTACCCAGTGATACCTCTGAAATAAATTAAGCTATTAATACATAAGAATATATATTGAACAATACTTCTGCAATTGTATTTTTTTGTCAAAAGAGTGAAAGCAACTTGAACATCCATTAGTATACAAATGATAGGGCCGTGCTGAGTGCATTTACTTGAAATATCTGGCCAGTATCAAAAAGAATGATTGCCTTGCTGGTGGCAGAGTGGCATATTACCCTGTGCCCAGCAAAGTGGAGCTTGAGGCCATGAACAGATAGACCAGCCCAGTGAACCCAGCTGTCTTCCCCTCATGTGACTGTGTTAACACTGTTGACCATTGCTGTGTTCTTCACGGCCTGGTTCTTCATGTATGAGGTCACCCTTCACCAGGTACACTCGGGACGTCTGTATATAGAGCTCCTCATCTTGCTGGTGGCCTTGCTCTTCATGGGCTTCGGTGTCCTCCTGCTGCTGCTCTGCATCGGCCTCTGTGTATGAGCTCCCAAGGGTTCCAGTCAGCAGCTTCACTGAATCCTCGCTTCTGTAAATTGATTATTTTTACTATTGCTGGAAGTATCCTGCCTGCTACTCCCAGTAAAGGCACATGTGTGACAGAGGAAAAAAAAAGAATGATTGCTTTTAACTCACTTGAATAGATATCTATAATAATTGAAAGATAAGTTGAAGGGCAATATGATCTCATTTCTATTAAGAAAATAAAAATATGACAATAGTTTGTGGGCAGTCATGCTTGTTGCATACTCATGGAGATGTGGAAAGATATTACTAATGTTGTTTGTCTCAGGAAAGGTAGGATGAGAATAAGACTTTAAAAAAATTATTTAACTTTTTTGTCTTACGTTTTTTTTTTAATTATATTTTATTGATTATGCTATTGCAGTTGTCCCAGTTTTTTCCCCCTTCGCTCTGCTCCACTCAGCACCCCCTCCTCCCTCAGGCAATCCTCACCCCATTGTTCAAGTCCATGGGTCATGCATGTAAATTCTTTGGCTACTCCATTTCCTACACTGTACTGTACATCCCCGTGGCTGTTCTGTAACTACTGATTTGTACTTAATCCCCTCACCTCTTCCCACATTCCCCAGAATGCCCCTCCCATTTGGCAACCATCAGAACTCTCTCTGCATCCATGATTTTGTCTCTGTTCTTGAGGGTATAGTTTTTCAGATTTAATTGATGGTATAGGTTTATTGCCATTTTATTGTTCATAGTATTGATCATCATTCTTTCCCTAAATAAGTCCCTTTAACATTTCATAAAATTATGGTTTGGTTATGAAACGCCTCTAGTATTTTCTTTTTTTTTTTGTAAAGTTCTTTATCTGCCCTTGGATTCTAAATGGTAGCTTTGCTGGGTAGAGCAAGCAATCTCGGCTGTAGGTCCCTGCTTTTCATGACTTTTACTATGTCTTGCCAGTCCCTTCTAGCTTGCAAATTCCTTTTGAGAAATCAGGTGACAGTCTCTTTTTTAGGTAATTATCCGCTTTTCTCTTGCTGGTTTTAAGATTCTATCTCTAACTTTGGGCATTTTGATGATGTGTTTTAGAGTGGGCCTCTTTGCATTCATCTTGTTTGGAACCCTTTGTGCGTCCTGGGCTTGCATGTCTGTTTCCTTCACCAAATGAGGGAAGTTTTCTTTCCTTATTTTTTCAGATAGAATTTCAGTTTCTTGCTCTTTCTCTTCTTCTCCTGGCACTCCTATGATGTGAATGTTGGGACCCTTTAAGTTGTCCCAGAGGCTCCTTACACTGTCCTCATTTTATTTATTTTTCTTCTTCTGATGGTGGTTTTTTGCTTTCTTATGTTCCAAATCATTGATTTCATTCTTGGCTTCATCCACTCTACTGTTGTTTCCCTGAAAATTGTTAATATATCCTTTGTTTTTGACTGGATCTTTTTTTATGCTGTTGAGGTCCTCACTAAGATCTTTGAGCATTCTTAGAACAAATGTGTTGATCTCTGCATCTGATAGATTATCTCCATTTTGTTTACTTCTTTTTCTGGAGTTTTGATCTGTTTTTTCATTTGGGCCATGTTTCTTTGTCTCATTTTGGCAGCCTCTCTGTGTTTGTTTTTGTGTATTAGGTAGAGCTGCTTAGACTCCATGTCTTGGTAGTGTGGCCTAATGTGGTTGGTGTCCTGTAGGGTCCAGTGGCACAGCCTCCCCTATCACCCAAGATGGGTACTCAAAGTGTGCCTTCCTTGAGAGTTGAGTACATCCTCCTCTTTGTAGTTGAACCTTGATGGCTGTTAGCAGATTAATGGGAGGGATTTACCCAGGCCAGTCAGCAGCAAGGATTGTCTGTGACCACTGACCACCAAACTCTGCCCCCCATGGAGGATCAGCTGTGCAGGGGCAGGGTACTCCACCCTGTAGCTGTACACTGGGTGTTCTGGCCCTGGATTTTCCCAGGTGGTGCAGGCCAAGGTCAGCTGCAACCTGTGTTCTGCCCAGGGCCACCCAGAATGAGCTACAGAGCAGTCTGAGGTGGCTGCTACTTGTGCTGGGCTTGGAGGTTCCCAGGAGAAGCCAAGCTATAATCTAGGCTGGCTGCTGCTAGTGCTGGTCCTGGGCACTTAGCAAGAGGAATGGGGGCTATAGGCTCACTGGGGCTTGCTTGCCTTTGCTTATTTGAGAAGATTTAGGAAGTTGTGAAGCTGTGAGCCAAAACCAGCCATTCATATGGAAAAGCCACTGTTAACAGTTTGGGTGGGTCCATAAGTTGGTTGGGACAAAGGCTCTGGGGATCTCCAGGGCAGGGGAAACAGGGTTAGCCAGGTTGATGGAGTCTCAGATATGGCACTTGCCTGCTGGCTCTGTGGTTCAGAAAAGGACCTCCACTTGCCTTTCTGTCTGGAAGAAAGTTGGCCCCAGCTCTTACCTTGATGCCAGACACTTCATTTCCTCCCTGTATGCTACTGGTGCCTTTCACCCTGCTACTCCAGTTCTGGAGCTCAAAGAGAGTTAAGTCTGAATAAGTCCATGTGTGGGTTCTTTAAGAGGAACTGCTTGGGACCCCAGCAGTTTTTTCCACTGTCTTTTACAGCCAGAAGTTATTGGGACTCATCTCCCAGGTACTGGAATGGCTGTGGTTGCTGTAATTCCATCGTTTTCAGATTTCCATTCATCTCCATTTCTGACAGTGCAGAGTGATGGTGGTTCTATAGTTGTCATTTTGATATGGTTGTATGAGGAGGTGAGCTTCCATCTTGACTTGAAGTCTGTCCTGTGGTTTTCTGTTTAACTTTTTAGAATTCTGCTCTTTATTGTTTCAGTAATTGCAATTAAACAATTTTTTGTCCTTTAGGATGTGGCCAGGTACTAAAAGATGTGAACTGTCATTTTTCTAGTTTTTCTCTTTAGAAAAATTTTCATCAGGCTAGAAAAGTTAGTACAGCAGTTCATTATTTTGTAGGACTTTTCGGGAAATGTTTTGGGGGAAGTTGAGTCCCAGTTCTGTGGATATCATACTGTTCTTGAGACAGACAGGTTTTCTACCCAGTAACTGTTTAGCTGAAACTGTTGGTGAAGTACATTGTGAAAATATATGTATCTGAGGAAAATTTTAACCAGTTGGCTAAAATTCTAACATTGTGTTTTTCTTTCCTAATAGCTTCACCAGGGCACTGTCCCTGTTTCTTACACAGTGACAACAGTGGCACCACACGGGATTCCACTCTGCACAGGCCAGCACATCCCTGCGTGCAGTACCCAGCAGGTCCCCGGATGCTCTGTGGTTTTCAGTGGGCAGCACCTCCCCGTCTGTAGTGTGCCTCCTCCAGTAAGTCTGTGTGCGCTCTCCTTAGATGGGCTCTCTTTAGATATGTAATAGAAATTTAAGAGATTGCCTTCTGTAGCTTCTTTTTCAGCGAAAGAAGGCTATTGTGTTGCAACGGCCATCTCAATAGCTTTCTTATAGTAACAGTTTAAGGAAATTCGCTTTATACTTTGATATATTTTTACATTATTTAAACTATACATATTTGAATATCCTGAAGGTCAAAGCATGTTCCCTCATATATCAGCACCGTTTGTAATTAATCTTAATTTAGGTTGGCCTTAGAATATTCAACATAGGATATTCGATTAGTTAGTAATAAAGTCTGGTTAGTGATCAGCAGTTAATAGTCTCAGCACTTACTGGGTTTAACAAGTACTTTGAGTGCTTGGTCTATGTGTCCCTCTTAATAAGAAGCCTGTGGTGACAATGGTATGTCCATCTTCTAAATGATGAAATGTAAATTTCTTGCTTAATGTCATAGAGACAGTATAAGAGAATCTGGATTCACACCTTCCTCTGCCCCTTAAACTTGAGTTTTATCTTTTAAACTGCTAACCTCCAGCCCAGCCTCCTTAATTTCACAAATGATGTTGCTGAAATCCAAGAGATTAAAATGACTTGTCTAAGATCAACAATGTTTTCGAAGTAAAGCACTTTGCTAATACAGACTATTAATAATACTATATTAATGTTATGTGTTATATAAATTAATATAACGTCTATTAATGTGAAACTAACACCTTTGTCCAAATGTGAAATTAGACCAAACATCAACCCAGTTGCCCAAGCTTGGTTTCTCAGCGACAGATCTGGAACCAGTGAGCTAGGTCTGCAGACTTCAAATATTGAGAATTGGCTTCCTGTAAATATAAAAATCTAGAAATAAAAAAATTCTACAAGATTGAGAAAGAGAGCTTCTTGGAAAGCAGTGTATCTGCTATATCTTAAACCAAGCAGAGAGAGGTTGCTCTACTTTTCTTCCCCATTTCATAGGTGTTCATAAGGCTAAAGTAGAAGTTAGGTGTTTGGACTGATTCGTAAGAGCTATATAAAATACAGAATAATTACTAGTCACCAGTATTTTACTAATAGATGTAAACACACACTAGTATTTGGTTGTTAATATAGGTTACTAAAACACTTTGGTTTGATTCGGGGGGAGTATGGCAATGACATTTCTATCTCATTGTATAGGTTTTTTTAATTAATTGTATATTCTGGTACTTTTAACAGAAAATAATTTCTCTTACAGATGCTACAAGCATGTTCAGTTCAGCACTTGCCAGTACCATATGCTGCGTTCCCACCCCTTATCTCCAGTGATCCGTTTCTTTTACATCCTTCTCACCTTTCTCCCCATCATCCTCCTCATTTGCCACCACCAGGCCAGTTTGTCCCTTTTCAAACACAGCAGTCACGATCGGTAGGTATCTTTACTCTTATGTCTTTAATTTTTCACAGAATATTTAGACCTAAAAGGCAGATTAATTTAGTAGGTTGTTACTGTTTGAAAATTGTAACTTAGGCATTCTTCTGATTTTTAAAAGAAGAAATCTGTAAACATACAAATTTATATATGTAAATATATCTAGAATGATTTTGGTTTTGAAACTTTTCTGGTTACATCACTTGTCTGATTTAAATTTGTTCTTCGTATCTGTAATCCCTTGGGAAGTAAATGTGAAGAAAAAGTTAGCTTTTCTATTTTTTCCATGTATTTATTTCTAAAATGGAAAATGAAAATAACACAAAATATATAATGAAAATATTGTTATACTTGTTAGAATAATATTTATACTTGTTTAGGTAAGTAAAGCAATCCTCTGAGCCTCAGTTGTTTGTTTTTCTTTAAGGCCTGTTTTTTTTTGTTTGTTTTTGTTTTTCCACATTGATCTCAGGAAAGGTAGATGAGATAGTCAATTAACATAGTTAATTGTGTCCTGGGACTGGAGGACAACTGAGAGGCATGTTATTTAGGGGACAGAGAAAGTAAGTACTGGATAAGTAGAAGGATGGGCACAGAAAGAAGGTACAGTTGGTTGTTGGTTTTGGGGGCGGGGAGGCGTGGACAGGCCAAGTTGAACATCCAAACCATCAGGCATTAAAGGAGAATAGGAGAAAGAACATACAGAAATGGTTAGAGTGGAAAATTTCAGCCCCGTGATAAAAGGAACTTGACAGCCTATTCTAGCAGAAGCGAACCATCCTTTACTAAGGGTTGATGCACTGTGCTGGGTCACAGGCAGGGGTGAACCTACCTGGCTGCTTTCCTGAAACAATAGAAGCCAATTTTGACAGAAGTTTAGTTAATCCAAAAAGCTAAAACTACTTACACAAGAAAATCTTTTATTAGAATTGGGTCAGGATTTATGTCAGGATGTCCCTTAGTTTCCAGTATCTAGGATTCAGAGTTAAAACAATTTGACCATCATTTGGAATTATTTAAAAGGTCTAGTCACATAGCCAGATCAGAACTTGGGTTCATTTGCATTGCATAGTGTCAGCACTTGCAATTTCTCTCAAGTATACATAAGCTTCCAAATTAAAAGTGTTAGTAATTACTTGTATTTGAATAATGTGTTACTGCTCTCTAACTGTGGGAGGGAGTCAAGTTAACATTTAAGAGTATGTTGAAAACAGTCAACACAAAAATGTGTACACAAATATTAATAGGAACATCAATTCCTAAGAGCCAAAATACAGAAATGCATATACCTGTCACCTGATGAATGGATGAAGAAAGCATGGTGTATCTATCTGTACAGTGGGGTTTTATTCAACCATAAAAAGGAATAAAGTATCAATAAACTGCAAGATGGATGAACCTTGAAAACATGCTAAATGAAAGAAGCCAGATACAAGAGCCACAATGTTACATGATTCTGCATGTATGAAATGTTGAGAATAGGCAAATGTGTAGAAATGGAAGGCGGGTTAGAGGTTGTCCCGGTCTTAGGAGGTTGTCCCGGTCTTAGGGAGGACTGAGGGAAATGGGTAGTGGACGTGACTCCTAATGGGCTTGGGGTCTTGGGTGGGAAGAGTGGAGAGAAATGTTCTGGAATTAGATTGTGGCTAGTAAACAAAAATGAATTGGGCCCCTTAGGGTGAATTTTAAGGCATGTGAATTATATCTCAGTAAGCTACTTTTTAAAAATCCCACATGGTATATGCTTTACATACCACTAGGTGCTACTTTGTGCATCATCTCAGTGTTTAAAGCACACTTCTGAAATAGGCTAGGAACAGGTCAGTTTTATAGATGATACTGTTGAGGTTCAGATTAAGTAATTTACATAAAGTCACATGGGTGGTTACTGACCCCACCAAGAGTCTGTCTAATGCCAAAGCCCATAAGCTTTCTACTATAGTGTAATGCCTAGTGTGTCTTAACCACATTAAGCCCTGGTTCTTAGTTCTAAGTAAGTATATACCATGTTCCATTTAACATAAGTGTTAAGTGTCTGAAAATCTGTGAGTAGGTAATTTGTGTCATGTACTTGGCTTACTGCCTGACTTTTTGCCTTTCCTTCTCTCATTTTAAGAGAAGGTTCACACAGTAAAAGAAATGTATCCTTTAACAGATAGTGGAAATGTTCAATGACATTTTTCAGAGACTTTCTTATTGAAATTGAACTAAAGGCAGAAATTTTTACTAGTGTTTATGTCCACGTGTATGAATTCAGGTTAATGTGTGAACATCAAGAAAGTCATGACCTTAAAAATACTTGAGGGAGGGTATATTTTTATTATTCTAGCACAGTTTTTCTAAACACTGGAAGTACATTAGTTTGCTTTCCCCTCCTCCTCAGCCTCTGCAAAGGATAGAAAATGAAGTGGAACTCTTAGGAGAACATCTTCCAGTGGGGGGTTTTACTTACCCTCCATCAGCCCATCCACCAACATTGCCTCCGTCAGCTCCTTTGCAGTTCTTAACACATGATCCTTTGCATCAAGAGGTGTCCTTTGGAGTAGTAAGTTTTCATTCATTGTTATTAATTTATTTGTTTTGATAACTTCGTTTGAGTTTTGTTTCAATGAACTTTGCATATTTGGAATCTTAAATGTATTGTTGAAATCATTGGGTTGGAAAACTATTTTAAAATATTACCTATGTTTTAAACTAGTCATTACATCTATAGGAATATTTAAGAAATATTAAATACCACTTGAACAGTAAAGAACTTTCCAGGTTGTTTTTTTTTAAGAGATAGGTTAAGTATTTATAAAGGTAGAATGTTCTTAAATTTATTTATTTTTTCCTACAGCCTTATCCTCCATTTATGCCTCGGAGGCTCACAGGACGTAGTAGATACCGATCCCAGCAGCCAATACCACCTCCCCCTTACCATCCCAGCTTACTACCATATGTGTTGTAAGTTCTTTCTTGTTTTAGTAAGTTCTGAATTTTGACATCCTTGAGTTGCTCTTTCCTTTATGAGTACCTTTTATGTTGTATATAATATAGAGTGTTGGTTATTTGTTTTTATTTAATGTTAAGGGGTTGGGGTGTGGGACCATTTAAGGATAAAAGAAAGAGAAGGGCCAAGGACAAGGGAGAAATGGGGGAAGAAGAAATTTGTGAGCTAGAAAATAGGTTTACCAAATCTAAAGGTAGACGAGTTTAAAATTTTTGCTACTTTTACAACTGGCATCACTTGCTACCTTCTCTTGTTATCCAGCTTTTGATGCCACTGCGTTCTCAAGAAAATAAAGAGAAGTTATGTCTATGCTTTAAAATTTAATCCTCTGTTAGGGATTAAGTTTATAACAAAAGCAGGGAGGGGTTAAACATGATAGTTCTTTATTTCTCTCTCATGTAGTGAAGTCAAGAATAGGCAATGCAGGTATAGTTTGTTC
This sequence comes from Artibeus jamaicensis, assembly GCF_021234435.1. NCBI lineage: Eukaryota > Metazoa > Chordata > Mammalia > Chiroptera > Phyllostomidae > Artibeus > Artibeus jamaicensis. The sequence continues at coordinate 20,682,872 of NW_026522030.1, forward strand.
AGCCCATTACTCCGAGAGATGGTTCTGCCATCCTATGTCTTCCTCGACATCAGCGGTCCCTAACCTTTTTGGCACCAGGAAATGGTTTCCCGGAAGACAGTTTTCCCACGGGTGGGGCGGGGCAAAGGAGACCGGAGCCAGCACTCAGTTGGTAATGCAAGTGAAGCTTTACTCGCCAGCCTTCTGCCCACCTGCTGTGTGGGTGGGTGAGGTAATGTTTCTCTCTCTTTCCCCCTCCCTCTCCCTTCCTCACTCTCTAAAAAATCAATAATTAAAAAATTTAAAACACACATCTATTTTGATAATTTTGGCTCTATTGTAAACTTTATAATCAGATAGGATGTTTCCCATCTTAATTCCTAAAATGATTTTAATGTCTTTTGTGTGAGCCATATAAATTTTAAAATCAGCAAGTCAGTTTCTACTTTAAAGATTGTATTTATTTTTAATGAGAGGGGAAGGGAGTAAGAGAAACATCCATCAGTTGCCTCTCTTACACGCCTCATCTGGGATAAAACCCGCAACCCAGGCATGAGCCCCAACCAGGAATTGAACCAGTGACTTTTTGCTGTGCAGGGCGACACCCAACCAACTGGTCAGAGCTCAGTTTCTACTTTTAAGTAAAATCTTGCTGCAGTTTCTGTAGGGATTGCTTGAAATTTGTAGATCAGGAAAATTGATGTCTTAATATTTACTATTCTGGTCAGCTTACACAGTGTATTTCTCTATTATTTTTAAGTTTACTGTAGCAATATTTTTATCATTTTTATTATGTAGGACTTATATATGTTTTATTAAATTCAGTCCTAATATTTTATGTGATTTTATGTTATTGTGAATATTTTTTGTGTCAGTTTTGGTTTTGTTAGTGAAGGTGGGGTTTTTTTGTTTTTTGGTTTTTTTAATTTTTATTTTATTGATTATGCCATTACAGTTGTTCTATCCCCCCTTCATTCCCCTCCACCCTGCGTACCCCCTCCCCCACCATTTCCCCCTTTAGTTTATGACCACGTGTCTCAAGTTCTTTAGATTCTATATTTCCCATACTATTCTTGCCCTCCCCCTATTTTCTACCTACCATCTATGCTACTTATTTTCTGTACCTTCTCTCCCCTTCTCCTCCTCCCACTCCCCTGTTGCTAACCCTCCATGAGATCTTCATTTCTATGGTTCTGCTCCTGATCTAGCTGTCCTTTTAGTTTGCTTTTGTTCTAGATGTGGTTGTAATAACTGTGAGTTTGCTGTCCTTTCACTGTTGATCTTTTTTATCTTCTTTTTCTTAGGTAAGTCCCTTTAGCATTTCATATAATAAGGGCTTGGTGATAAAGAACTCCTTGAATTTGATCTTATCTGAGAAGCACTTTATCTGTCCTTCCATTTTGCTGGATAGAGTAATCTTGGTTGTAGGTCTTTGGATTTCATGACTTGGAATACCTCTTTCCAGCCCCTTCTTGCCTAGAAGGTCTCTTTTGAGAAATCAGCTGACAGTCTGATGGGGACTCCTTTGTAGGTGACTGTCCCCTTATCTCTTGCTGCTTCTAGGATTCTCTCCTTCATTTGAATCTTGGCTAATGTAATGATGGATGTGCCTTGGTGTGTTTCTTCTTGGGTCCAACTTCTTTGGGACTCTCTGAGCTTCCTGGATTTCCTGGAAGTCTATTTCCTTTGCCATATTGGGGAAATTCTCCTTTATTATTTGTTCAAATAAATTTTCCACTGGTGGCTGTTCCTTTCCCCCTTCTGGTACCCCTATAATTCAGATGTTGGAACGTTTAAAGATGTCTTGGAGGTTCCTAAGTCTCTCCTCATTTTTTTGAATTCTTGTTTCTTCATATTTTCCTGTTTGGTCATTTTTTCCTTCTTTCTGGTCCACTCCATTGATTTGAGACCCAGTTCCCTTTTCATCACTATTGGTTTCCTGTGCAATTCCCTTCATTTCCATTTGTTTAGCCTTCATATGTTCCTCTAATTTGTGGCTATAATCAACCAGTTCTGTGAGCATCCTGATCACCCGTGTTTTGAACTGTGCATCTGAAAGTTGAAAGTTTTGCTATTTCTTCGTCGCTTAGAGTTATGGGCTCTGGGGCTTTGAGATCTTATTGAGCCATTTTTGGTCTGTTCGCACCCGTTAAGTATGAGGAGTGCAACCTTAGGAGCGGGGCAGGGCCACCAGGGCGAGGTCACTGGGTTGTGACGCTGTATGTGGGAGTGGGGTCAGAGTGGGGAAATGGTGGCCCTCTCTGCTGCCTCCTGCCACTGGGGCCCGCTGGGGCCTGTCTCACTGCCCACTCCCTCGCCGGTCTATCTGCTCAGAAATGAGCTACCACAGTCAATGAGCTGCCCTGCGCCTTCGCCAGATCCTTGGGTCACTCACTGTGTCAGCCCTTTGCAACCCCACACCTGGGATCTGTGGGCCTGAGCCCGTCTGACCCAGTTTTTCTGTGCAACCTGGCTCCGCCAGCTGCTGGTTTCGCTCCTCTTACCGGCCAGGCTGAAGCATTCGTTGTTATGAGACTTCCGAAAAGTTCTGTTTTCTGTGTTCTGGCTGTGTTTTCTGTTGCTAATATTTTGTTGTCTCTCAACTGGGTTGTGTGAGAGAGCACGGCGTCTCCACCTATGCCTCCATCTTGGCGGAAGTCTCTGAAGGTGGTTTTTTGACACAGATTCACCCTACCTGTTCCTTGCCCCTGTAGCACTGACCTTTCCCCGGTCACTGAAGGATGTAATAATGTGTCGGTTATGTTCCTGCAGATCGATGCTTCCAGTGCCACCTGCAGTAGGTCCAACTTTCAGCTTTGAATTGGATGTGGAAGATGGAGAAGTAGAAAATTACGAGGTTAGTAGGTGAACTTTGAATTAATTTGGGGAGTACTGTGTGCATACATAAAATTGTTCTCAATTCATTCATCTAATTAAACATTATTCGGTAAATCCTATGTACATTTCACAATACAACTGTTTTAAACCGTGTGTGGCATTCTTACGGCTGTTTTGTCGTGTACCACACCACTCTGGTAACAAGACCGACTTTCAGTGCTCTGTCGGAATCACATACAACGGCTGTGAGAGAATGTAAATGAGAAAACAATGAGTTATGAATAGATGTTCTCAAAGATTTTCTGGAAGTCAGAGTGTTTTAGCGGTTCCTGAAGTTTGGGGAAACTCTTGTGCGTAAGGTTGAGACAGGAAAGTGCTGGATGTTCTTGAGGAACCGCATGCAGGCTGTGGGAGAGGTGACAGGGACAAATTGAGATTTGACTGGAAACCTCAGCTGGTGGTTCGGGAGTGTCATGCTAGGGAATGGACATAATTCTGAACTGTGAGAGGAAGGAGCCACTAATTTTTTTTTTTTGGTGCTAATGGCATCAGATCTCTACCTTTAAGAGTCACAATTTTGCTAATAGCATAATGGAAACGTATGGGAGAGGTTAAGTTGGTGGTGGGGAGACCTGTATAGGGCAGGCAATAAATTATAAAATCATGCAAGTCTGAACTATGGGAAGTGCAGACGTTTTAACATTTGTATCAGCGGGATTTGATTACTGAATGAATGGTTCATGGTGGTGTCAAAGGTGTGGGTGGGAGGGTTGCAAAAGAAGATGCTCTACAAAAAACTGCCATAGCCCAGGAAGAAGGCAGAAAGCGACGACAGTAGGTCGAGTAGTTGGCATAGTCTAGCTTAGATGATGCTGATGTTCGATTATTTGAAGTTAGGAGTAGGAGGTGCAGTCTCGGGGTCGGAAGGCAAATTTGGGTGTGTTGAATATGAGTGACTGTATGACCTGGTTTTGGTACTGTCGGCTATCTTTCTCATCCCAGCCTCACGCAGTCTCTTTATACAGTATGAACACAGATGCTCCTTGGCTTATGGTGGGGTTATGTCATGATAAATCCAGCATTAGGTTGAAAATATGGTCAGTTGACATGCATTTAAGCTACTGGACATCATAGGTTAGCCTAGCCACTTCTGCTGGACACGCATTGCTGTCACATCACTGTACAGTGGAAAAGTCATAAGCCAAACCATCGTTGGTCAGGACGTCTGTGGCGGAACACTTTTTTTTAGGTGAATCAGACCCCCAGAGGACAGGGAGGAGAGAGACACACACAGACATGCACACACTCTTTTAAAGCATGTGGAAGAGATCTGGCCAACTGCTAAATTCTTCTCTAGTTTTCAGAATGCCATTATACCACCTTTTTTTGTACAAATGTGATCATACTGCAGTGTCCTTTGGCTTCCATTTCTGGATTTCTAGGGGCTGTGATAATTTCTTGATGTTATTTGTAAAACACTTTATGTTACTTTTGTATAGAGCGGTAAGAAAAGGAGTTAGTTTTCTGTCCTTTAGGTATTCTCTACCAAAATTAAGTCTTAAATTATGTCGCCAAAAGGACAGCTCTTCATTAAACAGATTATATACATACCAGTGGGGGGGCGGGGAATGATACTATCCCGGTGTAAGAAGAAAATTTTATATTTGGTGTTGGAATCCTTTTCTAAACTGTATTTTGGGTTGAATAGTTTAATCTTCTGCAAAGTCATACTGTAATCCAGTCGAGAAAGTCTTACTTGCTTTTCTGGTTTTATCATTGTGTGCACGTCTGAAACACGCCCTAGTCCAGAGTACTCACCGTTTTTTGAGTCTACCCTGTACATGCTTGTGCTCCCTTTGTTCCTTCTGCCTAATTACTTTTTCCTTTCACATTTTCAAACAAAGCCATCAGACTACCTCTATGAAAGGCATTTCTAGTTCATTATCACATCTCAATGAGTTTCTCCCTCCTTTTTGTTCCTTTAAAGCCACACATAATAATCATGTTGTCTTGTCTACTGGATCATATAATTTGTTGAGAGTTTGATTATCATAACATTTTCCATTCAGTAAGGGCTTAATGAACATATTTTATTGAATATAATTGCCATACTTGTGTTAGTTGACCTAAGTGTCCTATAGTACATATAATAGATGTATAATAGAGATCAGCTGTCATAAATTTTATATGCAAATTGTAATAAGCACCAATTACATTTAACAATGTGCTGTCCTGGCATTTAGGAGGACTTAGGGCCATACGTGTTCACAGAGGAGGAGCAGTGTATTTTAGGTGACCCAGTTCTCCAGATGAAGCTGTACTGAAAGCAGCATTGTGCCATCGGTCACATTAAAACAGCTATCACAGCATTAGTTACTGAGATTTTTTTCAAGAAATTAATTGTTCCTCTTGTCTCACCATTTCTTTGCCACCTACTCTCTGCCCTGTGGCAGCCTGTAAGGGGGAGCAGCACACAAAGGGCTGCCCAGTTGTAGAGTGGAGCGAGGGAATAATTAGAGCTGCTGCAAACTGAGAGAAAGGAGGTGCTTATATAAAACTGGGAGGTGCAGCAGCTGCAATGCATTCGTGTATCAAGTATGCTGAAATTCCTAAGTCCATAGTGATACTTCGAAAAATTAAAAACCTCAGTGGCCTTATTCATCCAGCACTTTGTATGTAAATTATACCACTGAGTGCAATTCGGTGGGCGGCAATTACTCAGTATAGAAGTATTTTATCTAATAAACGAAAGGATGATAGAATTAGAATATATTACTATTCTTCCATTTTTAATGAATGAATGGATGTAGGCAGTATTTCATTAGTGACTGCTAACATGACAACTAGGTGTGATGAGCTATGATCAAAGTAGTCAGATCGACCATTGTATAGGAAATACAGGGGACAAGGAGACAGGCCAGGGTGGGGGAGGTTCAGTCAGCAAAAGATAACTTGAGACATAGCAAGCAGTGGTAATAGATGGATTTCTTTGGGTCCTGATTTGAATAAACTTTTTTAAAGTGTTTTGAAAGTAATTGAAACAATCAGATATTTGATATTAAGGCATTAATAATTTTTCAGGCGTGAAGATACTGTGGTTTTGTGCTTTTAAAAAAGTCTCTCATTTTTTTGGCATGGTGGTTCTCAGCCCGGGGGTAGTTTTATCCCCGAGAGGGTATTTAGCAACATCCGGAAGCATGTTTGTTTGCTGTAACTGGTGGTGCAGGTGGTTACTGGGATTTAGCGGGTAGGGGCCAGAGATGCTGCTGAACATCCTACAGTGTTCAGAATCCCACCCCCATAATAAAGTTTTACCCAACCCAGAATGTCAAAACTGCTGAAGTTGACAGGCTGTTTTAACCAAATGGAACTGTTTACCAGTGAAATGCCATGTTTTTGTTTTGTTTGATAGTAATCTGGTGTTTAGAAGTAGATGGTGATAAATGAAGTAAAAGTAGCCATGAATTATTGTGCCTGAGTAACAGACATAGGGGAGTTCATTATGCTGTATCACTCTTTTTGTATATATTTAAAATTTCCCAAAATAAAAGTAGTTTTTAATAAAACAGTTATAATAGAAAACTGTAAAGATTTAAAATGTGTCTCCTTTTTCATCAACAGGCCCTTTTAAACCTGGCAGAGCGACTGGGAGAGGCTAAGCCACGAGGACTGACTAAAGCAGACATTGAGCAGCTTCCTTCTTACCGGTTCAACCCTAACAACCACCAGTCAGAACAGACTTTGTAAGTGCGTTTTCCGACCTCGCTCCGTGGTCCAGTTCCTTCTCTACCTTCATGAAAGGAAAGCTTGAGGCTCCAAGACAACTTGATAAAGATAGGGGACCTCTATTTCATACTCCAGGCCTGTGTTGTCTGGTTAGGTAGCAGCTTAGTTACATGAACTGTTTAAATTAAGTAAAGTTAAAAGTTAAATTTCTCAGTAGCGCTAGCTAGAGATGCTGCATTGGAAGACATAGAACATTTCTGTCACTTCAGAAAGTTCTTGTCAGACAGTGCTGTTCTGCATTATTAGGTTGACTAGCAATTTTATGGTTTCTAATTCAAAACTACAGTATTCTGTATATGACTAAAATCTTATACATGTAAAATTTGAGGGTTTTACCTAAAGATTCTGCTTATTATAGTATCTCCTTTATAGCAACTCTACTGAGATATAATTCACATTTATAGTGGTTCTTAGTATATTCAGAGTTTTGGAACATTCTTCACAAGCAAAAATATACCATTTTCATCACCCCAAAGAGAAACTCCACTCACTGTTAGTAACCAGTCCCCATCTCTCTGGTCTTCTTCACCCTGGCACAAACCCCCACTAATTTTCTTTGTCTCTATAGGTTTGCCTGTTCTGGATATTTCACATTAATAGGATCATATAATAAACTTGTATTACTATTTTATTCTTTGTCACCAAATAGTATTCGACTGTATGGATACACTAGAAATTGTTTATTTTTTCCTCAGTTGATGGCCATTTGGGTCGTTCCCACATTTTGACTCGTGTTAGTAATACTGCTATGAACATTCTCGTGCAGATTTCCTTTGCTCTGAAATTAGTGTGGTCCTGTGAAACGTTTCATAAGCCCAAATGGCATAAAGTGAAGAAGCAGTTACCATTAATTTACATGGAAAATTTTTTTGATTGCAACTCCAAAAAAAATAACCTACCAAAGCATATCAAAAACCATAAAACCTAAATTAACACTGACATACAGTACAAGTAGAAATGCTGAAGGTGCAGTGTAGTGTAACCCAGCAGCATCGGGACACCTGGGAGCACACTGGACCTGGCTGAGAGGCGGTGGTGGGGTGCGTTGGGCTGAGGGGGTTGGAGTGGGAGGTACAGGAGACGGGAGTGTAGGAGAGACAGAGAGGAGTCATCTGTGAGCGTGCTGTTGTCCAACTTCAGAGTAGGCAGGTCACCAACTACACCTTCTGTGTCACCTGCCTCAATGTTGAGGTCAAGGTTTGTCCTCTGCTGTGGCTGCCTGATATGTGGAAGGCTTGAAATACAGTATGTTTCGCTGCTTAGCCTCACAGATTTTTCTGTCATACACTTGTTAGTAGGCACTCAAAACATCCCGCAAACCAGCCCAAACCTTAGGTGCTCTTTCAGAGTGGGAGCCGTACTTTTCTGCAGTCACTGCAGGACTGTCAGTCATACAGAAAATCTGAGGCAAGGGCTTCCTGTTCAGTTCCTGGGTGACAACTGTCAGCTGTCACAACTGCTTTGGTTTCAGTACATAACCTTTTCTCCTGCCATTGTATTCGCTCTTCAGAACCAATAGTAACTTCAGCAGCTTTCAAGATTCTTTATGCATGTAAATTGAATGGTGGGTGGAGGCAAGTTCAGCACACACACAATGTTTTTATTTTGTTCACCCTGATCTAAATGCTCAGTTACATCTAGTTTTATATCAAGCATTCTTCCTTATAAGCTGTCATAAACTTTTCCGGTACCTTAGGATACAGCCTGCCAACAGAGTACAAAATAAATTCAGGTAAAGCACTGATGCTCACAGACACAGTTCAAAGCTCTGGCTGGTTCTGAGATGGTAGGAAAGAAGATGCTCCTTGGGGTGCTTGCTATAAAATGAATACTGAATGCTAATTTTGCATTTCACTTTTTTTGTTTGTTTTTTTGGTAAAAGCAAAAATCCTCCTTATTTACTTCAAGTACCAAAAATAGATACTAATGATAGGTCTTAATTAAATAAAGCAAAGTAGTGTAACACCAGTTTTCAAAAAGGGGGGCATACCGTGTAGAGTTTTTCTGTGGATCTCTTGATTTCTCTCAGGTGTCTAGGTGTATGATATTAATGTTTTTTGAGAACTTCTCGTTTTTCTAAAGTGGCTACACCATTTTATATCCCACCAGCAGTGTTAAGTTTTAATTTATCCACATCCTCATAAATGATTATTGTCTGTCTCCTGATTCTAGCCATCCTAGCGGGGTGAAGTGGTATCTCATTGAGGTTTTGATTTCCATTTTCCAGATGGCTAATGATTTTGAGCTCTTTTACTACACTTTATTGGCTGTTTATTTATTTATTTATTTTGAAAAGTGTTCACCCCTTTGTCCATTTAAAAAATTTTTTTCAAATTTTGAATTATACAAGTCATTTATATATTATACATACAAGCCACTTACTCATTTTCAAAAACTGACTTTCAAAAATAGCTCCCATTTCATTCTATGAGTTATCTTTTCATGTTCTTGATTGCGTCTTTTGAAGCACAGTTTTTTATTTTGATGAAGTGCCATTAATCTATCTGTTTTGTTGCTTTTTGTGCTTTTATTATCATCTCAAAGAAACCATTGCCTCTTTTAAGGTCACAAATATTTGCTCCATTTTTTTAGTTCATGTTTGTGTACTGTGAGGTATAGGGTCCAGCTTACTTTTTTTTTAACATTGCTATTCAGTCATCCCAGCATTGTTTGTTGAAAATTATAGTACCTTCAGTGTTCAGATGGGCTTGGATGTTAAACCAGAGAGTTCCTTGATGATCTCAGTAAAGAAAAATATTTTTATTAAATGTTTTAACATGTTTTTATATTGTTATTGTGCTTAAAATTTAAATGACACTTTGATAAGTGAGGCAGTAAGTGGTTTTATGGGTTTCAGGAATCATAACAGTAGAAAACTACTTGGTTCTTTGGTCTAATGATCTTTTTGCTTTTTCTAGGTGTGTAGTATGCATGTGTGATTTTGAGTCAAGGCAGCTACTTAGAGTTTTACCCTGTAACCATGAGTTCCATGCCAAGTGTGTCGACAAATGGCTTAAGGTAAAGTCCTGGCATCTGTGAAGAGAGCCACGTTGGGTTTTCTTTTCTGTTGAGTGCCGTTCGCATGGAGTACGTCCGTGGGTGGTGGAGGGAGGGTAAGGAGGGACCGGTGAAGTGCAGTTTCAGGATGATTTCTGAAAATGAAGAGAAAAGGCCAGCAAAATTAACTACAGTCATCACCATGGGAGTGGGTTTGTAGAACCTGAAAATTGGTGATTTTCCTTGATGATCAGCATGGCCTAATTTTCTCATGGTGTGTATGGGCCAGGCCTAGACTTGTTAAGCCAGTTTCCTCTAAAGGTTTACAAGGGGACTTCACTGGAGCTCCTTTGTCAGAGATTTACATGGGAAATAAACCTCTAGTGCTTTTATTTAATTGTGACACTTTACTCCTTTATAGTTGGGGGGGTGGCAAATACACAAATTCTGATACTTGTTATACCTAACAAAATTATTTCAGAGGCTTATAATTTTCCCTTTTTTATAATAGAATAAAAATGTAATGCAGTAAAATAATTTAAATAGTCAGCTTTATGTTGTGGGTTTTTTGTTTTTTTTTTTAAGTATTCTGATTAGAAGATGGTTATACTAGGTTAGATAAATTTACACTTTGGTGAGGAAGACAGGAGCACAAATTAAGGGTACCTAGTTTAGCTCAAACTGAATCCTGAAGGCAAAGAGTCTGGACTTCTCAGGAAAAGACAGCATGGAATATAGTCAGCCTTGACATTGAGAACAGAGAACAATTAGAAAACTTCAGGTTCCATATGGCCAATAGAGTATGAGAGAGACAATGTGCAGAGATGTAACCAGTGACTGGCTTATTGTGAAGTCACTCTGAAGTGTGAGAGTTTGGACTTGATCTTGAAAGTGATGTGGAAGGTTAGGATTGAGATCATGTTTTAGAAAGATCACTTGTCACTATTTAGACGCAGGGGTGTCCGATCTTGTGGAGTCTCTAGACCACACTGGAAGAAGAAGAGTTATCTTGGGCCACACGTTGCGACATGTAATCACAAAACCTCAACGTTTTAAGTAAATTTACAACTTTGCGTTGGGCTGCATTCACAGCCATCCTGGACGGCATTGCAGCCTGCAGGGCTGCGGGTTGGGCACGTCAGGTTAGAGCATGGACTGCTTTCTGAGAGACAGGGAGATGGAATAAAGATGTTCTGAGCCAGACGGAGAACAAATAGTGGCGATTAAATGAAAAGGACTGATTTGAAAGATAGTAATAAAGAAATGAAAATATTGATGAATAATGGGTTGTAGAAAGTAAGAGAGTGGGCGATACCTATAATGCTGGCTTTAGCAACTCAGCAGATGGTAGTACCATTTGTTGAGATGGAGCTCTTTAAGGCAGTTATTAAATTTGTCTCAACTGATGATGTAGGTAATGTCTGTATGGTGAAACTGACCCATTAAAAAAAAATCTATGAAAAATTTAAAAGTAGCCCTGATTGGTGTGGCTCGGTGAGTTGGACATCAGTCCCGCAAAGCAAAGGTCACAGATTTGATTCCGAGTCAGGGCACATGCCTAGGTTGTGGCCCAGGTCCCCAGAGGGCAGTGTACAGGAGGCAATCAGTCGATGTTCCTCTCCCTCTCTTTCTCCCTATCTCCCTCCCTTCCCTGCTCACTAAAAATAAATAAAATCTTTTTTTAGAAAATAAAATATTCAGTGCTGTGGAAATGACTGTATTTACAGCACAGCATGTTTTTATGAATAAATAAATAGAACCAAAAAAATCAATCATAAGCAATTAAGTTTGGGGTATTTAATGCGGTATTTTTAAAAGACATTAAATGATCACTTTGTACTTAAAAAAATTTAAAAACTGTATAGAAAGTAAGTTCCATTGCTTTTACTGTTTCATTGCGTAAGTCACAGTTCAGACAAGTTTTCTCTTTTGTGTTTTAGGCAAATCGCACTTGCCCAATTTGCCGAGCAGATGCCTCTGAAGTGCATCGGGATTCAGAATGACCAACCTAAGAGCACAAACGCAGTTTGGGTGTTCCTCATCACATGTATATACGGACTAGCCATTGAACTTTAATCTGTGTGGCTTCCAGCCCTCCCTTTACCAAAAGGGTCAATGGACCTTTCTTTGCACTGTGTGACTTAATCAACTATAAAAGCTTACAATTAGTCTTCATAATTATGGGATTGTTATACTAACCGTGTGATTGGAACTCCAAAGACTTTTTCTTTAGCTTAATTTTGTGTGTGCACTAACATTCCCTGGTTTTTGTGTGATCATTCCGAGTGTTGCTGCAAGATTACAGTGGACGTGATCTTTTAGCATGTGCTTTTATAAAAAGTGGTAGCTCCAGATGATATAGCAATCTACCTTATATAGAGCCTTCAGAAACTGTGAGTGGGAATGAATGCAGCGTGTGGTTGATGATAAGTGTATCTCTGTGTGAGAGAGAGTGTGTAACTACTTGTGTGAGGGCATGGTAGCTACGTGTGTATGAGATCCTATATACCAGCATGTACCAAGAATGTGTGTGTAGTTTTAATTATGCTGCAATGTATAATCTGGTGTGTTATTTAAACAGCACTAGTACTGTACACTGGTTTTTTCCCTTGTGTTTGCTGTTGCACACTGATTGTTAAGGGTGCATCAATGAAAAGCATCGAATAGTCTATCCCCTTTCCTCCCCGTGAATGGAATGAGAAAAGCCTTTTTCCTTTGCTTCAGGCAGCTGTAGTCACCTTCTTTTTGTTGGTGGTCCCAAGTGGGTCACTGAAGACAAAAAATGTAACAGACTTCTCACTCCATGAACCTGATTTTTTGATTCTGTTGTGAAAACTTTTTTAAAAATCTCCAACTTGCTGTTTCCAAAAAAAAAGGTGCAATATCATACATCATCAGTTAGCAATATTAGCATTTCAATCAGTGATTCGAATGTTAATACTTTCTTGTTTTTTCCTTTACATTTCCAGTAAGCTTTTTACAGGAAGTACTTGTGTTTTTTTTTTAAATGTTTAGATTTGTAGTCTATTCTGAAGATATTTGAGTAATATATTTCTAAGAATACCACTGGTCCCATGAAGTCTCACTCCCTTGACTTCCACCAGAACAAAATCTGTTAGCTAACTCAGCTTGACTTCTGGTATGTGTTTTGTTTAAGCTCCCATAGTCAACTAAGTTGTTTTAGGAAAACTGTATTCTGTTTGTGTTAATTCATCTGCCAAGCTCCAATTCTAAAAGTTGTCTGGTTCTTCTCTCAGTAAATGTGCTTCTCATCGAAACCCTGGTTTCCAGGACGGATCAAGTGCTGGGACAGCTCGAGTTCCTTAGACCTGTTGTGCTTTGATGTTTTGTTGCTTTTCTTTTTATTTTGAGAAAAATTTAATATAATAACAGGAATCCAGAATACTTGCAGTATAAATGAAGATTTGATTTTTGTATAAAAAATAATGCTGTAAAACAGGAATTGACCTTCATTTAGATGACCTGAAGTATTTCAGTACTTAGCTGTGTGGGTTTTTTTAAAATAGATTCATTGCGTATAATGCAGGTTGTTTGAATTCATTCTCCAGCAGTGTTTAGGTTCCTCTCTCATTCTTCGTGTGTTCCGCATTGTCTGCCTCTGCCCTGCAGTTGATGCCATTGCTTTGCAGGAGCACAAGCTGCATGGTCCCAGTCGGGACTGCAGTGATTTGCTGCCAGCCCCACTCAGCTCTCAGTTGGCTCTGTGTCGGTTTTCTACTCGGACAGTGTTAACTGCTTGATACTGCCGTGCTGCTCGCCTTCCCTCGGAGTCTCTGTAAGCTCTTCACAACTGAGAGTTCAGTAAATCAATTCACACAGAAGCACAATTTTGCCCTTTTCCAGACACTGTTGCCTCTATCTAGTCATACAGGTAGGATTTTGCATACTCTCTGTTTGCCCCTGTATTTGTCATTGCATCAGAAATACATCTAAACAGTGGTAAAATGCACACATTACTTTTAAATCATTAGGATTCCCCCACCTATTCCTGATGAACACAAAGTTTGTTAAAGACCAAAATTATTGGCATAATAATCAGCTACATTACAAATCACGTATAGTTTAATCTTTATTTTTTTTATTAAAAAATCATGTTAAAATGGCAAAAGCCCATCTTATACATAGACTTTTATATAGCTGCAAAAAAAATTTATATCTGTACAGATCTAACGTAACACTACTACACTCAGTATTCATTTTATTGAAGCATGCAAGTAAAGCACTTTTTCTAATTTATATAGATACCTAGTTAACAAGGCACATTGTACTAATGACTAGGAAAAGTAGCTCTTTCTTCCTTCCCTCTGACGATGAATTCTTGTCATAGCATCTCTTGTCCAGTAAAATTATGAGAGGCAGTTGGCAATTTAAGGAGGCAGCAGGGGCTATTTTGGTAAAATCCTAAATTGTTGCACTCTCGTGGCTGATCTGTCTTTGGAAATGTCTTTTTTTTGCATGGGGCTCTCACGAGATGTGTGCAGACTCACTTGTGAAGTGGTTAGTACATGTTGGGAGCACGCGTGCATGTGTTCTGAACCAGCTCAGACTGGCCGTGGTGAGCAGCACTGCGGCTGGCGGGGAAAGAACAGTTGATTTGTGCCCAGCAGTTGTCACCTCGGGCGGTGCACTGGATAGCAGGCAGGTGACAGTTTGTTGCCTTCTTCCTCTTCCCTCCTGAAACAATACCGGCTTTACCAACTTAATTCTGCTGTGGGGTTTTGTTTTGGGGTGGGTGGTATGAATTACCATCTTTGATTTCTTTTTCTTTCCTCCCTACTCCTGCCAGCCCCCCCCTTTTTTTTTTTTTTTTTTTTTTTGCCAGCCACCACTATCCCCCAAACAGAACAAAACAAAAAATTCAAGGCCTCCAGGTATCAAGATCTCATTAGGATTTTCTGTCCTGAATTTTTTTGAGAAAAATCTGAAAAATGGGGAAGCATATTTAGATTTTATACACTCTCTTGAATGTGATTTGTTAAGATTCTTAAATTCGGGCCTCTTAAATACTTTGAATGAGATCTGTAACTCACAAGAATATTTTTTATAGATATCTCTAGGCCTTCATTAGGAAGCTATTTCCCCTGTTGGTACATTGGGTTACCTCATTTTGCTGTTGTTTCAGATTACAGAAGCTTACAGGGGTGCCTTTTTTTAAAATCATTTGCTGAGTCATTTCCTCAAATAATATTCCATTGTATCAGTTAACATAGTTTTAAATGTATGTATTATAAATATCTGTAACCAAATCATTTGAAGGCTTGATAAATTTTTAACAAAGTTTGTACATTTTTTATGAAAGTTACTAGTAATGCTTTACACTAAGTAGTGCAATGAATTTTTATTTTTAATCCCTGTGCCCAATTTTGGAGTTGAGAGGGTGTTGGTAATAAATGTATGATGTACACTTAAAACATCCCGTTGTGCTTCACGTTGCTCCGTCAGGTAAGGGGAGGGGTTGTGTGTGCCGGGCAGGGCGTTGGGGATTCTACAGGAAGATAGAGCTGTTGAGCTACTAGAGGCCAGATTTACTTTTTAGACTATAATTCAGATTTTGTTTCTGCATTTGTGTAAACATCTTTGAAACACAAAAGCAACGAGCATTATGATGTGGTACATGATTGTATCTCTAAAGCCAAAAAGATGGCCAAGTTAGACATACATGTGGCGTAAGTTTATTGAATAGTAGAGGAACGTGAGTAGAAAACAGATTTCCTTTGTAATCTAAGGCACTAGATATTGGTTGGGGAAACCAGAAAGAAAAGAAAAGGTGAGTTCAAAGTCAGTTTTGTTCCCCCAAAGGTAAGGAGAGAGTCAAGTCCTTCCTAAGGACTCGTTGCCCCAGGGTCTGCTCCATACGCTTTTATTGAGCACCAGCTTATGCTAGGGAGCTTCAGGTTCAGGCATTGGGGTATTTTGTGTATCAGTTTCCTAGGGCTCCCATACCAAATTACTATAATTTTGGTGGCTTAGAACAAATTTATTCTCAGAGTTCTAGATGCCAGAATTCCAAAATCAAGGGGCTGATTTTTCTCTGGAAGCTCTGAGTATCTGTTCCATGTCTCTCCTTGAAGTTCTTTGGCTTGTAGACACACAACTCCAAGTCTCTCCCTCTGTGTTTGTGGGTCAGCACGTCTTCCCAGTGTTTGTGTGTGTTTTCAACTGAGTGACCTGCACAGAAGTCAGCTGTCAGGTCACCTTGGGAAAGCCAGGTTTGACCTGTCTCAGCAAGTCATCTGAATCTGTCCCAACAAATGAACTCAGAACTCCAGTTTCCTGTCATAAAGCATGACCAAAATAATTTTGACCTGAAAAATGTTAAAGGGGGTCATTCCTTTATCTTCGGTTCATTCTTGCAGCCAAGGATAAGCCTCAGTTGTGCTCTGGCAAATTGAGTCAGCACAGCTTCCTAGCATACTTTTGAAAATAAGTTAACTTTGAAAGTTAACTAGGAAATGTGCCATGAGGTAAGAAAGCAGTTAGCATTGTTTTTTAAAGGGGGTTGAATGAATGGGATCATGTACAGTTTGATTCAGGATAGTTCCTTTGTTGAGTCAAAATGTGATGAATCTTGGAAAAGATTCATGAAAGCCAGACAAAAGGCCACATACTGTATGATTCTATTAATGTAAAATGTCAAAAGCAAACCTATAAAGATAGTAGATTACTGGCTGACTAGGGCTGAGGGGATGGGGGTTTGGGGGTGACAGCTAAGGACCATGGGGTTTCTTTGGGGGGCGGTAATGAAAACATTCTGAAATTGTGATAGAAGGACAATTCTATGAGTATTTTGAAAGCCACTGATTATACTGGCTTTTGAAAGTAGTGGGGAAATTCTATGGTGTGTGAATGACATCTTAAAGCTGTTTTTTAAAAACATGACATACCCACCTGAATGTCTGTAGAAAAGATTAATACCTTTCTGCACAACCCTGAGAGGGAGCCATACAGTGTTCATTGCTCTCGGTTTCCGCGTAAGTTAAAGGGGAATGTTCGCAGTGTCTGGAACCCTTGATGTCCTGCACACAAAGGAGGAGGATGTCCTCAAATTCTTTGCAGCAAGAACCTACTTAGGTGGCACCAACCTTGACTTCCAAATGAAGAGTACACTTACGAAAGGAAAAGTGATGGCAACTGCATCATCTGAAGAGAACCTGAGAGAAGCTTCTGCTGGCAGCTTGTGCCATCAATGCCATCGAAAGACCCACTGATGTCGGTGTCGCCCAAGAATACTGGCCAGCGAGCTGCACTGATGTTTTCTGCTGCCACTGGTGCCGTTCTTGGAGCCCAGACTTCCAGTGTTTACTGATCCCAGGGCTGGGCACCAGCCCCTCATGGAGGCGTCTTACGTTAGCCCGCCTGCCATTGCTCTGTGTCACACAGACACTCTGCACTATGTGGACATTGCCACCCCTTGCAAAAACAAGGGGGCTCGCTCAACAGTTCTGATGTGGTAGATGTTGGCCCAGGAGGTTCTGCACATGTGTGGTACCATCTCCCATGAGCACCCGTGAGAAGTCATGCCTCATCTCTACTTCTACAGAGATCAAGGAGAGATTGAAAAGAGGCTTTTCAGGGTCAGTGGACATGGCAGCAGCTCCCAAGTTCACAGCTGCACAGTCTGAGGTCTCAAACTGGCCTGGAGGCTCAGGTGCCCTCTCTGTTTGTCTAGCAGTTCACTGCTGAAAACGGGAATATTCAGCTGCCACTGCTCAGGCCACTGACAGGTAGGAAAAACCACTAAGTGGTCTTAAGCTGTTCTTCCACGAACTCAGAATGGAAATAAAGTTGATGGAAAATAAACAATTAAAAATAAAGTGATTAACAATACCATGTGTTGTGAGTTTATGTGATGCAACTGGAATTCTCATACACTGTGGGTGGGAGTGTAAATGGGAATGACCAACTTAGAGACCTGCTCGAAGTCACCTACCAAAGTTAAGCATACCCTATAACCCCATAATTCCCAGGTATATTCTCAAGACAAACACATACACCAAAGGCAGGTACAAGAATGTTCGTTCATAGGACTTCTGGCCAAGATGGAGGCATAGGTAGGTACTCTGTGCCTCCTTACAACCAAAAGAAGGACAGCAAATTTAAAAACAAAAATTAATCAACTGCCAGAAAAGCGAACTGTATAGAAGTCTGAAACCAAGGAGTTTAAGAAACATTGGTCCAGACCTGTAGGACAGGTGGAGGGGACTTGGAGCAAGGTGGCAGCTGGTGGGCCATGGTGGGGGGTCCCATATTTGCGTGCAGATAAACCAGGAGCAACTGAGGAGCAAGACAGACTGTACAGCCTAGGGTTCCAGCGCGGAGAAATAAAGCCTCAAAACCTCTGAAAAAACCTGTGGGGGTTGAGGTGGCAGGAGAGACTCCCAGCTTCACAGGAGAGTTATTGGAGAGACCCACAGGGTCCTAGTAGAGCATACACAAACCCACTGACCTGGGAGTCAGCACCAGAAGGGCCCAAATTGCATGTGGGTAGCAGGGGAAGTGACAAAGCCAGTGGAGAGCCAAGCAAGGGGCATTGTTCCCTCAGCCCCCTCCCATACATAGTGTGCCACAAGGCAGCCACATGAGTTGCCCCACCCTGGTGAATACCTAAGGCTCTACCCCTTACAGCATAACAGCTGCACCCAGACCAAAAAATATGGCTCTAATGAAAACAAAAAATAGAACTAAGTGATGAAGAAATAGATAACATGAGATGGCACGTTTCAAAACACTGGTAATCGGGATGCTCACAGAACTGGTGAAGTATGGTCACTAATAGAGGAAAAGTAAGGATGTGCAAAATGAAAAAAAAACCAACAGTGACAGGAAGAAAACCAGGACTCAAATCAACAATTTGTACCTGAAGGAAGAAACAATGATTCAACTAGAACAGAATGAAGAAACAGTAATTCAGAAAAATTAGAAGCTTAGGGACATCTGGGACAACTTTAAACATTCCAACATCTGAATCAGGGAGAAGAGGAAGAGCAACAAATTGAAAACTTACTTGAAAAAATAATGAAAAAAACTTCCCCAATCTGGCAAAGGAAAGAGACTTCCAGAAGGTTCAGGAAGCTCAGAGAGTCCTAAAGAAGTTGGACCCAAGGAAGCACACACCAAGGCACATCATAATTAACATTACCCACGACTAAAGGAGCGAATCTTAAAAGCAGCAAGAGAAAAGGAGGCAGTTACCTACAAAGCAGTTCCCATCAGACTGTCAGCTGATTTCTCAAACTGAAGGCAAGAAGGGGCTGAAAAGTGTTCAATATGATGAAAAGCAGAGACCTACCACCTAGATTACTTTACCCAGCAAAGCTATCATTTAGAATGGAAGGGCAGATAAAGTTCTTCCCAGATGAGGTCAAATTAAAGGAATTTTATCATGACCAAGCCCTTATTATATGAAATGTTAAACAGACTTATTTAAGGAAAAGAAGACCAAAACAATAAACACTAAAAGGGCAACAAATTCACAACTATCAACAACTGAATCTAAAAAAAAAAACGTAAGCAAACAACCAGAACAGGAGCAGAATCATAGACATGGAGATCACTGGAGGGTCTTCAGCTGGGAGGGGAAAGGGGGCAAATGAGGGAAAAGGTACAGGGAATAAGAAGCTTATCTGGTAGGTACAAAATAGGGAGACATCAGGAATAGTAAAAGAAATGTGGAGCCAAAGAACTTACATGCTTGGCCCATGGACATGAAGTAAGGGGGAGTTGCTGGAGGGAAGGGGGGTACCAGGCAGAGGGGACAAAAGGAAAATTTGGGACAGTTGTAATGACATAACTGATTTTAAAAAAGACTTTAAAAAAAGGTATTTATGCGTGACATCCACACCAGGGGGCACTATTGTACAAAACCAAGTTCCAAATAAATGCCTGTTAAAGTGCAGGTGGATTGACAAGGTGATTAACGTCACGACGTGCTTTAATGTTCTCATTTACAGAAAGGATGCCCAAGGAAAGCTCTTTCTCAGGACAGTACAGGACCACTAACTACAGCTCAGAGACGCATTCCTCTCAAAGCAGTGTTGTGTGTATTCCATACCGAGTAGGACTTGTAACAGTTAAAATGGTTTTTAAATGGTTTTAAAACAGAACTTAAACTGTTTTCTCTCTCTTTAAAATCAAGCTCCCTCTATATTGATCAAAACGGATTTCTGCACATGAACTTGACACCTACCCTCCCCCATGCTCTTTTCACACATGCTCAGGTGCAGTGAGATTGGAGCTGTTGTCTGCTAAGACCTGCCCCTGCCAATCCCAAGTTTTCTGGTGACTTCCTCAATGTCAGGTTGAATGAACACTTGACAGTCTTTGTCTTGCTGGACCTCTCCGTGGTATACCATGCTGCTCATTTGTCTTCATTTCTGAAAGCTGCATACCTTTGGGTTTCATGATTACTCTTCTCACTCCACCTCCTTGTTTCTCTCTGAGTTTGTTCTCTCACCTGAGGTTTTCCCTGCCCTGTCGCTTTAACATCAGGGCTCACAGGACTTGTTCCTCAGCCTCTGGTTTTCCCATTCTGCATGCGCCCCCTCGTAGTGGTGACAGCATCATCTACAGTTTGATCAGTGCTCATGACTCACAGCCATGTCTCGACAGTTGCAACTTCTCCCCAGACCTCCTTGTGTTTCCAGCTTCCCACTGACCACTTCTCCTGAATTTCCCCTCCTGAACATCCATGGGCATTCAAACCCAAAATGTCCAAACATGAACTCATCAAGTTCCCCCCAGACTTGTTCTTTCTCCTGCGTTCTCCCAGTCCATTGCCGGCCCCACCCAGCCGAAACTGGGAAGCCACGCCTGACTCACCCGTCTCCGTCCTCGACGTCTGATCAGACGTCCCTGTCTCCTGTTTCTCCACAGCCCTAGTTCAGGTCCCGTCCTCTGCCTTTTCAAGATCATGCTTCCAGCTGTGCAACACTCCCTGCCCCGGCCCCAACCCCATCCTCATATTCATACTTCTCTCCACAGCCTCCAAAGTGAGTCATTCACAACATAAACTGGACTGGTTCCTCTCACCCTCCGTCCCACCTATAATCCCAAACCTTTAAATGACTTTCCATCGCCTACAGGGCAAAATGCAGTCTGGCTAGCGTGTCCCCTCTCCAACAAAAGCCCTATTAGTCCTCCCCTGCCCTGGTTCCTACCTCAGCACGCAAGGCCCCCTCGCCTTGGATTTCACCTCCTGGCAGCATCAGCCTGCTTACGGACCCCCAGGCCGACTGCAGACACCTCTGCCTGGAAGGCCTCCTCTTCCCCTCCCTCTTTTCTCATGACTCAACTCGGGTGGTCCCCTCTATACCAGGAAATCCGCCCTGATCCCAGTAAGCCTCCTCAGATGCTCCACCCCTCTTCTGGGAACCTGAGCTGAGCCATTTCCCTTCCCCAGTGTGTTATCAGCACTTGTTCCTACAGGCTTTCCACTGGCCTGGGAGCATCATGACCTGCTCTGACGTGTGGCTTCACCTTTGGGGCCTTGCACGGAGTCTGGTCAATGGCAGAGGTTCAAGAAATGCGTCAGTGAAGGAACGGAGAACGATTCCCTGGCTGGAATGGTTAGGTGGCTGGTGGGAATCGATGGTCAGGCACGGAATGAATCTTACAGGAGGGGCAGGTTTGGACAGAAGTGAGTCTGGAGAGGGAAGTGCGTGTGGAGACAATGGCCTGGCCTTTAGACACCCGGTGAGGTGCACACACAAGGCCACGGTCCAATAGTCAATAATTGGATGACTAGGTCCAGAGCCTCAGAGAGAAGCCTGAGCTGGGCCATCGGCTGTTAGAAGCATTAATTGTGTTAGCTAAGACAAGGCTGACTTCAGATGGAAGTCTCGGGCTGACTGGGGGCCCAGCTCGACCCCCGATAGGAAGTGGAACATGCTGATCTGGGCCAGGTTCTGTGTGACTGTGAAGAGTGGAGAACAGACAGACTCCCTTGGGCTGAGATGTGCCAGAGAGAGGCGGCCAAGGCTGCCCAGGCATGACTCCCAGTTCTGAATGAACTGCTCTCCCTGGATTTGTGTATCAAATGAATTAGGTTCAAGTTACCATCAACCCAGGCAGGGTGAGAGCTGCATCCACATGCCATAGGCCCAAGGCCAGTCAGGAACAAGCCTTGACCTGTGCACAGAACACAAGTGACCTCGGCTCCTTGCGGGTCCGGCAGGGCCAGTTGTGCACACAGAGCCTTGCCGGCCCACTAGGGGCTGGCCAGTCATGGCTCTTTGTAGAAATCCACTGCCTAAACCTGACCAGGAGCCAACGGTGATGCTGGAGGACATGCCCCAGAATTTCATCAAGCAATGATGTGACAGGGAACTCTGAGGTCCCAACACTCATTAAGAATTCTCTTTGGGGCTGCTTGGACGTAATGTCCACAGAGGAAGGAAAAGTAGGCCACTAGCGGAAGGAAGCCGGAACCCACCTGCTGACCGGATGCACAGAGGTTTGCTCCCTGTTGCTGAGTTACCCACTCGGCTCACCGTGGCCTCGTTTAGCTGTGCAGCTACCCAGAACCTGCGCAGGGGAGCAGCCACTTTGTCCTCACCCCCTGTGCCAGTGGGTATGCCTTCCCTAGGGTTTTAGAACAGAAGGAGAAAGAAAAGGACAGTGATTAAGTAGCTTTTTCCTGCCTCGAGTTCTGAAGAAGCAAAGTCTGTTTGCAGGAGAGGAGAAGAATGAAGCAGAGATGCAGAGATGCACGGACACGAGAGAGGAGAGTTTCCGGGGCTCTGCAGTCCCTGGTTCTCACGCCACCTGCCTCTCCGCTCTCAGATGCCGTGAGCCACCCCCTTGGATCCTTGTGACACATTTTTCCAAGTTTTGACCCAGCCAACACAATTGCAGTGCACTGAGAAGTCTGATTAATACTAGGAGTGCACCACAGATGAGCTCATCACCCGTGGGTCATCTGCATAACCTCTTTGGGCACAGTTCCCTCATCTATCAACTGAGGATAAGATGCTTCCCAGGATCAATGGAACTAAACTCAATTTAGTGCAAGTGAAAGTGCTAACAATAGCACCACCCACATGTTGAGCTCTTAACTGATGCCTTTCCCGTTTTCTCCTTCCTTAAGAGACCAAAGTCATCCCCTAAAGTTCTGGAGAGATTATTCTGGAATCATTCACACATTGGTGATGGGTGGTTGCAACCCAGAATTGAGTGAAAAATTCATTCTTCTGCCGCCCTGACAGAGGACTAGAACATTTGGTGTTTTCTGAAGCTGAAGACTCAGTGTCCTTCTCCGGGCGAGAGACAGGCTCTTGGGTTTGCAGCTGCAGACATTTCGTCTAGTGAACATTTTTCATTGTCTCCTGGGAATCATCCCATCCTTCCTTCTTCCTAGAAGTCCCCAGCCACCTCTTCCCCATGTGCCACATGTTTGCAGGAGGGAGCTGACCTCAGTCCTGGTCCCAGGGCGGGCCCCTGCGGGGGTCGGGGGGCAGGTGGAGAGTAGGGGGAGTAAATCCAGGGAGTACGTTCCACTCATCTGGGCACAGCCGGGATTTGAGGGGAGCTATGTGATGTCAGCAGCACTGCAAGTTAAGGTGAATTTCCAAATTCCAACTCGGAATGTTGCCTCAGAAATGCTCTTTCCCCCTGGGTGTAAACATGGAAGTGTGTATTCCTGCAGACATGAGGGAAATTAGCCTCAGGATGAAGCTGTCTACGAGAAGGCAAAAGACACTGGAAAGAAATGTTCCCTAGAGACTTCCGACAAGATGGAGGCGTAGGTGGAAATGCTGTGCATTCTCACACAACCAAGTTTAAAAACAACAAAGTTTTAGCAACAAAAATGCAGCCAAAACACAAAAAAATTGAACTATACCGAAGTCCAACAACAACGAACCCCTCAGCCAGACTGGTAAGAGGGGCAAAGCCAGCAGCAGAGTGGGTCGGGCAGGAAAGATCCCCCAACCCAGGCTCACAGGCAGCCAAGGGCGAATCCCAGGTGTGGAGTTGTGATGGGCAGACCCAGTGAGGGCACAAGGCAGCAGGCTGACCGCGGTCACACATTCACGCGCAGATAAGGCAGCAAAGGAGCGAGCAGTGAGACAGATCTCACAGGCCCCAGTGGCGAGAAGCAGTGGAGGGGACCGCTATTGCCCCTCTTTGACCCCGCCCCCACATACAGCGACACAAACCAGCGACCTGGGTGGCCCCTCCCTGGTGAACACCTAAGGCTCCTTTCCTCATACGTAACAGGCTCGAACAGATCAAAACATTATGGCTCAAACAGAAGAACAAATCAAAGCCCCAGAGCCAATACTTTTAAGCGACCAAGAAATAGTCAACCTTTCAGATGCACAGTTCAAAACACTGGTGATCAGGATGCTCACAGAACTGGTCTATTTTAATCACAAATTAGAGGAACAAATGAAGGCTAAACTAATTGAAATGAAGGGAAATGCACAGGAAACCAATAGTGATGGAAAGGAAACTGGGACTCAAATCAAGGGAGTGGACCAGAAGGAAGAAAAAAACAACCAAACAGAAAAGAATGAAGAAACAAGAATTCAAAAAAATGAGGAGAGGCTTAGGAACCTCCAGGACATCTTTAAACACCCCAACATCAAATTATAGGGGTACCAGAAGGGGAAGAAAAAGAGCAAGTGGAAAACTTATTTGAACAAATAATAAAAGAACTTTCCCAATCTGGCAAAGGCAATAGACTTCCAGGAAATCCAGGAAGCTCAGAGAGTCCCAAAGAAGTTGGACCCAAGAAGGAACACACCAAAGCACATCATCATTACATTAGCCAAGATTATAATGAAGGAGAGAATCCTAGAAGCAGCAAGAGATAAGGGGACAGTCACCTACAAAGGAGTTCCCATCAGACTGTCAGCTGATTTCTCAAAAGAGACCTTCCAGGCAAGAAGGGGCTGGAAAGAAGTATTCCAAGTCATGAAATCCAAAGACCTACAACCAAGATTGCTCTATCCAGCAAAACTTTCATTTAGAATGGAAGGGCAGATAAAGTGCTTCTCAGATAAGGTCAAGTTCAAGGAGTTCTTTATCACCAAGCCCTTATTATATGAAATGCTAAAGGGACTTACCTAAGAAAAAGAAGATAAAAAAGATGAACAGTGAAAGGACAGCAAACTCACAGTTATTAACAACCACACCTAAAACAAAAGCAAACTAAGAGGACAGCTAGATCAGGAGCAGAACCATAGAAATGAAGATCACATGGAGGGTTAGCAACAGGGGAGTGGGAGAAGGAGAAGGGGGGGAGAAGGTACAGAAAATAAGTAGCATAGACAGTAGATAGAAAATAGATAGGGGAAGGGCAAGAATAGTATGGGAAATATAGAATCTAAAGAACTTGAGACACGTGGTCATGAACTAAAGGGGGGAATGGTGGGGGAGGGCGTGTGCAGGGTGGAGGGGAATGAAGGGGGGAAATAGAACAACTGTAATGGCATAATCAATAAAATATATTTTTAAAAAAGAAAAGGAATGTTCCCTGATGTAAGGGCTGCAGGGACAATCCCAGAGTCCACCCTCCCCTGCCTTCTGGCCACCGGAGCCAGCACGGCCTCTGTTCAATCTGTAACAGGCAAAACAGAGACCTGCTGACACCGCCGCACACACGTCTGGTCCACGATGTCAGAGGTAGAGCCGTTCGTTTGAACTGAGCCAGGGTTTAAACAGAAGCCGTGCTGGTATTTCAGATGGAAGATGATTTATTCAGACTTTCTCCAAACGCTGGAGTTCTCAACCGCTGTGGGGTCTGTGGGCTTTTTGTTTTTGTTTTTTAACCCCAAGGCCACTTCCCTGGTTATCTGGCCCAAGCCCTGAGGCACCTCAGCAGCACTCAGCACACCCGGGCCATGCTCACCCCCCCCCCCGCCCTCCTACCCCCGCCCCCGATGTCCCGCCTGCCTCCCGAGTTCTCAGGTTTGGTCAGTGGCCTCATCACCGGCAGAACCACTCAAGCCCACAAGTCGGGCGAGTCTCCCAAAGCCCCCACTTCCTCAGGCCTCCTTCCCTTTTAGTCACCAAGTCACAACTTTACCTCCTAAAGTTTCTCTGCTCTGCCCCCTCTTTGAAACTTTTATTTTTTTTCATTACCCTGCCTGAGGCTTTCTTCCTTTCTCTCCTAATTACTAATCTGTTGAATCATACTCACTGCTTCTTCTAATAGGGTTTTTTTTTTTAAATAGAAAATTGAGGTCTTGTTGGATACTCAGCATATTAGACAAAGGGATGGGTCAAAACTGTTCCACTTATCATTACACAGCTTTTGTAAAAGTGATTTTTATAGCAGGGTAATACCCCATCGTATGGGCTAAATTCACTTGAACATTGCCGTACCATTGACCATGTAGAGTGCTCCATCTGGGCTGTGAGAATCCCTGACAATCCGACTACTTTTCCCTTTGAATCCACCCTCTTGACATGTCATTCCTTTGCTGGAGCCCCATTTCTGCCTCCCCATCACCCAGAGCGAGCATGGTCCCCAGGAGCCTCTTGGATTTCCCTGCCTTTCAAGCCTTGTTTCTTGTTACTCTCAGTTTTGCATTTTGCACCCTAGAAATGGAAGCTACTTGTGACTCCCCTGCACACATTCCATGCTGCTTCAGGCTCCAAGTTTTTTCCTCATCCATCCCCTCTCCCTGGAACATTTTCCCCACCCTTATTTTTATTGATTGATTGATTGATTGATTTTTTTTTGAGAGAGAGAGGGAAAGAAAGATATTAACTTGTTCCACTTACTTATGACTTTACTGTTGCTTCTTGTGTTGTAAAAAGTATATGTGTTGCAAGGTATATATACATTGTTGCATCTTGCTCAGACCAGGGATAGAACCCTAAACCTTGGCGTATTAGGATGATGCTCTAACCAGCTGAGCTCCCTGGCCAGGGCTTTCTCCACCCTTCTTTGCCTGGAAAACCCACTTCTGTACCAAGGCTGAGCCCAGGTGCTGTCTCTCCCGGGAAGCCCTCCACTCCCATTTCTAACACAGTGCTGTCCACATAATAACGCTACTACTCTGATTACATACTTTCCCCATCACTGACTATAAGTTGGATTTTTTAAGGTCAAGGACAGTAACATATTCATCTTCGAGTCTTCAGCATCCAGCATAAAGTATATATTTAATAAAAATTTTTAAACCAAACTGAGCATAGCAGCTTAAAATAACAAACAATAATGATGTCACCCAGTTCCTGAGGGTCAGGAATCCAGGAGTGAATTAACTGGGTAGTTCTGGCTCACGGTCTCCTAGGAGATGATGGTCAAGCCATCAGCTGAGGCTGTAGCCTTGCAGACTTAATTGGCTTGAAGGATCGGCTTCCCAGCTCATTCAGGTGGCTGTGGGCAGCCTCGGCGCCTCGCCTGTGGGCCTGTCCACAGGGCTGCTTAACAGGGCAGCTTGCTCTTCCCAAAGCAAATGATCGAGGAAGAATGCACCGAAGTCTTTTATCGCCTAGGAACCTTATAACTTAATTTTGGAAGTGGCGTGCTATCCTTTTTGCCATGTTCTATTGGTCTCTAGACCATTCCTGGCACAGTATGGGGAGGAACTACTCAAGGCTGTGGCTGCGAGGAGGCGGGGATCACTGAGGGGGGTAGTGGAGGAAATGTGCCACAGCGGGACGTTTCACGGCGTCCCTGAGGACCCGGGGGGAATAACCGGGCACCTCCCGGAGGTCTGACACCCAAGTCCCGAACGGCTCAGGTGCTTGACGTCTCCCAATTAATCGTGCTTCCCCCTCACCTGAGGCCACCTGGGAGGAATCTTCAGGGGACAGCTGGAGGGCTTACAGGTGCCCCTGGACCCTGGGGCAGAGAGAGCAGTGTCTGACACCTACCTGAGAAGGGCAGGGGCTGGGGGCGTGGCGAGGCCCCTGCTGACGTTCAGAGCGTGAGCTGCCCGCCCGGAAAGTTAGGAAGGACAGAAACCAGAATATTAACTGTGACTCTGCAGAAGGGAGTGGGATTGGGGGTCGAAAGAAGTGGAAAGGAACTCCGTGATATTTTAATCCCAATATTTCTATATTGCCCCAAATAAGTGTGTTCATATGTCACCAAAAAAAAAAGAAAAGAAAAGTAAAAGAATAAAAAAGTGCATGCGATGGTCATCTAAGGACGAATGGTTTGCCCTAGGGCACAGGTGGCAAACACGAGGCCCGTGGGCCGAGTCCGGCCTCCACCTCGTTCTCTCCGGCCTGGCACCTTGTTTCTACCTGGTGGCAGCGCCAAACCCCCTGCCCCTAGTTAATGAGTAGTTACATTATACAGTCGTAAAATTACATTCGGCTCTTGGAAGGCAACCGTGAGGCTGATGTAGCCCCCAGTGAAAATGAGTTTGACACCCCTGCTCTAGGGGGTAGTACTATTTTCGTAGATTCTATATTTTTGTTCTGTTTGAATTTTTTATAAGTATGGTTTATTTTTGAAAGAGAAAACTATCCAAAGACAGCAATGAATGAATGAATGAATGAATGAATGCATGAAAGCAAGCTACCCAAAGAACAAGGTTTACATCCCTCTTCTCTTCCATTTAAACACAGGCCTGACTGGGCTGGGCAGGGCTGCAGCTTGCAAGTTCATCCCTCTGGGGCGGGACAGCCGCCAGCCTGCACTCTTCTCTGGCTGCCCATGCCCGGGAGGGGGCTTCAGCCGGGACTCGTGTTCAGGGCCTCCATGGTTGGGACACTGGCACCTCGAGGGTCCCGTCTGTCCCAGGCTAGGTGCCCACCAGCTGCTCAGACCTCACTGGCCCCTCAGTTCTCCCTGTCTGAGCCCAGCTTCCAGGCCCCCCGACCTGCCTGCCTCCTCGCACTCAAGCTACCTTTGCTTTCTCCCTCATCCCCAGTCCACTGATCTGCGGCCGGTTCTCTCTCCAGTGGGGAAACTCAGGCACACCGGGGCAAGGGAGTTACCCGAGGTCAAGCCGGGGTTGGAGACAGGGCCAGCTTTTCTGGTAGCTCAGTTCCTTCCATGAGTGGTTCAGGCAAGGAGGAGCTTTCTCTTCCCCCAGCCAGCAATGCACCTATTGGCACTTCAGCAAGTAAATGAGGGGCAGGGTTGTTTTATTTGCTTTGGGTTTTGGTTTGTTTGCTTTTCTAACAGCGCTGGATTCCTAGGAAAGAATGAGGCAAGCACTGTTTCTTACCCTGACCCTTTGTCAACCTCACCTTCACCAGACGGGAAACTGGAGGCCCTTTTACACAGCACTGATCTTCCCACTCGGCCCACAGTAGGTGGGGCGACCAGGAAGCCATTCCTGGTGCAGTAATTCTGGCGAAGGAGCCCTGCAGCGACAGCCTGGCCAACCCCCCCCCCCCCCCCCCGCTGGGGTCAGAGCTCGGGCTGGCCAGCCGGTTCCAGGGCAGCCAGCTGCCAGCCCAGCCTCCCCACTCTGGCCCACACCCCTTCCTCTTGGCTCCTGCCCACACCCTGCCACCCCCACGACAGACACAGAAATGAGGTGGCTCTAAAGTCAACATGTCCTTGACACATGGCTAGTCTTCTTAATGAAACAGGGAAACCGCAAAGTTCAAGTGGGTGTTTACAATGAGCTTCTGATCACATGCTCAGTGATCAGAAACCAGTAGAGTCATCAAACAAAGACGGTAAAGTTCACCTTGACCTTCCGGAGGGAAAGCTGTTTGGGGTCCAGCCGTTTTTCCACAGGCAGGTCAGCTCCTTGCCTGGTGTTTGGTGTTAGGAGCGGGCTGGGAGTTTTCAGCCGAGAGTTGCTGAGTCTGTAAGGAGCCAGCTGGTGCTGCAGAGTGAGAGGGAACTACGGAAGGGGCTGTGGTCGGAGCCCCTGCTGGTTCTGCTCTAATTTACACACTTACATTTGGTTGTGCAGTGTGTTGGGGATGGGAGGGGTGGGTGTGGCTTGTGACCTTCCTCTACACTTTGTCTCCAGGGCCCTCCTCTCACTTATCTATGCCCATCTTGTTCTGAGTTGACCCAGAGCAACAGGCAGGAGCAACAAAGGGCTTTGTGTCTTCTGAAGAGGATGTTGAACCGGAACCCCACTGTCTTGTGTGGTCCGGACCTCGCTTTGTTGGCGGCTGCTCTGGGTTCCTGATCTTTCTGTGGGCAATAACCTCGCTCCTCTGGCAACACAGTGAAGCCTATGGACACCTCCCAGAGCGATGTTTCAAATGCCTGAAATAAGCACAAGGGACCATAGAAGCAACCAGTAGTATTGAAATATAGTTATCAAAATATCGACACGTTTATGATATGGAAAATTAATGCTATTTTAATAATGCATGAATGGCAAGATCTGGCAGCGGGTCTAATATGAGCTGTGATTTTGAAGAACAATGAACGTAAGTAAAATTTCAAGGTCTTTGCAACAACTGTGATGTGGTAGGAAAGTGTCTGTGGCTGTCATTGAGACAAAGTGACAGGTTCTCTAGTGCACGATGGTCTGTGGCCTGTATTCTTAATGGAAGGAAAATCTAAATGGTAGTCAGAGATGAGCGAAAACAGGGTGTAGTTTTTCTTTAATTTTTTCTTTACCAGTTTGTGGACCTTCTCCGTTCTGTCTGTGGGCTTCGACTGTGAGCCCCCAAGTCCAGGCTTCGGCCTGGCAGGGCTGCACCAGGGACTCCCACCTTCCCCTCACCTCCCGCTCCCTCTCCAGCCAGTCGGCCGCTCACTGGGCCGCTCCTGCTGCGTCGATCGTTGACGTTTTCAGGTTAAGACTGACTTAGCAAGAGGCAGGAGTTGTATATAACCCCCCAGTGGCCCGGCTGGGAGGCAAGGACCGCAGACCCGGGCCTGTCGGCACCCACTGGGCCCGAGCTTCTCCTGTCACCGTGCATATTTCCTCCGGGGCAGCCATGACTGTCCCTGGCCTCCCTCTGGCTCTAGAAAGGGTTTGTCGGAACAAAGGGCAGCTGTTGGACTTGGGGTAGGGGAACTTTCCCAAGCTGCAGGCACACAGCGGGCTCACCGGCCATGCCAGTCTGTTCTTTGAGGGTTCTGGCCTGGTGCGCCCCAACACCATGAGGGGCTTCCAAAGGTCATTGGCAAAGATTTAGGAATGCTTTCCCCATCACAGGCACAACTAAAATTAAGGAAAAGAACTCAGCCAGAAACCTCTCCCTGCTGAGGCCAGACATGTGCTTCTGTTCGAGGTCCCCGTGTCCTCTGACCACCAGTCAGAAGGCCCCTCGGACCAGACGCAGGGGAATGAAGGGCACTCGGCCTCCTGCGCCCAGAGCTCCGAGGAGGAACAAACCCTTACCCACAGAAGCAACAGGGTCTGCCTCTGCTTCCTCTGGGATGGATTCAGAAACCTGACTATCAGACAGACCTCGTTCTGGGTGGCTCAGCTGGCCCCCACCCCCCACCCGGGCCACCCTGCTCCGGGCCTTGGAGGGAATCGAGAGGCCTCAGGTGTGTTAGTGCTGAGACCAATGTCAAGAAGCTCACCCCGGTTTTCTTCGAGGGGTTTGTGGTTTCAGGTCACATTTGTGATCCATCCGGAGTTGATTTGGGTACGTAGTGCAAGGTAGTGGTCCAGTTTCATTCTTCTGCACGTGGCTGCCCAGTTTTCCCAGCACCATGTATTGAAGAGACTTTTTTCCTTATTGTATTCTTGGTTTCTTTGTCAAAAATTAATTGACCATATATGTGTGGGTTTATTTCCGAGCACTATATTTTGTTCCATTTGTTTATATATCTGTTTTTATATTAATGGCATGCTGTTTTATTTTAAATTTTATCTTTATTTTTAGAGAGCAGGGAAGAAAGGGAGAAAGAGAGGGAGAGAAACATCCATGGGAAAGAGAAACGCCAATCAGTTGCCTCTCGCGTGCCCCAAACCGGGGGGACCAAACTCACAGCCCAGACACGTGCCCTGACCAGGAACTGAACTGGTGTCCTTTCCCTTTGTGGAATGATGCTCAACCAACTGAGCCGCACCAGTCAGGACAATGTCATGCTGGTTTGACTACTACAGCTTTGTAATATAGTCTGAAATCACAAAGCAGGATGCTCCCAGTGTTGTTCTTCCTCCAGACTACCTTGGCTATTTGGGTTTTTTGTTGTTCCGTAAAATTTTAGGATTTTGTATTTATTTCTGTGATGACTGTCATTGAAATTTTGATAGGGATTTGATTGAATATAAAATCCCCAGCCTAGGCACGTAGGGGAGGCAACCAATCCATGCTTCTCTCTCACATTGGTGTTTCTCTCTCTCCCTCTCTCTCTAAAAAAAAAAAACAATGAGAAAATGTCATTGGGAAAGGGTTTATAATAAATTTGGGGTCCTGGGTGTAGAGCAAAAACTCTGCTCCTCAGAGGCAGTGAAATCACCTTCTTTTAAAAAGATATGTGAAGATATGGAGATATGAAAATATGTGCCCTGGCTGGTGTGGCTCGAAGGATTGAGCACTGACCTACAAACCAAAGGGTTGCCAGTTTGATGTCCAATCAGGGCACATGCCTGGCTTGTAGGACAGGTCCCCAGTAGTGGGTGTGAGACGCAACCACACATTGATGTTTCTCTCCTTCTCTTTCTCCCCACTTCCCCTCTCTCTAAAAATAAAATAAATAGCCCTCTCTGGTGTGGCTCAGTGGACTGAGTGCCAGCCTAAGAACAAAAGGATCGCTGGTTCGATTCCCAGTCCGGGCACGTGCCTGGGCTGCAGGCCAGGTCCCTGCGGGGGGCACAGCCTTCCTTTCTCCTCTCTCTAAAAATGAATAAATAAAATCTTTAAACATTTTTTAAGAATAAAATCTTTTAAATGAAGATAAAGGAAACCAGGAGTCGAAGTGAATTGTTCAACATCACCTGGGGTTATGTTGAATTGTTCAATATAACTTGCTCGGTGTAATGTTCCTTCTTCCCCACCTGGGGCTTTCATTCAGAAAAAAATTAATCACACTGTATGTGTGGATTTCAGAAGGGGAGACAGACTGATTATCAAGTTAGTACTCTGACTTACACCCAGAAAACAAATACACACAAGATGGTTTACGAAGAAGAGACTCTGGCTCTACGGCAGGTGTCAGGGCCACCCAGTCGTTACGCTCCAGACCAAGCCGATGCCGGAGACTGCAACACAGAAGCTCAAAAAATTAAGTGTTTTTTAAAAAAAGGCATACGTATAAATGAGCAAAAAGTTTGATTTTTGATTAGGATTTGTTTACCCTTTCATCCCGTCTTTAATGTATTCATTCATTTAGCTCATGTTCCCTAGACATCCCTTGAAGAGCTTACTTACTTCAGTGAAGGAGACAGAAACGTAGAAAGTAAAATCGGTGTGAGAGACAGGGAAGTGAGTGAAAGAGGCACCAGTAAAGAACTGTGATGGCATCCGAAAGGAATCCGGATAGCTAACTTCTATGAGCACTCACTATGTTGCGGGCATCTTTTTTTCTCTTTCTATTTTTTAAAGGACTTACTTATTTTTAGAGGAAAAGGGAGGGAGAGAAACATCAGTGTATGGTCGCCTCTTGCACACCCACTGCTGGGGACCTGGCCTGCACCCCAGGCATGTGCCCTGACTGGGAATTGAACCAGCATCTCCTTACTCCACAGGCTGGCACTCAATTCACTGAGCCACACCAGCCAGGGCATCTTCTAAGGGCTTTACACGTATTAATTCATTTAATGTTCACAAAACCCTATGAGATGAGCAGTAGCATTTTCTCAAAATTTGTACTAGAAAACTCGGGCACAGAATGGTTTTGCAACTTGCCAAAGATCATGGAACCGGTAAGTGGACTCAGGCAGTCCGGCTCCACAGCCTGCATCTGTCCTTCTCTCACCAGAGCTGAGCAGGGGACAAGCAAGGGACAAGGTAACTTCCAACCAGAGGGATCTGGAAGGCTTCACGGAGGAGAAGGCGTTACAGTTAAGCCTTGAAGGTGAAGGAAAAGAGCATTCCAGATCGGGAGAGAAGGTACAGAGACGCAAAAATCACTGTTGCACTGGGGGGTTAGCATCCAGCAACGCAGGGAGAGCCGGACCTCGTAGCAAAGAGGGGAGCTCTCTGATAAGTTGCTCTCGCGTCATTCTGAAGGCACTGGCCAGTTAAAGAGTTTTTCTGAGCTTGGAAGGACTCTATCCTAATACCTGCTATCTATCCCTTCAATCCACTTGTATTTAACATCTGATTAAACACCTGTTTAAAGAGTACGTATTTGAGGCCTGGTACTGGGTGGTGGAAGAGGGGAATCGTTTCTGCTGTCGAAGAACTTCATTGAAGAAATAACACCTGTTAAAAACGTGCAGGTTAAAAGAATATGATGCAAGACGTGTCCCACGGTAGCGTGTGATGAATGTTTAATGGTGTTTTATGAAAGTTTGCACATCACATTCACGATCTCTGCAGCATGCGTTGAGGGTTTGCAGGGACAAAGAAGGAGACAGTCTGCTGGAGCGGCTTGTGGAGGGAAAACTTAAAGCACAGTGCTGCACGGACCGCTACCCTTGGGCTGCCAAACACAGGACCACAGTGGATCCTGCCTGCTCTGCACCCTCCCCCTCCCCCCCAACATGGCCCAGGGAGCAGGGAGTTCCTGTGACCAGGGACTGGGGCAAGGCGCTGCCGGTGACAGGGGCCTGGCGGTCCAGATCTAGGCTGTGCCAGGTTGACTTTGTGGTCCCACAATTCAGAATGAGGAAATCTCAAGGCCGCTTTCCTAGACCACATCCTATAGATACAGGTATCTTTGGGGAAACTGTCCAGGGTATGGAAATGGGTGACAGACACGGTTAGGTTTCCTTCCACTGGGATGCTTATCTGCTGCCCACTGGAATCTCTGATTCTCTGATTCTCTAGGCTTGTGCAATTGGACCGGTTTCTGATCGACTGAGCTCTTTTCCATCTCTGTAAGAATTGAAATAAACCTGTAAATAATTCTTGTCCATAGCGATGCAAATGAGTTTTGTGTAATAAGGATACAGCTGATTTCTCTTTTGTGGAAAAGATAAACCCAAACCTTACATTTGAGTGCATGTGGGTATTGACCAGTGTTGAGTGTATTAGCAAAACCACTTTCTCTTTCCTTATTGCCCCTCTGCTCCTCGCATTCTTCTTTGACACAGACTCAACATCTCACTGGTGCCCTCACGATGAATGGGCACCGATAAATGCCCATGAATTCATCTTTGACACATGCCATTTTATATTTGTGTGAAAGTCGTATTTTTACATTTTTGAAAAGTCATACTTTAACACTGTTAATGCCTACAAGTTTTCCAGCAACTGGGTTAATCAGAAGAAAGGAAGCACCACAATTTCCATTAGTGGATCAAAAGCAGTTTCCAGAAATTCTAACCATGGTCCTTTCTGGCAACACTGAAAATTCTAAATGGAATTTTAAGCAGATGCTTTATGAGAATTTAGAAAGAAAGGGGAGAAAACATCTACTATATATGTTGTCAGTTACTGTGCTGGGTGATTTATATGAATCATCTTATTCCTCAAAGGATCTTTGAAGTAGGTGTTGCATATTGTCCTGATCTTGCAGGTGAAAAGAGGAAATATTTGCATAAGTACGGCAATACCCATCTGCAGAAAAAGTCATTAAGTGGAAAATTACAGCAATGATTCATGAACCCCAGGGGTCAAAAGGCCATGCCATAAACATGGGTGTGCAAGTCAATAACGATGTCAGTGAAACAATGGCCAGCAGGATGAAAGTCATCAACAAGACAGGCTGGTGCCAGTGCTCAAGAAGGTGCTCTTGAGTGTGAAGAAAGTGTGAAGCCTTCTTCAGACATCCTGTTTATTGGGACCTCTGAACAGCTGACCTGCTGCATAGCCACCTTCCTAAGCAAGGGAAAGGGAATTTGGGGTCCGCCACTTCAGCGCCTGCCTTCCTACATCAAGACATACACCCCATGACTCTCAAAGGAATGGGCCCCGCTGCTGGAAGGCGGCCCCACAGCAGAGCTGACGGAAATCAAGTGTCCCCTCAGAAGCGGGAAGAAGGCATCCCTCCGTGGTAGCTGATATCTTCTCTCAAGTACAACATCTAAAATAATGCTAAAAATTAAAAGCTGGGTTGCATTCTCCTCTATTCCACTATATTTCATTAAAAAATAAGTTTATTATTAAGAAAAGGAAATCTGGAGGGGAAAAGGTTTAAATTGTTCTGTTTGACTTGGACTGGCTCTCTAACAGCGGAGACAAGAAGGCAATGGGAAGGCGATGTCCTTCGGGGTCTGCTGGGCTCCCCCTCCCCCCACCCCGGGCTCCCAGGCTCTGGCCTCCCTGGTCAATGCCCTCTTTGTCTTCTACTTGACCGATACCCTTTTCCTGGACACCACCTCCTGGAACATGCAGGGCAGCTCATGGGCGCCCTGCACACATAGGGATCTGCTGGTTTAGGCACGACAGGCTCTTCAGGGCTTGTGTCCTTCCTGGGTGCTCTGGTCCCGACTTCAGTGCTCACTGTACCCCGCCGTCTGCACCTCCTGCTCTCAGAGTGTGCATGCTATATTCCGTAGTCTCACAAACATATTCCCCATTGTGCGCACACACTCACACTCACACACTCAGCCCAGACGCCTATGCTAGGGCTCTGCCGCTTGTTAACAAGTATCGGTGGGTAATAAAGCAGAGCCTGGTTGTCCAGCTTAGTTCTGCCTGATGCTGACACACTCACTTCGCCTCTGACAGTGGCAGCTGCGCCTGGGCAGACGGGCACCCGACCTGCTCTGTTCCCTCACTGCACGCTGGCAGGGCGGCCCAAGTCCTCCGGGTCTCACGTTCCAGCAGCACTTGGGGGAGGCTCTTGGGGATCTAGGAAGGAAAGAGGGGCCCCTGCATTCTAAATAAGGGAGAGCTTTCTGCCGGCTGCAGTCAGAACCCACTGACGTTTCAAGCAGGTTCCCATTGCCTGATAAGAAGGCCCCTCTACAGAGCCCTCCGGCTCCCCTTGGAGCGCACCAGCAAGCAGCCTGGACGTGCTGTGGGGCCTCGAGCAGCAGCAGGGGCAGCGCCTGCCTGTGGGCTGTCCCTGGAGCACTTCTTAGGCTTTTATTTCCCCTCAACATTACCTGAGGAGCTGTGGGCCACTCTTCAGGGTAAATGGTTTGACTTCTCTCCCCTCTGGCCCCCAGGTCTCCCCATATGCTTTGACTGACATCCCTCTGCAACCCGTCCCTGTCTGCACGTTGCCCTGACAGCTGACTGGTTTGCATCCGGTCAGTAGAAAGCAAGGCTGCTGTGTCTCCTTCTTTACGGATCCACTTGTCCTTCTGAACCGCCTGACTTCCAGGGATCACGCTTCCTTTCTGAAAGCTTGAGTTGTTCCACTGGCCTTCCCAGAGGCCTGGTCATAAGGCTGGCAACATTTCTATTTTTAGTTTTGGGAAGGGATGAGAATGGGACAAGATGCTGCAGGCTTTCTCTCTGGTGAAGGCAGGAGGTGTGCTGGGTTGAGGTGGCGCATACGAGTTGCTTCGAGAGAAGACAGATGCAGGGAGAGAGGAAGGAGGCCAGGGAACAGCCCTCTGGGCGCCCTCATTCGGGGGGAGGAGAAGATAAGGCAGGAAAAGCCTTGAAAGGAGCCACCCAAGGCCATCTGGTGTGAGAGCGAAGGGAGGCTCTGCTAGCCGCAGGCTGCGAGGTGTGTGGGGGTCATGAGAAGGGCTCCTGACTTTGATGATAGCAGTTCAGGGGAGGGTGGGGGATGAAGATATACTGGACAAATTAAGGACACTCTGGCTGGTGATGGCTCAGGGGGTTGAGTGCGGACCTGCAAACCGAATGGTCACTGGTTCAATTCCCAGTCAGGGCACACGCCTGGGTTTCAGGCCAGGTCACTAGCTGGGGGCCTGCAAGAGGCAATGGATGGGATGTTTCTCATTGCACATCAATGTTTCTCTTCCTCTCTTTCTCCCTCCCTTCTCCTCTCTCTAAAAGATACATTAAAATCTTTAAAAAAATAATTAAAAAACAAAGTAAGGAACGAGTGGGAAGACCCAAAGCATAACCCATTCTTCCAATATCACGTGACGATGGGAAGGAAGAGGCGGCATCAGCATGCGAAGACCACACGGCAGAGAGGACTGGGGAGGGTGAGCTCGGTCTGCTTCTGCCGTGGAGGAACACGCTGGCACACAGACGGGGCCCTTACAGAAAGGAAGAGATTGAAAATGCAAGAGGCAGAGGCGGTCGTCAACAAAGCGAAGTCCCGGTGAACGAGGAGCCCTGGAAAGTGGTTCTGAGGGTCGTGTCCCCTGGGGCAAAGTAGGATAACGTCCGAGGAAGTTGGCTTTGAAAGCTCTTGGCTTAGCCAAAAGGTGGCATCTAACCTACCCCCAAATCTGATTCTTGGCATCTTGCCCTCTGGAGCCCAAAGCAACGCTATAAGGTGAACGAGAAAAAGGAAAGAGGGCGAGTGTGGCTGCCCAGTCGCTGTGGCCCCTGAACCAACTTTCTCACAGAGCTGCCTGGAAAGATGAAGTGAAGGGGGAGAAAACACACAAACACACATACTCTGTCTCTCTCACCGGCCAAACCCACAGAGCAGGCGTGAGTCAATTTTACTTTGAGTCAACTCTAAGGAAGAATTAGATAGAAAACAAGAAAAGATGCTCAGGCCCTAACGTACTGGGTTGGCCAAAAACTCCATTTATTTTTTTCTGTAAAATAAAAGAGACATTTTTCATTTTCACCAATGACCTTATTGATTTGGATATTTTGAGTATGTCGGTGATCTTCTACATTGTATGACCTTCATTGTTCTCAATTAATGTCTCGATTTGATTGCTATCAACTCAACTGGCCTACCTGACCAGGGAGCATCGTCCAGCAAGAATCTCCAGCATGAAACTTCACAAACCACTTTTGACAAATTTGATCAGTCACAGCTCCTTCTCTTGTGAGTGAGTGGGTCAGTGAGTAAGTCCGTGCAGAAGCCCTTTAGGAAGAGTGCCTGCAACTCCAGAAGCCCTCTGTCTTACTCAGCCACCCTGCCCACTGGTTTTCACAGCCAGAAGTTATGGGACTTCTCCAGGTACTAGAACCCTGGGCTGGGGCTCCCGGTATGGGGCTGGGAGCACTTGATCCTCATGTGGGACCTCTGCACGGCTGAGATACCCCTCCTAACTTATAACTGTCTCAGGTGGGTGTGGGATCAGCCTGTTCTTTGTCTCCACCCCTCCCACCAGTCTCGACAAGGCTTCTTCTGTACAACCTCGGGTACAGGACTTCTGTTCAGCTAGACTTCCAGCAGTCGTCAGTAATGGTGGTTCTGTAGTTTAGTCGCAATTTTGATGTGGTCGTGCGAAGACGTAATACAGCGTTTACCTATCTGCCATCTTGACTAGGAGCCCTCTTCGCCAGTTTTTAACATCAGTGTTGAGCCCTAGCCGCCTCACTCAGTTGGTGAGAGTGTCGCCCCCATATGCCAAGGTTGTGGGTTTGATCTCCAGCCAAGGCACATACTAGAATTAACCAATGAATACATAAATAAGTGGAACAACAAATCGATGTTTCTCTCTCTCTCTCAAAGCAATAAATCAACAATTAAAATAAAAAAGTGTTCTCTTCTTTGCAATGGACTACTTTTCATTTTAGCTTCCCTTAAGTAGAATGCAAAGTTGTGTGGTAAACAAGGGTAGGCAGGTGATGTGTTCAAACGAATGCCAATAAAGTAAAAACGACAGATCACCAGCCTGTATCCCTTGCCACTAATCCAGTCGTGGGGATCCCTGAGCACCAAGGTGCAAAGCACATCCTTTATTAAATGTAGCAAGTTTTCTATTCTAATGTTGCTTAGATAAAAATGCAACAATATTGGGGTTTTTTTCCTTCAATCTCATGAAGGAAAACTAAGGGTTTTCAATATGTTGAGGTCGGTGGCCTATTAAGGAAATTTGAATCCTCCATTTTAATTTCTTTATTTTACTTTTTTTTGGCTCAAAGCAATATATCAATAAATGTTTTTAATGTACCATGTGTGAAAGCAATGTGAAAAGACTATTGAGATTTTGATTGTAGATTTTTTTCCACCTTCAAGAAACTCAGAAGAAAATAATTTTTCTAGTAGAATATAAACTCATCAGAATGAATAAACTCATCAGGTAGAATAAACTCATCAGGTAGCATAGCAAAAACAGGGAAATAACCCTCAGACACTAACTTCCTCCTAGAGGTGGAGCTCAATATTCAGTCCAGAATTCAGGTGCCTGTTAATGACTGCTCTGTTGCAGCCAAACCAGAAAACAAACAGCTGCCCTGCTCCTTGATTCAAACAACACTGGGTATAGAGCTCGGGCTACGGAATGGAAATCAACACGTCTTTTTACCAGGGGCTATGCTCCAAAGGACCTCATGTAAGTAACTTAGCAGTTTGGGAGAGTTTTATCATTGAAATTGCAATCCTAAAGAAAGGGGGAAATTTCAAGGAAGAGGAGAGCATTGATTTTAAACACATCCATCATTCATTTCTAATGTCACCTTGTAACTGCTAATTCATGTTAGTCGTTTTATGGTTCCTATTTGTTTCTCAAAACTGCAGAAACTCGTGGTCTTTTCGCATTTCTAAACTGAAAGCTGAAAATGAACTTCCCTTTAGAGCCCTCACTTTCATCCAAGAAAGTAGATTTATTCTTACTTTTTGAATCTTCTGCTTCGGAAATGCAGTTTATTTACAAAAGTTTGCTACAACTATTTGTATTTGTTACTTTGCTTTTGCGACGTTATTTGTTACTTTGCTTTTGCGACGTGATTTGTAGAGCTGCCCGGCATGTACTTCACTTTCTCCCAGTTATTTAACTACTGACTAACCACATTAGGGAGGAAAGTGCACCTACCCTGACTTATATCGTATCTAAGCCAAATAAAATGGAATTATCATGTTTATCGATGCATCAATATGTCATATAGTGTGCTATATTATCATGTACTTTAACTTACATTTTTATTGAAATGTGGAAATTCAGATGTTTTAGGAAGTCATCACATTTCAATTTGGTGATTTAAAAAAATATATATTCTCTCTGGCCAGGTCACTCAGTTGGTTGGAGTGTCATCCTGTACACCAAAATGCTGCAGCTTCGGTCCCTGGTCAGGATGCGCACACATGGGAGGCGACTAATCGATGTTTCTCTCTCCTCTCCTCTTTCTCTAAAATCAATTTTTTAAAAATCCTCAGGTGAGGATAAAAATATATATTATATGTAAATATATATATTCAATGTAAAGATAACCTATAGTTGAGGAATGGCTTATAAGGACTTTTCAATCAAATGATGTCATTCTTGCAACTATTTCCAACATTCTACTTCTAGCTATACCACTAATGCCTAATTTCGGTTTGCCTCCTTCAATGAGAATTTGTTTTATTTTTTTAGTGTACTTTCACTGACATTCAAATTCAAGGTCAGCTTTTCCGAGCTTCTTGTTGGAACTTCTTAGTTGTCGTTTTCCCCTCGTGTCTTCAATAAGATCTAAGAAATGGTCGTTTCTAGTTACAAAACTATAGTTGCTCTGACTCTCATTGTTCATGTGACTGATTTTTTAAAAATGCACCTTGAAGTGACCATTTCATCCGTCTGCCTATACTTGGTGGCCCGATGACCACATCAACTCACGTAGAGTGTTTTGTCTTTAAGTCACATCCACCTGATAGTTGTCAGTATTCTTCAGCCAAACTTTTCTCCGGTCGGGCTAGTCTTCTCCTTTACATGCCTTTCTCCCTCCCTTCTTGTTCTCTTCAATCACAACACGTTCTCTTCTAGGAAAATGGTCCTTTAACAGGTAAAGTTGATAGGCTTTCACGACAGACTGAATTTGAGAGATAAAGGTGGAGAAGTCAAGGACTCCTCCCGGGTCACTGGGGGACGGCAATATCATTCACTGAGACTTAGAATGGAGAAAGCCCGAGTTTACGGAGAGGAAGAAAATTTCATTTGGTGAGTTGGTTCGAAGTGCCTGTGGGACACTTCCAAATACAGGTCTTCTAAAACAAGCTGGGTGTTTGGCTTTGGATGGAGGAGACTGAGAAGAGGTTTAGATTTAGAAATAAATTTCAGTGGTTGTATTAAGCCGTGCAAGTGGATGAGATCTCACTGGGTATACACTAAAATGAGTTGAAAGAAAAGCCGAATAGGAAATCTTAGGAAGAATTAA
Organism: Artibeus jamaicensis; assembly: GCF_021234435.1. NCBI lineage: Eukaryota > Metazoa > Chordata > Mammalia > Chiroptera > Phyllostomidae > Artibeus > Artibeus jamaicensis. Next base: position 20,724,581 of record NW_026522030.1, read on the forward strand.
TTTTTAAGTAGAAGGTTGAGAAAGTATAGCAGCCAGAGAGAATAGAGGGAAGTGGAAATTCAGGGGGTGTCATGGAAACCCAGGAAGAAGAAAGTTTCAAGAATGAGGCAGTGACCAAAAGTGTAAAGAAAGAATCCCGAGAAGAGGAGCCGGAGGGGGAAAGGGCTGGACGGCTGGGAAACGTGAGCCGGAAAAGGGGGAACGTGGCCAGCAGAGCACCCCTGAGTGTTAAACGCAAAACACAATGAACAGAAGTCCCTGGGTTTCCGCCGAACTTTACATTCTACAGTGTTAAATTTGATAATGGCTAAGGGTCTAATTGCCAAGATTTAAATAATTGCTATCTGTAACATATTATAAAAAGAGCTCTGAACTGGCCAAGAGTAAAAGTATAACAAACCGGTAGTCAGGGGGGCCTTAGAAAAACCTGGGGGAGGAGGTGGGACGAGAAATGCCACCGGCTCCCTTGGGCTAGAAGTAGCAGTGTGTTTCAAATAACACAGATGTGGGGGGTGAATTACGCTTTATCTCAAATCCGTATCTCCAGGCCCTGCCTTTCTCCGGTCCTCAGTGTCAGGAAAATGCCCCCTCCGTGCTGCGATTTCAGCCCCTCCTCCCCTCCCCCAGCCCAGCCTCGCGCCTGCCTCTCCTGTGTCGGTTAAGAGCAGTGCCGGTTCACCCGGTTTTGTGAGGCAGAAACATCAATCATTGTCTTCCACCATCATCCCTTCTGCCACCTAGTTCTGTCCGTTCGTTCTCCGTACTCTTTTGATTCCGGCCTATTGCTCTTCCTTCCCACTTCCATCACCTTAATTCAGGTCTTAAAATATTATTCCTAAGTGGGCCTCCTTTCTTCTAGCCCTTCCTCCTCTTCCCAACTCATCTTCCACAATTCTAATTAAGCACATCTGATCATCTCCGCTGATTAAAAAACCTCCCAGTTCTAGTTCATGCCTGACCTCCTTAGCATGACGTCACCAGGGCCCTCGCTGACCCGGCCTTACTCCCATCCGAGCTGCACCTCCGGTGGCTTTCTGCCTCCACACGTGTCTCTCTCTCTCTCTCATCACGCGACGAAGTTTCTCCGTGCTCCTCAGCTCGCCGTGCTCCTTCACACCCGACTCACTCCAGTGACTGAGAGAGAGTGTTATCCTACCGAGCACGTGGGCTTGGACGTGGGCTAATACAAGTGCCTTGGACTAGCCAGCGGGAAAAGAACTGGGATGGCGATGGCTGTTTGTAAGAGATGTGATCTTCCTGTTCGACTCGACACTTCTGAGACTGGGTTTATTACATGCCATGATTCAAGCAGGTTATCAGGGAGACGAGCATTCCTGGCAGACCGAGCTTCAAGGAACGTAGGGTCGGATGAGAGAAAGGACGTATGGAGTGAGGTAACCAATGTGACTGGTTTCTCAGGGTCCCTATAGAACATCAGAGAGAGAATTAGGATACAATGAACAGTCAAGACAAGTAGTACTACAGGAATTTGGAGGAGAAAGAGATTATTTTGGGATAAGGACTTGGTTCAGATTAACTTTCAAAACAGAAATAGGACTTGAACCTGAGTGGGGAGTGATGTCAACAGAGGTGGACGTGGTGATCTGTTCTGTGCGGAAGGACCCGGATAGGGGAATGACGTCAGTGAGGCCACAAGGAAGTCAGGGCGTGATTGCTGGGCGTGTTTAGTGCCCAAGTTGATCCCCTGGCTACACTTTACCGAGTGGGGGGATGAGGAGACAAGGAAGTGTTTCTTAATCAAAGAAATGGCCTAACAAGAGCAGCCTTTTAAGTAGATTAATCAGGCTGCAGTGTGCAGGACAGGCTAGAGAAGTGAGGGAAAGCAGGCTGGAAGAGCAAGGGGAGGCGCGGGTCTGGGGCGCTGTGCTTGCTTAAATCTAAGACACTTGTCACATAACAGACTTTGTAATGAAAACTACATGAAATGCATATGTTGATTAAAAATAACTCTTGAGTTTAGGTAAGTAAAATAATGAAAATCGAGGTACCTCTGAATTAAGGAAATATGAGGATGAAGATTTGAATGAATTAAGGTGGTGAGAGTAGAAATGGGAAGGAAGAGTAGACAAAAGCACACAGAACCCCCATCCTGACAAAACACATTTTAAAGAATTTGAAAGATTGAATGTTAGACAGAGAGTATGAAAATACAACTCCATGATTTTGAGTCTGAATGAAAGTGGCAAGTTGATACCATAAAGAGAAATGGGGAAGTCAAGAAGAAAAAAACCAAATTAAATTTTAGATACCTAGTTGGAGGTGAGGAAATACCTAGCAGGCACTTGAAATTACAGGCCTAGAACTGGAGTGATGAGGCCAGACCATACATCCAAGGAATCACCTCCCCAGAGGTCAAAATGGACCACCTGAGAGTGAAGGAAATTCCGAAAGATGGCATTTGTAGAAGACCCGGGGCAGGGTGTAATCACAAGGGGCGGGCACATTTAAGGACCAGAAGCAGGGTAGGGAAGAAGATCAAATGATTTGAAAGGTTGAATTAGATTCATTCTGGAGGAGGGGAATGAAGGACATGAGAAGAGAGGTGTTGAGACCTTTTGTCCGTGCTCTGGACTTACAGACATTAACTATGTGTATTTGCATGTAACCTAAGCATTCACACAGGTGTCGAGGAGCCCACCTCAGTATTCCACAGGAATGCCACGTGGGACCCCACCTTCATTTTTAGCTACATGCCAACTGCTAAATGTTTACTATTTCTCAGCCCCAGGAGTTTGGACCAGCGGCTGGGCTGGTTCCTCAGCCTACATGTGAAGTCATGAAAATTTCCCAAAGGTTTATTGCTGGGACTAAGTGCTGTTGACCTTAGCCTGATCCTTTGATATCCAAAAGAATGTACTTCCTACGTAGCTTTCTTTCCCCCTTTGTTTTTTTCCCCCTCATAATTCTTTAGTAAGCAAGTTATTTTAGAACATAATTTTGTTGATCCAACTATTCATAACAGAGTCAAAGTTAAAGGCAAACTAGGTATTAACACATTTCCAGTTTTTCTAGAATAGCTGTGCCAGTTAAACTTTCTGCACTTCTATTAGTCAGGGGTGGCTGAGAACTTTCTGGCTTACTTTATTTCCTCAGCAAACAGGGAAGTAATAAAGTTATCTATTGGTTTAAAATGTAATATGTGCACAGCCCATAAAAATACATTTTAAAATCCTGATAAAGTACAATATTTCACAAAAACAAGCACACAGTCATTGTATTTATCTGTACTTTTGTTCTATGACTGGGCAAGCTAGCGCAGGGCTGGCTCGGCACCGCAGGTGCTTCGAAAAGCTGATTGGCTGACACGATAAACTGATTAGTAATTGGGGATATGAAGAGCGATTAGTGGTCCTGACATGCAAACTTCAAAAAGGCTTCTCTTCTTGTTGTGTCTTAATCAGTACACTCGCAAGCATATTTTTCAGTCTCATGCTCTTGCAGACCTGAAGTTGACCCATACCGATTAGGATGTCACAGAATTATTTTCAGCTAATGTAAACTTAATCCTTAACTTAAACTTAATGCTTTTCCTAAGGAAAAAAAGAATTGCTTTCCCATTTTTTACTGTAGCCTCATCAGCACGGGTCACTTCTCTCTCTTCCGGGGAGGGGCCTATGCGACTTGATTAGGCTGTAAGTGATCTGGCTTATGCAGTGATGTCTGGCTTGTGAGATGTGTTTTGCCTCTTTACATAATCTAGAGACTGGCAATTAAAAGTATTGTGTCTGAGCTATAACGTGAGGAGAACAGCTAAGACAAGGATGTTTATGAAACAGAAATATTTAGTTTAATGTGGTGATTAGTTGCTCAGTTTTTTTCCATCTCTTGATTTCTTTCTGATATCGGCTGTAGTGTAAGTGGAGGCAGGCTGGCTTCCTCACTCAGGTGTCTGGGTAACTAAGGGAAGCAGTGTTCCCACAGCCTTGGAGGGGCCTGATAACCAGTGTCCTCACAGCCTTGAGACTGGGTCCGATAAACTGTTCTCATAACATGAAGTGAGCTCACATGTGCAGAATATTATGTTATATAATTTCTGGCATTTTGCCAGCTTTGTTCCCCTCTAGTACTTAAGCAGATGAGAAGGGAGGCAAGTCAGGGACTTCCTACTGGGGGCGATGATGAAGATGAAAGACACGCAAGGGGGCAGGTGCCATGATGGGTGCCACACTGGGAAGCAAGAGCCATGACATGAGATATGCAGATAGTCAGCTTGCAGCAAGCGTGGCTCACACCCCCATGAATAAAGGCATTGCCGACATCCCAACGGCTCTGTGAATATTCTTCAGTCTGCATGAATACCATGAACCTGTCTGGCCTGGAAGGGTGGCAACACATTGGCTAAAGGCAGAAATGGCAAGTAATGGCACATCCCCGCCTCCCTTCCAACCTCCCCTAAAAAACAATGTGACAGTCACAATACTCTTTTTCAGTGAACTCAGCCTCAGGGTCCTTTTCCACATAGTTCTCTGAGCAGGCACGACCAGTGGGTTGGAGTTGGGAATTGAAATGATGAGGTTGGGGCTGTTAATGTCTTCCGATGGCAAGGAAGTGGGCACCTTAAGACAAAGATTATTTATTTTAAGGATACACATGGATTGAAGTTGGAAGAGGCAAGTCAGGGACTGGATTTTCTCTGTGTGGCCCACCTGCGCTACCTCTCGCAGCATATCCGTGTCTACGTTTGTAATGCGCTCCATTGTCCGATTCGCTCACAACTGACCGACCCTGTTTTCTACAGTCTAATTGCTTCAGTGGGGTAGGTTCACATGCTCAGTTCATACCACTGTGTCTATTAACACACATGGCCGTGATGCTGGGTCTTTTCGTGGGTCAGGGATAGGCAGCTCTTGTCTAGGTTGCCCATGCACACTGGTAATATTTTCTTTCTTTAGGTTAGGAGTGTTCACTTCATGAAAATTCGGAATTCAACACATGCTTACTATATGTGAGATTTCTTCATTATACTTCAATTAATAGTTTATTTTAAAAAGTTGCGCCAAACTGATCTTTTCTTTCTTAAAGCCTTTATCAAACTGGTACAAATGAAGAATGTCGTAAACATTCTATCTATTGATTTTAAAGAATATATCTTTAAAAATCTCTTAAGATATGTATGTGAGCAATACAGAGAGATGTGGGCAGGAGAAGAAGAGAATTATGAGAAACCCTAACTAGTGGCACAATGTACCCCAAAATCGGTGATCAAGATCAACCTGAAGATAGGTTTATATCACGATGTGTCTGGGCTCTGCTTATGGTAGGGAGGTGGCTAAACATGTGGGGTCAAGGGCTGGGCTCATCTGCATACAGCTCATCTGCATACAGCTGCGGGATCTCATGCAACTCTCCCTCCGGGCTTGTCTCCCAATCTGTAAAATGGGTGTGACGGAAGCTGTATCTTAAGGTTGTTAGGTGTACTGAATGAATATAAATAGAGTGTTTATTAGAATAGTAGGCTACTAATACTAGTATTTATAGGAAGGTAGTGTGCTTTATAATTAAATAACCAAATAAAAGAACAAGACTAATCCCTGTTAGAAGAAATGATCCCTAAGTGGCCACAGGAACTTCTGTCCGGGGTGCTGTAGAGAGGTCTCCCCTTTGATGAGAAGGTTGGATTAGATGATGTCTTAAGGTCTAGGATTCTTTGACAGTCTAATTATGCCCTGAATGTCTGAATTTATAATTTTGCTTATGGAGTAATCTATAGAAAAATCTAATTTTATTATACTACAAAGCCGTAAGTACTTCTTTGAAGGTTGGAGAGCCCTCAGATTTAAGTCAAAAGAAATCAACCAAACCAGCAAATGTAATGACTCAGGGAGATTTTTGGTATGTTAATTCATTCTTTTAAATAGCAAGTAACAGAGATGTAACAATATTTATCCATAGAAAAGTGATTCCAAAAACCTCAGAGAAAATACCCCCTATAGCTCCTTGCTGCAATTTTATCTCAAGAGAACATAGGGAAAATTCTTTAAAGAGTACAATTTTCTTTAAGGTTAAATGACTCCATGAATTCAGAACTACTTGACTATATATGGAAATATAGAATTCTCAAGATTCGTCAAACATAATCTATGAGTGCACAAATTCTTAAAATTTTATTATCTATTATTAAAAGTACTTACCCTTCTAGTTACATTTTTCCTAGCTATAATCTTAAATGTGTTAGAAAAACATGTTGTATTTATAATATGCATACAAAAACATGCACAGGAGCCCTGACTGGTGTGGCTCAGTGGTTGGAGCCCAAAGGTTGTGGGTTTGATTCCCAGTCAGGGCACATATGTAGGTTGCGGGCTCATCCTCAGTCCGGGCATAGGTACGTGTGATACCCAGTACCGGTGGGAAACCCCAGTCTGGGTGTGATAGGAGGTAACCTAGCAATGCTTCTTTTTTTTTAATTTAATTATTTTTTTGAGTACAGTTTTCTGTCTTTTACTCCCATCCCAGCCCACCCCCCCCACCCAGTGGTCCCCACTTCCCTCCCATTTCCACCCCCCTTAGTTGTTGTCCATGTGTCCTTTATACTAGTTCCTATAAATCCTTCTTCCCCTTTTTCCCCTGAAATTCCCACCCCTCTCCCCTCTGGTCACTGTCCCCTTGTTCTCTATTTCAGTGTCATTGCTTTTATTTTGCTTTCTTGTTTGTTTTGTTGTTTAGCTTCCTGTTGAAGGTGAGATCATATGGTATTTGCCTTTCAATGCCTGGCTTATTTCACTCAGCATAATGCTTTGATGCTTCTCTCCCTTCCGGGCTCTCTCTCTAAAACAGCAAGTGAAAATGTCCTCATGTGAGCATTTTTTTAAAAAAGTGCACATATCTTAAGCATACAATTTAAATTTTTATTTATTTTTAAATATATTTTATTGATTAGCTCAGTGGATTGAGCTTGGGCCTGCGAACCACACATCGCGGTTCGATTCCCAGTCAGGGCACATGCCTGGGTTGCAGGCTGGTTCCCTGCAGGCCAGTTCCCAGCAGGGGACGCACGAAAGGCAACCATACATTGATGTTTCTCTCCTTCTCCCCTTCCCCTCTAAAAATAAATAAAATCTTAAAAACAAATAAATGAATATATATCCCCCCCCCCCCCTCTCGAAAAAAAAAAAAAAAAACCCCAAATAAATAAATAAATAAATATATATTTTATTGATTAACAATTAAAATTTTTTACAAACTAAACACATCCATTTAATAAACACCAAGGTTAAAAAATGGAACAGTAACATTGTTTTTGAAATTAACTTTTTTTCTTAACTTCGAGAGACAAAAATCAATGTTCTGTTCTGGATATTTGGTGGTATGGCATGTAACTTTAAAAGTGATATACCCACCTTGAACATCTCCTGGGACTTGTAATACCACTTGTGGTAGGCAAAAGAGTAACTCCCCAAAGATGTCCACATTTTAATCCTTGGAACCTGTGACTATGTTTCTTTACATAGCAGCAGAGACTTTCCAGATGTGATTAAATTAGAGTTTTGAGGTGGGAAGAAGCTGGTTTACCCTGAACCAATGTAATCACAAGGGTCTTTTTAAATGAACAAAGAAGGCGGGAGAGTCACAGAAGGAGATGTGGCAAGGAAAGCAGATCAGGGACCACAAGCCAAGGCACCGCTACAAACTGGAAAAGGCAAAGAAGCAGATTCTCCCCTACAGCCTGTGGAAGGCAGACCACTGATACCTTTTTCAAACAGAGAGAGATTTGACATATAACACTATATTTGTTTCAGATGTACAACAACAATTCAATATATGTACACAGGTTTGGGCAAAGTACATTTACAGTTTTTGTATGGAAAATAATACAACAATTAATAAATAATAATACAAGAATAAACCCTGTTTCACATACTCACAACCGTAAACCTCCTTTTACCCCAATGATCAACACAGTAAGTCTAGTTAACCCCCATCACCACACATAGTCACAAATTTGTGTGTGTGTGATGCCTACACTGCTACCTTGAGTTTAGCCCTGTGACACCCATTTTAGACACAACCGTGTTTCAAACCATTAAGTTCGAGGTAATTTGTTACAGCAAAAGTATGAAACTTGTCTATGGTGTGGTGAGTCCATGTTCAGATTCATACATACTATTGCCTGTTTAGTAGCTATCTGATAGGTATCTCAAACAACGTAATTGAAATTGAACCTACTTTGAACTCCCCAAACCTGGTCACCAACATCTCCCTGACCCCCTGGCATTTCTCATTGGTAAATGGCACTAGTCACCCAATTACTAATGCCGGGCACCTGGAAGTCACCATTGTTTCTTTTCTTTCTTTTTTTTTGCCACCCCATCATACCTAATCCATAATTAATTTTCATCAATTCCACTTCCAAACTAAGTCTCATACCCATCCACTTCGACTTTGTTTCAATGACACCATTTTTCAACTTTATTTTATTCTCTTTAACATGGAATGTGTGCATACACTACAAAATACACGACGATAGTTTAAATAGAAACTCAGTGAAAAGTCTGACTCTCCCCGGCCCCACGGACGCAGTCAGCGAGGTGCCACATTGGTTACGCCTCCTTCTGAAGACTGCCGTCATTCTCGATCCCAGCCACTGTCCACACAGCAACCGAAGCGATATTTGAAAAAGAAATCCAATGGCACTTTTTGGGGACAAAACCCCTTAATATTTGTCGTTTTGTGGCAGATGTGACCTTTTAGAGGCTCCGAGCTAGCTGCAGGGAAACGAAGGTTAATGTCCTACGCAAATTAGAGGTTTGTCATTAATTGAAAAATCAAGTGCGAAAGTTTTATGGATTAGGATATTCATCTTATATAACAACTTTCAATGAGTTGTTAGACTGTTTAGTTCCACCTGTAGTAAACTATCTAATGGCTGTAAAAAAAAAAAGTGTTTTGTTATCACCAACTCAAAGTTTACCCACGATGACTCTTTTACCCACGATGACTCAGGAATCTGAAACAATCATTCAAGAGTCTCCATCGGGACCTATGAGAGTGTTTTCCCACCACTTTTCGTGCCACAGCTTTGTTCTCCGGCCGCCCCTGGGCCCGAACTGACCGGGGTTTCTCTGCAGGGGAGGCCCGGAGGAGTTCCTTACGATGACCGGCTAGTATTCGCCAACAGAGCCTTCTAGCAGTCAGGGCTTTGAAGTGGCAAGCCTTGACTCCCGAGACAGATGCGGGTCGACCGGCTACACAACAGCATTGTTCCGGCCGCGGCCTGCGAAACGACTGGGGGAACGGCAGGCCAAAACAAACACCCTATGGGAGGGGTCGGACCTCCGAACGTTCGTGTGGCCGGCGAGCGAGAGCTGGGACCTGCAGTAACACAGGGGAAACCACCACTGAAGGTTCTCTGTCAGCCCCGCCCCGCCCCCGCCCCGCCCCCGCCCCCGCCTCCTCCTCAAGAAACCTTTTGCGGAAAAGGGTGGGGGGCGTGGAAGGGTACAGCCAATCACAGGATTGCTCTCAGGTGACGTAAAGACGCGCTCGCTGATTCGGGGTTGGTGGGGGTGTGCGGGGGGGCGGGGGAGCCGGGGATGAGCGACTAGTCAGCGACCCGTGGGAGTTGCGGAAGCCGGAGGGGCGGGCTTGCGCGCGGCCTGCCTGCTGGCGTGGCCTCCGGCTCTCGCCATCGAGGCGTGGCAACAGCAGCGGCGGCGGCGGTGGCCGCGCGAGAGAGAGTGGGACTACCGACTGGTGAGTGCCACGCGTCCGTCGGGGACGCGGGGGCGGGCTCCGGGAGAGCATCCTCCCGGCCTCTAGGGCTGCTTCCCCGACCCCTCGGGCCTCTTCACCGGCCCCAGTCCGCGGCTTCGCACGGCGCCGTGCCCTCGAGGCCCACCTCCGACCCGGGCCGCGCCTTGTCTCCCGGGGTCCTACGCGCCAGGGCCCCTCTTTAGTCCCAGTCCCGTTATAGGCCCCACCTTGTGGCGGGTGGGGCAGACAGGTTCAATGCAGCCCCGGGCGAATAGCCGGCAAGTGTGAGTGTGTGTGTGTGTGTGTGTGTGTGTGTGTGTGTGTGTGTGTGTGTGTGTGTGTGTGGCGTGGGGGGGCGGTGTCAGAGAGAGGCCTGGCTTGACTTTATCCCAGGGCAGTGCCGTGTAGTGAAAATACAGGCTGTCCTGCAAGATAATGCCCGTTAAAAGAGTTGTGCAAGAGAGGATAGACAGCTACTTGGCAGGCAAGTTGCTCTGGGTATAAAGGTTGAACTGATAGATGATTTCGAAGGTCTGCGCCCAACCCTGACTATATTCTTAGTCTGGGCTTCCTTGGAAGTTTGATGAGCGTTTATTTCACACCCCACCCCTCCATCCTGAGCACACTTGTAGAACTGTTACTGCACGAAAAATATTCTTTGCTCCTGAGAGGAGGGCTAGGGCACAGCCTAGCATTATAGATAACTGGTTAACCCAACTACAGGCCTGAAACAAGCCAAACCCGATGATAGCTCAGGAACAGGGTTCTGCATTTCAGACCACTTTTTATATAGTCCCTTCCTTCTTTTATTCCTATGAGTCTCATCCCCTCTGGACTGAGGGAAAAGTGCTGCACAGCAGTCCTCCTTTATCCGTGAGGGACTGTTCCAAGACCCTCAGTGGGTGCCTGAGACCAGCAGATAGTACCAGACCCTATATATACTGTTTATGTTCCTATGTATACATACCTGTGATGAAGTTTAATGCCTTTTCCAAAGCACTTATGCACTGTCACTTTAACTTGTGCAGTTTGAGGTGTGACAGCAAAACCAGCATGATTTTTTCCCTTCTTCACAATTTCACACACAGAAGATGTGTTCTTACTGTAGATCTTAGCAACCTCAGCATATGATTTTTTCCTTTCCTTGTTAAGTTTAGAACTTTCGAATTTTCACTTAAAGGAAGCACTTTACAGCTTCTCTTCAGCATATTTGAACTACCAGCATCCCTTTGGGACCATTATTAAATAAAACAAGGGTTACTTGAACACAAGCAGGGTGACACTGTGACAGTCATTTTGCTAACAGAGACTGTGAAGTGACTTAACGGCTGGGAGCATATGTATCATACAACCCAGAACAAAGGGATGAGTCACATCCCAGGCAGGACAGAGTGGATGTCATGGGATTTTTATCACCCTACTGAAAACAGCATGAAATTTCAAACTTAACAATTGTTTCTGGAATTTTCCATTTAATAGCTCAGATCATGGGTAACTGAAGCGGCAAAAAGGGAAACGTCTGATGGGGGGTGGGTATCATGTTCTCTTGGAAGGACCAGGCACTAAAAGTTCTCACTCATACATATTTATGAGATCAACAGACACCAGGCAGTCGCTGCATGTGGGCAGGGTTCTGAATGCTGGGTTGGGTTCGGGAGAGACAGAGAAACATGGACAATGCTGTTCCACTCACCTGTGCATCTTGCATGTGCGCTGACCAAACAGAACCAGCGACCTTGGCCTATTGGGATGATGCTCCAACCAATTGAGCTACCCGGCCAGGGCCCTGGGTTTGACTTCGGTTCTGGCAGTTGTTAACTGTGATTTGGGGCAAATAAATAATTTTCCACTGTACCCCAATGTATCCCATTTGTAAAATGGGACAAATAAGATAGAGCTGCAAGGATGAGATGAGTTAATCATTGGAAAACTCCTCAACACAGTGCTTGGCACCTCAGACGTGCTTAGCTGGTGTTTACTGTTAAAGAAATGTAGGGACATTTACTTACGTGTACATAGTTTATCTATAGAAGGATAGATAAGAAACTGGTAATTCTTAGCTTCCAGGGAGAAAAACTACATGGCTGGAAGCACAGAAGACTTTTGATAATAGCCTTTTGTTACTACAGTTTTATTTTTCTTTGTATTTTTTAAAGATTTTATTTATTGATTTTTAGAGAGAGGAAGGGAGGGAGAAAGAGAGGAAGAGAAATATGAATGTGTGGTTGCCTCTTGGTACACCCTACAGGGGACCTGGCCTGGAACCCAGGCATGTGCCCTGACTGGGAATTGAACCTGTGTCCCTTTGGTTTGCATGCTGGCACTCAGTCCACTGAGCCACACCAGCCAGGGGATGACGTCAGTTTTAAACCATGTGAATATACTACCTAATCAAAAAATAAGTTAAATTATTTTTTAAAAGATTTTATTTATTTATCTTTAGAGGGGAAAGGAAGGAAAGAGGGAGACAACATCAATGTATGGTTGCCTCTTGTGAGTCTCCTGCTGGGAACTGGCCTGCAACCCAGGCATGTGCCCTGACTGGGAATCGAACCGTGATATTCTGGTTCACAGGCCCACGCTCAATCCATTGAGCTACACCAGCTAGGGGTGAAATTGTTATTTTTTTAAGAAGAATTTACCCCTTAGAAAGGCATTTTACTATTATTTTCTTTTTAAGATTTAACTTCTTTACAAAGTTTTGGCCTAACTAACTTTATATTTTTTATAGTTTATATATAGTTTATATTTTTTACAGTTTATATAGCTAGCTTACTCTCAGTTTTGGTAGAGTAACCTTCAAATTACTTGGTAAATGCTAAGTATTTTAGTATTGCCAGATGGAAAGTTTACTGCTTTTTTAAAATGAATACAAATTGACCAACCATGAATGATTTGTTTTTGCCTCACTCAGCAAATTAAATATCACCAACACTTTATTCAGGTTAAACTGAATTATGAGTGGAAAATAGGATTATGTACAAGAAAACTTAAAACAACCTTTAAAATTTTTTAACTTAATGATTTTTTTTGAGAGAGAGGGGAAAGGAGGGGGAGAGAGAGGGAGAGAAAGAGAAAACATCCATCTGTTTCACTTATTTATGCATTCATTGGTTGATTCTTATACGTGCCCTAACTGAGGATCAAACCCACAATCTTGGTGTGTCAGGATGACGCTTTAACCAACTATGCTACCGGCCAGGCCTGGCAGCTCCCTTTTTATAAATGGCATTGTTACTCAAGCTTTTCTGGATTCCTGGGTGCAAATTGTAAACATTTATACACTTCCTGAAAGATAAACTTTGAGATCATTCTATGAAGTGAAATTTTATGTTGATATAAAGAAGTTTAAAATGCTCCATAAAACATACCTCTTATCCCTTAAGGGGTCCCTGAGTTTTACTTTTCAAGTGGAGGGGACAGGATGGTGGGGGATAGGAAGGTGGGGGGGGTGAGCCACAGTATGTATCTGTGTGGTAGGGCCGCAGTGCTGGAGGCAGGCAGCAACTGAGAGGGGTGGGGTGTGGAGGAATGAGGTTCATGTGAAAGTGGAGGTGAAACCAAGGCTGGGTTCTGAGGTAGGAGGAAGAGTCCAGAGAAGAGGGAGAGGAAGTGTTGGGTAGAGGCACTTGCATCTAGAAAAGCACAGATACGGAGACCATGCAGAACCCCACTGGTTGAACTTCAACCCCACTGGTTGAACTTCAGGGACTTCGACATGGCTTTGGCACAGAGTCAGGACACTTGCAGTCAGCAGGGACAGGGATGGGAAGATGGGCTACGTCCAGATCAACTTGGACCTTACCCGTAGGTGATGTATCCTGTTTAGCATGCAAATCAGATTTATGAACTTTGCAAAGATCACTTGGAAAGTCTTGTGGGAAACAGGCGGAGACTAGAGACAGGCAACTTAACTTTGACAGTCCTTTCCACAGCCCAGACCTCAGATGAGGGACTGGACCAGGGGGTGCCCTGGTGAGCATGGAGAGGGGGAGACAGATTTGAAAGATATTCATGAGGCAGAACTGGTAGGGCCGGAGGAGGTACAGGGTGAGGGACAGAGGAGACAAGGGCGTCAAGGCATTTGGATGAGTGGAAGTTCACAGGTGACTTAGAGAACAAGGAAGGAGAAACAGGTTTGGAAAGGAAAATGGGTTCTGTTTGGGATAGTGGCTTTAAGGTGCCTGCGGGACAGGAAATTCTGGTTGGCACTTAGAGTTTGTAATCACCAGCAGTGAGTGTTAACGAGGCCTTAAAGGTAGAGCTGTGTGTTTTTTGGTGGTGGTGGTTTTAAATCTTGATCTTACTTATCTTTCTCTTCCTCAGCACTAATCAGTGCTTTGTATATAGGGGGTGAATGGTGTGAGCAGAATAGATCTCATCCCTTGAGATGTGATCTTGAATCTGGGGGAAGTAATTTCCCCTCTTAACACCTGTTTCCCTTTTTGTCAGTGAGGGAGTTGAACCAGGTCAGTAATTCTCAAAGTTTTGCCATAGTCTGGTATGTTGGAATCAATTGTAAGGTATGGCAAGTAATTTTTAACCAATTAAGAGCTGATGTTTCCTCACCTTTTAAATGAGACTTGATTTATGTCACTGTTTCTTAATTGCATTGCAGTATGTTAAGTTTGAGAGAAAGGGGTGGAGTTATAGTTAGTGAGCCAGAGTTTCATAACTCTCGATATACCAGGGGCTGTGTCATACACCCGTGCGGTGGGAAGAAAGGTAGGTAAGGACTTACAAACTGCAAAACTCTGTTTATATATAGGATGTCACCCTGATCATAAATAATTTTTATTTTTGCAACTTCAGGAACTCTATTTTAAGGACCTTTCCAAAAGACAAAAACAAGTCATGGAGAAGAATGGGAATAACCGAAAGCTTCGGGTTTGTGTTGCTACTTGCAATCGTGCTGATTATTCTAAACTTGCACCCATCATGTTTGGCATTAAGACGGAACCAGAGTTCTTTGACCTTGATGTGGTGGTGCTTGGCTCTCACCTGATAGACGACTATGGGTAAGATGAAATCACTGTCTTACGATATTCTCCATTGCAATACAGTGTACCGGGGAGAGCTTGGATCTAGGAACTATGTGGACCTAGCTTCAAATCTCAGTCCTGTCACTTAGTTTTTAGGGGGCTCTGGAGAAGTTGCTTAGCATCTCTGAGGCTCAGATTCCTCAATTATAAAACAGAGTGAAAACCTATGTTGTAGGTTATCATGAAGAATGGAGATAGTAATATAGAGGATTCATCACAGTGATGCTGCTTAATAGGTGCTTGATGCTGTTATTACATTCAGGAGAAGCAGCACTTATATATTGTGTAATGTAATGACGTGGTTCCATGTAATCTACTTTGTGAGTCCTAATGGTAATTTTACATTAAAACTGGTATATAGCTCAACAACATAAAATAGCAGATATGAAACAAGATTTTAAAAATCTAATTGATTTACAATGTAACGTAGAATGTTATGTTACCATTTCCATTTATGCTTATTTTGATTGATCAGAGTCGAAATAGGAAAAATGACAAGTTGGGAAATCTTTGAGGGAGCAGAATATGAACAGATGAACATTCATTTTGTTGCATGTAATACAGTGGCATTTAGCGCACCCTTGTGGCATGGAAATGTTAATGCAAGATGGTAAAAAACAATATTAAATGTGAAAGAAGCTTGTGTTAAAGAAAATTGTCTTTTTCAGACTGTTGTTTAAAAACAAGATAATAGCAAAAGCAAAAAACAAAGAAAAACTTGCCTCCAAAAACCAATTTAGCAATTTGATTCTAACGTAGAGTAGAGAAGAAATTTATGGAAGCTCAAAATTTTGTAATTTTTCAAAATGTGAAATGAATTCTGCGTAATAAGAAAACTCACTTCTTATACACGTAGGACAAAGATAGGACAAAAGAGCAGAGAGGTGTTACCGAGAGCCCGACATGGCAGTCTGAGTGGGCCATTTGACTTCTGTGAGAAAAGCGTGACAGAAGGCTAGTGGGAGAGGCCCCCAAAGGCATTGTGCTGGGTTTCTCATCCGCCTGCCACAGTGACTGTGTGTGGGGAGGTGCTGTTTACGTGGTGATACTGTTAAACAGGGAATTTGTCTGATGCTTAATGGGAATGCGTTTAAAGTACATTCTAACAAAAGGAATTGGTTGCTCCCAGGAAGAGGAACTGGATGACGGGAAACAAAGGAGAATGTAGTTTTTCATTGTACAACTTTTTGTATCTTGAATTTTAAACCATGAGGGTGTATTATCTACCTTAAGAAGACATTAAACCAACAGAAAAAAATAAGTTACCTTTCTACTTCAACTGCTCAGATATTTTTTAAAGCATTTTTATGCTCTTAACAATTAGGCAGAAAAGGAAAGGAAATCAAATTAATAAAGACTACTTAGAAATTCATTCGTTTATTTACTCAACAATTTTTTAAAGAGATAAGGAATGTTTCTAAACATCCTCCAAGGCACAGGAAAGCCCCTTGCACAACAAAGTTCTCTCTGGCTCAAAATGTCAGTAGTGCTGAGGTTGAGACACCTGGCTGCTATAGTGTTTCCCCACAAAAATGTGGGGAGAAAAGTGGAGGGAACAGTGGCCAAGATGGCAGAGTAGGTAAATGCAGCACTCATATCCTCTCACAACCACACCAGAATTACAGCTAAACTACAGGACAGCCATCATTCAGAGCCCCCTGGACTAGAGCTGAACAGGAGTCCTATTACTAAGGGTACAAAGAAAAAAATCACATCCAGACTGGTAGGAGGAAGGATGGAAATGAGGAATAGACTGGTCCCACTCCCACGTGTGGCAGTGAAAATTGGGAGGGATATCTTGGCTGCTGAAGAGCGAGGAGTACCAACCTCATGTGAGCCTCCAGCCTAGGGCTCCTGTGCTGCGAAGAGAAGTCCCCATAACTTCTAGGGGTGAAAACCACCCGGGACTATAAGTCCAGCTGAGTAAGTCCAGCTTACTCAGCTGAGTAAGACAGAGGGCTCCTGGAGTCCCAGACATTTCTCTTTAAAGGTCCCCATGCTCTTATTCAGACCTACTTGCTCTGAGCTCTAGCACTGGGGCAGCAGCTGGAAAGGTGCCAGGGACATATGTGGGGGGCAGGGGGAATACTGAATTGTTTGGCCTTAGGGCAAGGGTTGGAGGGGCAATGTCTCCCAGACAGAAGTGCTGGCAAGGGCCATTGTTCCTTTTCTGGGCCCTCCTTTCACAGAGCCAGCAGGTAGGCCCCGTATCTGAGTCTCCATCAACCTAATACAGTTCTTCCTGCCCTGGTGATTCCCCGAGTCCTTGTCCCACCTAGCTTGCAGGCCCACCCAAGATGTTTCCACCAGCTTTTCCATGCAAGCAGACTGTCTTGGCTCAGGTGCAGACTTTCCTACAATCTCTCAAACAAGCAGCATCTGGCCTTGGCATGCCTTATACCTCTTGCTAAGTGGCCCCAGGCCTGGCACAAGTGGCCTCAGGCCGGTACTAGTGGTAGCCAGCCTTGGTTCGAAGATTGGCCTCTCCCAGGCACCTCTGAGCCTGGTGCAAGTAGCAGCCATCTGCAAATCACTTTGCAGCTCATCCTGGGTGGCCCCTGTCAGTGCACAGGTGGTTAATGACCTTTGCCTGCACCTCCCAGGAGGCCCCAGAGCCAGCACTCCTGGTGGACAGCTTCAGACCACACCAAAATACCCAACCACCTCCATGAGCAACATATTCAAGGTGAAGACTCAGCAGGTACCTGAGCCCTGTTGAAGTGAGTAGTGCTCTGAGATGAGCCTCTGCACAGCAGATCCTCCATGGTGGTCATGGCTACTCCTTGCAGCAGATTGGCCAGGTGGGTAAATCCCTCCCATTGACATGCCAACAGCAATCAAGGCTCAACTACAGCACGAGGGTGCACACATTCTATATGTGGGGGTGCACCTGGAGTACCCAGCTTGGCTAACTGGGGAGGCTGTGCCAGTGGGCCCTATAGGACATCAGCATAAGGCCACACTACCAAGACTGGGAGATGTAGCAGCTCTACCTAATGCATAGAAACAAACACATGGATAAAGCCTAACTGAGGAGACAAAGAAACATGTCCAAAATGAACAAAATTCCAGAAAAAGAACTAAACAAAATGGAGACAAGCAATCTATCTACCAGATGGAGAGTTCAAAACATGAGTTTTAAGGATGCTCAATGACCTTAGTGAGAATTTCAACAAAGAGATAGGAAACATAAAAAAGAACCAGTCAGAAATGAAGAGTACATTACAGGGAATCAACATTAGAGTAGATGAGCAAAAGGATGAAATCAGTGATTTGGAAGATGAGCAAGCAGAACCACCTAATCATAACAGGAAAAAACTTAAAAAAAAATGAGAATAGTTTAAGGAGCCTCTGGGACAATGTCAAGCATACGTACATTTGCATCATTGGGGTGCCAAAAGGAGAGCAAAGAATTGAAAACCTAATTTAAAAAATGATAATGGAAAACTTCCCTGACCTGAGGAAGAAAATAGACATACAAGTCCAGGAAGCACAGAGAGGTCAAACGATGAACCCAAAGAAGGTCATACCAAGACACATCATAATTAAAATGCCAAAGGTTAAAGACAGAGAATCTTAAAATCAGCAAGAGAAAAGCAGTTAGTTACCTACAGGGGAGCTTCCATAGACTATCAGCTGATGTATCAGTAGAAACTTTGCAGGCTAGAAGAGACTGGCATAAAACATGCAAAATGATGAAAAGCACCAAGATTACTCAGCAAAGCTATCATTTAGAATCAAAGGACAGATAAAGAGCTAAAGAAGTTCATCACCACCAAATCAGTAATACATGAAATATTAAAGGTCTTAGATATGAACAATAAGATGGCAATTAATACCTTATCTACCAATAATTGAATCTATAAAACAAAATCATAGATACAGAGAATGTTGGGATGGTTACCGGATGGGATGGGGGTTTGGGGGTTGGGTGAAATAGGTGAAGGGATTAAGAAGTACAAGTAGGTAGTGACAGAATAGTCATTGGGATTTAAAGTACAGCACTGGGAATAGAGTAGCCAAAGAACATAAATGTATGACCCATGGATATGGACAGTGGTGTGGGGAATGCCCGTGGGGGGGTTGCTGTTGTGTGGAGTGTGGCAAAGGGGGAAAAATTGGGACAACTGGCCCTGGCTGGTGTGGCTCAGTGGATTGAGTGCAGGCCTGCGAACCAGAGGATTGTGGTTCGATTCCCAGTCAGGGTATGTGCCTGGGTTGCAGGCCAGTTCCCAGCAGGGGACGCACGAGAGGCAACCATACATTGATATTTCTCTCCCTTTCTCCTTCCCTTCCCCTCTAAAGATAAATAAATAAAATCTTAAAAAAAAATTGGGACAACTGTAATAGCATAAACAATGATACAATTTAAAAAGAAGATAAAACTAATACGTAGAATAATACAAATATACTATTTGAAAAAATAAACATGCATCCTGAAAAAGCTAAAAAGGGAATATACATCTGTATGTTCACTGCAGCATTCTTTACAATAGCCAAGATATGTAAGCAACCTAAGGGTCCACAGCAGATGAATGGATAAAGAAAAAGTGTTGCATATGTACGATTGAATATGACTCAGTCATAAAAAATAAAAAAGAACAAAATCTTGCCATCTGTGACAATATGTATGGAGCTAGAGGGTATTGTGCTGAGTGAAATAACTCAGGTAAAGATAAATGCCATATGACTTCACTTACATGTGGAATAAAACAAAACAAAACAGATGAACAAGCAGAACAGAAACAGATTTATGTGAGGGGGTTGTGGGGCTGGGTGAAAATGGTGAAGGGGTTAAGAAGAACAAATTAATAGTTACAGAATAATCAAAATTGAGGACAAGGGAGTGAATTCTCCTGTATGTCCCACTCCCCCCACATGCACAGCCTCCCCCATTATTAACATCTTTCGCCACAGTGGTACATTCATTCCAGTTGAGGAGCTTATGTTGACACATCATTATCACCCAAAGTTCTAGTTCATGTTAGGGTTCAACTTGATGCTATAAATTATGGTTTGGACAAAGCTATAATGACACAAATCCATTATTACAGAATCATACAGAATTGTTTCATATCCCTATAAATATGTTCTACCCTTTAATTCATTTCATCCCTTCTTCCCCCCAACCCTAGACCACCACTGATTTTTTTTTTAACCACCTCCACAGATTTGTTTTTTTCAGAATGTCATATTATTGGAATCATAAAGTGTATAGTTTCTCAGATTGGCTTCTTTCACTTAGCAACATGCATTTAAGTTTCCTTTGTATATTTCAATAACTTGATAATCATTTTCTTTTTAGCACAGAAGAATTGCTATAAACATCTGTTTTGCAGATTTTTTTTGTATGGATTGTGGACATAGTTTTCAGCTCCTTTGGGTAAACCGAGGGGCATGTTTTCTGGATTGTATGACTAGAGCATTTTAGTTTTGTAAGAAACTGCCATGCTGTCTTCCAGAGTGGCTGTATCATTTCACGTTCTCTGTGCAATGAAAGAGAGTTCCTGCTGCTCCACATCCTTACCAGCCTTTTGTGTTGTCAGTGTCCTGTATTTTAGCTATTGTAATAGGTGTGTGGTGGTATCTTGTCATTTAATTTTTATTTCCCTGATGACATATGGTATGAGGCAGCTTTTCATCTGCTTACTTACCATCTTTATATCATCTTTGGTGAGGAGGGGTCTGTTAAGGTCTTTAGCCCATGGTTTAATCAGGTTGTTTTATTTGTAAGTTTTAACCCCATACATCAAACAAGAAATCCTGAGGGAAATTAGAAAAGATTTTGAACTGCATAATAAATATTGTAATATACCAAATTTGTGGGTATAGATGAAGCAGTGCTTACAGGGAAATTTATATCTTTAAATACCTATATTTAAAAAAAGACAAGTTTGGGGGGTAGGTGAAGGTGGAAGGAGAGTAAGGGGGATAAATGGTAATTGAAAAAATACAATAAAAAATAAACTATTAAATAGGTCCCAGCCAAGACAGAGGCATAGGTAGATATGCTTTGCCTCCTAGCACAACCAAAAGAAGGAAACAACCAATTTAAAAACAAAAAACAACTAGAACTGCCAAAAAATTGAACTGTATGGAAGTCTGACAACCAAAGAGTTAAAGAAGAAACATTCATCCAAACTGGTAGGAGGGGCAGAGAGGATGCATGGCAAGGCGGTGGCTGGCAGACAGGGAAGTAGGTGGTCTGAGGAAGCAGCTGTGGTGGCTGGTGGACTAGGTGGTCCCACATTCATGTGCTTATAAACCAGGAGGAACAACTGGGAAGCGAGACAGACCATGTAACCCAGGGTCCCAGTGCAAGCAAGATAAGGCCTCAGAACATCTGGCTATAATAACCTGTGGAGGTTGTGGTGGTGAGAGAAACTTCCAGTCTCTTGAAAGTGGGGAAAGAGCTGAGTAAGTGGTACTATTCCCTCTCTGACCCCTCCCCCACATACAGTACCACAACACAATGAAGTGGGTTGCTTCACTTTGGCAAATACCTAAGTCTCCGCCCCTTACAATGTAACAGGTGTGTCGGACAAAGAAATATGGCCAAAATGAAAGAACAGATCAAAACTCCAGAAAAACAACTAAGTGATGAAGAGAGAGCCAGCCTATCAGTTGCAGAGTTCAAAACACTGGTAATCAGGTGATTGAGTACGGCCACAAAATAAAGGAAGACGTGAAGGCTATACAAAGTGAAGTAAAGAAAAATATACAGGGAACCATTAGTAAAGGGAAGGAAGCTGGGATTTAGTTAACAATTTGGAACAAAAGGAAGAAATAAACACTCAACCACAACAGAATGAAGAAACAAGAATTGAAAAAAAAATAGGGAAAGGCTTAGGAACCTCTGGGATAGCTTTAAATGTTCCAACATCCTAACCATAGGAGTGCCAGAAGGAGAAGAGGAAGAGCAAGAAATTGAAAACTTATTTGAAAAAATAATGAAAGAAAACATCCCCAGTCTGGCAAAGGAAATACACTTCCATGTAGTCCAGGAAGCTCAGAGAGTCCCAAAAAAGTTGGATGCAAAGAGGAACATGCCAAGACACAACATAATTACCCAAGATTAAAGATAAGGAGAGAATCTTAAAAATCAGCAAGAGAAAAGGAGACAGTTACCTACAAGGGAGTTCCCATAAGACTATTAACTGATTTCTCAAAAGAGACCTTACAGGCAAGAAGGGGCTGGAAAGACATATTCCAAGTCAGACAAGGCAAGGACCTACATCCAAGATTACTCTATCAAGCAGAGCTTTCATTTAGGATGAAGGGCAGATAAAGTTTTTCCCAGATAAGGTCAAGTTAAAGGAGTTCATCATCACCAAGCCCTTATTATATGAAATGTTAAAGGAGCTTAATTTAAGGAAAAAAAGATCAAAACTATGAACAGTAAAATGACAACAAACTCACAACTATCAACAACCTCACATAAAAAAACAAAAACAAACTAATAACAGGAAGAGAATCACAGAAATGGAGATCACATGGAGAATTATTGAGGGGGAGGGGGAGAGGGAGAATGGGGGGAAAGGTACAGGGAATAAGAAGCAATAAATGGTAGGTTAAGAGTAGTATAGGAAATGGAGAAGCCAAAGAACTTATATGTACAACCCATAGACATGAACTAAACTGGGCGGGGGGAATTCTGGTGGGAGGGGGTTGCAGGGTGGAGGGGAATAAAGGGCAGAAACAAGATGGGACAACTGTAATAGCATAACCAATAAAATATACTTTAAAAAACAGTAAAATGATAATCTCCTAACTATCAACAACGATCTAAAAAAAACAAAAACTAAAACTAAGCAAACCACTAGAAAACAAAAAAGAATCACAGAAATAGAGTTCACATGGAGGGTTATCAGTGGGGAGGAGGGTGAATGGGGAGAAAGGTACAGGGAATAAGAAGCACAATTGGTAGGTAGAAAATAGACAGGGGGAGGTTAAGAATAGTATAGGAAGTGGAGAAGCCAAGGAACTTTTTTGTATGACCCATGGACATGAACTAAGGGGGGGAATGCTGGAGGAAATAGGGGTACTGGATGGAGGGGGATAAAGGGTAGAAAAAAATGGGAAAACTGTAATAATATAATCAATAAAACATACTTAAAAAATGAAAGACAAGTTTAGAATCAGTTATCTGTTTCCACTTCAGTAAACAAACAAAAAAATTAAACCCTAATTAAATAGAAGGAAGGAAATAATAAAAATGGGAAATCAGTGAAATATGAAAGTAGATTAAACAATAGAGAAATTTAAGTCAAAATTTATTCCTTTCAAAATATTACAGCCATTAAAAGACTAAAAGGGGAGTATTAGGCTAAGAAAACTGACAATTTAGATGAAATGGACAAACTCCTTGAAAAACACTGCTTATCAAAACTGGCAGAAAAAAATCTTCAGTCCTATATCTGTTAAAAATTGAATTCATTATCAAACACTTCCTATAAAAATAATTTCCCACAAACAGGACTTCACCCATGAATTCTATCAAACATTTAAAGAAAAAAATGACACGAGTCTTATACAAACTTAGAAAATAGGAGAGTAGATGACTCCCCAGATTATAAGATAAGCATAATTCTGGCATCAAAACCTGGCAAAGACATTATAAGAAAATAAAACTCAGACCAATATCACTCATGAATATAGACATAAAAATTTAAACAAATATTAGCAAGTCATATCCAATAATATAAAAAACCAATTAATACATCATGACCAAGTGGTTTTATCTCAGAAATTCAAGGTTAATTTCACATCTGAAAATCAATTAGTATAATTAATACCTTAACAGAATAAAGAGGAAAACCCATATGATCATCAATACATGCTAAAAGACATTTGACAAAATTAAACAACTACTTAGATTAAAAAAACTTGTATCACACTTGGAATAAAATGGAAATTCTCCAGTCTGATAAAGGGCAACTGTAAAAAACCTATAACTAACATAAAATGTATGCTTTCCTTCTAAAATTGGGAACAAAATAAGGAGTTCCACTTTCACCACTTCTTTTCAACTTGTACTAGACATTGAGGCCCACACAATAAAGCAAGAAATAGAAATAAAAGCACAAAGACTGTTTATTTATAGACAACATAGTTTGTGTAGCACAATCCAAAGGAATCTGTGAAATGACTGTTAGGACGTCCACGTGAGGTAAAGTGATGTGTGTAAAGAATCCTTCGTGATATCATAAAATATTAGTGTTAAATGAATTAAGTAAATGACAAAATTGTATGTGTACTGTGTTCTCAACCATGTTAATATATGCATGAAATGACTAGAAATAAAATCAAAATGATAACACTGGTATTGCCAAATGGAGGTTTATTGATGCTAATTTTCAGTGTTTTTCCATTTTTCAATAATAAATGTATTACATATTTAGGAAAAAAGCCATACCTTTTAGAATCTCATGATAACACACAGGAAATTTTACGACATTGCAAATTACTGTTGTTGTTGAAGCATGAAACAGACTTGAAAGTGCATTTCACAGCCAAGTTAATGCTGTAAAACTTTCATTTCACACCAGTCAGAATCATGCTGCATCAATCCTTGGCTGGTGTAGCTCAGTGGATTGAGTGCCAGCCTGTGAAGCAAAGGGTCACTGGTTCGATTCCCAGTCAGGGTACATGCCTGGGTTGTGGGCTAGGACCCTGGTGGGGGTTGTGTGAGAGGCAACCACACACTGATGTTTCTCTCCCTTTCTTTCTCACTCCCTTCCCCTCTGTCTAAAAATAAATAAAAATAAAATATTTAAAAAAATTATGTTGCATCTATAACATACAAAGAAAATCCAGGTGATAATTTCCATCATTCAGAAGTTTATATTATAGTAATATGTCAGGTGTCCTGGTTCCCTACTGTTTTTTTAAATGAGCTTTGCTTTTATAAGTAGTATTTTTCTATTCAGTAGCATATTTCTTTTTAAATTTTTAAAACTAAATATATATATAATTTATATTAAAAAATTTAAAAAGAAATATACACGAAATATATATATTTATATATGTTGATATATATAAATATATAAAAGAAGTCATGACCATTGTACATTTTGGTCTTTTTTTCCCCTAATAAAATTCTCCCTCAGACAGTTCTCCCTCCAGGTCCTCACTGCATAAGTAAGAGTTCCAAGATGCTGCTGGATGGTTGTTTTTTTTTTCTTCTGTAAAAGAGCTTATTAGTGAAGCAGTGAGACATGGAGTGGCTGCTCCACAGACAGAGCAGCTGCGTGGCTGTACCTCAGTCTGGGCAGTGGCTACAGGGCATGCAGTCAGAAAGATTCACCAAGTGATCCGTGCATTTGTGGTCTGTGCTTTTAATTTTTGTAAGTTATACTTCCATTTATTTGACAAGGAAATTTTATAAAATATTTCTCCCTTTAGAGTTGATTTTAGATTGCTTTTCTCATGTTTTTATGGCCCTGTATTTAAGAATATGCTCTCACATCTTTATTTCTCCCCTGCTGTAGAAATACATACCGCATGATTGAACAAGATGACTTTGACATTAACACCAGGCTACACACGATTGTTAGAGGGGAAGATGAGGCAGCCATGGTTGAGTCAGTAGGCCTGGCCCTAGTGAAGCTACCAGATGTCCTTAATCGCCTGAAGCCTGACATTATGATAGTTCACGGAGACAGGTTCGATGCCCTGGCACTGGCAACGTCTGCTGCCTTGATGAACATCCGGATCCTTCACATCGAAGGTGGAGAAGTCAGCGGGACCATCGATGATTCTATCAGACACGCCATAACAAAGCTGGCTCATTACCACGTGTGCTGCACCCGAAGTGCAGAGCAACACCTGATATCCATGTGCGAGGACCATGATCGCATCCTTTTGGCAGGCTGCCCTTCCTATGACAAACTGCTCTGTGCCAAGAACAAAGACTACATGAGCATCATTCGGATGTGGCTGGGTACGTATCAGACTCTATTCAGTCTAGTGGTTGTGTTTGTTTGTGTTGGGCATATTTTATTTTATTTACTTATTCATTAAAAGATTTTATTTATTTATTTTTAGACAGAGGGGAAGGGAGTAAGAAAGAGAGGGAGAGAAACATCAATGTGTGGCTGCCTCTCACATGCCCCCACTGGGGACCTGGCCTGCAACCCAGACATATGCTCTGACTAGGAATCAAACTGGAGACCCTTTGATTTGTAGGCCAGCGCTCAATTTACTGAGCCATACCAGCCAGGGCCTGTGTCAGGTATACTTTAATCCTTTCAGAAACTATCATGGATAGAATATTCCATTAGCAGTTAGAAGGCTAGGGTTATAGGTCATAGATCTTACCATGGTATTTGACTTTACCTCTCTGAGACTCGCCTTTTCTGTTAAAAAGGCTTAACGGATATTCATACAATGAAATGCCTTTTAATACATTAAATATGTGATGGGTGAATAGTTACAGGGATAGATCTTGACAGCAAAAAGGAGGGAAAAGCAAGATACAACATTCATGTATAGTATGATGTCGTTTCTATGACAACAGTAACAATAGAAAGTTCAAGGGAGTATGTACACCAAGTCATTTATAATATTTGTGTTTGATTAGTAGAATGATGGGTGTTTTTATTTTTGTTTTCCTTTATTTTGGTTTTTAGCACAATGAAAATTTGTTATTTTTAATTTTAATGCCTTTCTTACTTGATTATTGGAATACTTAGATGAGATAATGAATGTTAGAAGTGGTTAGTAAGCCACATGTACTTACTAAAAGGGATTATGATTATTATTATTAAAAGCAAAAGTCAGAGTTGTGTCTTAGAGTTTATCTCTGTAAATAAGTCTTAAGGTCTGAAATCTTCAACTGTTCAGTGATCTTAGCCTCCTGTAAATTATCTGTTGCTAATCAGAGGCAAAGATAATAGGTTTACAAACAGAATTTCATTGATTAACTTACAGTGAGAGTACTATTGAGAGGACAAATCAAGAATAATCATCTGGTTAGGTATTTAGGACTCTCCTTTTTAAAGAGGTAGACGTATTGAATAATGAAGTTAATGATTTGGTGATTGTGTGTATTTTATATCAGATCACAGTGAAATAGGAAAGGGGTTGAACTTTTCTGCTCTGTTAATCAATCCATTGTATATATTTCTTATTCTTGGACAGATTTATAGTTATTAAAAAACCTGACTAGATAATACAGGTGGAATAAACTTGTCTCTTTAGTCTCTCCTTTTTGTATGCCTCTAAGTAAACATTGTTTCATTCTGTTCTGATTACACTGTTAGCTCTATATGTGTTCTATAAAACTTTGGATCGTTGAAAAACTTGCAATGAATAGAAAATAATCATAAAGTGGAATGCAGCAAGCTTGTATTTGTAGGGCTTAAAGTTCTATTTGGAACCATTTGAGCAATATCTTTATGAAAAGAAAGATGACAAAATAGCAAAAACTGGATTAAAAAAAACCCAAACCAGTATGTGTGTTAAGAGGAAGAGAATTGGGTGGGAATGAAACCATGAGCCCAAGCCACCTACCTCTACCAATAATACATTTGCAGAGTCCGTACCTGCTTCTCGTGTTTCCCACACTGCTCGTAAATGGGCAAAGTAGTGTTGGGTACGCCTCTCAGAATATGTGACTTTGTAACCAGAACATTAATAAATAACAGTCCTAATAAAAATATTAGCAAAGTTAAAAAGACATGTTAAATTCCCAGTAACGGAAGAAATGGCACAGTAAATACAGAACTTTAACACAAAACAAAATGATGGCACCTTAATGGAAAGGGCTGGGTGGAGGGGTTGAAGCTGCTGAGGTCTGGAGATAGACACAGTGATGATGTCAGGAGTTGTGCACTGAGAAGCAGCTGTAGGCTTTGTACAGAGCGTATCATTGCCAGGGCTGGCTAGCTGCAGTTCATTGTCCTGTGTGGTTTTTTTCACTTTTTTTTTTAAAGACATGTAGTTCTTGCACTATATGGTTACTTTCTAAATAGTGCACTTGCTTCTTAATCCCACTTCCAGGAGAAGACAGATGAGAAGTGGAAAGCTCCCATGGGGTAAACTGCTGTAACTGCCTCTTCATCTTCCACTTGCCCCTTAGCAATAAGTTACACAGAACGGTCCTGTCTGCAGGGGACTGCCGGGGCTCTATAATAACATCCTCACTGTCAAAGAAAAATTGCCACAACCGCCCCCCCCCCACCCGCCCCCAAAAAAGCCGCAGAGGTCAGAGACACAGGTCCTCCATTGCTGGTTGTATACATTTAGGTTAAGGTTATTTGTATCCAGCCACGGGGAATCGTGAATGAAAAACTCAATGACTACATTAAAGGCTGACGTCATTCTTCTATTTACGAGACACACAGGAGCTTATTCACATTATAGAACTGTGCACTAGCAGGGCCAACTTGTACCATATCCTTTATCTCTTTTATTGCTATTTCCCCATAGTCTCTGATAGCCCTGATCTCTGTCTAGTGACTTAGCTACATTCATGTTGATCACCTCTTTCTAGACTTCTGTTTCTGATAGATTCTTTTAGAACTTTAAGTCTTTTCCCTACTTTGCACAAAAATTTAATAATTATATCTCCCCAAACCCCAGTGTAGAACATAATATAGGGCCAATAATTTTTTTTTAAAGTAGCCCTAGCTGGTGTAGCTCAATGGATAGAGCACAGGCTGTGAACCAAAGGGTCACTGGTTCAGTTCCCAGTCAGGGCACATGCCTGGGTTGAGGCCAGGTCCCCAGTGAGGGGCATATGAGAGGCAACCACACACTGATGTTTCTTTCCCTCTCTCTCCCTTCTCCTCTGTCTAAAAATAAATAAATAAGAAACCTTTAAAAAATTGGAACCTATAGTCTCTTGAATCAAATACTACTGAAGATTCTTAGTACAAATTATGTTACCATTAAATTTTTTAACAATAACAGCTACTGTTTGAATTTGGAAATTAATGATAAACTTACAGTGTAATATAAAGTTGATCATTAAAGCTAGTATCATAAAGAAATATATTCTCATTAAAAATAAGCACGTGGCGCTCATGTCTAGTTTTATGTGGGAGTCCAGGCCCTGTTGACCATAGTGCTTTGCTTTGGCAGAGCACTGTCCATCTGAACCATTTACCCTTTAAATCTTTGCCAAGGGACTGTCCTTGGGATCCCAGCCTGGGGTTAAGTGGAGCCTTTCTAGTCCTTTGAACAGGCTTAGAAGTCCTGGCCATGTGTTGAATCTGGTGGATGATGGTGTGGGGAAGCTCCTGTGTACTTATATGAAATATATTTAGTGCTCATTCAATCTCGAAATGCCCTGACTTGCAACATGGTATTATTCATTGGTATTGCTGATAATTCATTAGATACACTAGTTAGAAATTGGGACGATTCACATTTTTCTAATGCTTTGAAGAATTTTGGATTTGAAACAATAAATCCTAGTGTCTGCTATTTCAAGTTATGTATTTTGCTTGTGGTAGTAAGAACCTTTGCAAAATGTTAAGTGTGCTGAATCGTTGGACTTGTTGCTGTATGTCCTTATCATTGGAAGCTAATTTGGATGGCCTGCTAAAAATGTAACAAACTACTTTCCCTTAGCATTTTTAGAAGCACAGACTTTGGGGTTTGCCTTTTGGAATTTGCTTCTTCCTTTGAGATTCTTAACTAATGAAGCAATGTGGTTGGATTTTCTTTAAACAGGTGATGATGTAAAACCTAAAGATTACATTGTTGCTCTACAGCACCCGGTGACCACCGACATTAAGCATTCCATTAAAATGTTCGAGTTAACGCTGGATGCGCTTATCTCATTCAACAAGAGGACCCTAGTTCTGTTTCCAAATGTTGATGCAGGTAATGGGACTGGAAGATGACAGTGTGCCCCCTCCCTTTCCAGTTGTGTGTTTCCATTGGGTCTTCTTTGGACTGCCATTCTTACTGTGCTCATTTTATGCTGAAGGCTGCTCTCTTTGGAAATGTGTTCCCGTTTTCAAAGGATCACCAGTTCTGCAGTGGAGTGAAGAGGCTGTGATGTTTTTGTCAAGTCTAGTAGGAACTTGATAGGAAATAAATATTAAAAAAAAAGATCTCGCTAATCCTCATTCTCATTTTATGTTAAATCTCTTCCCTCCATTTTGCACTGGTAAGAAAATGCAACAGCCAGGAGACAAACCTTAGAAGTCAAAAGTGTCTTTAGGAGTGTAACCACCCCACTAACCACAGTAAAGTGGCCATCATTATAACTATTTCCTGTTCTCCTATTTATATTAGAACTAGTCTCCAGTTGATCCTCAGGCCTGCCTGCAGGCCTTGGTGCCTGCGAGTCCTTAACCATGTTAATGGGGACATGAGATACCAGTGAGAAAGCCAAGCAGGAGCTGTCACGTACTGGTTACCATGAGCTGACACCGCCCATCGCCAAGCTCTTAGGTGCTTTGTGGTAAAACAGGCAGCACCCCTTCACTGCAGTGTCCAGATGTCACCGTCTTTCTCTGAAGGATTCCCTGTCTCAGGGTCTTGAATAATCTTTATTGTCAGGGGAAACAAAGTAGGGTGTTAAAACGACTGTTTCTTTATAACTGTTACGAGTCCTTATGGGAAGATTTCTTTAAGTGGGACTGTACTTGCCAATGAAAATTGTTTATCTCATAAACTGTGTAACAGTTGTTTCTCTTCACTCTTGCAGGGAGCAAAGAGATGGTTCGAGTGATGCGGAAGAAGGGCATTGAGCATCACCCTAATTTCCGGGCAGTGAAACACGTCCCATTTGACCAGTTCATACAGTTGGTTGCCCACGCGGGCTGCATGATTGGGAACAGCAGTTGTGGGGTCCGAGAGGTTGGCGCTTTTGGAACACCTGTGATCAATCTAGGAACGCGTCAGATTGGAAGGGAGACAGGTATCTACCTTTGCCTATATTTTGACTGACTGGCTTAACACGTGTGTGTGGATAATTACAAGGTATGCACATATTATCAAGTGAGTGAATGAAGTTAATGACCAGTTATAACCTAAAATCTATAAAGAACACACAGGGATCACCAAATTTTTTTTTAGGGCTCTACTTACCTTTTTATTGTCTTTGTAATACCGGTTAGAGCTAAGAGTTTCTTAGGTAACTGTGAGGTTTGAGGGCAGCGTTTAAGAGACTGGAGTTGAACGTGGCCTCTGAGCTGTCATGTAACCTCCATTCAAGTGGGAGGAGAAATCGATGATGAACCAAGGAAAAAAACTAGGCCGTGTGCTGCCCAGATGTGCTTGCCACATTAGGGGGGACAAGAGAAGGCGACTTTTAGAGGACACTTCAGCCGAGGTATGAATGACAAGGAATTAGCTTCATGAAGATCAGGGGGAAGCAGAGGAAAACACCACTGTGAAGATGAAGCCAACTGCAGCTGAGAACCAGAGGGGTCCGTGTAGTTGTAGGGCAATGGGCAAGAAGAGTGGGTGCAAGACGACGTGAGAGAAGGAGGCAGACCTAAGCCAGGGTAAATACTCTGGGCTTTTTTCTAAGTGCAGTGGGGAGCCATTTACTGCGGTATTTCGTGTTTTGGAATGATCATCTGGCAGGTGTGTGGAGGGTGGAATGAGGTGGCAGGGAGGAACCAGGGAGCCAAGTTAAGAGGCTTGTTCAGTTCCTATGTGATGACAGCGGCTTAGACTCCGTGGCAGCGTCAGAGTGAGAAAAGTCCGACTTGGGGTTGTTATGGTGCTCACTGTGGCTTGGATGTGGGCAGTAAAAGGAAGAAGGGAGGAGTCAACACCTACTCTGTGGCTGGGTGCACTCTTTCCTGAAGGGGGGGAAGCTGAGGGAGGAGCAGATTTGGGAGGGGTGGAATTAAGAGTTCTCTAATGGCCATGTTAGGTTTGAGAGTCTGTTGGGGATCAAAGTGGAGATGGCTTCTAAGCAGCTAGATAGTTCCAGGCAGAGTTCGAGTTGAAGATACAAGAGTGATTGGCGTATTGGATGGTGTTTAGTTAGAGCATCAGTTCAGGGCCTTTACAGAGACACCACAAAATAATAGTGCCTTAAATGAGTTAGATTCTTCTTTTTTTTCTTTTTAATATATTTTATTGATTATGACATTATAGTTGTCCCATTCCCCCCTTCATTCCCCTACACCCTACACACCCCTCCCCCACCATTCCCCTTTAGTTTATGTCCATGTGTCACAAGTTCTTTAGATTCTATATTTCCCATACTATTCTTGCCCTCCCCCTGTCTATTTTCTACCTACCATCTATGCTACTTAGTCTCTGTACCTTCTCCCCCCTTCTCCTCTTCCCACTCCCCTGTTGCTAACCCTCCATGTGATCTCCATTTCTATGGTTCTGCTCCTGATCTAGTCCTCTTAGTTTGCTTTTGTTTTAGGTGTGGTTCTTAATAACTGTGAGTTTGCTGTCCTTTCACTGTTCATATTTTTATCTTCTTTTTCTTAGATAAGTCCCTTTAACATTTTATATAATAAGGGCTTGGTGATGATAAACTCCTTGAACCTGACCATATCTGAGAAGCACTTTATCTGTCCTTCCATTCTAAATGAAAGCTTAGCTGGGTAGACCAATCTTGGATGTAGGTCTTTGGATTTCATGACTTGGAATACTTCTTTCTAGCCCCTTCTTGCCTGTAAGGTCTCTTTTGAGAAATCAGCTGACAGTCTGATGGGAACTCCTTTGTAGGTAACTGTCCCCTTATCTCTTGCTGCTTCTAGGATTCTCTCTTTCATTTTAATCTTGGCTAATGTAATGATGATGTGCCTTGGTGTGTTCCTTCTTGGGTCCAACTTCTTTGGGACTCTCTGAGCTTCCTGGATTTCCTGGAAGTCTATTTCGTCTGCCAGAATGGGGAAGTTCTCCTTTATTATTCGTTCAAATAAGTTTTCCACTTGCTATTTCTCTTCCCCTTCTGGTACCCCTATAATTCAGATGTTGGAACGTTTAAAGATGTCCTGGAGGTTCCTAAGCCTCTCCTCATTTTTTTGAATTCTTGTTTCTTCATATTTTTCTGTTTGGTCTTTTTCTTCCTTCTAGTTCACTCCCTTGATTTGAGTCCAAGTTTCCTTTTCATCATTATTGGTTTCCTGTGCATTTCTCTTCATTTCAATTAGTTTAGCCTTCATTTGTTCCTCTAATTTGTGACTAAAATCGACCAGTTCTGTGAGCATCCTGACCACCAGTGTTTTGAACTGTGCATCTGATAGGTTGGCTATCTCTTGGTCGCTTAAAAGTATTGGCTCTGGGGCTTTGATTTGTTCTTCTGTTTGAGCCATAATGTTTTGGTCTGTTCGCGCCTGTTAGGTGCGAGGGGCGGAGCCTTAGATGTTCACCAGGGCGGGGCAACCCAGTCGCTGGGTTGTGACGCTGCAGGTGGGGGCGGGGTCAGAGAGACGCCTGGCATTTGTTCTGCCCTCAGATTTTGGTCCCCTCTGCTGCTTCCGGCAAGCAAATCTGGCCCCCCTGGTGCTAGCTCCCAGGTGTATGGGCCCGTGCACCCTCCAGGACCCTGTGGGTCTCTCCAACAAACTGTGAGCCTGGGAGCTTTTCCCGGCACCTTGACCCCGAGAGTTTTTCCAATTGGTGCTTTTAGACTTTAATTCCTGTCACTGGGCCCATAGCCTGAGCAGTCTGTCTCACTGCTCGCTCCTTTGCCTGATTTATCTATGCGAGAGTGTGTCTGCGGTCAGCCAGCTGCCTTGCACCTTCACTGGGTCTGCCCGTTGCGGCCCCACACCTGGGATCTGCCAACGGCCGCCTGTGTGCCTGGGTAGGTCGGCTTATCTTTCCTGCCCAACTCCGCTCCTCTTACTGGTCTGGCTGAATGGTTCGTTGTTGTTGGACTTCGGTACAGTTCAATTTTCTGTGTTTTGGTTGCATTTTTGTTACTATAACTTTGTTGTCTTTAAACTTGGTTGTGCATGGAGGCACAGTGTTTCCACCTATGCCTCCATCCTGGCCAGAAGTCTCTTCTTTGTTTCCTACTGGTATGGTCAGAACCTAGCCTCCATCTGTCTTGCTGTGAAGTCCACATTTTAGCCCTTTGGAAGGGGGAAGGGGAAAATGTCTTTCCTTTTAAAAACATGACCTGGAAGTTGCAAATATTTCTTCATCCTATCAGAACATGGCCACAAGGCCATGTCTAGCTGCAGGGGAAGCTGCAGAGTATATCCTTTAGCTGGGTGGTCAGCTGCCCAGTGAAAATGCTGTTACCAGTATAGGGAAAGGTGTTGAGGATAATGGCATGCTCTGCTTGAGATGATATTTCAAACCAAGGGACTAAATGAGATTACCCAGTGGGGACATATAAATAGGGACAAGAATGGAGCCCAGGCCCAGCAGAGGAGCTCCTCAACATTTGGAGTTCTGGCGAGGAAGGGAAGGCCCACGGAGGAAGACTGAAAAGGGATTGCCAGTGAGGTTGGAGGAAACCAGGAGTGTGGTGTCATTAAACCCAGGAAAGAAAGTGTCTTCAGAAGATGGTACTGATAGCTGTTGAGAGTTCAAGTAAGATGTGAATGGAGTATTTAATATGGGATTGAGTAGTGTGGTCCTCTGTCAGAAGCAGTCTCTGTGCTTCCTGCCACCACACTTTATAAGCACGTGCCCATCATGCTTTGTACCTTCTTCATACTGGAGCATTTGGGATGTGGGGTTCCTCTTGCCTGTCCACTGCTAGCCTTCTGTGTTCCAGAGTGCCCCTTCTGCCTTCTGAGGGTCTTACCAGTTATCCTCTCTCTCCCATGTATCTTTAACTTCTTCATCATTTAAACATGCCTGAGCCTCTCATTTCTTAAAAACAAAACAATACAAAATAGCCCCTTCCTTGATCCCATACCCCTCTCTCTCCAGCCATCACCCTTCTGCTCTTCCCCTCTTCTTAACCAAATGATGGCTCTAGTGGCACTTAGTTGTCTTTGACTTCATTCGAGGTCAGTACAATCTGACAGCTTTGTTAGATTCTGTGTGACGCCTGTCTTATCAGTGCACATTAAAAAAATTTACCAAAATTGGTGAATTTCTGTGTAGCCAATTTGTGTTTGAAGATGGACGAAAATACGCTACATTTTTGGCACATTATCCTTTATTACTTCAAGAAAGATAAAAATGCAAGTGAGATGCAAACACAGTTTTGTGCAGTGTAAGGAGAAGATGCTGTGACTGATTGAATGTGTCAAAAGTGGTTTGCAAACTTTTGTGCTGGAAATTTCTCGCTAGACCATGCTCCACGGTTGGGTAGCCCACTTGAAGTTGGTAGTGATCAAATCGAGACATTGAGAACAATCAACATTATACCACATGGGAGACAACTGACATACTCAAAATATCCAAATCAATGAAGTTATTGGTGAAAATGAAAAATGTGTGTTTTATCTTATGGAAAAAAATCATATGGATTTTTTTGCCAACCCAATAGATTAATCCAACTTGTTTATTACAATAAGTATACAAAAACTTTATTTCCTTTGGGAATGAAGGACCCTAGTGCCCTTAAGTATATGACATATGAGATCTTGCTGAGAGTGCTTTAAAGAAAGGTAAATAGTAGGAAGGTTGATGTTTCTCTAAAAGGAGAAGACTTACAGCCTCTGGGATTCAGGGATAATTATGAGCAGAACACACTGCTAATTTCTTTATTCTTTGGGTATTCCCACTTCTGAATCATGGCACTGTGTCACTGGGTTTACCTAGGAGAGAATGTCCTTCATGTCCGGGACGCTGATACCCAGGACAAAATACTGCAAGCACTGCATCTGCAATTTGGCAAACAGTACCCTTGGTGAGTACATACTCTCTTTTTAAAAGCGCTTTAAAAGAGGAGCTGCCTTCGGCACCATTTCCAGCCTGTAGCCCCCCCCCCCCCCAGAGCTCTCATTCTCCACCCCTGTTTGAACCCCCTAACAGAGCTCTCGTTCTCCACCTCTGAGCCCCCAGCTGGTGGGGAGACAAGGCTTGTTAACATACGCCTATTGTTCCACCAGGGGTTCCGATGGAGAATAATTTTTTTATTTGTCTCAGTTAATTAACATAGCTAGGAAATAGGTCTTTAGCCTACTTTGATTTTCCATAAGTATTAGAAAGTAATATAACTGATCTTCTTTAAAAATAGTTTCATTCAGCATTTTAATTTAGACTGCCCTCCTTTCTATTTCAAATTAATGAGATTTTCCTGTATTGGAATATTTTTTCCCTGAATATAACTTTTCCCCCATGAATGTAAAGATGAAAACTTAAAAAAAATTTGGTGGCATGGGCTCTCTCTGGCTCTGGGGATGCCTGGCTGATTGTGCTGCAGCTGCCTGCTTTTCCCAACGGAGGGTCTTTTGGATGGGAAGGAACTCCGGGTGCAGCCCAGGGTCCGGCTGGCCTGGCGGGGGGTGGGGTTATTCTTTGGGTGTGCTAGAGGGGACAGGCTCTGAGACAGAAGCCTGCCATTCTTCCAAAACTGTGCAGCTTGTGTATCTTATTTTCGTTCGTAAACTAACCCTACAGATTAAGATAATTAAAACTAAAGGGGGAGTGGGGTAGAGGCCGGGAAATGTAGGAGAGCTCAGGTGTTAAGAGTTTAGTCTTAATTGATAGGTTTAAGTGATTAAAACTGTAACTAAAGAGTTAAAGAGTTTGACCTTAATAGAGAGACCTAAGTGACTAAAGCATGTGGAAAGCTGTTATTCCAAAACTGTGACACTTTTGAATAAAGACTCTTTTCCTTTATCACCAAAAAAAAAAATCATTGTTTCAGACTGTTACATGCTGAAATTGCCTTAACAAAGATATTTTTTTCTTTGATAATGTAAGCATTTTTAATGGTATCTCAGGCTGGAAAATAGCTGTGTTTCCATTAACAATGGAATTAGACGTTTCGCCAGGGATAGGAAGCTGCTGTGTTGCTGGAGAGATCCAGATGTTGTTTTAAAAGGAAAAAGTAGAAACTGTGACCTCGGGTCTGAGATTCCATGAACACCATGTCCTCAGTATCATTTAGTATGTATGAGAAAATCATTTAATTTGACTTTTTGGATATTACAGTTCAAAGATATATGGGGATGGAAATGCTGTTCCAAGGATTTTGAAGTTTCTCAAATCTATTGATCTTCAAGAGCCACTGCAAAAGAAATTCTGCTTTCCTCCCGTGAAGGACAACATCTCTCAAGACATTGACCATATTCTTGAAACTCTGAGTGCTTTGGCTGTTGATCTCGGTGGGACGAACCTCCGAGTTGCAATAGTCAGCATGAAGGTAAAAGAACGAATGCCTGAGGTCTTACAAGTAATTGGTTTGTAAAAAGTACAGTTGGAAGGGAGGACTAGAAACACACATGAAATCCTGTAACTGTTCGCCCACAGCACTGACTTTCTGGGTCCGTCAAAATGTCTGTCGCTGTTTTACTAATCAGGAACACTTCAAAGGAGTGAGATTCTCTCGGAGGCCAAGGGAGCGCACTTGAGTTGCCAGTGGGTGACCCGAGGTCCCAGAGGGGCTTTTGCCCCCCAAGAGACCTGAAGCTCTGTATTGGTTATCAGCGTGGATTAGGGCGTGTGTGGGTTACTGACCACCTGGGGAGGGTGTGGCCGATGTGAGGGGAATTGCTTCTCCTCTACACACGACTCTGGCTGAGCACAGCACACCTCCAGTCCCTTCGGTGAACCATCACCACGGTGTTGCCAGAACTTGAGAGAGCCTTCATAATAAAAACCCCACGGCGTCCATGTTAAAGTGCTTTTCAATGATTTCACAAGAAAAGTCTTCATTTGAGATCCTGTCTGTGTATAAAGTTTCAGGAGTTTATTAGAAATAGCAAAGACTTCATAGGCAGAGTTGTTTAGGTCAATAAAGAAAAGCAGAACAAAATATGATCTTTTAAGAGAAGCCAGAAGGCCTCTTTTATTAGTAATCTTT
Organism: Artibeus jamaicensis; assembly: GCF_021234435.1. Taxonomy (NCBI): domain Eukaryota; kingdom Metazoa; phylum Chordata; class Mammalia; order Chiroptera; family Phyllostomidae; genus Artibeus; species Artibeus jamaicensis. The sequence continues at coordinate 20,762,210 of NW_026522030.1, forward strand.
ACAAGGTACTCATAGAATATTTTCTTAACATAAGATGTATTCCGTGTCAGTAGCCAGCACCCCTCACAGTAAGAATTCTAGAGGCATCATCACTGCAATGGAGAGGAAAGGAAGGACATCCTCTACAACATTGCTGAACATTATCCTGGAAGTTGTGAAGGGAATAAGGCGTGGAACAAACAGCAGAAATGGAGACTGTGGACAGGGTAAAATAGAAAGTGTTATTTGTAGGCAGTGTGAATAAACAATGTTATAGAATTAATAAGACAATTGAGTAAAATGGCTAGGTATTAGGATAAATATATAAGTGTCAGTAACTTTCTATTGATATGAAATTGCAGGCAAAAATTTTAGTTTTCCTCTAAGTGGGTGTTTGTGAGCCCTGATTGCACAGTAGTGTCATCTGGAAGCTTTAAAAAAATCCGCAGACGCCGGGCTCCCACCGCAGATGGATCACACCGGGCTCTGCGGCGGGAGGCTGGGCACCAGTGTTGGTTCAGAGCCGCCCAGGTGTGTCTGACGCACAGTGAGGGCTGAGAATCACAACTTCAGGTTGTTTTTAATAGCACCCGTTAGTGACAGCCTTAACCTTCATCAATATAAAAAACTCCATTAATAGCAGAAGAATGGAAAAAGAGATCCTATTCAGAACAATACAACAAAAACTTTAAAGAATAATCTAAACCGGACAACTATGTGATCTACATAAAGAAAAGTATAAAACTTTACTGTAAAATGTAAAAGCTTGAGAAACACCTTGGCTGGGAATGCTGAGGGCTTTTTAAATGTCAGCACTTTCCAAATTGACTTACAAATTTAGCAGAATTCTAGTCAACATTGCAATGAAACTTTTAAAAGTTTAACAACATTATTGTGAAGTTTACTTAAAATAATGCCCAAGTGAGAAGAACAAAGAAAATAACTCAAAAACAAGAACAATTAGGAGGAACTATTCTTGATTGTTTGGTATTAAAATCTATCACAAAACACAATAATTTATGCATCATGGCACCATACCATCATTGGCTCCCGTTATGGGAGATGATTAAAGCTTAAGTGCTTAGGATATTTACTTAGTTGCCTCAGTATTTAAGCAAGGAAAATTCATTAGTCTGAGAGAGTAACATATGACCTTTTAATGAAGATTCAGATTAACCAGCATTGGCCTTATGCTCAGAGAGGGGTCTGTCCAGGTGGCCAGGAGTTGTCATTGTTTCAGTAGCCATGCGCCAGAAGGGCTTCTCGGGAAAGGGCTCGGGTGTACCCTGGGGCTGACCCAGCCAGCCAGTGGCTGCCTCTGAAGCCGTCCTGTGCATCTGTGGAACTGTCCCACGGCAGTGTCTGGTTTGTCATGAAATAGACCAAGAGATTTGCTGTGTGTGCTCCTTAGCTGAGACCAGCGCAGCAGACAGTGGTGGTGTTTTCTCTTTCAGGGTGAAATAGTTAAGAAATATACTCAGTTCAATCCTAAAACCTATGAAGAGAGGATCAACTTAATACTACAGATGTGTGTAGAAGCTGCAGCAGAAGCTGTAAAACTGAACTGCAGAATTTTGGGAGTAGGTGAGACTGTGAATTACATACCCAAGAGACGTTCCTTGTTACGTACAGAACTTCCTGAGTTCTGCCACATTGCTCTGCATCATGTCCCTGTCTGCCCTGTGCAGGGATGGCTCTGGGTCCTGTCTGTGGGCCCCGGGCCTTCCCAGGCCTTTGGGAAGCATTGATAGTGCTGTATCTACGGGGGCTACAGATTTAGCTCAGAACTGCTTGTTGTTTTCTGCAGTTTCTCCTTGGTAATGCTGGTCTTTGGGTTTGCTGGGTGAATTGGTGATCCGAGCCCAGAAAGTCAGCACACTTTGAGATGGCTCATTAGAATGATCTCCCCCGTGTTTGCGGTGGGGCGCAGGTGTCTCCACAGGCGGCCGTGTAAACCCCCGGGAAGGAATCGTGCTGCACTCGACCAAGCTGATTCAAGAGTGGAACTCGGTGGACCTCAGGACGCCCCTGTCGGACACTTTGCATCTCCCCGTGTGGGTAGACAATGATGGCAACTGCGCTGCCATGGCAGAAAGGAAGTTTGGCCAAGGAAAGGGCCTGGAAAACTTCGTGACACTTATCACAGGCACAGGTAAGAGGAGCAGTCAGAAATGGCTGCTGCAGGAGCTGGAGTGTGTCGGGCACACCATCAGCACTCAAGCATCAGACGAAGCTTACAGCTTCGCCTTGGCCTGCTTGAGCAGAGCCACACGGGAGGCTGAAGGTCTGCTCGGGTCTCTTCTGAGCATGTACGTGGCCTTCTGAAAGCTTCTCATTCCCCAGCTTTTCCTCCCAGTCTTTTTGGTCAGTATATTGCTTGCTCCCACTGTTACCCATTTCCCTAAGCAGGGGAGGCCAATTAGCATATTTTGTCTTCAAATGTTTTCGACAAATGGCCCTTGGGTGGCCCCCTGAGCCCTCGGTAAGTTCTGAGGTAGGCAAGATAAAGGCAAGCCCACTGAGCTGGTCAAAACAAGCCACCCAGTTCTTGGAGAGGAAGGTTAGTTCAGTTCCCTCCACACTGCCATCTGTGCTGGGAATGGGGGCTGCTGGTTCAAGGCCATGCCAGTTCCTGGGGAGGAGAGGGTGATGGGGCCAGAAAGTGCCAGAAAGCTCTTAGTGACATTCAGTTGTTTTTTTCCTTGATTAAGCATTTCCTTGGTTGTTGCAAATTTCTGGTTAGTGTCCAGAGTTCCAAACAAGTTGATTCTGATAGTTTTTGCTAGCTTATTCATTGCTCTAGTGGAGGGATGGACTTTTGGGAGGGAGGGCTCTGTTCCCTACTCTGCCATATCTGCTGACGTCCTCGTTTGTTTTTTAAATGAGGAAACAGCCTCAGCTGTGCATGGTCCAGCCAGCATTCGATCCTGGACACGCTGCCTTCAAAACTGGCGTGCCCTTAAACCCTGCATTATGCTGCCACCCTGTTAAGCTCCTACACTTCTCTCAGCTTCAGACACAGTTCTAGCAAACTTGGCCGTCATTTCCTAGCACAGAGCAGTTAATAAGCTGCAAATGAGAGGGGTGGAGTTAGAGGAACAGATGACACAAGAGGTGATCGGTGGCAGGACAACTGAAAAGCAGAGCCCGCTGAGGCACAATGTCCTTTACTCCTTAGTGACCCTAAGCTCCATAAGAAGACAGCCACTGCTATTCATAATTACTGAAGTGTAGATTTTTTAGGCCTGATGGTATTAGAGGCAAAACATATTTCATATTCTGTTTAAGAGAGCAGGAGGTATTTGATTCCTTAAAAAGACTGTCTTCCCCAAAGCAGGGCCTAGGGCAAGAGTTTAGGTGTGGGCATTTTGTTTGGGCCGTGACCCTGAGCAGGAGTGAGGGAGTGGGAAGAGTGGGACAGAGGAGGAGCTGTTAGAGGACACGGTGTCCGAGCTGCCTTGAGGGCAGGAGGGGCTGAAATCTACCAGGACCTCCCTGGAAGCCTGCAGAGTACCATCCAGAATTGTCCACTTGGATCTGCTGGCTCCTGTCTTGCCTTGGTTGAGGGTTGCTTCTGGGCATGGTGTTTACATGGCTGACGAAGCTCCTTAGCGTCGGAGAAAGCCTTGGTGAGAACAGTGGGCAGTGTGTGCCTGAGGTGATACCTGCCATCACAGGTGAGGCCGGGCATACACAGACTGGCCGCCACTGCTGAAGCTGAAATCTACTGAGCCAAGCAGCTGCCACAAAAGGTATCAGAGGATCTGCCAAAATTATCCCCATCCAAAATGATGCCAAATAAGGTTTTGGTCCTTAGTAAATTTCAGCTATCTAAGAATTAGTGTTATATTAGAACTTCACATCCCAAAGCTTTCCTTAACACCAGGCACTGCCGTATCAGTTTGCTGTTGCACTGAAGAGCCTCCTGAACAATCGCTTCTCTCACTACAGGAATTGGCGGGGGAATCATCCATCAGCATGAGCTGATCCATGGAAGCTCCTTCTGCGCAGCGGAACTCGGCCACCTCGTTGTGTCTCTAGATGGGCCCGATTGCTCCTGTGGGAGCCATGGCTGTATCGAAGCGTACGCTTCTGGAATGGCCTTGCAGAAGGAAGCAAAAAAACTACATGACGGTGGGTTCTTTCTCTTGAGGAATTAAATAGCCAAAGGTAGAACAGTACTTCAAAGTAGATAGATATTCTGGAGAGAGGAACACTGAAGCCAGAACTTTTAACCTTTACCCTGCCTATAAGAAAAGGAGGTTCTCAGACGGAAGTAGGAGAGGCTCCTTGGTCCTGACGTGTGTTAACGTTCTTCCTCTCCAGTGGTGGGGACGGCAGGGTGCCCTCTCTATGTGGTGAAAAGAGCACGAGGGTGCTGTCCTGAGAGGTCTAGAGTCAGAGGGTAGGCAGAACCAGTGAGGGAAGTTTGGATGAGCAAGGGGACATTTCCAAGCTTGGAAACAGTGCTGTTGAGGCATGAAGGGCGGAGTTAATGGAGTAAGAGGCAAGCCAGAATCAGCGGCCAACAGAGACCACTGAAAAGTTTTAGGGGAAGGATACAGTCAGATCTGAATTGCAGATTCTTCACTGAACTGTAACTTTTTGTTTTCTGGGAGGAAAATGGGAGTTGAATGGAGGGTGGCTTTAAATGGGACAGTTCTATAGAGCAACTTCCAGTTTTCTGGTTGGACGGGTTGGGGCTGAGAAGGTGAGACGAAGAACAGGTCTCGGTGGCAGAGACGCAGCCAGCTACAGGCTCTGATGCTCAGGGGAGATGACTAGGCCAGAGGGAAGGGTTTGGGAGTCAGCCGTGAGGTGGTGGTGTAGCCTCTGGAAGAGACCTGGAAGGAGGCAAGAGTCAAGAAGGGAATCCTGCAAAGCAGCATTTGGGGGTGGGAGGAAGACTAGGAAAGGGAAAGTCACGGAAGCCAAAGGGGGAGAGTTTCAGGGCGGGTGCAGTAGGTAGTGTCGAATGCTGCTGCGAGAGATCGGAAAAGTTCATTGGCTTTGCCCACAAGGGCATCATTTGAAGCCCTGAAAAGTGTTTTTCTGCCTCATTTTTATCATCACCCCCCATAAGGAGCCTGTTTAGATGGTTTTTTTTTTTCCTGATTATCTCACCCCATGAAACTCTAATACCACAGAAAGGTTCTCTGTTTATGTAGTGTCTACAGAAAGATTGTTTTTGCCCCCTTAGGGGAAAGTGCCTATCTTAAAATTTAAGTTCAGCGGTGGGGGCAGAAGCCTAACTACACTGAAAAGGAAGTGGAATCTGTGAGCACAGGAATGGGAGCTAAGGTCGGAAAGGAGACTGATCGTCTGGGTCGATGACCAGCGGAGGGAGGGACACGGGCGGTGACTCTAGATTACAGAAATACCTACTGTTTTTTTAGCTTTTACTTTGGCCCATGCTGAACTAAGTACTTTATGGTCCATTATGTCATTCAACCCCTGACATAATCCTGCCAGGGTAGGTGTTGTTATATTATGCCCCCAGTCTCTCAGAGAGGAGCAACATGGAGGTGACATGGCATGGAAGGGTCGTCCAGCTGGAGATGACAGCTGGTGACTGAACCAGGTCCGTGTCTGTGCCATAGGCACTGTGCATTCCCGCCGTAGGATGTGGGGGCCTGGCCAGTGAGGCCACATTGCGTCTGAGTTGGGTAGGGAAGGAGATGAATGCAGAGGAGTCTGATCATTTACGTGGGGGTGGGGTGGGGTGGGGTGGGGGGGACACTTCAAGGACACTGCTTCGTATGAAAGTGAGAAGTGAGGGGGCTAGAGGGAGGAGGAGGAGGTTCTGATCAGAACTGGGGACATCCCGTCGATGTATACCCAGACAAGAGGGCGACAAGGGCATGCGTGTGGATGTTTATCAACAGCGAGCTTTGCAAATGTGAAAGGAAAATACTGTCTTCCCACTTCAGGGCCTGCTGCCCACCAGCACAGTTGTAACCTTGGCCTTCCCACAGGGCTGCCATAGCTCATTACTGACTGCTGCTTCTTACTTCTGCTCCAACAGAAGACCTGCTTTTGGTGGAAGGGATGTCAGTACCGAAAGACGAAGCTGTGGGGGCACTCCATCTCATCCAGGCTGCCAAACTCGGCAATGCAAAGGCCCAGGGCATCCTGAGAACAGGTGAGTGTCGGCTCCTGGCAGCTCTGGCACGGGGGACGGGCCCTGGGACCACCGGGGCTCCCCTGGATGCCCAGCTTCCCTCAGGACAGGTGCTCTTGTGTGTTTATCCAGACGTACTTTTTCTGCTTAGTGAGAGGGGGGAAAAAGGCAATCGCCTTCACAGTATTTGGCAGCACTGCCTTTTTAAATGTTTTTGTTGTTGTTGTTGAGTTTTACAGCTATGATGAAATGACTTATTTTATAGGAAATTTAGAGAAATAATGAGACTAAGGAAAGTGTCACTGACTTTTACTGTTCAGAGATATCAACTACTAACATTTCCTTCCAGCATTTCTATTTTTTTAATAGCTGAGGTCACGTTGTATGGTACATGCAGTTTTGTACCCAGCTTTTTTCATTTCAGAGTAGCCCGTGGTCATTTTCTCTAATAAGCCAGGAACCACTTCACAGGCACTGCTTCTGGTTGTCCCGCGTCAGTGTTCCTGGCCACTGGCTCTGCGACCTTCCCTTGGGCATTTTTGATTTGGTTCCCTTCCTGAAACTTTTGTTTTCCCGTAGCTGGAACGGCTCTGGGTCTTGGGGTTGTGAACATCCTCCACACCGTGAATCCTTCCCTCGTGATCCTCTCGGGAATCCTGGCCAGTCACTACATCCACACTGTCAAAGACGTCATCCGCCAGCAAGCCCTGCCCTCCGTGCAGGACGTGGACGTGGTGGTTTCGGACTTGGTGGACCCGGCCCTGCTCGGGGCCGCCAGCATGGTTCTGGACTACACGACTCGCAGGGTCTACTAGGCTTCCCGGTAGTGGACACAGACCGAAACTCAAGAGCTCCTTAATGGAATCAGGTTATCTTTCGGATGCACATTTCTTAAAAAGCAAATTTGATTATTTAAATTTGATACATAGCAGGTGACTCTGGCAGAGAAATTTGTGCTTTTAGTCCCCTCTTCCAAAGTCACCTTTCCCCATCCCCATTTTTGTAGATGCTGCTTTTTCTTGGGCCATTTGGGCTCAGACCCTACAAATACCACTCACAGTTTTCTGTGCCAACAGCAGCTACAATAGCCTTTGGCCTCTGCTTACTAGATGTACCCCTCAGACCTGCAGGCTGTGCTTGGGAATGTGACCTTAAGACTGGAGTTTGGATTATTAATCCTTCCTCCTCTGGCCCTAAACTTAGATGGCAAAAGGGATCTAGTCAGGAAACAAAAGCAAATCTCACCTTGGAAGAGAACTTTTCTTTAAGTGCCCAGTTCGATAAGCTTCAACAAAGGTATGCAACTGTGAAACCATTACCACAATCATGACATTGGACATGTACCTGTCACTGCCCCCCAAGGTTACTCGTTATTACTCTCCTAGAACCTTGAGAAACTTCAGACCAGGGATCTGAACTACAGTGGCCTTAGTGACCTTGTGCTTATCTTCTTAAGGACAGCTGAGAAGCCACTAGGACTTACAGCCTCTGAAAGGAGATTAACTGTCCTCCCAAAGGATTTTTGCTACTGACAAGCAGACAGCTCTCCCTGTAGTAACTTTTCATCCTGCGCGGGGTGCGGCCCAGAGAGCCATGCGGGCAGCGTCTACGTCAGACCTGGAGCCCGTGTCTGTGAGTCTGGGTTCCAGCGAAGTGAGGTTCTGGGCTTTCACTGCTGCCAAGATACAAAGGTTCTTGCCAAGGTTCTTGCTGTCAGTTGCAACCTGGAAGAAAAACTAACAGCCACCATTTATGAAGTGCCTACTGTGTGCCAGCTCTGAACTCAGTCCATCTCAAATACATTATTCTAAATTTTCGAAGCCTGTAAAACAGGTGTTTTAATTCCCAGCTTATGGAATTCCAAGCTAAAGCTATGTCTCCAGTGAGTCTCAGAGACAGGGTTCAATCCCAGGTCCCTCTGCTTTTTCTGCTAAGCTACACAACCTCTCATGTCAAAAACTTTCAAAACATGAAGCCCCGGCTGGTGTAGCTCAGTGGATTGAACACAGGCCTGTGAAGCAAAGGGTCACTGGTTCGGTTCCCAGTCAGGGCACATGCCTGGGTTGCAGGCCAGGTCCCCAGTAGGGGACACATGAGAGGCAGCCACACACTGATGTTTCTCTCCCACTCTTTCTCCTTCCCTTCCCCTCTCTCTAAAAATAAATTAAAAATTACTTAAAAAAAAAACTTTCAAAACATGAATGTATTTGAATTTACTGCAGACTTGCAGAAGCTTTATTTAGTATCTCACTAGTAACGCCTTGATTTATCCATGGCACTATCTATAAGTAGATAATTTGATCAAATATTCTATGTGGTGTCAATTTTGCCAGTGATAGGTTTTAGGGATACTTTTAGATGACCTAACAAAGCATATGATATGCATATGTTTCTCAAATTATTATTTTAGGAGAACCTCAAGATTTCTACAATACATTGCTTCAGTATTAGCATATAAAATAAAGTGAAGGAATCAATATTATATTAGTACTTCCTTCCTGGTGGGTTAATGTGAAAAGATAGATTGACTGATTCTTAGAACTTTCTACCAGCCCTGAAATGATCTCCAGGTCCTGGTTATTGCTGAAACATTCCCGGTGATTCCTGGGAGGGAAGCTGGTCCACTCGGCCATCAGTGTCTGAGGCAGGAGGGCGCACTGTGAAGGGGCGCCAGTCCTTCCTCAGTGAAATCTGTAACCACTTCCCACCCCAGACAATTGCATTGCTACCCAAATATATGAAGGATGGTACTGAATCTAAAGCCAAATCTTAGTTTTTCAGTTCCTGGAAAGACTAATATATTCCAACATAATCATATCTTAATTTATTTTAATGTAAATATTTTTGTTACTGAGCCAAATTCTGAAGAAAAAAATAAATGTATTTCCTTGCGGAAATCCTAGCACTTTTGTTTTGTTTTGTTCTTAAATTAACTCACTGGCTAAAAGCATTTCCATTCCCAGAAGAGATTTACCTTGTTGCATCTCTTAACTTTTTGAAGGTCATGTAACTTCTGTAAGGCATCTAATATTATTTCTTAACAAAAAAAAACTTTGATAATATAAAGAATTATTATGTATATTTTACAGAATTTGTTTCTTGTGATAACTTTTAAGATCTACTATCAGCAACTTTCAAATATGTGATACAGTATTAATTGTAGTTAGCCATGCTGTGCATTACACCCCCATGGATTACTTATTTTGTAACTGGAAATTTGTACTTTTGGACCCGTTTCACTCACCATCTACTTCACCATCTCTGGCAACCACCAATCCATTGTGGTTTATTGTGAGCTTGGTTTGTTTTTTTCTTTTGATTCCACATTTAAGTGAGATCAGACAGTACCTGTCTCTCTCTAATTTATTTCACTTAGCATATAATACCCTCAAGGTCCGTCCATGTTGCAAATGGCAAATTTCATAGGTTTTATGGCTGAAGAATAATCCATTATATATATACACAGCATGACTTTTTTATCTGTTCATTTCCATGTCTTGGCTATTGTAAATAATGATGAAGTGCACACAGGGTGTGTATATCTTTAAGTATTTTTGTTTTCTTCAGATACTCAGAAGTGGAACTGCTGGGTCTATGGCTGCTCTACTTTTAATTTTTTGAGGCATCCCTGCAGTGTGTTCCGTAGTGGTTGCACCAGTTTACACTCTCAGCAACAGAGCACGGGGGTTCTTTGCTCCCTGTCCTCGCTAACAATTGGTGTTTCTTGTCTGTCTGATAGTGGCCACTCTAACAGGTGTGAGGTTTTGTTTTGCGTTTCCCTGACTGGTGATATGGAACATCTTTTCATGTACCTGTTGGCCATCTGCATATCCCTTTTTGAAAAATATTCAGGTCCTCTGCCCCTTTTTTAATCACATTGGGTTTTTTTGCTATTGAGTTATAAGTTCGAGTTCTTTATGCTCAGTTTTGGATATCAGATACGATTTGCGAATATTTTCTTCCATTCAGTAGGATGCCTTTTTGTTGATGGTTTCCTTTGCCATGTGGAAGCTTTTAAGTTTGATATAGTCCCCTGTGTTTACTTTTGCTTTTGTGGCTTTTGCTTTTGGTGTCAATTCCAAAAAATCATCACCGAGACAGAAGTCGAGGAACTTACTACTGCCTGTTTTTTAGTTCTGTGGTCTCAGGTCTTACATTCAAGTCATTAACCCATTTTGAGTTAATTTTTGTGTGGTATGGTGTAAGATCGTGGTCCAGTTTCATTCTTTTACATGTGCCTGTTCAGTTTCCTCAATGCAATTTATGAGACTGTCCTTTCTTGATTGTATCTTCTTGGCTCCCTTTGTTGTAAACTAATTGATCACATATGTGTGGATTTATTTCTGGGTTTTCTGTTCTGTTTCATTAATAGGTCTATTTTTATGCCAGTACCATACTGTTTTGATTATAATCGCTTTGTATATATTTGGAAATCAGAGAGCATGTCTCCAACTTTGTTCTCCTTTCTCAAGACCACTTTGGCTATTCAGGTTTTTTTGTGGTTCCATGTAAATTTTAGGATTATTCTATTCTGTGAAAAATGCCAGTGGAATTTTGATAGGAATGTTATTGAATCTGTAGAATGCTTTGAGTAGTATGGACATTTTTAACTCTATTAATTCTTCCAGTCCATGAACACAGAATATCTTTCCATTTATTTGTGTTGTCTTCCATTTTCACCAATGTCGGACGGTGTGTAGATCTTTACCACCTTAATTAAATTTATTCCTAGGTATTTTATTCTTTTTAATGCAGTTGTAAATGGTATTGTTCTCTTTCTAATATTAATGTATAGAAACAGAATTCTGTACATTGGTTTTGTATCTGCAACTTTACTGAATTTTAGTTTTTCCTTTCCAATTTGGATTCCTTTTTTTTCCCTTGCCAAGTTGTTCTGGATATGACTTCCAGTGCTATGTTCAATAACATTAAAAATGTGACATAAAAAGCAAAGTGATCTGAGGAAAGAGGTTTGAAAGTAAATGCTGAGCACTCACTGAGTCCCTGGGACCAACTCCCTCCTTTTTATGTAGCCCCGTGTGGGTCACGTAGGTTTCAGAAGTAATCCTTGTCACAAACCACCTCAAAACTTGAGGCTTGAACAGTAATTGTTTTCTCTCATGGTTTCTGTGGGTCAGGAATTTGGGAAAGGCCCTACTTAGCAATTCTGCCGCAGGGTGTCTGATACACTTAGTCAGTGCCTGCCGCTGGAGGAACAGGCGGCTGGGACACCAGGCACGGGCCAGGCATCTGTCTCTGCTTATGGTTTCAGGTCTCCCCATGTGGGCTGGCTGGAGCTTCTTCACAGGGTGACAGCCTCAGATGCAGAGCGTTTTTATACAGTGGCTCAAGGATCACCAGAGCTTTTGTGTTCCAGCGAGCCCGCTGCCCTGCCTTTTGTGACCTAGCCTTGGAAGTCGCACAGCATCCCTCTCACAATATTATCCAGTCACCTCTCGATCTGAGGAATGTCAGAAGACTATTCTGACATTTCACAACTGTCACACCCACTTCAAGAAGCCCAGTTGGTATGGGAGGCAAGACCCATCCAGGTGGCACCACCAAGCGAACACCAAAAGGTACACTGCCTTGCACAGGGGCCCTTGGGAGCCCGGGGGGGGGGGTAAGGGGAGCACTGTGGAGGTGGCCTTCAGGCTAGTTCCTAACTGGACTTTGACATTTTAAAAGTTGATTTGAGAAACATCAATTTGTCGTTCCACCTATCATGCATTCATTGGTTGCTTCTTATATGTGCCCTGACCAGGGATGGAACAGACACCTTCGTGTCCCAGGGTGATGCTGTAGCCAACCGGGCTGCCCAACCAGTGCCAGATTTTGGCATTTTGAATGGCATTAGCAAGGCCCAGAAAGAACAAATTGGTGGTGAACAACAGTGAGTGACTGCCTGACTGTAGCCTGGGGTGGCTAAAGGGGAGAAACGAGCAGAGAGGCTAGAAAGTAATGAAGGTTCCTCTCCCATTCAGACATAGTTGCCATGAGAGGCAGTGGACATTCCTTCTTCACAATGGCAAACCTACCTGAGTGTGGTATTACGGTTTACATCAAGCTCCAACTTCGAAATCCTATCAGGTAACTACAAGCAGACTTCTGACATACGGCTTTATTAGTTGCTTGAACTATCACTTAAAATGTGACAGGCTCTGAGGGCACATAATAAACATGTTGATGCCCGAACAGAGCAGTCTCTTACAGGCACCTGATGTGTGGATCAGTGTGGTCTGGAACTGTCTACACTGGACATATTCTATGATCTGTGCTGTGCGTTTGGATACTACCTAACCACATATGCCATAGGAAATGTAACTAGGACTAGAATGTATTTTCTATTTTAAAGTAGATACATGTGCCTAGTGGCCACTGGCCCATCTAGATGAAGGACTTGACAACAGACACGAGCCAAGTGCCAGCAGGATCCAGAGTAATGGGACTAGCCACGCGTGAATGCCAGTCTGACTCAGATTTACTGGCAGAATCTGAAAGTAAATGTCTCACTATAGTGTATGACCCCAGAGAAATACATGCCACTGAACTGTACCACCCAAGGCCCTAAAGTAAGGGACAGTGACAAATGAGCCATCTGGGAGAAATATACAGGTTGGTGAGAATTCACAGCTCTCTTACGTGGGTACTGAGGGTTAACTTTTGGCCTTGGAACTCCCTTTTCAAATGGAAACTTCCAAAGACAATAGAGACTTGGAGCTATTTTAGTTCAGACTTGGGTGGAGGCCCCTCAGTGAGCTGCCTTAGCCCTAGAAATGGCAAAAGTGACTCCTGCTTCCTTGGAACCTCACTCCAAACAGCAGCACATCTTGAGGTCAATAATGAAGCTTCGTGTTTATCATTTGAAACAAATTTATTCTCAGAATAATACACAAAAAGCACAAATTGAGGCTATCGTTGGAGGCACCCCTCCCTTCCTCTGCCACCACCTCCCCCTCCTCTCTGAATGCCAGGGAGAACACGGTTGAAGGAAGAAACATGCGATCACAAACAATGAACAACTCTAAAGACGAAAGGTTTGGTCCAAAAGAACTCAACATGATTAATCCAATTACGTGAAGAGCCTCACTGAGTGGGACTAAGGTACTGCAGATGTAGTGTTTCCACAGGGCGGCTCTTCAGTGCACCAGGGGGGCCTGCTTGAGGGAGATGAGGACAGAGCGCATGCGGGAGACGTCTTTGGCCTGCTTGCTGGACTTGGGGTTAAAGTCACACAGCCGGGCCACCCGTTCCCACTCAGTGCCTGGGGATGACTCGTCAATGTCATTTACAAAGGCTTCTTCTGCTGCCCTGGAAGCAACAACAAAATATGTTGGTTTAATGCAGAACCCCTGTGAGCTACCCGGTGGCTGCCTTGTTACAGAAGCAACTGCATCTTCATGCCTGACTTGATGGCATTCTGCTTCTCTGAAGAATCACAGCCCTTGGCCCAGGTGGGACTGGAGAGCAGGCGCAGGGCCAGCTCTCCTTGGCACAGGGTGCCTTGCCCTGCCGTGTAAAATGTTGGAATACAGGTGTTTGGTTCAGGGCTCTCTCTCTGCTGACACAGAGCATTAAAAAAAAAACAAAACAAGTCCTCAGCCAGCTTAAAAGTGCCTTCATTAAAAGCAAAGCAGAGGCTTGTCAAGAACTTGCACAGTAGTTTATGTTAGGGCTGTACTAAGTTTCAAATAAATTTAGAGACTTCTAAAAAGCCCACAGCTCATTGCACAACAGCTTCTGGATTACTCCTAAGGCTGGAGAGAAACAGGGCAGATCAAAAGGAATTCAAAAGAAGCTCCCATGCTAGCAGGCATTAGACACTAAAGCCATTCTGGAAAGGGTTTGTTAGGACATTCTCCAGGTCAGCCATTTTCCCTCCAGCCAGGTACCCTGAGCCACTGAGAGCCCACTGTGGCAGGGGTGGGCACCCAATGGTGGCTGGAGAGCCAATCAACGTTAGGTGCTTTTTGGTAAGCTGCTGCTCCAACCTTCTTTCAGTCAAGGTCAGCCCACCCCCGCTTGGGAACCAGCTGGTGGGAGCTCTAGCCCACAATGTGGACAGTGATAAGAGGAGGGAAGACACACTAGATTCATCTACTCCAACAAGCGTCACGGGCAAAGCAAAAGCAATGGAGATGACTGGTCCGTGGGGACAGAGGGGCGCACTCTCACAGGGATGGCCGTGGCAAACACCGCTGAAGCCAGAGCCACTACAACACTGCGACTGCATGGCACACACAGTTAGGGGCAGTGAGAAAGATTTACTTAACTGTTCTAGGCTGTAGCAAGGATGGTTTATGTTTGTGCTTAAAGGTGAAGAGAAGAAAAGAAACAAGGAAACTTTAGGTCAGATATAGAAAATGAGAATGAGTTCAATGCAGATGGTCAGTAAGCTAGACATGCCCCTGCCACTCTATTTACGCTGGGGAACGTGCAGCTGGCTTTGCTGGGCCACCCTGCTGCCCAGCAAACCCAGACTCGACCTTTCTAGTCTCCATTTCTACTCCAGAGAGAATGTGCAAAAATCAAATCCAATACCACCTGTAAGTCCAGCATTTCACAAGCCTCACTGTAAATGTATCTGGGGGCCCACGAAACCCAGTTCTGCCTTCTCAGAGGATGAACACCTGAAGATCACAGGCCCCAGAGGCTATACAGACCTCTCAGCCTGCTGGCCACCCTCCCCACCAATTCCTCTCTCCCTCCTTCCACCCTCATCTTTCTTCATTCAAAGTCTAGTCCTCATATTTAAGGGGGAAACAGTTTCCAAGTCTTCAGCAATCCTGCTTTGGTAGTAGGAATCCCTAAAACAAAACAAAAGGCCTTCCAGAGAAGATGCAATTTTCTTTGGAGGAAAAAGCCAAAGCAGCTCACGTCAGACAGCTCTGGCCATCTTCACCTCAGGGCTGGGGCCTCTCTGTGCACGGGCGAGGGGACAGGGCACCAGAAGCTGGCCACTACACAGCAATTTCTGACATGTAAGACCGTGGAGAAACCACTACAGGCGCCCAGCAGAGACAACCTCCCTCTGCCCCAGGGAGAAGGCAACCAACCCCACATGTTCTTCAAAGGAGCCAAGTGTAGAAAATGCTGCTGTCCCCACTGGCTTCCAACCAGGACATCCACCTCTCCCATGTGGGGACACTTGCCCTCCCCACCTGGGACAGGGAGGGAGTGGTGGCAGCAATAGCAAGAGGTCAGAGCCCTCCAGTCCCAAAGCCTTCCCAGACAAGATCACGAATGACCCACATTTTGAAAAGGAGTCAGCTCCCTCCCTTCCCTCCAAAACTGAAATATGACAAATGGCAATCGGAGTTGTAGGAAGTCATGGTTCTGCAAGGCAATCAATGGATCATATACCCCCAGCTTATAACTCTTAAGCAGCCCCCACAGTGTCAATTTGAAATAATTTAAAAAGCAAAGCAACGTGTGGCATAAAAGGTGCATTAACTCTAAACAAAAAATAGAATCAAAACAAAAGGAATTAGTTTTGCAACATACACATAACCAATCACGTCAGCGAAGGGTTGTTTGTAGAAAGCTTCATCTGCCACCCTATACAGCAAGAGGTCCAAAAGGCAGGCAAGCAGGCAGGAAAAAAGAGAGAACATTGAGAAGCAGAAACATCTCAAATCCATAATAGAGGCACAACTGTGCTCTGGGAAAGCTGTTCCCAAGGCTCCATCCATCCTAACCCAAGGGAGGCTTCCAGCGCTGGAGACTCCAGCAGGCGTGGACAGTTTCCGGGTTGGCCTTCCCCACAGGGACTCTCCCTTTGCCTTTCCCAGCCACAGTGAACATCTCCTAGGCACCTACTTATGGGCTAAGCCCTTTTATAGACATTGTGTTGGTTCAATTCTCAACCCCAGCAACCTAGGACATTGAGTGTTCACCGCATTTTACAGATGAGGTAACAGAGGCCTGGAATGAAGCAACTTGCTCAGCAGTAAGAGGCAATGGGCAGAATTCACGACCAAAGTTACCTGGCTCTCTTCCCTGTATGTCAGTACTTTCCCGGCTGGTGTGCACTAGGAGGAGGCCACGTCACCAGCCTCGGTAACTATCACCGGGCATGAATGCTGCCAGACTTGCTAGGTCCCAAAGCCAGTTTTATCTTGAATTATCCAACCGCTGCTTCCCCACGCTAGCTGGTGGGATCAATTTTCAGTATTCTACGAACACTTTTAGGTCATTTCAAAATTCCCACTTTAGAGAAAAAAGCAGCTGGAGGCAAGGTATGATGAACAGGACTGCAGATGAGGGCTCTGGCTCTGGTTTACAGTGTGTCCCTGAATAAGACCATCTCTGTCTGCCTGCTCAGTCCAGGCCAGACTTGACTTTGACAAGGTCAAGTCAAGCAGCCCAGAAGCCAGCACTTCATCCTTCCTGATTCTCGCAACAGGAATGGCTCAAAATGGCAGGGCTCTGGGACAAGCAAGTGGGGGCCTGCTGAGTGGCGGAGTTTACACTGCAGGGGACAGGCTGGCTTAGACCAGGGTGCCCCGGGCTGCCCACGCCATCCACTGTGGGTGGGCAGGGAACTTCCCTCAAGGAGTCTGGATCCTGTCTTTTGCTAGGTCAGTCTGGGGCACAGGAATGGAAGGGGCACTTTTATGAAGGACAATCATGTATAAATAAGCTCACATATTTATTTGAAGGGAGATGCTAGTAATTTTAATTTATTTTTAAACTCACACACACCCTTCCTTCTTTACCGTTTTGGTTTATACATAGGAGGTTTTCTGTGGAAACTTAAAGCAAAAAAGAACAGCCTGATTGTAGCTCAGTGAGTCAGCAGGAAAACACAGTTGTTTGTGGGCAAAGTGAGTGGGAGGGAAAGGAAAGGCAGGCCAGCTTGTCAACCCATAATCCTTTTAGTTTACACAAAAGGACTAACCCTACTCAATTTCAACTGTGCTTGCTTCTGCTGGAAGAAAATAAAGGTTTAATGACTCCTGACAAGGCATCACTAAGACGACAAAGGCTTGAACGCCTGGCTTTTGCTCCTCCACAGTCCCCAAGACTTGAGAGCTTGTCCGACGGCACTGCCCCGTCTTGGTACAGACTCAGGACAAACGGGAAATCTTGTTCAACGAGCACAGGTGGCCCCTCTACCTGTTTGTGCTTCACCCAGCAGACAGAGAGCAGCAATCCCAGGTGAGGCAGCGAAGGGCTCAGGGAAGCCTGGGAGAGGGGAGGAGGAATGCCTCCGGGCCCGACCACAGGTCACTCTGGAGGCTGACGTGCACAGAGTAGGCATGGAAAAAATGCGCCTCACTGAGCATCGTGGATTTTGCAAACTTGTACGAGCCTCGAAAGTCAGCACCAAAGCTACCTATAAAAGGGGAAATGATTCTGTTATGGTTCGGGAAGGGCCATGGTCTGGGGTTCTCAAGGAATAAACTCCTCTGACTGGCTCCTAGGAAGAGAATTCTTTTCCATGTGTTGTCGCTTACCATATTTTGCCATGTATAATGTGCTCCTGTGTGTAACACGCACCCATGTTTGTGGCCCAAACTTTCAGAGGGAAAAAAAGTCTTTTGTTTTTATTTTTTAATTCAGTTATTTTATTTACTTATAAACAAAACAGATTATTGTATTCTAAGGTATTTTTTTACATATGGATATCATTACTGCTTTTTAGAGTTATACTTTTAATGCATAAGCATAAATAAAAGATTTAAAAACATTTATATAGATATGGAATCATTACTACCCATATATAATGTGCATCTTTCTTTTTCCCTCAAAAAATTTGGGCAAAAAGTGCACATTATACACGGCAAAATACGGTAACTCATGGCTCTTGTTCAGTGAGATGTAGGCCCTACACAAGGAAGGAGATGCTGAGTCTGCCGTCATCTGCCCACAGCCCAGCACAGTGCCTGGCATGGATGTGCTCTGAAGGCTTCAGCTAAGGGCACCTGGAAGACAGGAAGCCTCATGATACGGTCATAAAAATGGGCCCTTGCTACCCCAAGCCTCCTCTTTCAACTTCTCTCTGCCTTGTATTTGCAGGCCGCTGCAGCCGCCCAGCTGCTGCGGGAGTCACCCACGGACAATGGTACTGCTGGAACTGAGCGCCCCCATGTTCTTTTCTCAAAATATTTACTATTTACCTGTCTACAGACAACAAGAAAGATGAGTCACTTCACACATATAAATGGGACTTATTCTGTAGTCCCACAAGGGTGAACCGTCAGCAATGTCCAAATCTCCAGGGGAGGGGTATGCCATTGGAAGAAGTTCCCCGAAGTGGTTCTGTAAAGGCTTCCACCCCAGCCTGCTGATAAATTGGCATAAAGTGTAGAAACCATCCTTTCTGGAGCACGTACAAGAGGCAACTGATCCATGTTTCTCTCCCTTTCCTTTTCCCTCCCTTCCCCTCTCTCTAAGAAAACCCCATCCCTTCTGTCCTGGACCTCTGGTGACAGTGGCTAGTGTGCCATTAGCTCCACACACTCAGGGTCGGCCCCACGCTGCAAGGTTTCTACAAGGCAGTGACAGCTCCGCATTCCCCATGAGTGGTGAGCTTCCCTCTCCCCCTCCTGGAACCTCGGTTCATCATTGAGACTCTCCACCCCAGCCTTCTACAGTGTTACGTACAGCTAAGCACACCAAGCCCTAAACCAGTGCCTGAAGAGACTAAACCTCTAAGGCTCAGCTCCTAAGAACAGGTGTAATTATTGTCTTCGAAGACAACTAATTCTCTATACAGAAAGGATACAGTTTAGCAAAACTGGCTTGAAAAACTGCCTGCAATGGGAAGCCTGTTCCCAACATAATCATATTTTAAGTCTGAGAATCTGAAAGCCAACTTGCTTAATCCTCGGGGACCCTGAACAGAAAGGGTCACTCAGTTTTACCAAGTACTTCACAGCAGACTCATAGGCTAAGGGTAAACAGCGCCTTGCACAAAGCACCCACTCATTGTTCTTTGTTAAGAGACGTGAACTTGCGGGTGGGGGAAACCATCCTAAATGAGCAGAGGATGGAGAAGCCCGAACCGGTCGGCACTCCGAAGTGATCACAGGCCCAGCAGCAGCCCCAGACCTGAGAGTGGTCCCCACCACACTCTTCACAGGACTTCAAACGGAATCCCAATGGGCACAGAGAGTGCATCCCCCACAGGGTGGTGGCCAGGACGGAGGCTCAAACGTGGCATCTGAGGGGCAGCTGACAGAACCAAGGATGGCCAACAGGCGGCAGCCGGAAGTGATGAGCTTCCCCCTTTCTGGTCGATTTCCACCTCGATTATGCCGACAAAGACAAGGGCACTTATACCTACTTCTGCCTCTGAGGACAGGAACCTAAGGGTTTTTTAACCCTGAAAATCATCGCCAAGACCAGTCGGGCCCATCTTTACACTGAAGTGAGTAAAGTCAATCCAGCAGGCAAGGCGAGCCCATCACACACCAAGGCAAGCAGTGCTGCGCCCACCTCTCTCTGACCTCCTTCCAAGGGGACTCCAGGCAAACGGCATTAAGTGCCGCAGCTGCTGGTCAGCAGTGACAGAAAGTGTTTTCGCCCACAACTACTTAGATCTTAGGTTAGTGAGTAAATTCTGAAAAAAGCGTTTTTTAAAAGTCCAAGATTTCCTCACAGATAGGTACCCAGCGAACCCTTAATTCTGAAGCCACTGTGTTGGGATGACCATCGTTGGCTACTTCCCTGCACATTTCCCTACAAATGGACTCCCTGTGAAGCAGCTTTCAGGGGGCGGGGCTGTATTTAGGGGAGCAACATGACCAAGTCTATAAACAGCTTCAAGGGACCGAGATCCTGGTCAGTCATCAAAGCAGCCTTTCACTTCGGGGTTCCAGGAAATATCTCTTCCTTTTGCTGTATCATACCATTACAGGGGGCGCGTATGAACCAAACTCTTGGCTAAACTCACTGTAACTACTCACAATGGCTAACAGACAGGCTCAATTATCCTCATAAGGCCCAAGAGACTTGCAATCCTTATGATTCAAGCACTTTTAAAAAAATCCACAAAGACATTTCACACGAACAGAGTCGGCAGCTGAGAACCTGCCCTGGCCGTTGGAAATGGACTCCAGCCCATTGGAAAACTAGCTGTGCCAGGAGCCCTGTGGACTGACCTGTTGTTTGCTTTTGTTTTCTGCAGCTGCTCGTCCTGCCTTGCGTACCACTCTTCCAGCTCCTTCACGGCCTTTTCTTTCCACTCTGCTTCTTGCTTCCGAGAGTTGGCATCTTTGACAGGAAGGAAAAGAAAGACAACACAAATGAAACAAAACACAAATTCAAGTTCACTTCATCGGTCTATTTTGATCTTATTAAACTTGCGGTGTGCGCAGGTATGTTTTTGGGTTTTTTGGGGGTGTGGGGGTGGGGGTAGGGGGAGTAGAGATACTTTTAACAGAAAAAAAGACCCTGAGGGCGCCAAGTCAGGGAAAAGCAATTAGAGATGATTCTTTAGTAAAGCTGCCAATGTTACTCCAGGATGAACTGCTGATATCTGACAATCCTTTAATAAAATCTTCCCACAGCCTATACTCCACACCTCAGGTTGACCACTAATGTTTTATAAAACAAGATGGCACTCACTCTCTTTTTAACTAGATATGGTAGCAGCCCTTGGACGAAGTAGGGGCTACAGGAAAATTACCAGATGTAGAGAAGATTCAGAAGCCAGGGAACAGAACAGAGCAGATGTTAAGAGTTGGGTAGCCTGGCAATCTCTTCCCGCTGGGACTGCGGAGCGAGTCTGTGGCAGAGCAAGGACAGAGCTAAGGAGACACTGCAGTGAAGGGACCTGCGGAGGCTGGGGGGTCATTACTGACAGTTCTCTGCAAAGGTTCTAGAAATTAGAAAATGCATGCCTAACAGGAAGTTTCTCAGGTTTACATATGGATTTTCCTAAGACATTTACCTAAAATAAAGAGACACGCATCAGCAGTAGTGGGAGAAAAAGAAATACGAGTCCTAGCCCCTGCTGCACTGACACCTGAAGTTCCCCTGACACTTCACTTGGCACGTTTTTAAGGCCATCCTTCTGGCAGGTATTCTGTAGATGTCCCAGGTGGTCTTTCCAACAACCCCAAGGAGGTAAACTCTCGTCTCCTAGACAGCGGTGAGAAAAACTACAAGTCAGATGGTTTGAGAAACCTTCGTTTAAAGGTCACTGTAAGGGGCAGAGTCAGGACTCGAACCCAGGTCTGGCTGTAAGGCTCACATTCTTACTGCCTTGTGCTGCTTCTGAAGGGCAGGACTGAAAGGGAAGCGAGGCCTAGAAATAATCCTGAGACGAGACTACCTGGTGATCGCCACTGCCCCAGACTAGAGTCTGGGCAGGGCGCGGCCTGGAGGGGAAGAGGAGAAAGCGGGGGTGGCGGCCAGTCACCATCCCAGGGAAGAAAGGCAGCAACTCGGGCATTTTTAGGGCCTCTGAAAAAACGTCTGGTAGGAACAACCTGCAGAAAGTGGTCTGTAACTGCTAGAATAAACGGCATCTAAAAACTCCTGCATGGTTTTACATTGTAAAATCACTTTTTACCCTGCCATCTAACTTATCAGGTGATCTGTGTCTCAGGAGAACTAGTTTACTCAGATTTCGACCGATGACTCAAACACACAGAGCAAACTTCTGACGCGTCTGCCCTGTCACTCAGTGTACGTGGTAGAATGGAGGGGGCTGGGAGGCGATGGGGGATGGTAGGGGCTCACAGCGCCCCGTGGGCAAGAAACTGAAAAATACCATATTCAAAATGTAAGGTCTCCTTTTCAAAATGGGTAAAATTACTTCCAAAAAATTACTTTTTGATTGAAGAGTATTTTCCTTCTGTGTAGTCTGATAACTTTATAAATGTTATCACAGAGTAGGAACAAACTGTCATGGAAACTTATCTCTAAAAATTTTATCTAAATTAAAAATTTGACCATTTGTGCAAATTATAGTTACTACATAAAACAGCCCCTTTAAATTGTCATCTTTTACAGATTTATGAAGTGACACCATCAGTTAGAATTTAGAATTCTTAAACACTTAGCTTGATGAGATAAAGATCTAAGCCCTAATACCATCTCTTTGAATCTGGCAGGGAGAAGGGGGAGGCAGGCAGGGATAAAGAGTCCCCTTAGACAGCAGGGCACACTGACAGCTGTCTCTCCTGGCCATCCTCATGACTATTCACAGAAAAGCAAGTTATTTAAGAAGAGCCAGCAGCTAAGCTACAAACCGTTGACACTGGTTCTCTATTCTTAGCATCTTGTGCCTTCTTGCAGTCCTTGCAAGCAAAAAAGGTGCAACTGAAGAAACACCTAGTTCATGGACAAATTTGATTCAATTCAATCAGAACGTAAGGCCAAATGTTTGACTTCCCTCTGGAAGGTATCTTGAATTAAGAAAACAATACTTCAAAGAATATCCCCTAAATGTCCAATTTGATCATCGGAAAAGAAAATGCAATTTTCCCAGACACCAAAGTGAACTCTTTCCATGAACAAAACAATTCTGTTAAACTCTGGGAAAAGAGAAAGTTGGGTTGTGTAACATGAAAAATACTCCAGTAATAGGAATGCCAACTAAGTCTTGCCTCTCAGCCTACTGAGGAGAGATGTACAAGGAACAAGCAAGGACGGGCGCTGTTGGCACCAGGAAGACCTATTCCTGTCTTTCTAAAGCTGCACTAGCCAGTGCAGCAGGCACTAGCCACATGTGGCCATTTAAATTTAGTAAAACTGAATAAAATTTAAAATTCAGTTTCTCGGTCATACAAGCCACATTTTGAATGCTTAACAGCTTAGTGGCCACACAGTATTATCATTATCAAAGAAGTAACTACTGGACAGCGCTGTAAAGGTTCAAACGTAAGTGTGTCCTGTGCTCTGAAAACTCTCCCCTAAGCTGGACTGGACAGACAACAGATTTTACACTAACTGGCTGTGTTATCTGGGTCATGTGCCTTCCTATTTCTAGGTGTCAGTCACCCCACCTAAAAAATAGGAGTCGTATTTGTACTAGTTCAGTGGTCCCCAAGAAGGAATAATAATGCTGAGACTCTGGTTACACAGAAGTGTGCTGTATTTCTAGATTTGCAATAAAACATTTAGGCATGAAGTATGTGGTGTCTGTATCTGAAAATGGGTAAAAAACGTGACTGCAGCTGGTGTGTCTCTCCACAGTGAGCCCCTCTCCTCTCTTGGAGAGTAAAAACCTTCCTCTCTACACTTTCTTCTCTTGGTGAATTCTTTCACAGCCCGTGTCACCGACCACCCTAACAATGTTGGTGGCCCGTACGGGGACCTTCTCTAGTTCTCCCTCTCCTCCAGCCTCCTGAGACTTGCAACTAGGGGAGCAGGGAGCAATGGAAGCTTGACCCTGGTTAACACCCCAACTCTGTCTCTGAAGTTCAGAGGGAGGATTCAGAGTCCCCTGGACTCTGGGGACAGCCTCCTCCTCACACACCTTCACCACCAGCAATCGGACTGAAAAGGACTCAAAGGCAGGAACAGGGGACGGCTCCCTACAGCCGCAGGTGGAAGATGACATTGGAACAAATCGCAGCCACACCCCAACAGCCCAGGGTCCACACAACAGCAACAATCCCCCCACTTTTAAAGATTTATTTAATTTTAAAGGGGAAGGGAGAAGGGGGGCAAAAGGGGAAAAATTGGGACTACTGTAATAGTATAATCAATAAAATATTTTTTTAATTCAGCTTTCAAATGACAAATGGACTGTGAAGTCTCTCACATGGATATAACACCATCAAGTTTACAAAAAGCACTCTCACAGATACCATCTCAGAATACCCTTGGGGTTGGTAACACTGATCTTACTTCTCTTAGATGAAGAAAGACTGCGAGGTCTGGCTAACCAAGTGCCCACAGTTGGTAAGAGTTACAGCTGGGCCTTGAACCCAGCCTTTCACTCCAAGACCACGGCTCTTTCCACAACATCACTCCACTCTTCTTGAGAGGAGAGAGAGGACGCACTTGGTGGTTCTCCGGGCTGCCTTAATCCTTACACAAGGGCCTGTGAATGAGTGTCCCCACATCAGCAGTACTGTGACATTCAGGTTGAAAAAGATTATCTTCCCAAACACTAGACAAGGACATTAAGGCTACTTTGGGCGAAAAAGGAATAAAAGGAGAGTCAAGGTCAACCATTCCACTGAAAACAGACACCCAAAGACAGAAAGGGCTTCCTTACCCAGGGCTTCCAAGCGTTCCGTTTGCTCTTCTCTCCATTTACGGATACTTTCAGGTTCTGACTGCAATCGATCCACTTGTGAAATAGCTGCGTAACTGTCTGTTGGACCATTACTTTCCTTAACACAAAACACAATTGTATTCTATCAGTACCAAAAACTCCTTCCTGAAATGCACTTCACCCAAGTTAGAATCCCTGGCTGTGCAGAGCCCTGACAATTATAAAATGTTAAACGACTGCTAGAGAAGCAGTAACAATCTACAATCTCATGTTACAATCTCACATGCAGAGGAGGGAGCTTTCAGCATCACTGCACTTACTCCTCACCATGCGGGAGGAGGCGGAGTAGTTGTTATCCTATCTGCTAATAAATGGGACTTGAGTGGGAGACAGGAAAAGTCCGGGAGTTGAGTAATGGCCTTACTAGGAAACAGTGCTATCAGTTTTGGTTTCCTCACTTAACCCAGATTATGTGGTATTTTCAATGTAACCAAAAGTACACAGTAGAGCAAGGCCTGGAATTTAAGACCCACTATTATACAATGCAGGAAATAGGTCACTTAATATCACCTAATCAAAATATAGTGAATGTGAGCAGAGACCAAAAGAAAATGTACAGTTACTATAATCACCAAAGAAATAATAAAAAGGCAGACAATCACAGAGCTGTGAGTGTGTAAGAATGCAGACTGTTCTTTATAATGGGTTATATTTGGGAGCTAATAGGTTGACAAAGACCCAAATAAAACTTAATGTTTAGAGAATTATTTCACCTGCTGAAATAATTCAGGATACGAATCACATTCTGTCTCACTCTAAAGGACAAGTTCTAAACCTGAGATCAGAAACTACAGTTCAGGCCTGTTCCCTGCTTTGTAATTAAGTTTCACTCGAACACGGCCATGCCCAGGAGTTTATATACGTATCCAGGTGCTTTCGTATTACAGCAACACAGTGGTCTGACAGACCTTATGGCTCATGTAGCTTAATATGTTTACTATCTGGCCATTTACAGGAAAAGGAAACATTCGTCTTTGGTTTAAACCAATTAGACTAATCTCATCCTTCTTGCCAGTTAACTGGTTGAGAGATGGGCAGAATCCCAAGCCGAAGCTAAGCACCACAAGCTTCCCTCAGACTACAGTGATTACTTGGTTGGTCCAGAAGAAAATGCAGTACTTTTTAGAGGTGGTTGGGAGAAGAAAGGAAACCTTTGTTTTACTCTAGATTATATGACACACATGTGTGAGGTCTGGAAGTGCTGCAGCCATTTCACCACCATGAAGAACACCCTGAGGACAACACTGCACGCTCAGCAGGCAGAGCCAGAGTCCGAGAACTGAGTCAGAGTTCTGGTCCGAGGACACCTAACCTATCTCAGAGCTCTTTCAATTATAAAAACAAGCAAGTTCTCTATTTAAACCAATGCAAATTGGGCCAACAACCAAAAGCTTAGTAATATAGATGGGGGTGTCAAACTCATTTTCACCAGGGGCCACATCAGCCTCATGGTTGCCTTCAAAGGGCAGAATGTAATTTTATAACTGTGTAAATGTGACTACTCCTTAACTAGGGGCAAGGAGCTCAGTACTGCCGCTGGGTAGAAACAAGGTACTGGGCCAGATAAAACAAGGTGGAAGGCCAGATTCAGCCTGTGGGCCTTGTGTTTGCCACCTGTGATACAGACGAAAAAGTAATGGTATTCATCAAAGTATCAGTCCCCCTCTCCATACAATTCTAAAATGTTCAAATGCTGGCCCCACCACATACTGCCTTTGTTACCTTAGACTACTGATTTAAGCTCGGTATGCCTCAGTTTATTCATCTGTAAAATAGGAATAACAACAGTACAGGTCCCTGAGGTGGTTGTGAAGATTAAATAAAATTATAAACAGTGCTTGACACAGATAGTGTTTAAATTCACAGTTGTCGTCGTCATCATCAGCAGCAGCAGCAGCATGAAGGATCATTTTTTAAGAATAAAGTTGATAACAGGGGCAGGTGAACAGCACTTTAAAATAATGCTCTATCAGTGTCGCTTCTCTTCAAATCCCTCTACTTTGGCAGGTCACACACCAGCCACTAACGCACCCAGGACAGTCAAGGGAGTGGGGTCCTTTCTAGGTCAATGGAAACCACAGGAAAGGAGACTCCTGAGCACTATCACGCAACATAATTACTCTGTACCTGGTAGTATTCGCCATTCATCACTCCATCAACAGCATCTGCAAGACATTAAGATCGCAGTTTGTCAGTCAGGGCTGGTCAAATGCTGAGGCAAAGGTCTGCAGAGTAAAATATAGCACGGTGTCCCTGTGCTAGGTACAAGATATAACACTGAACAACTTCTAACTAATGAAACCAAGATGTGCCTATATACAAACGACTTCACCAAAATGTGGACAAATCTGTCCCATGCTTGCAGGCCCGAAAGCTTCTGAAGTTCTGCTTTCTGGCTTAGAGAGAACACGTAGAATCATGGCAGAAGAGTCTCACAGAGCAACAGTATTTCTCTATGAGAGTTCTGGAGAAGGCAAATTAAAAAAGTATGGCCTGGATTCATTCACATGGAGCAGAGGTGTGCAGCTTTGTGTTCCAACCAAGGTGCTTTGTTGGGGGTCAAGACTCTCCATCCTGTGGCTGCAATAGGTTTGGCACCTAAGGGTTTACAGTTGGGACTTCTTGCTAATTCCTACAGGGCACGTGGAATTTGTTCAAAACAGTAAGACTTGGACACACCAAATTAGTCTTTTCAAGGATGAAAGTTTAAACAATTCAAAGGGAGGTGTACAATCCAGTCTTACACAATTATTCATAATTAAATGAGAAAGTCCACCTCAGAAATATAAATAATGCCTAAGTCAGACCTAGAGACTATCAATCCACATAGTACAAAATGGTGGCCCACAGGCTGAATGTATTTTACTTAAAACACAAAGTACTAAGGAAATCCCACAAATCCGGATTTCCAGGTCTGGGGGAGGGGGCAAGCAGAGAGAAGACCTGACCACACCGTTTGAAACGAGGGGGGCCTTCACAGGCAGCATGGCAGCCCCACTGGCCCAACTCTTTTTTTTTTTAACCCATTCTGTGTTTCATGAATCTAGTTCTGACTGGCCTGGTAAGCACGTGGCCCTCTCCCAGCCATCGCTAACAGGCAGTCCGTACAGGGCCGCACACCATCACTCTGGTGGCTGCTCTGACTTCCTCCAAAAGCCTCAATCTAGACACCATAAAAATTTAGCTTCTACCTACATAATCTGTATTCCGTATCTGCTGGTTGAGCCCCACGTATTACCTATCATATAGGATTTCCATTACTTGTCCAACTTTTTTCAAACTACAAAGACATCTCATTGCATGGAGTAGGAGAGGGAAGATGAAAGGAGAGGAACCTAAAAGGTTTAAGAGCCTAAGAAGTAAAAGGAATGCCGCACACTTAGTGAGGGCCACCATCAGGAGGCCCTCCCAGGGCCGTGTACAGAAATGACTTTCCTCCAGGTCTGCGGCAGGTGCTCTCGGCCTCATTCTTTCCTTCTAGCAGGCAAAGATTTCACCAGACCTCCCTCTGGTTTTGGTTTCTAACTGATTCCAGCCATGCCTCATTTTACTGCCTTTACAAACTGAAGGCAAGACCCTCCACCATAATAAAAAAGATTACGACTCCCGTTATTGCAATACTAGCTTTATTATGACGGTGGTCTGGAACCGAACCCGTGATTATCTCCACAGGGTGCCCATAAAAGCAGTTTTAACTGCCCATTTCCCAAATTAACACGACCCATTTCATTCATTCCTTTGGTTCTCTTGCTTCTCCCAGTTTACAAACCTCTTGGCTTTGGGAGTACTGAAAACTTTTATAGATCATTTTCCCAGCATGTCTCCCTGATATGAAAACATTTTATTATCTTTTACTAACATCTTTTCTTTAAAAAAAAAAGACTTTATTTATTTATTTTTAGAGAGAGGGAATGAGAGAAAGAAAGAGGGAGAAAAACATTGATGTCTGAGAGACATCAATTGGTTGCCTCTGCATGCCTCCAATGGGGGACCTGGCCCAGTCCCGTGCCCTGACTGGGAAATGAACTGGCAGCCTTCCAGTTCTCAGGCCAGTGCTCAACCCACTGAGCCACAAAAAAAAAAAAAAAAATTGAAACAAAATAGAAAAGTAAAATAAAAAAAATTTTTTTAACATTTTATTTATTTATCTTTAGAGGGGAGGGGAAGGGAAGGAGAGAGGGAGAGAAATATCAATGTATGGTTGCCTCTCGTGCATCCCCTGCTGGGAACTGGCCTGCAGCCCAGGCATATGCCCTGACTGGGAACCGAACCACGATCCTTTGGTTTGCAGGCCCGTGCTCAATTCACTGAGCTACATCAGCCGGGGCATAAAATAAAATTTTTTTAAAAAGGAAAATGAAGACAGAAGAAAATGCCCTGTAATTTCTTCACTCAACCCATTGACTTCTATCCTGTCAGTTTATCTAATGTATAAAAATTTTCAGCAAAACTGGACTCCTACAATATAACCTTTGTTAAAGTAACCCATTCATCCATCTCATTAAATTCTCAACTTTATTAGTATGAAGACACCCACTGCTTATTGCTTCCAATGTCCTAGGCACAGTGTTTAACACTTTATAAACATTGTTTTAATTCTTATAACAAACCTGTATGTATCAGCGCTTCACAAATGACATTAAGAATACGCATAGAGCCATGGCTGGTGTGGCTCAGTGGACTGAGCACCGGCCTGAGAACTGAAAGATCACCAGCTTGATTCCCAGTCAGGGCACATGCCTGGGTTATGAGCTGGGTCCCTAGTCAATCAATGTATCTCTTGCACATCAACATTTCTCTCCCTCCCTTTCCCTCTCTCTAAAATCAATAAAATCTTTAAAAAAATAAATAGAACATGTACAGCATTCCTTAAGGTGAATAAGGTATTCTTGAAAGGACAGGTAACTGATGACATTTCCTCTTTTATTTTTAACTTTAAGATATGTTAGGAAAAATAATAAATGCATGTATTACGAAATAGTCAGCCTTTAAAAAGTGCTGCAGCACCTGAGGCAGGCCGGGAAGTCAGAGGAGAGGTCATCGGCGAGTCTGACACACGGACACAGTCTGCAGGGCCTACTACGCATTGACCAACCCACCTCAGCACTGATCTGTCTCAGCTGCTGGTTATAAATCTGGGTTATTTCAACGTAGTTCTTATATTTTTAACAACTTCCTGAATTCGTTTACTCCTATGCTTTATTTATGTTAGTACAAAAGTAAGTTTCTCATTGTTTTTGTCACTGGCTTTTTCCACTTTAAGCTGTTTGTGTATTCCCTACCCATGTAATTTTTAAAAGCACTCTATAAAGTTTTGGAAATACAATGTTCGCCAAAAAACTAATAAAGTATGGCGGGGGGTGGGGATAGTCAATTGAACCTCAATAATATATTCCTTGATGTGGAATTGCTGGGTCACAGGATATACATTTTACAAACTTCTAACACACCAATCACTTGCTCCCTTTTATTACTATCAGCACAAGAGTGCCCCATTTCCCAGACTTTCACTGATACTAAAGATGAGTTTTTTCATGTTTTTATATTTTTGCTAAATTGATAGCAAGTATTAAACACACACACACACACACACACACACACAAAACTTAAGGTGGTTTTGTTTTGCCAATCTTATTTCCAATGAGGTAATTAAAAATCTGACATTTTCTTTACTGAACTGTTTTGCCCATTTTTTCTTGCTATCTAAGTATCTCTATTAATTCATCCTCTCATACTACAGGTGTTCCCCCATTTGCTTTTTACATGGTTTATGATATTTAACACCTGAAACTACTTAACTTATATACAGACACTATCAATTTTCCCTTTATGATTTCTATAGGTGCTTTTATGCTGTGGGCCTTTCCCCTGCTACGGTAAATATTCACTTTTCTCCTGGTATTTTAAATCCACCCAGAATTTATTTTTGTGTGAGGTAGGAAAGAGATCACTTTAAATCCTAGAGCCTACAAGCCAGGCCAACATTCTGGTTAATGTATTACAGCCTACACACCAACTAGTCGGTTAATACATTCCAGCCCAGGGCCATTCCCAATAGGAAAGACTTTGATCACTACTCCATCACAGAACTAGAAGCGCTTCTCATCACACACCTCCTAGGTCACATGTTGCGTGTCCTGTAGGCCTGAAGGCTCATCCAGCCCCAGTGGCAAACGCTCTGAACTCTTATTAGTTACCACACCATGGCCCTGACATTCGACTGGCCCAAGTCATAATATCATCTGCAGCTACAGAAACACGCAGAAAGGACATCTGGAGCGCCTTGCTTTATTAGGACAACTAAACTAAGCAACCTGATGCTCCAAAAGCAAACTGTCTAGGGCATCCAGACAGAAGCAGGGTCAGAATATGTTTCCAGAGATGAAAGACTCTTGTCCCGAACCCACCTTCAACCTCCCAAGGCAAGCAGACCTGGGTTGGAATTCCAGGGGAGCCATATATTTATTAGCTTGCTACCTTAAGATCACTGCTTAAGTTCCATGACTATCAGCTCTCATCTGAAACAGGACGACACTACCATTTAGCCTGCGGAATTGCTTACTCCATGGACCTGACAGTACGAGAGAACTGGCACACAGGAAATGGGCAGCACTGCTAAATAACACACGTGAGATTTCCTTGAACTTCTCTTCACTGCTACCAAGAAAATTACTCTCCTCTGGCTTTTCTTCATGTACCTCTCTTCCTCCTCCTCCAAGAAAGGACCTGACTGAAACATCCCAAATAGTGCCTCATTGCCATACTCCCTTCAATAAATAGCTCCTGAATCAACTCTTATTTTCCTCTCATCAGCCTTCATGACTGAAGGCTTTCAAGAGTTCTAGAATTAGGCTGCCTCTTTCCTGATCACTTGTTCTTCCTCAATATCCATGAGCTACTTTACCTAGCTGGTTACCTCCCTTTAAACTTGTGTATCTTTCCACCCCTCCCAACAACTGAGGGAGTCATCCAGGGCTCAGGCCAAACCCCCCTGGTTTCTGCCTGCCCCATCTGCCATGGGACTCCCCCCCAGACTGGGAGTAAGTCAGCATGTTCCTCAGTCTGTGAGGCCTCCTGCCCACAGCTCTCAGTATAGCACCATATCAGACACAGAGCTCCCTCCTAAAATGTTTCCTTAGTACACTCCCTGCCACAGCCTATAGGCCTTGTAACATCTTTCTTTCCCTACTCCTGAGAAATAACAGTAGCTAGGTACATAGGTGTGTGTGTAGTAATAATGCACTGTGTGTAAGCACATTACAGGTGCTCTCTAATGGAATCCTAGCACCCCTAAATGGTGTATATTTTCACCTTTTACAGAGGAAAAAACTGAGGCAGGGGAGTAGAGGCTATATAAGGTGCCTGAAAAGCTACACTCACACAAGCAGGCTAGCACAGCACAGAATCGAGGGAGGAAAAGGAAAAGAAAAACAGTGAGAGAAGGAAGAAAAAAAGTGTCCAACTCATTCTCTAAACCCCCAAGGAAGTGCTGACCACTGCACTATTTCCAACCCCAACCACGCATCGGAGATCAGGCTTTAAATCACTAAATGCTTAGTTCACTAAGAAACTCCTTCCTAGGAACTAAGTCAGCAATTGCCCCTTCCTTCCCTTTGCCGAAAGCTTAATGCACAAAAGACCCATGTGTCCAACTGGATTTTCTCCCTTTTACCTCTCCAACTTGCCAATCACCAAGACCTGCTGCTTCTATACGGGTTCCTTGAACCTGACATTTTTGCCCATTCTTCTGTGAGTACCTACTATGTGCCAGACATCCTGATAGGCATTGTGGATAAACAGTGAGCAAGAGGTAACACCGTCCTTGAATCAGGACAGTCTCCCAAATACAGGTTTTGATTCTCCCACTGCTGTCCTGGCCAGGGCAGCCATGACTGCTCTCCAGTAATGACCATCTTTCAGCTCACTACACCCCTGATGAAACTGCAACAGAACAGGGAAGAGTCAGAGGACAGGGCAACAGAGCTCAGCTAGTAACTTGCCCTTTTCCTTAGGCAAGTCACTTCTCTGCAGGACTCATTTTTCTCTTCTCTTAAACAAGGGAGGTATATTAAGGACCTAAAAAAATACATATTATGATTCTCAGGCAAACGTTAAAGACCACACAAGAATCACCACCACACACACTCAACATAAAAACCCTTATCACTTAAAGCTAACTTCATCTCTCAGCCACAATCTATTTCAGTCCAACCAGCTAGCTATACATTGAGTTTTCAGGTATATTACACATTGTTATGTGAGTTCTAACTGGGGGACAGATTTGCTTAGGAAGCA
The DNA here is from genome assembly GCF_021234435.1 of Artibeus jamaicensis. Taxonomy (NCBI): domain Eukaryota; kingdom Metazoa; phylum Chordata; class Mammalia; order Chiroptera; family Phyllostomidae; genus Artibeus; species Artibeus jamaicensis. The sequence goes on from NW_026522030.1 coordinate 20,794,846, forward strand.
GCACTGTATAGTATAAAAACTCAGAGGCTGCAAGTTAGCAGCCTCCACACCTCCACCGCCGCCCGGCCCCCCCAAAAGGGTTCTGCTTGACTGGCACAGTAATATGAGATTTCTGAGTCTGTTCAGACTTATGAAGCCTTATGAAGAGCATTATTCAGGAACACCAAAGCCTCAGCCTCCAACACTCATTATCTCACACCCGGCATGTTTCTCTATTTATGTTCAAACTACCTGGCACCTTAAAACTCCCATCTGCCCCACCAATGCTCTGTTCTCCCTTAATTAGTATTGTTTAAAGTAAATGAAGAGCCACGTCCTATTTCTTCTAGCTAATTTCCTACTTTCCCATAGTAATGAAAAGATCTCTGCCACTCAGCTTTTCCTTCCACCGCGACAGCCGTAAATATCACACCCAGGTAAAGCACTAAAAGTCAAACTGGCATTCTACCGCGTTTTTCTTTTTTTTTTCTTGAGCGTGGCTGGGAAAAAGTTATATACTACGTTCTCTGTTCGCCTCTCGGAAGACTGGTCCAGGCTAACCTGAGGTTCTGCTTAGACGGCAGTACCCACCACATCTGTTCCTAAGGAAGCGGAGTTCCTGGAGTCCTGGCCGTAACACATTCGGAAAAACGGTAAAACCTTGCCCCTCTTTCTCCAAGGCTGTACCATCTTTCTTGAACTCCCCACTCACTCCTCTTTTCCTCCTCATAACCCAGCATTCTGTACACCTTAAGTGTTTAAATGCATCATCTCAAAAACAACTATCATTTTTCGGTCCTCCCTTCTTAATAACAGGTCTTGTGCAGGGCTCAGACTTCCCTGTAAGTCTGGCCAAACTGCGCCAATGCGGCTGTGCTCCGGAGTCCAGACTCACTGCACAGCAAGCGCTCAATGAAAAGTTCCGGAACTGAGCCGGTTTCTTCGGGACCCTCGGTGTGACTGTCACTGTATTGGCGTTGCTTCGCTCTCTCGCTCCGCCCGCGCCAGGAGCGCTCAAATGCACTCACTGAACGGAGCAGGCGTTCTGCACGACTGGGCCGGGGTCTCGTTTCCTCGGCACTCCTCCTCAACCTCGCGGGTCAGCGACAGAACAAGAGTTACCCACAGCTCTCCAACCCACTCTGGAAGCCGCCGGGCTTCCAGATAAGTGCTCCCGCCCCAAACGCGCCAGCGTTCTCACCCGGACCCCCTGGCGGCTCGCCGTGCGGCTGGGGCCCAGGGGCGCCGCCGTCCAGGATGGCGAAGGCCTCGTCGTTCTCGATGCCCGCAATCTCGCTCTCCTGCTGCGCCAAGAAGGCTGCGGCCGGGTCTTCTTCGCCCGGGCCGGCCACCCCGTTCCCCAGCGCGGGGCCGCCGGGAGCGCTGGCCGGGGCGCCGAACGGATCTAGATCCGCCATGGCTGGCAGTTCAACGGCACGGACACCGACAGTGACAGACAAACCAACCGAACCACAGACACCGCGCCCGGCAGTTACCGCTGTGGTGGCGATTTCCCTTGGAGGACAAGCGGGAGGAGGGAGAAGGCGGAAGTGGAAGCCTTGCCTCTATATCCGGTTGGTCGCAGGAGGGGTGGGAGAGCACAGAAGGTAACAACCAGTCAGAGGACAGCACTCGTTCAAGAGCCACCCAATCAGCAGAAAGAGGGGCACTCGAAAACTCGTGACTCGGGAAGCGCCGAGGGTGGGGGCCGTAAGCCTCGTGGGCTCAAGAAAGGCGGAAGTGGCGCTGGAGCTAAAGCAGCCTTACACGCCAGCCTAGAGCGCTACGGGGATGCCGTCTGACACCTTTTCCGGGAGGCTAGCGCTTAACCAGTCGGTGAAAACAGCGATGATGGGCGGATTACGTAAAGAGGCAAGCTACCGAGACTTTCTGAACTTCAGTTTTCTCGTCAGTAAAAGGAGACTAGGAATCCTGCACTGTCTCCCAGGATTGTTGCGAAGATTGAATCCTTTTAAAGCTATATACTAGCTTCATGGGGAAAAAAAAGTTGTATTTAACTCATCCAGCTGAGTTTATTTTCTCTTTTAGAACAGCCTGACTTAAATATTTTGGAGTCAAATCCACTCTGATTTTTCTCCATAGTATTTTATAAAAAGGAAATTGTATCATTTCGTAAAGGCCTTTTGGAGCCAGTACGTCTTTTCAGAGCTAGATAGAAGTTTCTGGAGCTGGAAAATTCCGTAGGGATCACCAATTCATAAGGAAACTCAAAGAGATAAGTCACACAAAAGAGTCATTGGTCAGGGAACCCAGGTCTGCTGGGCACCTATGTAGGGACTAGCCACAACGTCTTGTATGTATGTGCCTTTTCCAGCTGGGGACTTTTTTCAAAAAAGTTCCTTCAATGTTTGAAGTCAGGGACATGTGAATATTAAGTGGTTAGTTTTATCTACACCATAGAAATGATATGGAGTGATTCCAGTTCCTCATGCTCATGTTGAGGAGGGGAATTTATGCAATGGCCGACACTCCTTTAGCACCGAAAGGAAAAGAATCAAAACCAACCAACCAGAGGTCAAAGATGTCTTGAAGTAGTCAGCAAACAAGAAAGTGGTTTTTAAGCGTATATGTATTGTTTTTGTTTTTGTTTCAAGGTAACAAAGCCTATGATAGTTGTTAGCACCAAGAATCTAAATCACAAATAATAATCATGTGACTCCCTTTAGGAAAATCCAGTGTGGAAACCCTAAGTTATAAGAAGGTACAGGGTGCTGTAATGTAAGATTGCTTTAAGAAACAAATTGCATCCAGGAAGCCAAGAGAATCTCAGACAAGGTGGAGACAAGGAAGCCTACACCAAGACACGTGGTAATTAAAATGCCAAAGGTTAAAGATTGAGAATCTTAAAATCAGCAAGAGAAAAGCAGTTCATTATCTACAGGGGAATACTGTCAGCTGATTTCCTGAAAGAAACTTTGCAGGCTAGAGGGGATAACAAGAAATATTCGAAGTCAAGAAAAGCCAAGATTGCTCTACTAAGCAAAACTATCATTTAGAATGGTAGGGCAGATAAAGTGCTTCCCAGATGAGAAATAAAACTAAAGAAGTTCACCATCACCAAACCATTATCGTATGAAACGCTAAAGGGTCTTACTTTAAAAAAAAATAAAGAGGGTCAGCCCTGACTGGTGTGGCTTGGTGGATTGAGCTCCGGACTGCAAACCAAAGGGTCCCTGGTTTGATTCCCAGTCAGGGCACATGCCTGGGTTGTGGGCCAGGTCCCAGTACAGGGTGCATGAGAAGCAATGACACATTGATGTTTCTCCCTCTCTCTTTCTTCTTCCCTTCTCCTCTCTCTTAGGAGTAAATAAGGAAAATCTTTTTAAAAAGTTCAAAACTATGAACAATAAAATAGCAATAAATACATATCTATCAACAATTGAATCTAAAAAACTAAGCAAACAAAAACAGAGACAGAATAATGGATACAGAGACTGTCTTGATGGTTGCCAAATGGGAGGTGTGTGGGAGAATGGGCAAAGAGGTGAAGGGATTAAGAAGTACAAATTGCTTAGAAAAAAAAAAACGAAGTACAAATTGGTAGTTACAGAATAGCCATGGGAATGTATAGTACAGTATAGAAAATGGAGTAACCAAAAAATTTATATGCATGACCCACGGACATGAACAGTGGTGTGGGGATTGCCCGAGGGAGGAGGGGGTGCTGAGTGGAGGGGGTAAAGGGAAAAATTGGGACAATAGTAATAGCATCATCGATAAAATAGAATTTAAAAACAAAATGCCTAAGAATGCAATGTTGGCTTTGATATACAGAAATGAATATGTCTCGGTGGTGGGAAACTGGAGACAATTGCATCCAAACACAGTAAAAAAGAAATGAATATGTCTGCAAATATTTTCAGAAATAAAAGTAATTGGCATTAATATTTCATTAAAATATACAAATATTTTCACATGCATAAAAATACATGTATTTTTAAGGGCAAAAGTAATTATTTGCTAAAAGCACACATTATTTTAAAGTCATTCTAAATATGGGATGTAGGAATGTTTTGAAGAAAAACATTTAAGAAACTTAATTTTTAGGGCCTGCAACTGGTTCGGTTGTCCCCTTTTTGTACAATGCTCGTCTCTAACATAAATTGGCAATATTGTATGAAGTAGTTTCACGTTTATCTTCTTGAAATAATGTGCCCTGCACCTGTAGGGAGGATAAGGCGAAGAGACGACCATAAGAGAAACTAGTAAGGCGACTTCTGACTGCTTACAGCAGTAGTAGCTGAGGGAAAGGCCACATTCTCTGCCAGGCAAGCGTGTGACTCTGGGAAAGCTGTCCTGAGAATCGCTTGCTAGAGGAGACATCACATATGCAAAATCAACTGTTTATACACTCAAACTAGGGAAATCAGCTGAAGGATCAATTTATAGAGCAGGTGGCTTGGAGCTTAGTTGTGGAACATTCATAAGATTTACAAGAGTCAATAATGTGGCCTAATGTCATTGTTGGGCAGAGGTTCAGAGCATGGCATATCTGGGGACCGTGAGTACCAGTATACCTCAGAGCTATTGCGGGTTCGGCTCCAGATCACCACAAGAAAGCGTGTTGTAATCTTTTTGCTGGTGGAGGGTCTTACCTTCAAATTGAAACACAACACCTGTGGAGCACATTCAAATGTGAGGCACAATAGAGCAAGGTACTCCTGCAGTTTAGTTTGGCTGGCCTGAAGAGCATAAGAGGAGGAGTAATTGAAGGCAAACTTGGAGACCTGTAATGGGACCCTGAACGCATTAAGAAGTTTTATTAATGATAGAGAATCCTGGAAGGTTTCAGAGAAACAGAAAGGAGGCCAGTCATATTTGGTTATGAAGTATGAGAAAAGTTTCCTACAAGGGATAAATCCTTTTTCCATTTCCTAGTTGCCCACTAGATCTTTAGGTGAGGTCAGGGACCATGTCTGCCTTGCTCACCTTTGTATTGTCAGGGTCTAGCATTATACCTGGCACATAGCAGGTGCTTGACAAATATTTGTTAACGGACTGAATGAAGTAGCATTTCAGACAGATCTCAGAGAAGAAGGGTTGTGAGACGCGGAATAGAGGGGAAGAGGCAGAGGGTGATGCTGTGCTCTGCAAAGTGATTTGACTACATGACAGCATAATCAGGGAAAATCCATGCCTGTGAAAGAAAGTGGCAGGGTCAAATCATGGAGGGCTTGAGTTCCCAGGTGAGGAGTATTCTGTAATTGCACAGGTTGTGAGGAACCTTTGCAGATTTTAAACAATTTGGTGAGCAAGGATTTGGTGAGCACCTCATTCTGGAAGAATCTTCTGGCAGCACAGGCAGTGTAAATGTAAAAAAGGGTTCTGAAAGAAGGAAGATTAGGAAAGACAGCTGTAGTCATTTGGGAGGGAGATGAGGGGAGTCAAGGGTAATATTCTAGAGCACGGAGCACTGGGCTCAGGTGGGAGGAGAATAATGGAGGTAATGTACACAGTTGGTAAGCGATAGTATTTAGGAGGCGGAGAGAGAGGAGAGTCACAGACAACACACAGCTCGGAAACCCCAGACAAAACAGCTACATCAAGAAAACCCACATGAGTGGGAAGGGGCAGGAGATGAAAGAAAGGAGTTTGGTGTGGATACATGGAACCCAGGGATCTGTGGGGTATTCTGGAGACATTCAATAGGCTGTTGGAAATCTAAGACTGAAGTTCGGGAGAGAGGAGGTTTTAATTCCAGCGATGATGGGCAAAGTTGTTTTAGGGCCAACTCTTCTGAACAACTAGAAAAGCTGGGCAAAAAGTTTTTAAAAATCTCTTTGAAGGCAGATGATGAATGAAGCAGTGAGGAATTGTGGGCCAAAGTTCTAGGAGAGGAAGGAAGCCCAGAAAAGTGAGCCGAACATTTGGAGCCACTTTTCCACTTAAAATTATTGTTATTGCTAAAAATAGAGTCAGGCAAACAAAGCCGGGGAGAAGAAAATAGTTGACCTAGCAAGAAGAGGGACCCTGATAACTGTACCAGGCCTTTCCTTAGAACCCTGAAGGGCTACACAATAGGAATAAAGGTGAAAATAGACTAAAGCCCAGTTTTAAGTGATATAAATGCTTGATTGAATTCAAGTGATTCAGACTTTCTAGTGCCCTTAGCCCAGTACTACCTGCCAGGAAAAAAATGTCATCCAAAAATAAAAGCATGTAAAGACAAAACATGTTCAGGAACATTTTCAGGGGGAGACATACAGTAGAATTCCCAGGGGATTCAGATAATGGAGTTACCGGACCTAGACTTTAAAACAGCTATAATTGCTTTCCGACTTCTGGCCCAGAAGGAGGTATAGGTAGATACACTGTGCCTCCTTGCACAAGCAAAAGAAGGACAACAACAAATTTAAAAATAAAATAATCAGAACTTCCAAAAAATCAAACTGGATTTAAGTCCTCGACCAAGGACTTAAAGAAGAAAATCATCCACACTGGTAGGAGGGGTGGAGAGGAGACATAACAAGGTGGCAGCTGGAGGACTGGGCAGGCAAGCCGGTGACTGGTAGACTAGGTGGTCCCCCACTTGTGAGTGGATAACCAGGAAGAGCAACTGGGGAGCAAAATAAACCACACAGTCCAGGGCTCCAGCTCAGCAAAATAAAGCCTCAAAACCTCTGACAGTAAAAACCTGTGGGGTTGTGCTGGCGGGAGAAATTTCTAGCCTCACAGAGAGAGTTCATTAGAGAGGCCAACAGGGGGTTAGAATGTACACAAACCCACCCACCCTAGAATCGGCAACAGAGGGCCCAATTTGCTTGTGGGTAGTAGAGGAAGTGACTGAAAGTCAGCTGAGAGCTGAGGAAGCAGCATTGTTCCCTCTCAGACCCCTCCCCCACATACAGCACCACAATGCAGTGAAGTGGGTTGCCCTACCCTGGTGAATGCTTAAGGCTGCATCCCTTACAACATAACAGCTACACCCAGACCAACCCCCCAAAAACATATATTTGTGTATATATATGTGTGTGTGTGTGTGTGTGTGTGTGTATAGTCTTAATGAAAGAACAGATCAAAGCTCCAAAAACTAAGCAATAAAGAGATAACCAGCCTATCAGATGCAGAGTTCAAAACACTGGTAATTAGGATGCTCACAGAAATAGTTGAGTATAGTTGCATAATAGATGAAGAGGTGAAGGCTATGCAAAATGAAATAAAGGAAAATGTACGGGGAATGAACAGTGACAAGAAGGAACTGGGACTCAAATCAACAATTTGGATCAGAAGAAAGAAAGAAACATTCAACTTGAACAGAATGAAGAAACGAGAATTAAAAAAAAATGAGGAGAGGCTTAGGAACCTCCAGGACAACTTTAAATGTTCCAACATCCAAATCATAGGGGTGCCAGAGGGGAAGGGGAAGAGCAAGAGAAAGAAATTGAAAACTTATTTGACAAAATAAAGAAAGAGAACTTCCCCAATCTGGCAAAGGAAATATACTTCCAGGAAATCCAGGAAGCTCAGAGAGTCCCAAACAAGTTGGACCCAAGGAAGCACACACCAAGGCACATCATAACTACATTACCCAAGATTAAAGATAAGGAGAGAGTCTTAAAAGCAGCAAAAGAAAAGGAGACAGTTACCTATAAAGGAGTTTCCATAAGACTATCAGGTGACTTCTCAAAAGAAACCTTACAGGCAAGAAGGGGCTGGAAAGAAATATTCCAAGTCATGAAAAGGAAGGACCTACATCTAAGATGACTCTATCCAGCAAAGCTATCATTTACAATGGAAGGGCAGATAAAGTGCTTCCCAGATAAGGTCAAGTCAAAGGAGTTCATCATCACCAAGGGACTTATTATATGAAATGTTGAAGGGACTTATCTAAGAAAAAGAAGATGATCAAAAATATGAACAGTAAAATGACAACAAAACTCACAACCATCAACAACTGTACGTAAAAAAGACTGAAATCAAAAACAAACTAATCAAACAACTAGAACAGGAAGAGAATCACAGAAATGGAGATCATATGGAGGGTTATCAGTGGGGAGGGGGAGGAGGGAGAATGGGGGAAAAGGTACAGGGAATAAGAAACATAAATGATCAGTACTAAAGAGACAGGGGGAAGTCAAGAATAGTATAGGGAATAGGGAAGCCAAAAAACTTATATATACAACCCATGGACATGAACTAAGGGGGAAGAATGCAGGTGGGAGGGGGTTGCAGGGCAGAGGGTAATAAATGGGGGAAAATTGGACAACTGTAACAGCATAATCAATGAAACATATTTATAAAATAAAAAGCTATGACTAATGAATTCAAGGAATTAAAAGAAAATGAGAAGTCAGCAGTTTGAAAATTTGAAGGCTAGAATTTACAGTAGCTGATATTAAGAATTTGATAGATAAGTTTTAATACGGGATTAGACATAGCTGAAAAGAGAATTAGTGAACCAAAAGGTAGAGCAGAAGAATGTCCAGGCTGAAATACAGAATCAAAAGGATGAAAAACAGAAAAAAGCATAAAAGACACGGGATATAAGGAGTACATTTTGTAAACATGTAATTTTAGCTAGGAGATGAGATAGGGAATGGAACACTACTAGAAAACAGCTAAGAATTTCTCAAATTGATTAAATCAATCAAGCTAAAATTTCAAGATTCACCATGAATTCCAACAAGATAAAAAATACTGTCCCTAAAGGAATTTTTCAAAATTTGTGTCTCTTGTGCATTTTTAAATGGACATCTAAATTTTTTCAGAATGACTTAATTAGTTGCCAGGGATGTAATTTCTAATATATTGTAAATACTGATTATTTCAAATAAAGTTGTTGCATTCTCTTTTAAATGTATCCAGTGTCTTCTAAAAACTATGATGATTTGATAATTACCATCTGTTTAAAAACTACATGACAAAACTTTTCATTAATCTAAAGAAATTTGAAATTCCTATTTTTGATCCATGAATATATACTACCATTCCAATACTGCCCCTATCCTATTAGAATTTTGTGCTTGAAAGGCTCTTATTAATCAACTTATCATACTTCATTAAAAACATATAACATAAATATAATTGACTTTTTAAAAATATCCCATGATCATAGGGTTCTGAATATTAAAATTTTGTTTTGCATTGACATCATTGTAATTATTAACAGTATAAGCAACAAAACTATACCCCCAAATTTTAGAGTTATTAAATATCAAAGGTAAAATTTTATTAGAAATTCCTGTCTTAATGAGATCGGCTTGTATTATCTATTGCTGTATAGCAATAAATTGTTTTGAACTTTGCATCTTTTAAAAAAAATTTTACTTATTGATTTTAAAGAGAGAGGAATGGGAGGAGAGACGGAGAGAGATTTGTTGTTCCCCTTAGTTTTGCATTCGCTGGTTGATTCTTGTAGGTGCCCTGACTGGGGATCAAACTCACAACTTTGGCCTATCAGGACGACATTCCATCAACTAAGCTACTAGGCTTTGAGCTTAGCATCTTAAAATAACATTTATTAGTTCACACAGTTTCTGAAAGTCGGGAATCTAGGAGGGCTTAACTGGGTGGTCCTCACTGTGGTTTTAACGTGCATTTCACTGATGGCTAATGATAGCGCATCTTTTCATGGCTTTGTGTGTTTCTTCTCAGATCCTTTGCCCATCTTTTAATTTTTTTTTGCCTTCTATTATTGAGTTGTAACGGTTCTTTTTATATCTTAATATGGGTACCTTGTCAAATAAGTGCTTTGCAAATGTTTTCTCAATCTGTGTCTTTTCACTTTGATGGTGTCCTCTGAGGGACAAAAATTTTTAATTTTAATGATGGTTACTTACGTTTTTGGAATAATATCTAAGAAACTGATGCCTATTCAAAGTCATAAAGACACACCCACATGAGACTGGTAAAATTTTCTAAAAATTCAAAATCGAGGATAAAAATGAGACCACTGAAAATTCTAAAGACATTATCAAGATCATAAAAGGCAATAAAAATAATTGTATGTTAATGACTTTGAAAATTTAAATGAAATAGAGAAATTCCTAGAAAAATACAATTTAAAAGTAACAGGAGACATAGAATTGAATATTCCTAAGAGTAGTAAAAACAATTTAATAGATTAAAAACCTTCCCACCAAGAAAACTCCACTTGTTTTTATTAGTGAAAATTCTAGTCTTTACCAGTTCTTTCAGAGGATTTTTAAAAAGAGGATACACTCCCCAACTCATTTTATAGGGAGCACAATCTTGTTACAAAACCTAACACAGGCAGTGAGAGAAAGGAAAATTATAGGCAAAGTTACTCATGAATAGAGTTGAAAATCCCTGGTCTTTCCCACTGAATGCAGCTATAAAACCCAGCCAGAATGAGGAAACAGAAGCTATCTGAGAACTCAGAAGCTCTGACTGGTGTGGCTCAGTGTGTTGGGCTTCCATCCACAGATTGAGCGTTGCCGGTTCGCTCGCTGGCGGAAGCACATGTCTGGGTAGCAGGCAGTCCGGGTTGGGGGCCTGCGGGAGGCGGCCCGTGATGCTTCTCTCCCGCATCAGTGCTTCACTTCCTTCCTTCCCCCCTCTCTAAAAATAAATACATAAATTTAAAAAAGTAAGTTGTGGCAGGTGAATGGGGGAAGAAGACCAGAATATGAAGCATTGAACGGGCAATGAGTTCCCCATTTTTTTAATCCTCTGGTCCTCCTGCCACTTGGCTTCAGGCCTGGGCAAGGTTCTGATAGTACATGCCAGGGTGGGCTGAGTAAAGCTCTAACTTCTGGCCGGGGAGCCAAGAAGAGGAACTGCAGGGAACTGAATAGTATAAGGGAAACCACAGAGAGGGAGGAGCTTGGGAAAGTGACTCCATAAAATTATTTACAAACTCCTTTAGGAGTTTACACCTTTACAACCAAATTTAGGTTGATCTAGTCTCCATCAGCATGTGAAAGACTTTAAGTGAATTTGCCATCAGCCAGGTCCCAGACTGGCCACTGGGTGGCGTACACTTGGGAAGGATCAGAACTCCACTACAAAGTCTTTGAAAACTGAAATGAAATTCTAACTACGGCCCGCAAAAAGTTAGTTGGACCTTAAGACCTGAAACTAATTAGGTCAATTAAATATTAATACAAAAATGCCAACGTTCTTCATAGAATTTTCACCCTAATTTAATATGTTTTTAATTTTAGGGAGAGGCAAAAAACATCGATGTGAGAAACATTGCTGCCGAAAGGGGTGAAACCTGCAATCCAGGCATGTGCCCCAAACAAGAATTGAACCCACGGACCTTTCCGGGCGCCCCTTTGGGTCTCAGGATGAAGCACAGCCGACAGAGCCACTGGCTGAGGCCCTTCGTAGGATTTAAACAACACCCGAAGTCTCAGTCATAATGTTCAAATGTTTAAGATATAATCTAGAATTACTTGGCATATGAATAACCAAGAAAATTTCCATTCACAAATAAAAAGACAATAACTGATATCCAAACATATCAATGACTGTATTAAATATGATTTTCAAATGTGACTTTTAGACATACCAATAGAAAAAGAGGTGGATAGAATGAATAATAAAACATGACATGTAAAGCCCTGGCTGGTGTAGCTCAGTGGATGAGCGCAGGCCTGGGAACCAGACAATTGAGGTTTGACTCCCAGTCAGGGCACATGCTTGGGTTGCATGCAGGCCAGTTCCCAGCAGGGGACATATGAGAGGCAACCATACGTTGATGTTTTCTCCCTCTCTCCTTCCCTTCCCCTCTGAAGGTAAATAAATAAAAATAAAATCTATTAAAAAATGACATGTAAATACCAAGATAACTTAGATATTGGAATTGTCTGACAAAGACTTTAAAGCAGCTATTATTTTTAAAATGCTCTAATAATTGCAAACACTGTTGAAACAAATGGAAAACTAGAAAGTTTCAGTAAAGAAATAGAAGCTATTTTTTAAAAATAGCCCTGACCTGTGTGATTCAGTTGGTTGGGCAACATCCTGCAAAGCAGAGGTCGCCATTTTGATTCCTGGTCAGGGCGCATGCCAGGGCTGCAGGTTCGGTCCCCGGGTGGGCACATCTGGAAGGCAACTGATTGACGTTTCTCTCCCTTTCCATCTCCCTCCCTTCCCCTCTCTCTAAAAATTAATGAATACAATTTTTCTAAAAAATGCAAATGTTAGAACTGAAAAATAGATAAATAAACTCCTTACTGAATAGACCCCAAGGAAAATGGAGACAACGAAGGTAAGGGTCAGTGAACATGAAGATTGATTGATAGGAATGAGTGTGTACAACAGTGAAGAAAAAACAACAACAACCCTGAAAAAAGCCCCAGGGACCTGTGGAACAAGAGCCAAAAAAAAAAAGTTCAACATTTGTTCTATCACACTTCCAGAAAGTGGAGAAAGCATGCAGAGCTGGAAAAATATTTGAAGTGATAATGGCTGAAAACTTTCTAAATTTGGCAAAAGACATAAATCTACTGATTAAGAAAGCTCCATGAACCGCAATCAAAATAAAGCCAAAGAAATTTATATCCAGACATATCACCATAAAACTGCTGAAAACTAAAGAAAATTTAAAATATTCAAAGCAGCCAGACAAAAAAATAACACATTACTTACAGGGGAACAACAATTTGAATGAATGATAAATTCCCACCAGAAACCCTGAAGGCCAGAAAAGGTGGCACAGCGTTTTTATTTATTATTTCTTAATTTATTAGTGAAAGAGGGGGAGGAAGGGAGGAAGAGGAAGAGAAATATCAAGGTGAGAAAGAAACATCAGTTGCCTCCCTTATGTGTCCCAGCCGGGGACTGAACCCTCAACCTAGGCTCCCACATGCCCACACTGGCATTGAACCAGCGACCCTTTGCCTTTTGCAGGACGACCCCACCCAGCCACATGGGTCAGGGCTGGTACCACATTTTTAATGTGTTGGGAAAAAAGAACCAGCAAGTCAGAATTTTATGTCCAGTGAAAATAACCTTCAGTAGTGAAGGGGAAATAAAGTATCTCAGAAGAAGAAAAAGTAAGAGAATTCATGGCCAGCCAAGATGTGCTGAGAGAATTGCCAAAGGAAGCTTTTCAGAGAGAAAAGAAATGGCACCAAAAGGAAACCCAAAACATCAGGAATGAAGAGTGAAAGGAATTAGATCTGGGTAAGTATAACAGGCTACTCTTTTCTTTCTGAGTTCTTTAAATATCCTTGTTGTTTAAAGGAGAAAAAAATGGAAGTGTTGATGGGCTTTTCATGTGTGGAGACGTAGTGGACAACACAGCCATAACGTAAAAGGGGAAGGTAAGAGGACCTAGCTGGCAGAAAAGTTTTTATATTCTACTGGAAGTACAAAATATTGATTTTAAAAAGACTATTAAGCCCTGGCCAGGTGGTTCAGTTGTCTGGAACATCATCCAGTTTATCAAAAGGTTGCAGGTTCGATTCCCAGTCAGGGAGTGTACCTAGGGTGTGAGTTCCATCACCAGTTGGGGCGCATATGGGAGGCAACTGATTGATGTTTCTCTCTCATATTATTGTTTCTCCCTCTTTCTCTCTCTCTCCCTTCCTCTCTCTAAAATCAATAAACATATTCTCAGGTGAGGATTTTTTTAAAAGGGCTATTAAGTTCAGTACATATACTGTAATCCTTAAAACTATCAATACAATTTTTATACAAAGTGATGTAGCCAAAACACAGTATATTAAAATGGAATACTTTTAATATTCTAATAACCCAAGAGTCACAAAAGAAGGCAGTGGAATGAGAAAGCAGTGAAAGGGGAAAACTAATAATATAATGGTAGACCTAAATCCAAACATATCAATAATTGTGTTAAATATGACTTTTAAATGTGACTTTTAGACACACCAATAAGAAAGGAGGTGGATAGAATGAATAATAAAACATAACCCAATTATATTCTGCCTACAAGAAACTTGCTTCAAATGTAATCCTGTAAATATGTTGGAAGCACTAATATCAGAAAAAGTAAACTGAAAGCAAACAAAATTACAAGAGATAAAGCCACTGAGGTTTGTCCAGATAAAAGTCCAGTCGTTGTTAATAGAATGAGAACGGTTTGTGTGACATCGATGTAACCTGGCAGCCAAGGAGAGTGGACTGGAATGCACATGCGTGAACAATGACAACTTCACTGTACTAGTCAGTACTGTACTGTTGAGTGAGCATGTGTAGTGTGTGGCTCTTTCAAAATGACTGAGGAAGTAGAGCAATGAATCCACATTGAATTTTGCATTAAGCTTGAACATTCCTCCGTGGAAACTATTTCAGTGACTCAGAAGGCTGCAGCTATGGGCAACTGGTGATTGGCAGCTTCATCACAACAACGCACCCAATCGTGCACCGTGTCTTGTGCCGAGTGTTTTGGTGAAACATCACATCACCCAGGTGACTCAGCCCCTCTACAGCCCAGGCTTGGTGCCCTATGACTTCTGGCTGTTCCCAAAACTAAAATCACCTTTGAAACAGAAGAGATTTGACTGTTGATGACGTTCAAGAACATATGATGGGGCAGGTGATGGTGAGTGGGAGAAATGTGTGAGGTTTTAAGGTGCCTACTTTGAAGGGTACTGAGGTGTCATTGTCTTCTACACAATGTTTCTTATATCTTGTATCTTCTTCAGTCAGTGCCTCTGTTTTTCACATTACATGGCTGGATACCTTCTGACAGACCTCGTATCTTACATAATAATAAAAGAATCAATTCACCAAGAAAACATTACAGTCCTAAATGAGTGTGTAAGTAACAATGACATCAAAATACATGAAGCAAAAACTGACAGAACGCAAAAGAGAAAGACACAAATCCACAATTACAGTTGGGGTCTTTAACAGTCCTATCACAACAATCTATAGAACTAGTAAAAAGAAAATAAAAAGGATTATAGAAGGACCAAATAGCATCAACCAACTAGATCTCACTGACATTTATTTGTAGGGCACTATAACTACAGCCAAACATACATTTTTTTCAGGTGCACATGGGACATTCACCAACATAGACCATGTCCTGGGTCATAAAACAAACCTTAAAAAATTAAAAAGAATTTGAAAAACATACAATGTATGTGCTTTGGCCATAATGGAATTAAAGTAGATATCACAAACAGAAAGATAATAAGAAAATTCAAACCTTTGGAAATTAAACAATATATGTCTAAATGTAATCATTGGGTCAGAAAGGAAATCTCAAGGGAAATTAGAAAATATTTTGAACTGAATGAATGAAAATAAAGACATAAAATTGATGGAGTGTAGAGTAGTTCTTAGAGTGAAATTTATAGTATTAAATGCTTATATTAGAGAATAAGAGAAATCTCAAGTGACCTATGCTTCTACCTTAAGAAACTAGAAAAACAAGTGCAAATTAAACTTAGCAAACAGAAGGAAAGAAATAATAACGATAAGAGCATAAATCAATGAAGTTGAGAACAGAATAAATTAGTGAAATCAAAAGCCTGCCCTTCAAGAAAATCAGTAAAATAAATCTCTGGCAAAACTGACAAGAAAAGAGAGAAAACACAAATTACTAATGTTATAGAATGAAAGACTCTGTAAACATTAAAAGGATAATAAGATAATATTATGAACAACTTTACTTACATAATTTTGACAACTTAAGTGAAATGCATAAATTATTTTTAAAATATATTTTATTGATTATGCTATTACAGTCGTCCTATTTCCCCGCTTTCATTCCCCTCCACCCTGCACACCCCCCACCCCCCCTTTAGTTCATGTCCATGTGTCATAAGTTCTTTGGCTTCTACATTTCCCATACAATTCTTGCCCTCCCCCTGTCTATTTCTACCTACTGTCTATGCTACTTATTTTCTGTACCTTCTTCCCACATCTTCTCCTCCCTGTTGCTAACCCTCCATATGATCTCCATTTCTGTGGCTCTGCTCCTGTTCTAGCTGTCCACTTAGTTTGCTTTTGTTTTAGGTGTGGTTGTTAATAACTGTGAGTTTGCTGTCATTTTACTATACATGTTTTTTATTTTCTTTTTCTTAGATAAGTCCCTTTAACATTTCATATAATAAGGACTTGGTGATGATGAACTCTTAACTTGACCTTTATCTGCTCTTTCATTCTAAATGAAAGCTTTGCTGGATAGAGCAATCTTGGATGTAGGTCCTTCCCTTTCATGACTTGGAATACTTCTTTCTAGCCCCTTCTTGCTTGTCAGCTTTCTTTTGAGAAATCAGCTGACAGTCTGATGGGAACTCCTTTGTAGGTTATTGTCTCCTTATCTCTTGCTGCTTCTAGGATTCTCTTCTTCATTTTAATCTTGGCTAATGTAATTATGATGTGCCTTGGTGTGTACCTCCTTGGGCCCAAGTTCTTTGGGACTCTTCGAGCTTCCTGGACTTCCTAGAAGTGTATTTCCTTTGCCAGATTGTGGAAATTCTCCTTTATTATTTGTTCAAATAAGTTTTCCACTTGTTGCTCTTCCTCTTCTTCTTCTGGTACCCCTATAATTCAGATGTTGGAATGTTTAAAGATGTCCTGGACATTCATAAGCCTCTCATCATTTTTTTGAACTCTTGTTTCTTCATTCTTTTCTGTTTGGTTGTTTCTTTCTTCCTTCTGGTCCACTCCATTGGTTTGAGGCCCAGTTTCCTTTCCATCACTATTGGTTCCCTGTGCATTTTCCTTCATTTCAATTAGCATAGCCTTAATTTTTTCATCTAATTTGTGACCAAATTCAACCAATTCTGTGAGCATCCTGATCACCAGTGCTTTGAACTGTATGTCTGTTAGGTTGCCCATCTCTTGGTCACTTAGTTGTATTTGCTCTGGAGTTTGATCTGTTCTTTCATTTGGGCCATTTTTTTTTGTCATGTCCTGCCTGTTATGTATGAGGTGTTCACCAGGGCAGGACAACCCAGTTGCTGGGTTGTGACACTGTATGTGGGGGAGGGGTCGGAGAGGGCACAATGGTGCTTGCTCTGCTCTCTGTTGGATTTCAGTCCCTTCTGCCTCTTCCCCCCAAGCAAGCAAATTGGGCCTTTTTGGTGCTGATTCCCATGTGCGTGGGTTTGCGCATATTCTAGGCCCCTGTGGGTCTCTCCAACAAACTCTCCTGTGAGTCTGGGAGTTTCTTCCTGTGCCTCAACCCCCACACGTGTTTTCAATTGGTGTTTTGAGGCTTTATTTCCTGGTGCTGGGACCCTGTGTTGCAAGGTCTGTTTCGCTCCCCAGTTTGGCCTGGTTTATCTGAGAATGTGGGACTACCGCCTGGTCAACCAGCCACCTTGTGTACAGTACCTTGCTTCACAGTCGTTGCCTTGCTGGGTCTGCCTATTGCCACCCCGAGCAACAGGGTGTGCTAAATTGTTGTCCTTATTTTGGTTGTGCAAGGAGGCACAGTGTATCTACCTACGCCTCCATCTTGGCCAGAAGTCTGAAATGCATAAATTCGTGAAAGCCACAAACTACCCAAATTCCCCAAAGATGAAACAGATAATCTAAACAATCCTATAACTATTTAAGCAATTTGAATTTTTAAAAGCTTCCCACAAAAATAAATCTCCAGGACCAGATAGCCATTGTTGGCCAGTTCCATGAAATATTTCAAGTAACACCAGCCCTGACCTGTGTGCCTCAGTTGGTTGGGCATTGTCCCCCAAAGCAAAAGGTGGGTAGCTTGATTCCCAGTCAGGGCACATGCCTGGGTTGCAGGTTTGGTCCCAGTCTGGGCATGGAAGCAGCTAACGGATGTTTCTCTCCCTCTCTTTCACCCCCCCTTCCCCTCTTTCTAAAGGTAAATAAATAAAATCTTAAAATAAAAAGAACACCAATTCTACACAATGTCTCTAGAAAAAGAGAGAGAGCTCTTCCCAACTCATTTCATGAAGATTGGACAAAGAAAGTGCAAAAATAGAAAAACATTGATCAGTATCACCCTAAGGACAAGATGCAAAATCCCCCAACAAAATATTAGCAAATTGAGTCTAGCAACATATAAAAAGAACTATATAGCTTGTGAAAACAGAGTTTATCCCAGGATGCAAGGCTGGTTCAATATTTGAAAAATAAAACAATATCATCTACCACATTCACAGTCTAATGAAAAAAATAATTATCTTAATTCATGCAGAAAAACATTTGACAAAATTCAACATCCACTTATAAAATCTCAGTGAACTAGAGAAAGAACAGAACTTCCTCAGCCTGATAAAGGACATTTATGAAAAACCCATCATATTTAATGGTGAAAGACTGACTATTCTCTCATAAAATTGGGGACAAGTAAAATGTCATCACTCTTATTCAGCATTGTGCTGAACGTCCTAGCCAGTACAGCAAGACAAAAATAAATAGAAGACACACAGATTGGAGAGGAAGAAATAAAATTGTCCCTGTTTGCAGATAACGTGATTGTATAAGAAATTTTGTAAATTTCAAGAAACCTACCAAAAAAACCCTCCTAAAATTAATAAGTGAGTTTTGCAAAGTTGCAAGCTACAATGGTCAACACTACAAGAATCAGTCATATTTTGCCCCGACCAGTGTGGCTCAGTAGGTTAGGTGTCATCCCATGAATTAAAAGATTGCTGGTTCCATTCCCAACCTGGGTTGAGGTTGGGGTGTGTACAAGAAGCAACCAACAATGTTTCTCTCTCACGTTAATGTTTCTCTCCCTCTCTTTCTCCCTCTCTTCTCCTCTCTCTAAAAATAAATAAATAAAATTTTAATTTAAAAAATCAATCATATTTTTATATACTAGCAATGTATAATTAAAACAAAAAATTTTAAATAGGTAAAATGCAAAAGCTACATATAATTTTACAAATAAAAACCTGAGTGAATGTATAGCAATAGAATCCAATAATATTTTAAAGAAATTAAGTGATTACTGAGTATAATAAATATAAAATATATAGTATCCTATACAAAAATATATGTCATAACCTAAGTAGGTTTATCCCAGGAATGAACAGATGGTTTTTATTATTTTAAAAAAAACTTTGTTTATTTATTTAGAGAGAGGAGAAGGGAGGGAGAAAGAAAGGGAGAGAAACATCAGTGTGAGAGAGAAACATTGATCAGTTGTCTTTCACACCCACCCCAACCCAGGACCGAACCCTCAACCCAGGCATGTGCTCTGACCAGGAATTGAACTGGTGACCTTTTGGTTTGTGGGACGATGCCCAACCAGTTGAGTCACACAGGTCAGGGCAGAACAGATTATTCACTTTGATACATTAATAAATGTGACTTGTCTTACTGTAGATTAAAGGAAAAAATGCTCATTTAATGGGCGCAGAAAAAGTATTTGATAACATTCAATACCATGAAAAAAACTCTAGCAAACTTGGAGTAGAGAAAACCTCCATAAAGAAAAAAAGTTATTTTGTATACATAATTGTGTATATACAAAATATGGAAATATCTACAAATAAATTATGAGAAAGTTCCTTATGTATTCTAGACACAAGTCACTTGCCAGATAAATGATTTGCATATATTTTCTTCAATATTTGGCTGCTCTTTTTCTTTTCTTTTTTTTTTTTTTTTATCTTTAGAGGGGAAGGGAAGGAGAGAGGGAGAGAAACATCAATGTATGGTTGCCTTTTGTGCGGCCCCTGCTGGGAACTGGCCTGCAGGGAACTGGTCTGCAACCCAGGCATGTGCCCTGACTGGGAATCGAACTGCGATTTGTCTGGTTCCCAGGCCGGCGCTCAATCCACTGAGCTATACCAGCCAAGGCTGGCTGCTCTTTTTATTCTCTTAACAGTGTGTTTTCCAGAGCAAGAGTTTTTCATTTCAATGAGATCCAGTTACCATTGTTTTTAGTGGATCACCTTTTTGGTGTCCTATCTAATAAATCTCACTTAACCCCAGGTTACAAAGATTTTCTTAATATTTTCTTCTAACAGTTTTATAGTTTTACATTTAGAGCTACGATTCATATTGAATGGAGGGAAAATATTTACCACATAATTTACAACTGGTAAAGGGCTCACATCCAGAATACCTAAAGATCCTACAACTTGCTAAATACAAAATTAATATACAGAAATCAACTGTATTTCTGTAAACTATTAAAAGAAAGTAAATTTAAAAAAATACAACATACACAATTTTAAAATGTCAAGTAGCTAGGAATGTTTACTCAAAGTTGTGACAGACTACTACAGAGTGAAGTATACGAGGTCTGTCTGGAAAAAGTCCAGCCACTGTTAATATAATGAGAACAGTTTGTATGACATCAATGTAGCCAAGGAGAGGGGACTGGAATGCACATGCGTGAACAACGACAACTTCACTGTATAGTCAGTGGGGCAGTAGATGCTGTTGAGTGAGCATGTGTACTGTGTGGCTCTTTCAAAATGACTGAGGAAGTAGAGCAATGAATCTACATCAAATTTTGCATTAAGCCTGAACATTCCTACACAGAAACTATTTGGATGATTCAGAAGGCTTTTGGGGGGCGATGCAACGAGTGCAGCACAAATACAAGTGTGGCATAAATGCTTCAAAGATGGTGGAGAATCTGTTGAAAGTGATCCATATTCTAGAAGGTCTGCAACAAGCAGAACCCCTGGGAATGTTGAACATGTACAGGCTGCAGTCAACGAAGACCAACGACTTAGAGTGTGAGAACCAGAAGCTGATCTGGGGATTCCAAAAACTACTGTGTCTGAGATTTTGATGCAGGATCTTGGCATGAAACATGTGGTGGCAAAATTTGCTCTGTGGCTTCTGCCACTAGGGCTGAAGGAACTTCATGCTGCAGGCGGGAAAACTGTGTGAGGCCCCAAGGTGCCTACTTTGAAGAGGACTGAGGCGGCATTGTACTTTGTACAGTGTTTCTTGTGCTTTAAATCTTCTTCAATGAATGTCTCTATTTTTCACATTACATGGCTGGATACTTTCTGGGCAGGCCTCATAAATATTAAGGGAAATTAAAGAGTTCTCCTCCAAAGGGTGTGGCACAGCATATCCATGAATTTTTAAACTTTTTAAAAAAGATTTTACAGAGGATTGAGCACGGGCCTGTGAAGCAAAGTGTTGCCAGTTCGAGTCCCAGTCAAGGCACATGCCTAGGTTGCAGGCCAGGTTCCCAGAAGGGGATGCATGAGAGGCAACACCACACATGGATGTTTCTCTCCCACTCTTTCGCCTTCCCTTCCCCTTTCTCTAAAATATAAATAAATAAAATATATTTATTTTAAGATTTTATTTATTTATCTTTTAGAGGGGAAGGAGAGAGGGAGAGAAATGTCAATGTATGGTTGCCTTTCATGCTTCCTCTGCTGGGAACTGGCCTGCTGGGAACTGGCCTGCAGGGAACCGGCCTGCAACCCAGGCGTGTGCTCTGACTGGGAATTGAACCGTGAATGTCTGGTTTGCAGGCCTGTGCTCAATCCAGTGAGCTACACCAGCCAGGGCTAATAAAAATTTTTTTTAAGATTTTATTTATTGTCCTTGCTGGCGTAGCTTAGTTGCTTGGAGCATTACCCTATAAATCAAAAGGTTGTGGGTTCAATTCCTGGTCGGGGCATAAATAGGAGGTAACCTGCTAATGTTTCTGATACCAACACACTGAGCCACACTGGTCAGGGCACCATATCCATGAATTTTAAAAATTGATATTGTAAACATCTGAAATTTCCCTAAATTGATATATAAATCAGTGCATTCATAACCAAAACCCAAACAGGTTTTTTCCATACTTCTTGACAAACTAATTCTGAACGATACAGGTCGGGTGTGTATGAAAAGGCAACTTCTCTCTCTCTCCCTCTCTCTCTCAAAGCAATGAAAAAATGTCCTTGGGTGAAGATTTAAAAAAAAGGTTTAAAAAGTGTCATACAAGTCTAAATAAGCATTCTAACTGATGTGATGTCTTCACTTATGTTTAAAGATGTAACATCTTTTGGAAGTAAATATGGAACTTTTATGTCATCCTTTAAATGGTACATAAAGTACAACTATAGACACATGAGAACAAGAGCTCATTACTGAGAATGGTGAACATGCAGCAAGGACGTGCTTGCTGGTGGGTATTTTCTATCCTACTTTCAACAAATCTTGACTATTCCAGTTCTAAATTGGTGGATAGGTAGGAAGGCATAGAGACTTGTCATGGTTCTGTAGCCTGAATGAAATAACGCTCTATGACCATCGCTGTTTCTGAGCCGGGCTGTCTCTTGTCCTCCGAGAACTCTTCCTCAGGGTAACACTTTCCCTGATGACAGTTGAGCAGAAAATAGGCAAGGTCACTGAACAACTGCCATGAAAAATAAGCCCATGAAAAGGTGCTCAGCACCTTGGCCATTGGAGAAATGCAAATCCGAACCACAGTAAGGGGCTACTCCCGGTAGGTGGCTGTGATTGGGAAGGGAGGTGGTAGGGAGTGAGGATGCAGAGAACTGGGAACCCTCATGCACTGCAGGTTCGAAAGTAAAACGTGCTGCTGCTCTGGAAAACAGCCTGGCAGTTCCTGAAATGGTTAAACAGAGTCACCCTTTGATCCAGCAATTCTGCTCCCAGGTATGTACCCGAGAGAAATGAAAACGTAAGTGAACACAAAAACCTGCACATGGTTGCTCATTGAGCATTATCCATAATAGCCAAGAAGGAGAAACAACCCAAATCCTCATTTACTAGCTCATAAACGAGTAAATGAAATGTTATATATTCCCACAGTGGAATATGATCAATCCATAAAAAAAAATGAAGTCAGATAAAAGGTCACGTGTTATATGATTCCATTTATATGAAATGTCTCGAGTAGGCAAATCCAGAGACAGAAAGATTAGTGGTTGCCTGGGGCAGAGAAGCTGAGGGAGTGGAGGGTGACTGCTGAGGGGGTGTGGCCTTCCTTCTGGGGTCTGAAAGGTTTTAAAGTTGATTGTGGTAATGACTGCACGGCTCTGAATACGCTGAAAGTCACTGAATGGCACAATTCACTTTAAACGGGTGAATTGTATGGTATGTGAATTATATTTCAATAAAGCTTTACAAACTCTGTCATTCCATTGTGCTATTTAACATTTCTGAACCCCACTCAGACCAAATTAACCCAGTTTTTAACGCCAGACTTCATACCTTAACAGAAACACTGTATGGATAAGAGAAAAATACAACAAACTTCTTTAGATATTAGTGCCTTGATGAAAGAAGGCTCCAGCGATGCCTCGCTGGCACCAGTGTGCATGTACGAGTTTGTGCCCTTACGTGGCATCCTGGGGCAGTGCGTCCTAGGGTGACTGGGAATGGATAAAGTTGCTGTGTGTGTAGGTGGTTGAAAGACAATTTTAAGCGGGAAGGTGGGAAAAGAAAACTCGAATGAAATCTCCACCACAGGTACATTCTCAGGTAGGTCGATTTTAGGGAAAAGGTCGAGGGTCTGGAAACTGATTCCCTTAAAACTATGCATGTCTGAATTTCCCTCGGAAAGACTTAATGTGCTGCAGTTGGAAGTCCTGGGTTGTAGTTCAAAAGGCTTGTCCTTCAAGGCCACATTTCTGCTATGAAGTGCTAACGCTTCCCTGCAGCAAAAGCCAACAGTTCGAGTCCGACTCCTACATTTAGCTGAGTCAGCCTCCTCAAGGCGATAAGCCCCGGATGCTTCAGCCTCGTGGTCTAATTTTAATGTGGGAAAGGTGGAAGGAAGGACCACATTGGTTAATATATCAGATTATAATTCCACAGTGCTAAAGATCTATTTTAGCAAGCACCCCAGCGATTCTGCAGCCAGTGGCCATGGTCAATACTGCCCAGTACTGTGAAGAAGAGAAATAATGCTGAGGAAAGAACAGAGAGGACAGTGTCATCAGGATGGGCAGTCTGGTGGCATGGTGGGACCAGAAGCCAGCCTGAGTGGCTTGGAGACTGATCTGGGGCCAGAAAGCACCGACAACACTCAGGAAGCTCGGCTGCAGAGACGGCAGGTGGCAAATAGCGAGAGGTAGACCTCAGAGCTGAGGGGGCTTTGTTTCCAGGATCAGGGAAACTAGATATCTGTGGGGTGACGAGAAGGATTCAGGAAGAGGAGGTGGGAGGGAGTTGAGGAGCCTGGGAAGTCGTTGGGGAAAGGAGGAAGGGACAGGAGAGGTCAGCGCTGACTTGCGGGAGGGCACTTCCTCTAAGGCACAGAAAAGCAGCCCAGGCTCTGGAGAGATCTGTGCTGGGTGCGGGGCTCAGGCCACCTGAACTCTGTGTGTCTGGGGTTCTGATGGCAGGATGAGGTGTGAGTGGCTGAGAAAGAAGAGAAAAGCAGTGGGGCTCCAGGACCACAGCGCAGGCTGGAGAATCAGCTGCGGGCACTGGCATCCCGAGTCAGTGAGAGGGGACTCTGGTCAGCCAAGCCTGGGGGCCTGGGGCTGGGGCCGCTGGGCTCAGCCACAGGGATCTGGAAGACCCTGCTCCCCTGTTCCTCTGGCTGGGGGGGTGCCACGAGGCGAGTAGAGGCGGGGGCTTCTCAGGGTTGGAGAACTGAGAAATGTGGGTCAAGTTCCAGGAGAGAGAGGGTCAGTGGTGAAATCTGAGGTCCTGGCCTAGAAAGAGAAAAGTAAAACGTGGGCAGAGGGGTGGGCTTCGAAGAGAGGCTACCCACCACGGAGATCAGGAAGATGGTGCTGAGCAGGTTGAGCAGGACTGAGTGGGAAAATGAGGGGGCTGGAGAGTTGAACCGGGAAGATGCCAAAAGTACCCTGAATTGTACAACACAGGAGCCTCACCGGGCCTTGTGTGCTTAATCCACAGCAGCCGCGCTGTGGGTGGGACACACACCCTGGGTTCCGAACACGGTATAAATGCTGTTAAACACCTCAATAATAATGTTTATATTGATTGCTTGTGTAAATGATTTAGGGGTATATCGGATTGAATAAAATATATTATTAAAATCAATTTCGCCTGTTTATGTTTTTGACATGGCTACAGGAAAAGTTTAAATTACATATGAGACTTGCATAATATTCCCAGTGCATGTCCCCTCCCAGGGACATGGATTGGTCCTCTCATGCCTGCGACCCCAGCCCCTGGGACAGGGACCTGCACAGAGGCCTCACTGAATGGTGCATGTGCGTGCGTGCGTGCGTGCGTGCGTGTATGAACTGATGGGTAAGTAAATTTGTGAATGAATGAATGAATGGAAGGATGAGGACTATGTATGGTATTCAAGGGCTTGGTCAGCTTCTTCTAAATTGTTGAGGATTCTGTATAAGTAAATAAATGAATGAAAGGAAAACAGAGGTAGTCACAACTGAGGAAAGCTCACCAAGGTTTTGACATATGGAGTTTCAAAGAGCATTTTATGGGGCCTTACTTAATATAAGGGCCCAAGAACCTGGACCCTTGCCTCACCGCTTTATTTTCCTTTTTAAAAAGTCTTCCTTAGCACTTTTTACTATATGCCAGGGACTGTCCTGGGCATTTTGCATGTTGTAACACTTAAACTTCACATCATCCTATGAAGCAGGCACTCTTGTTATCCTGTAGAAAGTTCTCAATGAAACTTGCTTACTGGAAGCAACTGTAAGTAACCCCCCAACTTCACCCAAAATGATACCCAGACACACCACAACTACATAGACAAACACAACAGCCTAATAGCCCTGCCTCTTCCTCCCCCACCCCTGCGCCCTCCATCTTCCCCCGCCACCCCCATCCCCTACGCTGCCATCCTCGGGCCAGGCCCATGCCACCTCCTTCCTCCCTGGCCCAGGAGGCTCTTTTCCATGACCTGGGGTTGGACCGCCCTGCCTTCCTGGGCAGGCTCGAGGAAAGTGAGTGTTGGAGTCATCCAAGACTTTCCAACTGAGCAAATGTTTTAATTGTCAGTCTGGCAGTTGCTTGTAAGGTGACTACAGGGGTACAGAACGGGGGGCTTTGCAGACACCACCTTGGCCAGTGCCCAGGAGCTGCCTCGACCCTACCCACCCGGGACTCCGTCACAACCTCCGATCCCTCCAGTGACAGAGCGGCCCTGAGTGTCTACCCACCGGGAGCAACCCTTGCCCAGAATCTCCACCTTCTGGGCTAAACGCACAATGGAACACAAAGAAGGAACCAACAGGCCATCTTCCTTTCTTTCCCTCTCTCATTAAATTGTGAATAATAATGCATTTACTTATTCTCCCACTTAAAGAGCGGTTTAAATCCTTTGAAGAATCTTGCAGGGTAGCTTGGCTAGGCAGCAGGCAGGGCAGTCCAGGGCCTCTGGCGGCGGGGCCAGGGTCTTCCACTCGCCTGTCTTTTGGTCCAGCAAGTAGGCATTGGGATTGATGGTGTAGTCCTTTGTGTGGACCTCGTTGGTTGTGGTGATACCCCCACACACAAACACTTTGTTGTCTCCAATGGAGCATATAGCATGGGACACATCTAAGGGGCAGTTGTTGGGCAAGAGAGGCACTGAGGTGGTTGTCTTGTTGGCCTTTATCTTCTGCAGGTTGATTTCCACGCTCTGCCGGTGGCTGTGCACGCAGAGGTTGTTGCCCTGATCGAAAGACAGCAGGGGCCGGTGGTTGAACTCGATGGGGAAGGTGATACACTGGACCACGTCCCCTGTGTGGGTGTCAAAGCAGTCCACCACCCCGACCCGAGAAATGTAGCCCTTCACTAAGCACCGCCCAGTGACAATGTACAAGTTCCTGTCACCCTTGGTGATCACGGCTGTGCCATCCATAGGAATGCTCATCTTCCCTGCCAGGTGCCAGGCTTCCTTGCGCTCATCGTAGCGATAGATGTTAGAGACATACCGCCGTGGGGCAATGCTGCCACCCACGGAATACACTGTCCCCCCACAGGTCACCATGGTGTGAAAGACAAGCCCGATTGGCAGGTCGGGCAACTTGGTCCAGGAGTTGTCATCCATGTCATAGCGCCAAGCTGTCTTCAGCCCTGAAATCTGCTCAGTGGTGCCACCAGAAATGTAGATGTAGCGACCAGCAGAGGTGGCGCTCAGGGCTGCTGCCCGGTAGGGCATCTCCGAGAGCTTCAACCACAGGTTCTCCTGTATGATATAGGCAAACACTCCATCGTTGAACTTGCCGTGGGCCTTCTGGCCACCTAGGATGATCACGGAGTCGAGCAGGGCCCCTCGCCTCTGATAGCTCAGCAGGCTGCTCGGCTTCTCCTGCTTGCGGTCCACAAGGACACTCTCAATCATGGTTGCGTGTGCAGAGCTGTTCTCTATGCCCATCAGCTTGTTGCTGGCAAACGCCAGTGTCTTGTTGGAGACGGCGTTCAGATTGATGTAATTGAAGAACTTTTTGAAATACTTCTCCCGCTCATCCTTTCGGAAGTACACCCAGTTGATGAGTGCGCTGAGAGCCTGGTCCTCGTTGAGCACGTGCAAGTTTTCATCCCGGAGCAGGCGGCCGAAGATGATAGGTGGGCAGCGCATGAAGTGCACGGAGCCCTCGGGACTGGCCCAGTAGTGGAAGTTGTCACGGATGCCGGAGTAGGCCAAGTCTGACACCTCTTTGAGCTCAAACAACTCGGCCAAGAAGAGGTAGTGCAAGCAGTTGGCACGGCGGATGGACTTAATCAGAAAGTCACTGCAGTGGATTCGAAGGCGTGGTATGTTGAAATACTGGGCCCCCCGAAGGAGTTCCTCCACGTTCTGCTCTGAGATCACCACCTTGCCGCTGTAGAAGTAGTCCAGGAGCTGCTCCACGGTGGCTGGGCTCAGGTAGTTGGGGTCAATGGTGATGAAGAGCTCACTGGTGGTCTTCATGTCGTTGCAGAAGATGAGGCTCTTCACCAGGGGAGAGACGGCAGCCAGCACATTTTGATGTGCAAAGAAGACATGGTGATCTACAGTCAGGGCCATGTCCCAGTACTCTTTGCGTTTCCTCTGTTTGTTCAGGTTCTGCAGCATGAAGCTGTTATAGTTTTTCTCAGTGAATTCCAATTTCATGGTGCTTCTTGCTGGCTGAGGCGGAAGATCAGCAGCAGGTACTGGAGAACAAACCTCCTCAGGCCTTTGGGATTCAAATTGATGGTTGTTTGCAGAGCAGTTGATCAGGGAGGCATGGGTGTGGGAGAGAGGATGATGTCATAGAGTAGATGAGGTCATCACAATGCAGGTCCCCAGCAGGCCCTTCTCAAGGCACAGGCCCTTTCTCCCCTTTTATGGCTCCAGCCTGCCAAGGCCAGATACCCTACCAGGACCTAGTGCTCAGGGTCCAGAGCTCAGGAGGAAGCCCAGAGATAAGTTGCAACGCCTGTCTAGGACCTTCAAGCCTCAGTTCAAGGCTGCTTCTGGGATATAAGAGCCACTTTGGGTGAGGGTAGAATATGAAGGGGTGAGGGAGGTTGGGGGAAGAATTATTAGGTTCTCTAGACAAATCCTCCCATTGTCTAGAGGTGGAAAGCTGAGGCCCAGATAAGAGAGGAGACTTGCCCAAAATCACCTAGCCAGGTGGAGGCAGAGCAGGACCTAGAACCCAAGTTTTCTGTAACTCGGGCCCCTTTCTACTCTTCTAGGAAGCTCTTAACTACCCCCCTAGTCTCTGATTCTTAGGCTTCAAAGTACCTTCCTCTGCCCAGGCTCCTGGGCATCGGAGAAGAAAAGCTCTGTCCTTTGGCTCTGTCCTTTGTGGCCACAGATACCGTTCTTTCAAATAGAGGAAGAAGCGGAGGCCACTGACTGGATGCAGGAGTTAGCCAGGCACCGGGGGGATGGGAGGGCCTCTGATGCCCTCATTATTTCAGTTCCTCAGAAAACTGGGACATTTGCCCCACATTTCCGAGCTTCTAGTTGTGAAATGTTGGGGGCTGTAGTGCGTCAGCTCTCTCCATCAGGTGTGGACTTGGACAGGTTTCCCATTCTCTCTAAGCCTCAGTTTCTTCCTCTGTGAGATGGGAATGGTAGTACCTGCTTCAAAGAGCATTGAGAGTTTAAATGAGAAACTTATTTAAATGAGTGTTAAGCACGATGTTTGGCTTGTAGCAAACGTTCAATAAATGCTACCTGTCGTTATTTTAGTAGTACTGCATCAGAGCACCAAGCGCTGGGATTCCTGGCTGCTTCCTTCGTAAACACTTGTCGGGAAGCCTGGAATGCGCGGGGCCCTTTGGGCAGGCTCCGAGCCTCCTGCGGCCACACGGTGGGGCCAGAGAGTCATCTCCTACCGGGTGCACCCCTCTGCGGGCTGCGAAGAGCCGTGGGGTTCCCCCTCTTCCGCCGGGCTGCCACGCGCCTGCGTCCCCGTCCTCACTCTGCCACCCCTCGGCCAGAGGCTGCGGGGTAGATCCACTGGCTACGACCCTGGAATACAAACGGCAGGGCCTCTTTACGATCACCACAAACACACCTTTGTCCACTTCACAGAAGGGGTACTGGGCCCCAGACAGACAGGGTGTGCTTGGGGACAGACAGAGAGGAGCCGGCTCGGATCCCGGCGTCTCCCTCCCCGCCCCTCCAGTGCCCCGCCTGGCGAGGTGCGGCAGCCTCCGCCAGCTCCGAACCCCTGCCTCCGGGCTGATGTGGGGTGCCTGTGGCATCTCTGCCAAGGAGGGATTAAGTGACAGCCAGAGCCTCCTGCGGGTCCCATCTGGACCAGCCTTGGGGAGCTCCCAGGAAGGGGCTCAACACGCAGGCCCTAGCGGCGTTGCCAGATGCAGAGGGCACCTGGGCTCGCGCTTCCCTCACCCCCGATCTCCTCCAAGCCCCAAGCTCCTCCCTAAGCCCCAGTCCCGACCCTCAGCGAGTCCTTAGTGCCCCAACTAGGGAAACTCAGTGTCACCGGGAGCCGTGGGAATGTGAACAGGTCAGCTCTTTTTCTCCCTGGATTACTCAGATTCCCAATATTATTCACTGTTTCTCCCTCACCCTTTCATCCCAGACCTGGCTTTTTCTTTATTTTGGCATTTGATAATTTGAAAATTATTTTAAAATACTTACCTTTTAATTCTGCATTCGTTTACCTTAATCCTCAGTCTCCTGACATACCTATCTGCGCAAGGCTGAGAACTTGTTTTCCCAATGGGAAGGCTTAGATTTCAGCCCCTCTGCCCCAGACTAGCTGTGTGCGCCTTAGGCCGTTCCTCCTGGCTCCCTTCTCTCCGTGTGAGAACGTTTGAGCTCTAATTGTTTCTCCAGCTCTGATCTACAAGAGGGGGCAGCGACTTGGGTGGAGGATGAGGCCTCTTGGTGTTGATACCAAACATTTGCTCACTCCCACTGGCCTCCAGGCCTGCGCTTATGAGAGGCTGGCAGACCTCACTTCCTGGGGCATTTGTACCCAGGAGTAGGGGTTGGGTAGGTCAGGTCCTGCTGCTTCGCCTGCTCCTTTGCCCCCACACCCTGCAGCCCTGGGGGCATTTTGGTGGAGGAGGTGTTTGTGCTTCTTTGCTTTTATTTCAGGCCCCCTGAACAGGGCAGGAAGGTCTCTCATCAGATGCTTCCATCCACTTAAGAAAGTTGGGGTGTATCATGGAGGCCTGAAATGAGCCAATAGACCTAATTAATTCCATGTGCCAGACCTTGTATGGCTGGACCAACTGGGGCCCCAGAGAAAACAGGGGCCTCGATCAACTCGAAGTGACCAGAACTAAGCTTAGAGCTAGGGCTCCTGACTCCTTCAGCTGCCCTCTGGCTACAAAGGAGAGCTGGAATCTTGCTTCTTCTCTGCTTTTGTTGAACTTGTCGTCTTGAAGAAATCCATTGAAAAAATGAGATTAGTGCCCCCTGCTCCGTCAGCTTTGCCGTCTGGCTTTTCTTCAGTCCGAAAGCTCCTCCGGTCTGCTTTCTCCTCACTCCAGCCCACTGAGGAAACAGACGCCAGAGGCTGGTCGCATGCCAGCATCTACCACCTGGTTCTATGACCAGGGTGGCGGGCCACTAGGAAGTTCAATAACTGGCCATAAGTCCCTGTTGCTCACGGTGGCTGCCCGCCCAGGTGTAGCCTGAAAAGAGCTTCAGCCCAAGCCTGTCGTCCAACCTCAGCATCCTGCCTAGCTCAGCATTTTCTGTTCATGAAGATCCTTAGGGGAGGATACCTAATATTTTAATTATCTGGGGACCGTCAGTTGATATATCCATTTGTTGGGAAACCCTGAAGAAAATGAGGTGTGTGTTTCAGGGATACACAGATCAGACCTGGAAGTAGAAAACTCAGGAGCAGTCTTTCAGAATCTCTACCTCTTTTGTACCTTTAACTACAGGCTTCCTCACTTCTATATACAATGTTTTCAACTCATAACTTGACTTGCATATAGCTTTGGCTTGCCGTGCCCTAATTCAAACTCATGGCATCCTTATTTTTTCAGTTCTACTGGTAAATTCTCCCATGTTTCTTAGCTCAAATTCCTGGCCGATGGCCAGCCCAGAGATTGGCAGCTCTTGGATCACATGTCCACTCCAGTCCAATCAGCTGTGTGTGGGTAGGTCAGAGGGTTCACGGCAGAGCTGCCTGAGGAGCACAGTCCTCAGGGGAGAGGTTGGAGGTAGACACTTGAATGGCAGGAACTCAGAGTTATGGATTACCTTAGCCGCTGATTCAGAATCAGGCATGAATCACAGGGGAGGAAAATATTACACAAAAGGAAAAGATTTTATTGTCTTCGTCCATATGCCTGGGTGAAACGAAGGGCACAGCATGAGACTGTGCTCACAGTGCTGCAGAGACCTTCAGGAAACGTGTTTCAAGGATGGGTCTGGTCAGACTCCAGCCTTTATGCAGGCAGCTCCCTAGTGCCTGCCCGGCTGTCTCACCACCTACGGGTGCCGTGGTCTCAGGGATACTCAGCTTGGCATCTGGGTTGGTCCCTCTCCCATGGCCCACATGAAGTCATTATTCAGGGGAACTTTGTGTAGTTTGAGGCAAAATGCAGAGCCACATCAGCGACTCTAAGCCCCCGCATGGGAATCTCCCAGGAACACTGGGGCCCGCCACACATTCCAGGCCGGAGCAGCAGCGCAGCTGCAGCCACAGCTGCCAGGAACAGCCTGGGCTCCCGCCCTGTGACGGGGAGGCCAGCGGCTGGAGGGTTTCCTCTGGGGGCCCTGAGTGAGCTCACCCTCACCCGGACGCTCACTGACTTCATCCATCCAAGGCCGCTTGGCCAAGAGCCCAGGCAGGGTGAGGGGCTCCCTCTCCCACAATGGGCCCTGCGCCACCTAGCAGACTTGGGGGAGGGGTGAGTTTCAGGCCTGGCCCAGCTCCCTGGGAATTGAGGGGTACATACTGAGCTATGAAATGCCAGGGGGGGGTTAAGAAAAAAAGATGGGGGGTCAAGGGTGGTGACGGTAGCAGTACTTTGCTATGTAAAGGTAGAAAAACGGGGGCAGTGCTGGAGGATTGAGCAAAAAAAAGAAAGAGAAAGAACTCATGGACGCGAACAACTGTGGTGACTGCCAAGGGGAGGGGGCGTAGGGGGAGGTAGAGGAGAGTTTGAGGGGGATGAATGGTGATGGACTGAGACTTGACTGGGGGGGACACCCAATACAGTGTACCCATGATGTGTTGCAGTACTGTGCACCCGAAACCTGTGTAATTTTGTTAACCAGTGTCACCCCACTAAATTCAATGAAAAAGAAAATAATAAAATGAGGTGGCATACAAAAAAAAGAAAAACGGGAGGAAGTAAAGCTTTTTTCTTCACTTGTTTTTTGGCAATCCCATCAGAGAATTCCAGGGGCACGAGTGGCAACATGTCTTACCACTGAGAAGTCCCAGTGATTCCGGGGAACCCCTGCCTGCACCGTGTTTCTGACGGAAGCTGCTTTATCCGCCTGCATTAGAAGCTGTGTTCTATGTCACATTTAAATGAAGGTTTAATATTCTTAAATATCTACCCCAAGTAGATTACAGTGCACGAAGATCACAGGAAATGAACTTCTCAGCATCACCAACATTTGAAATCAGTAAGAAAGATACAAAAGTTTGCTTAAAAAAAAACAAAAAGTTAAAAAAATGGATTTCCCCCCCCCCAAAGTCTAAATAATTGTGGTCTAACAATCGGAGTAAAGGCTTCCACAGCTCATTCCTTTGCTAGGAATGAGTTCATGCAAAACTGTATGTCCAAGTGTGTGCGCAAGAGACACACACATGCATCACACACACAAGCACATACAGCCACAAAGACAGATGCACAGCTGCGTGCTTGTTGTTCTAGGCACTTCATATCCACGTTCTTAAGTCTGCCACCTGCCCACTGCATTTGGCAAGTTACTTCTTGGGAGGCAGGACGTTTTCTTCAAAGAAGCCCTGGTTGACGACATTCCCTGCCGGGAAGTATCTGGCCACCACAAAGGATGAGCCATCGCTTGCAGATGCCTTCCCCACTCCCATCTTCTTCGTGTTCTTCCACACCATGGCCGTGAAGTGTCCTGTAGGGGCACGGGCAGGGGGAGAGGGACACGAGGTAGTTAGCAAAGCCCGGAGAAGGATGTTTCAAGAGATTCATGAGCTCCTGCACCATCGTGCCAGGCTCAGGGCACAGACACCACTCAGAGGAAGGAGACACTAAACATACCAACAGCCTGAATTTCTGCAGCGTCAGGTCCTCTCGGTCACCACACTGACCCTACTCTCTCACCACTTTTCAATGCCCAAAGATTTCATGGTCTCCCAGAGATCATGAGAAAGCCCAGGGACCCCAACAGTTAGGAAGCCACCCTACCTCGCACCTGCCTCCAGCCCTTGCACACACTGTACTTTGCAAATCACCAACGATCTCCCTGTTCCTCCCCAATGGTCACTTTTTGTCTTCATCTTAACATCTCAGGAACATTTGATAGGGTTGCCTCCCCTCCTTTTCAAAGCACTCCCCTCTTTTAGTTTCAGCGACACCACCTCGTAGCACTGCTCCCACCCCACGGCCTCCTCTTCCCCCTCTTGATCTCACTTGTAAATGCCAGAGGGCCTGCATTTTGGCCCGATTCTGGGTCTCTCTTCTTGCTGCACCCCTTAGGCAATTCCATCTTTGCCTGGCTCCTGCATTTATTTCTCCAGGCCAGACCTCTCCTCTGTGTTCCAAACACAGCTACTTACTTGACATTTCCATTGGATGACTCACAGGCATCTCAAATTTAACTTCACTGGATTTTGGTCCACCCAAAGTCGTCCCTCCCCCTGCCCTCCCATTTCCTTAGTGGCACTTCTGCACGCAGTCCTGGGGATAATAAGGTCTGCATCGTGCCCCTACCTCACTTCTCACAACAACTGGGTTGGGTTCCCCTTTGGAGGCATGTGAGCGGCATCATTCAATGCTCACGAATCTAACTCTAAAATACATCTCCAGTCCACCCACTGCCAAAACTTTGGTCCCCAACCACCAACTTTCCTCACTTGGGCCATTGCAAGAGCCCCAACTGATGCCCCCAGCTTCCACCTCTGTCTCCTCAATCCACTCGCTTCCGAAGTAGCCTCAGTGATCACTGTGAGACTAAATCCTATCTGTTTACTTCCCTGCTGAAAAATCCTTTGACTGCGTCCAACTCACCTAGAATGAAAGCGAATGGTTTGGTGCAGGGGCCTCATTTCCATTCCTTGAACACCCCCGGTTATTTCCCACCGTGGGGCTCTTGCGCCCACTGGTGTGGAGTACTCTTCTGATGACTAACATCTTGTCGCTTAGGCCCCAGCCTTAATTAAGTCACTTGTTCAGAGAACCCTTTCACAATCACTCTGATTCCCTGAACACCTCCCTCCCGAGATGGTCTTATCACAACTATTCTTTTTTTCCCCTTAGTAATATTCTTGCTTGCTTACTGCTTGGCTCCTTCACGAGGCTATGAGCCCCACATCGGTAGAGACCAGATTGTTTTATTCCCAGAAGTATGCACATGCAAAGTGTAAACTCTCACTGAATGAATGAATGGCACGAATGAGTGAATGAATAAAAGGCAGATGAAAGAGCTCTCTCGGACTCAGCTTTTTCTCCCACTGAAGCGCAGGCCTTCTGTGTTTTGAGCTCTTTGAGGCCTTGGCAAGGTAAAGCCTCCTTTAATTCCCTCCATTCTGAGTCAAATAGCCCAGTTCTCCCTCTTTCTTTTTAAAATATTTTATTTATTCATTTATTTTTGGAGAGAGGGGAAGGGAGAGAGAAAAACATCAATGAACAAGAGAAACAGAGAAACTTCAATCAGCTGCCTCTCACACGCCCCCAACTGGGGACTGGCCTGCAGCCCAGGCACATACCCGGATTGGGAATCAAACTGGCGACCCCTCGTTTTGCAGGCCGATGCCCAATCCACTGAGCCACGTCAGCCAGGGCAGCCCAGTACTTTCTCAAGCTACTGCCTGCCCCTGCAGATACTCTGCGGCTTGCTGACGCTTCTCAGTATCATTCTCCCACTCAGGCCATCTGCCCCTTATTCACTGGTCCTCTCCAGCAGCTAACACGCCTTAATTTCCTGCTCCTCTCCTGTTTGGGGCTCAAAGAACTGATGCTGTAAGGCCCTCTTTGCTCTATGACCACAAATTCTTCTCATCTCCTGGGAGTAAAAGTTGGGAGCTCATCTCTTCCAATTTTACTGTTGAGGTGACAGATCAATGGGATATTTACTCCCATGTCACTGGGGAGCATCCACCTGCTAAAATAACCTTGAAGAAATTATGTCTCCTCCTACGGGGCAGGCACCACAGCTGCCTTCCCTACCACCACACCTCCAGTGTTTGGCATTGGACTTGGAACAGAGCAGATGCTCAGTAAGTGTCTGATGGGGAAGAGACAGAGGGAAGGAAGAAGGGGGAAATCGTGACCAGAGTAGCCGAGTTTCCCACAG
This sequence comes from Artibeus jamaicensis, assembly GCF_021234435.1. NCBI lineage: Eukaryota > Metazoa > Chordata > Mammalia > Chiroptera > Phyllostomidae > Artibeus > Artibeus jamaicensis. The sequence continues at coordinate 20,830,502 of NW_026522030.1, forward strand.
GGTGGTTAAGGAAAAAAAACATTAACCGCTTTATACCCGTTAAAATGAATATTGGTTTTTTAAAAAGAAACTTATTTTGGTGAGGGTGCGGAGAAATTGGAACACTCATGCATTGCTGGTGGGAATGTAAAATAGTGTAGCTGCTGGGGAATACAGCAGGGCAGCTCCCAAAAAGTTCAACACGGCGCCGGCTGGGGAGCTCCGTCGGTTAGGTGTGTCCCGGTGGGCCAGGGTTGAGAGTGGGACCCCCGGTCAGGGCACGTGCAAGAATCAACCAATGAGTGCACGAATAATCGGGACAACAAATCAGTGTCTCTCTCTCTCTCTCCCCTTTCTCCTTCCTCTAAAATCAATAAAGTTAAGCATGAAATTATCATATGACCCAGCATTCTACTTCTAAGTACATACCAAAAAGAATTAAACACAGGGACTTAGATATTTGTACACCACTGCACACAGCAGCCAAAAGGAGAAAAAACCTAAACGTCCATCAATGGATAAACAGATAAAACGTTGTATACACATACAATGGAATATTATTCAACCTCAAAAAGGACTGAAGTTCTAACAGGCTGCAACATGGATGAACCTAAGGCCATTATTCTAAGTGACATGAGCCAGACAGCAAAGGACAACCATTGCCTGATTCCACTTATCTAAGGTTCCTAGAACAGTCGAACGGGAGGCAGAAAGCAGAACAGTAGTTACTGGGGCTTGCAGTGGGGGCAGGGAGGGACAGGAGGTACTGTTTAACAGGCTCAGAGTTTCTAAATGAGACCAGGACATTTGGAGACGAACAGTAGTGACGGCCGCGCAGCGTGTGAACGCACGGAGTCCCGTGGGACTCTACACTTAAAAACGGTCAAAACAGTAAGTTTGAAGTTTGTTTTACCATGAAATTAAAAAAAGAAAGAAAATAAAAATGAAAGGAACAAAGAGAAAGGAAATCTGGTATGCACACTTTTCCAGCCCATCGGAAAAAACAATGGTGATATCCCCATGTTCGTCAGATACGGTGAGGACTGAATGAATAAGTGTTCCCAGGCTGAAGTGGTTTTATTTCCCCTACAGTTGAACTCCATTTTTTATCATTCTTTTTTTTTTAAGATTTTATTTATTTGTTTTTTAGAGAGAGTGGAAGGGAGGGAGAAAGAAAGGGAGAGAAACATCAATGTGTGAGAGAAACACTGATTGGTTGCTCTCGTACTTGCCCCAACTGGTGACCAGACCCGCAACCCAGGCAAGTGCCCGGACTGGGAAATGAACCCACAACCTTTTGGGTTTCAGGACAACACCCAACCAACTGAGCCACACTGGTCAGAACACTTTTATAATTCTTCCACTTAGGTATAGTTTACTTATTTGTTAACATCCACAAAAGACTTTCTTTCTGCAAATAACCAAACAGAAAACAAATCAATATTGATGGGATATAATCAAAGCAAGATTTTTAAACAAAACAAAGCTTTAAGTACAATGACGTAGCTCTTCCACTTATCCTTAAATTTGTGTTAACGGCTGCCCCCAAACTCTGATTCCTCACCTCAGAGTAGAAGAGAAACCCTTCTTGCTAATTCGCCCTGGTCCTTGTGGTCTGGAGTCACGGCGCCAGGCCTTTGGCAGCTTGGCCCGGTGTCACTGCTTCTATCCACTGTCTTTTCATTAAGGCTCAAGTCCTTTATCATAGAAGCCTTTTCTCTCAGAAGACCACATGCTTTGGCCCCTGACCCACCCAGTGTCTCTGTCACCCACAAGGGAGTGCTACTTATTCACTGGTTGCCAAGACTACGATTCCAGACACAAGAGAAGCTGCGGCGGCAGCAGTGCCCATGGAAGCCTTTCCCAAACGGACAGACTCAGCCATCTGTCTTCTGGCTGGGGAAGTAATTAGGTATAATATTTATAGATGAACTAAAGAACACGACTTCCTTAGCAACCAGCAGATAGATAAACACTGGTTTCTAACTCTCACCTACTCACAGCTTCCTTTTTCTTTTCCTTTTTCTCCTAAATGGATCACATCCTCTTTCCTGCTATGGACCCAAACTTCCTGAAACACATATTTGAAAACCACATTAAATAAGGCACAGTGCGTCTGTGCAAGGGAATGAGGTGCAATGGTCAGAAATCATGAGAAAGCTCCTGCTGCATTACACAGAGCAGCCTCTGCCAGTCCGGATGTGCAGAAAGCCAGTGCACCACAGATCGTGTATCTGAAACCTGAGCATTAAACAAGGGAAAAACATATTTACATGAATGCCGGTGTAAGCTCAGAGCAAGCCTAGAATGATACCCAGGAAACCGGCATCATGAGTTGGGAGGGAAAGTGCCGAAGGCCAGAGATGGATGGAAGGCTTCTCACTGTGTACAGCTTACAAATTTCATGTCAGGTGAAAGCATTATTAATTGAGAATAAACAAATGATCAAACCTACTCATGAAAATAGAATATAACAAAGGAATCGCAAGAAACCATCCTGCCCCACTCAGCACAGAGTGTAGAGCTGTGTTCTTTATCACAGGACACTGACAAGGGCGGGGGGCATGGAGAGATTACGGGGTATACCAGAGGCCCTCTCACCTACTACATGGATGCGGTCAGGGGGTCCCAGAACTGTGGTGCAGCTCTAGGGGAGGCCGAGGTGGGGAGATGGGCCTGCAGATCTTTAAGGATTTTGCAAGCCCTGATTATAACCCCACCCAAATCTGTGCTCCCGGCTCCGGATGAGGCTCCGCCTGAGGCTCCGTGGGTCCCCAGGCATTGCCCACCAGCACCTGGGATGGCATAAGTGCTAGTTGCTCTGGGGCTTTCCCCTTTGGAGGTGGGAGGTGCGGGGCGATGGGTGAGACAGGCAGTCAGTGTTCACGGAAAGCTGAGTCCCAGTCCTAGCTCCGACACTTGTGAGATCCCTGTGCAGGAGCAGGGGCATCAGATTGAAGACAGAAGGTATAAAGAAGTCTCTTCCCTTTCAGAGGCAAAGTGTCCTCTGCAAAAACTGGTGGAACGAAGCCCCACCTCCAAATGGTAGGGCTCACGCGGCCGTGAATGGGGAGGCACTTTGTAACTGTCAAGTGGCTGCACACAGGAGCAAAGCTAAGAACTCTCTCCAGCCCATGTCCCATTGCCTGTGAAGCTTGCTCATGGGAAAGCAGATCCAGACACTAAAAAATCAAATGTCTTGCCCTGGCTGGTGTGGCTCAGTGGATTGAATGCCAGCCTGCGAACCAAAGGGTCGCTGGTTTGATTTCCAGTCCAGGCACATGCCTGGGTTGTAGGCCGAGTCCCCAGTAAGGGGTGTGCAAGAGGAAACCACACATTGATTTTTCTCTCCCTCTCTTTCTCCCTCCCTTCCCCTCTCTCTCTAAAAATAAATAAGTAAAATCTTTTTCAAAAATGCAGGCCAGGTCCCCAGTAGGGGGCCTGCAAGAGGAAAATCAAATGTCTTCTAGACATGGGTCTTTATAAGAAGGTCACCAGGCTCTGCCCACACATCCTCAATCACTGGCAGAAGGTCGTTACTATTCCCTCCCTCACCAATGGAATTTAATCGTCACAGAACCATCAGTTCTCCGTCAGAGCCCTGACGGCAGCCTCCTTCATCATCTCAGCCCTGCCTCTGCCCTTAGTCCTGCCCACGTAGTTGCAAGAACCCCGGTCCAAGAGGGTGAGCAGAAAACCACCGGAAACAGTGACTGGTTCTGAGAGCATGTCACTTCCTGTTTCTGAAGAACCCTCCAGAGGTGGGGAGGCCCTAAGTGGTTCCACCCATGGGTGGGGTAGGGTCAGGTGGGGTGGAGTAGAGGGGTAGAGGTGGGTAGAGAATCCCTTTTTCAGTTTTTCTGGTGCCTTCTGATCAGAGAAACTCACAGCCCCCTCCAACCCCTCCTGGGCCACCCCAGGTGGATCTGAGTTGGTTCCTAAGAAAGACAAGCGCCTGTGAGGCCTGGTGAGGGGCAAGAGGGAGCCCAGAGCTCACTCAGAGCGGTTGCCTGGCACCGCAGTCAGTTAAATGTTTACCGCTCACCAGGGAAGTCTATGAGAAAGGCTGGACGGTCCCACGGTCAGCTCCTCCCTGTATCTAAACTCCACCTCTCAGAACGTCCTGCAGACACTGCCACCTTGCCCTCCCCTCTGAGACAGGGAAGGATGGGGCCTCAACCCAAGTTCACACAAATAATAGTGCCAGGCCTGAGACTAGCTCCAGGTTTTCTGCATTCCAAGCTCACCCGGACCACAGACCCCAGCACAAAGGTGAAGGAAGAACACCCAGGAGGCAGAGAGGCAGGAAGGAAGCAGGGGTGTGAAGGGGGGCGGGAGTTAACACCAAGAGAAGAGGGAGCCTGGCCCTTTTCCTGAAGGCCCCAGGAAGCCACTGGCAGTTTCATCAGAAGAGTAAGGCGGGCACAGGTGGTACTAGAATGTTGTGGGTGATAGTGAGCTGGCTGCACAGCAGAGGAGCAAGACTAGATGGCTGGTTAAAAGTGCCAAGGCACCACTTCCGGAAAGAAGCACTGAGCAGCTTTGAAAATCCACAGCCTCCTTCCCTGGCTGGTGTGGCTCAGCAGATTGAGTGCCGGCCTGAGAACTGAAGGGTCGCTGGTTCAATTCCCGGTCAGAGCACATGCCTGGGTTGTGGGCCAGGTCCCCAGTTAGGGGCGAGCAAGAGGCAGGCAATTGATGTGCCTGTCTCTCATTGATGATTTTTTCTTTCTCTCTTTCTCCTTCCCATCCCCTCCCTCTGAGTCAATTAAAAAAAAAATCCACGGCCTCCTTGAAACACACTCCAGTCACCTGACCCCTGAAGAATTGGTGGAACAGGAAACATCAGCCTGGGATCTCTTAGATGCAGGTGTGTGTGTGTGTGTGTGTGTGTGTGTGTGTTGGAGACAGAATTTTAACCTTTGGGCAAAATCAAACCATAGAAATAAGGAAGAGGTAAAACAAGAGGGAAATGATTTTCACGGGGTTAGGCCAGGCCACTGGTATGGCTCCGTCACTCACCAGTCCCAGAGTTGAAGCCAGGCTGCTGGAAGTTGTAGTTCTTAATTTCACTGTACCATCGGTCAGCCACCTCCTTTCCTGTACAGAAAAGACACTGTTTAAACCTCAGCAGCAAAACCGACCCAATCCCATTCCTTCCACCTTCTCCCACCAACCCCGAACCACCCGTCCTGCCACGGACACCTGACGAAGCACAGGCAGGCTGAAACAGGGACTCCTGCCCACGAGCGAGCCCAGGCGGAAGAGATGGCCTTGTTGGGGATCGGGAAGAGCCCTGGCCTGGGGTCACCTGCATCTGTGTCCCGGCCCTGCTGCTACCTTGCTGTGTGATCCTAGGCAAGGCCTTCCCTTTTCCGAGCCTCTCTACACAAGAGGGTTAAAGGCAATGTACTCCGAGGACTTCTAATGATGCTCCAAGTTTTCCAGAGGCTCTGCCTTAATCCCACCCCAAGTCTAACTCCTGAAATATCCACAGGAGGGAAAGGCCATTGGCCTGGCAGGCCAGGGTTTCCATCGCAGGCAGGAGGGTCCTCACCTGGCCCAGCAGGCACTGAGAGGAGAAAACCCACACAGCATTTCCCTGGAAGCTGCAGGTCTCAGGGCCGGAGCCAGGAGGGGCCTCAGAGCTCAGAGCAGTAAGTCTCCAACTTTAATGCACGAATCGCCTGAAGTTCTTGTTACAACGCAGATTCTGATTTCAGTGGTCTGGGATGGAGCCTTTGAGCCTGCATTTCTAGCAAGTTCCCAGCTGCTGCTGCTGCTGGTGTGTGGACCACACTTGGAGTGGCAAGGTCTTAGAGAGCAGGGGCTACCCACTGGCCTCTCCTGGGAGCATTTAAAAACTGCTGATGCCTGGGGCCTGCCAAAGGCTGGTGGTATAGGTTTTTCTGGAGGAGAGACTTAGGCACTGGTATTTTTAAAGATCCTAATGTGTAGTCGGGGTGAAGAACCACTACCTTACAGACCATTTGCCCAACTGGGGCCAGAGAGGATCAGGACTTGCTCAAGGCTCCACAGGAATGAACCATGTCTCCTACTGGCTCTTCCCATCCCTGCCCCTCCACCCCTGGGCCCACCAGGCCCAAAACGAGTCCTGGAGAGATGCAGTCCACAGCTGCAGCCCGTGGATGCCTGCCTTCCTCAGGAGCATGCGCACACTTCTCCTGGGGGCCACGGCACTGGGAAACCCAAGAGGACACTTGGGCCTCCCCCGCCCCATCCCCACTTCCCCCCTGGGCACTCCTAGGAATGTGAGGCCTGGGAAGGAAGAGTCATTCACCAGCTGGGGTTTGCAGACGCTTCAGAGAGGACGGTAGGGCTCTCCAACATTTTTCCTAAAAAGCCACGACAGGGCTGTCAGAGCCAGGAAGCCCAAGAATGTCTGGTCAGTGCGGTGGGGATGCCATTCCAGCCTGAGACCTCAGATGAGGAGTTGCCTTTCCCATTATTATGATTTTTTTCCGACATGGCAACAGCTCTATTGTGCTTTTCTGCTGAGAAAAGTTTATATACCAGCACTGTAAAAAAAAAAATTTTTTTAAATGTGATAAAAGTAAAATTCTTCCATTGCTGGGGATGCCCTCAGGGTCAGGCTGAGACTCTGCACAGAGCCAGTCTGTGTCTCCCACCCTGCTCTTCAGCTGGGAGCTCTTCCAAAAGAGGGGGGTGTCCGGGCAGTCAGCATCATCTCTGTGTCCCTGGCAGCAGCCCAGGCCTGGCCCTGAGCTGGACATCAGAGACCTTGTGGTGAGCAGCACTCAGCCCCTGGGAGCAGGCCGGGCCCTGGGGCTGCTTTCACTTTCTGGGCCTGTAGCTGCCACACAGCTACACCACAGAGGGTGCCTGGCCTGGCTCAGGCCGAGGGCAGGGAGCTGAGAAAGCAACCCACCTGTCTGGTCATAGGATGCCCAAGCCAGGTTCTCTCCACACTGGCCGCGACTGGACTCTGGGCTGTGCTTGAGGATCCTCGTGCTGGCCAGGGCCTCTGAATACCTGCCAGAGACGACGGTTCTCGGTCAGAGCGGGCATAGTCCAGGGAAGCCCCAAAGTCTGAGCCCTAAACTGGTATGGCCCTGCACTTGCAGAGGAAATCAGGAGCAGCCCACCTGCATTTCTTTGGAGCCCCCTAAACACCCCGTTTGACAGAGGAACAAACTGGGGCTCAGAGGAACAAAGGGACCTGCCTAGGGAAGTGGCACAGTGGTTATTCAAGCCTGGCTGATTCTGCCCCCCAACTTCATGTCCCTCCAGTCACCCTGAAGGGCCCTAGGGTATGGGGGGACTCACTGCTGAGCCTCCTGGTTGAGCTTCTTGCAGAGCTTCAGTGGGGGGACACCATGCTGCTTCCGGTACTCGTTGTGGGCTAGCAGGACCTCGTTATTAAACTGTTTGGAAGCTGCAACAATTTCAAAATGGAGACCGTCTCAGTGCAGAGAAAAGACCACCAAGAGTGTGGCGGCAGGTTTTGGAGCGGCACTCAGCTCAGACCTCGGGCCGTGAGCAGAGGCTCCCCTTCAGCACCCCAGCCAAACGGACAACCGTGACGCCCTGCTCCGCACCTCTGCCCGTCCCGTCTGCATCCCTGGGGTCGCCCTCCACACCTCTGCACATCTGCACCCCGTGGATCAGGCAGGGCCATAGGGGCCACGTGTTGGGGATTTGGGTCTTTATCCAAAGCAGCGGGAAGCAGGCCGGCGAGCTGGTGAGAGCGGTGTTTCCGAAAGTTCCTGCTGGCTGCTGAGTGGAGGGCGGGCCCGCAGGCAGAGCGGATGCAAGCAATGGGACTTCTGAAAGCAAACGCTTGAAGAGACTGGATACCTCAGACCAGACCTATGGTGTGTGGGACTGCAGAGGACCGTAGGTGGGCACTCAGAGAGAACAAGCCTTGCTGGGGGCAGGGGGTTGCCCACACTGGGCTGCTAAAATTAAGAAGACAGAGGAACAAAGAAGAGAGGACCAGGAAAGGGCAGCAGTGGGAAAGTGGAATGAGGAGAGAGTGTGGAAACGAAGGTGTTGGGCCCAGAGTTGTAGTGAGGGATGAGAGGAGCTGTGCCCAACTGGGTCATGACCTTAGAAAGGGCAAGGTCAAGGGGGCTGCGGTTAGGAAGAGAATAAGTGGGGGAAGCCAAAGTCAGGCAAGGTCAATAGTGGCCAGAAGCCATGTCAGTTTGGATCCGTCCAACATCCTCCATCCATCTCTCTACCATCCATCCATCTATCCACTGATTTGTCGCCTGCCCCGCAGCGTCATCCACCTCCAATACATCCACCCGTTTGTTCTCTGAGCACCTCCTCTGTGCCAGGCCCGTCTTGTGTGCTGGATGCCCACAGACGAATCAGCCACATCCTGCCCTCCAGCCCTCACACACAGAAGGGAGACCGCCTCTAAAGAGACACTAGCGAACAGGGCGATGGGGCCAAGGTGCAGATGAGTGCAGGTGCGAGAGGAACTTGAACAGCAGCCTAGCATGGTCTGGGGGATCAGGAGAGGTGACCCCAGATTTGAGGCCCCAAAGATATCTGGCGGCAGCTAGCCAGGCTCAGACGGTGAAGACTCTGAGTGACAGCCTTAGGGATCTGGGAGCTCCCCTCTGTGGAAATGGGGGTGATTGGGTGAGTTAGGAGTGAGGGCTCAGAGTCAGGACCCTTACGCTGAGCTAGTCCCAGCCCGTGGGCCGGAAGGGGGTAAACCGGAGAATGATAGATGCACCGTTCATTCTTTCTACTGCCCCAGGTCACATTCACCACCTGATCTCCCCTGCTGTATTTTCACCCGGGAGGCTGAGCAGATGAGCCAGCAGGAAATCCTCTCGCCCTCCCTCAGCCAGATCGCCCAGGTCTCCTGGGCCTCAGAGGGGACACAAAGGGAAAAAGACCAGAACTTGCCCTCAGGAGCTTTGGACTAGACGCAGGCCCAGTGGTGATGAAGATAACTGCAGGTCATGGTGCTGGAGCTGTCCCAGGGGTTTTCAAGTTGAAAAGGGAGTGGTACTGACATGGAGGACTTTGGGGCCCAGCAGGACAGTCCAGTGAGGTCTAGTCACAGGAACGTGGGACAGGACAAGGATGTGAGGAGCAGGAGGCCGTGCCTACAGCCAGGATACGGGAGGCTTGGATGGATAAGGTGGAGATGGGGAGGACTGTTCCAATGTCCCCTCCAGCTCCAGGCCCCGGGCAGGGCTGGTGGGACACCACTGGACGTGCATGGGGCTGAGTGGCATGCGCAGCGGTGACCACAGAGGTAGTGGGGAAGGCTCCCTGGAGGAGGTGGTGTGGAGGCAAAGGGCACAGAAAGGGCCAGGGTGGATGGGATCAGGGTGGAATGGGATGGGAACCTTCCGTTGTGTACAACTCATCCCCGGGCTGTGGGGAGGAGGTGGAGAGAAAGGGAGTGGGTGGGGAGCTAATGAGGGCTGTTTGAAGGCAGCTCTGAGTTCGGCCACATTGCACCAGGCTCCTGGTGCGGTAGGCCCTGCAGTCTCCTTGGCAGAGAGGGACACACAGGGCTGCTAAAAACTAGGTCACTGCACTCCCAGTTCCCTAGATTCTGGGAAGGGAAGAGAAACAAAAGTGAAAGTCCTTGTGCTCAAAAAAGATCGGTGCCAGGGCTCCCAGGAAGGAGTCAGAACTTCTTGGTAATTTAGCTCTCTCTCCCCACCCCTGCTGGGAGGCATAGAAGCCTGCCCGCCACACGCTGACTGGCCCCAGGAGTGCCCCCCTGGCCCCATGGCAGCCAGTCCAGGTGGCTCCTCACAGTAAGGCCTCTGTCTCAGGGAGCAAGATATCACTAGTGACCACACCCACGAGAGCCACACCCCATTTCTGTAGAAAAACCCAAGAAAAGAAGATAAACACAGACTATAAAAGGTGGAAGAAAACCTACCCATCCCTGCATTGGGCAAGGAGGGCCCTCACAGCCAGCCCACGGTGGGGAGGGGAGGGTCGTGTCCTCCCAGGCGGTGCGCTGAGGCCCCGGGTGCGACCCTGAAACGAGGGCCGTCCTTCCTTCTGCACGTTCGCCCGTCGCTGCTGGGCACAGCCGCACTTCCTCCTCAGCACCTTTTGTGGGAGCTTCCACTACTGCACCCATTTTTTAAAACGGGAAAGGTAACCCGCCCACACTCCCCCAGCGGGTCTAGAGCAGGCCCATGAGGAAGGAAACTCTGTCCTTAATTAACGCCTTGCAACCCCCAAGGACTGCCAGGCAGAGGGAGTCACAGAAAAGCGGCAGAGGGGTTGACCAGACACACCCAGTAGGTGGGTCAGGCCCAGTGAGGTTGGGGCTGCCTTCAAACCTGAAGAGAGAGAAGACGAAGGAGAGGAGAAAAAATTAGGTTTCAGACCTGCCTGTGGGGCCCCAGGGAAAATTAGGGGCTGCAGGAGCAGAAGCTCAAGCGGACAGGTTTGGGGCTCAAGGTCAAAGCAGCTGAAAGGCGGAAGGAGCTGGCGGGCGCGGCTCCCCTGGCGGACGGGGCGGAGGGAAGGCGACAGGGCTTCCGCCGAGTGGGGGGCACAGACATCCTAGCAGGGGCTGAACTGGGGCTCTTGAAGGTCCCCTGGAGCCTGGGCCTCTTAATGCCAAATGAAGACCCCAAGGAGGTCTGTGCCCCTCCCCCCGCCTGGCTGTCGGCTGGGGCAGGCTCCTCCACGGCATCTGTCCTCTTCGGAGGCCGCCCCCAAGAGCCCAGCCCGCCGCATTTCTCCCCACTCTCTCCACCAAAGAGGCCACGACTGCCAGAAGCCAGGACAGGAATTGTGGACAGGAGGCTTCCACCCCTTGGCAAGGGGCTGGTGTTGAGAAAAAAGAAAGGACAGGCCAAAATGGAGTCACCTTTGCTAAGCCACCTCACCAAACCAAAACTCAATAACTTACCCAGTTGCGATTTCAGCCTCTACCAGGAGTGGAATTTTAAACCAACGCGTCTGGAATTTCCTGATCACCCGTGAGGCAGGCTGCCTGATCAGACCTGCTGCTCCCCTAAAGGAAGGTGACCCTGCCTAAAACGATCCACTCTCTTAACTTCTTAATCTCACCCTCTTTCTGCCTGTGAAAACCTTCCATTTTGTACAACCCATACAAGCGCCCTTCTAGTTGCTAGAAGCAATAAATCCCATGAATTGCTGACCAAAGCCAATTACATCTTCAAGTTTACTCAGCTGAACGCTGTTGTTTCACATTGGAAAGTGACCAGGTCCCACCTTTAGGGTAAAACTGGTCTATCAGGAAGAACGAATAAAAAGCTAGGGGTGGGGAGTGGAGAAAGAGTAGCTTCTCTTCTTCCAGCCTGGGCTCCAGGAAACTCAAGAGGCAAATACCAGCTTTGCCTTTGACTGGCTGTTGATTCTGGGCAAGTGGCGTAATCATTCTATGCCTCGTTTCCCTCACACAGAAAAATGGGGATAAGAATATCTACCTCACAGGGTGGTTGTGAGCATCACATGAATTAACCTATGTCATTGCCCCTGCAGATCCCATCCCCGACTTTCATGGGAGCTGGGCTGCCAGTATTTCAATCGGTCTTCGACAACTTCTTTCTGAACCTCTGAGCTCAGATATTTGCTGAGTGAATGAGTGAGCGAATGAGTCAGCAAATGAATGAGGCCCTCACCAGCGCCAGGACGGCCCTAGGACCCGAGTCTTCTCACTGCGGATGAGGAAGCTGCGGTCTTTGGGAGGACGGACATGTGAACTGCAGGATTTCACAAGGTGAGTATGCATTCGGGCTGGATCTAAGAACAGCCTCCTCTGCCCCAAATCTTGCATACTTCCCACTTTACATATACTTTCCTCTCCCTGAGCAAGAAGATGGTCAATGAGGGGTCATTCAGTTGCTCAGTTGTTCTGGAGCACCAGCTCCAGGCTGAGCCTTTGCACAGGTAAGTCACCGAGGGTCTGACGGAGCTGGGGCAGCCGGTTCTCCAGCCCTGCCCATGGCCACTCAGCCTTCCTTGAGCCCTGGGCCAGTCCCCACCCCTCTGGGCTCCTGTTGCCCATCCTCGCGAGAAGGAGGGATGACATCTGTGGGTTTTGAAATATGTTCAAAGCAAGGTAAACCTTTCTTTGAACTTTTTTTTCTAATAAAATCAACAGGTAAAAATGGAACTGTTAGAACTGATGTGGCCCTACAGCCCCGCCCTGCAGAGGTGTCTGGGCCCCACTCCATATAAAGTTCTGGGGCTAGTTGGCCCCTAACTGCCCTTCTGCTCTGATGGCACGTGTGGGTGGAGGGGACGTGAGGCCTGTTAGAGACAGATAACTAGAGGGTGTGTAGAAGTCCCCTCTGAGCCCGTTCCAGGCTGAGAAGCAGGCAGGGAGCCTGTGGCAAGTGATCAGTGTGGTAGGGGAGAAAGCCCACAGCTCGGGCTCAGAGAGCTGGGTTCAAATCCCAGTTTGTCCACTTACTGGTCAAGGTATGAGCTTGGGCCTGGTACCCAACCTTTATAAATCTATACGATTGAAAATAAGGAGCTCCGAGCCTGCACTAAGAGCTTAATCATTGCTAATCACTATTATTAGGGACTAGAGGTTTTCGCTGAGGCCGAGATCACTGTCCCTCTCTGCCCCCAACACAGTTGCTGCAAACTGAAGCCCAGCAGGGAGAGCAGGGCTGGGAGATGGACCTGGAAGTCTCCGAACACTGGGCCGAGCGTATCCTGGAATTAAAGCCGTCAGTTTCGTGACAGTTCTTCAGCAATGCCAGTACCCCAAGCAGCCCTGGGGCGTATCTATCATTTAAGATTAAAAAGAGACTGGCTCCAATGCAGTGGTGAGGAAGCAGGCCCAGAAGAGGTGGGGACTGGCTCCTCACAGCGGGTCGTAAAGGAGCCGCATAAAGCCCCCGTGTGGCTGCACGTCCCTGAGCGCCACGGGCCCTGCAGTGCAGACCCCAGGCTGGTGGCCTGGGGCTCCAGGGTCGGGCCTGTGCTGAAAGCGCACTGGACCTGTGTTACCCAGAAATGTCACTTTCTCTTGGACACCTTTACAGAAGCCACTGTTCTGGGGGCTTATAGACTTTGGGCGAGACAAATAAAATGCATGTGGCTATGAGGGAGAGTGGCCTGGGCCAGTGTTTTGGAAGGTCCCTGATTGTGTGAATACGTGTGGGGGGGGACATGGCACACTGTCCCCCTCCCCCCGAAACCTGCTCAATCCTGCATCTTCAGTCCTAGCAGGTGTCACTGTCATCTTGTTCCCAGACATACCTCTGGCACTTTTCTCTCATTCACAAGTTAGTCACCAAAGTCTGCTTGACCGCACCATCTCCGAAATCCACCCTCTCCTCCTCTCCAGTCCCACAGATGCCTGTCATCTGTTGCCTGAATTATTGCGGCGTCTCTTTCTGACCCTCCACCTCTCCCCTCTCCCCACCTGAGCCACCCTGACTCCGCTCTAGTAACACCACTTTCAGATTAGCACCTTTAGTACATAACGGCACCCCAGGTCTCGGGGGTAAAGTCCAACTTCTCGAGGCCCTCTGGGGTTTGACCATCTCCTCCAAGAACCTCCAATAGGCCCCTTTGCGGAGGAGATGTCTGTACCCTGAGCTCTCCTTGTTCTTCACCTGCACCTCTATTGTGCCTTGAGTCACTTCCAACCTCTTATTGAGGCCACGTGAGCACCACCCAGATCAGCTTTATGATCCAGGTCACAATCCAAGTGAACACTCCCGAGGCTGAGGGTCACGCCCTCCACAGCGCTGAGCGCACGTGTGGCCTACAGCTGACAGGTGGTGGGATGGACGGAAGGAAGGGAGGGAGAGAAGGAAGACGGGAGCTTGAGATGGACAGATGGATAGACGGATAGAAGAATGGGCACACAGATGAATATTAGCAGTTTGGGAAAACTGTGTCTTAGCAGAGAAGCTGGGAGCAACTGGTTAAAATGTGGCTTTAGAGAATTTGTAGATTTTTAACGTACACAGAAAGGAGCTGATTTCTCCAGGTGCCCCCTCACCTCCGCCATGCCCTCGCCCCATTGCCACCCACCATCACGGATTTTGGTGACAACTCCTTATGTCACCTTTCCCCACTGTGAAGGGAGTAGGGAAGAACCCTGGGGATCATAAGGGCCACCTCATCACACAGATGGGTCAAGGTCACACAGCAAGTGATTAACACAGCCAGGGCTTCAAGCCAGACCTGTCACTGCAGGTGAGGTGGGTTAAGACCAACCCCAGGGAAGGCCACTTACTCTCAGCGTGGGGACCTCATGGCTCTGGACCTTGAGGAGAGATTCAAGACCCAGCTTCACTCCTCTGAGGCGGACAGCCACAGCGCCCCACAAAGCAGGGCTTCTGAACTCTCTTCAACAGCTGTTCACTTAGATCCTCCTGTGAGGCAAGAACTATGCTGAGACTGAACCCCACCCCACCCCCACCCTGGTCACCAGGAGTCTGTGTCTGCAGGGAAACAGACCTGTGGCTGGGTACTGTCCCAAGCTGACTGCTGGGAGGGCTGTCACCAAGAAGAGACCCGCCATCCTTTAGGGGGTTAGGGAAGTCAGGGGTGGCCTCCCAGCCCAGAGGCTGAGCCTACAAGAATGGGGAGGACTTTTGACCTCAGAGAGGTGGCAGAGACAAAGTGGTGCTAGTTGGTGCTGGGAAAGAGAACCCAGGGGAAGGGACCATGTGCCAGCCTCAGGATAGCTGAGTGGAGGCGAGGGGCAATGACCAGCTCCCAGGGGACCCCAAGTCTGGGCTGAAGAATGCCACTCTCTCCCCTGAGGACAATGGAATGGAAGGTGTTGGAGAGTGACAGAGTAAGATCTACATTTTAGAAAGTTCACGGGGGAGAGCCACAATAGTGAAGATGGGGCGCCAACAGGTGGGAGAAGAAGGGGAAGCGGAGTCTGGCAGGCGACCTGGAACGGAGGGGGCGCTTAGGGGAGGAGGGACAAAGACACACGGATGCTCGACCTGTCCTCAAGAGGGCTGGTAGGAGCCCGCTGCTTTGCATTGAAAGATGCTATCACAGTTTGGTGGCTTTTTCCAACTCCTAACTATTCTGAAACAAAGCAAAAGCCACGCCTTGGCCAGACGCTGAGCGCTAATCCCTTCAGCGCCTGGAAGCCCTCCCAGACGCAATCTCTGGCTCGCAGACAGGGGACCCTCCCTCGGTCTCGCCTTCCCTCGCTCTCTCCCGCGGGCCCAGGGCCACCCCGGCTTCCTGGCTGCTCCGGAAACTGTCCGCCCCGCGCCTCCGGGCGCTTCGTCCCGCGCGCAGCTCCATCGCACGCCTCGGGTCCTGCAGAGCCGCATCCCCGTGGAGGCGGCCCCCCAGCTCTGGGGACATCCAGCCCCGCCGCGTGGGAGGGTGACGGCGAGCATCCCGGATCTCGCAGCTCCTCAGCCGTCCCCGCACCCTGGCCCGGTGGGCGCAGCGGGCTCACCTGACTTGCCCATGGCCGGCTCCGTAAGCTCCCGGGCTCCCGCTGCCTCTGCGCTTCTCGGCCTGCCGCGAACCGCTAGGACAGCCTAGGGGGAGGTCGAGCGGCCGCCGCCCCTCCCCGGCGCAGCCCGGCCCCCGCCTTATAAGGCAGCAGCAGCTGCTGGCCGAAGCGCCTGGGGCCACCCCACCGGCTGCCCGGAGGAGGCGCTGCACACCCGGCGTTCCGCGGAACACCGCTCGGGGAACTTGACCCGCGGAGGGACCCTAACGACTGCCCGGGGCTCTCCCCGGGTGCAGACCTGGAGCCCGGGGCCTCCTGGATCTCAGCCCGGAGCAGTGCCTTCTTGGGGCCCCGGAATCCCGCACCCCCCAGCAGGTTCCTTGCTGCAAGGGCCGCAGTGTTCGCTGTCATGGCGTGAGGACAGTTCCAGTCTGGGACAGGAGATCTCCCCCTCCTCCCGAGTGTGTCCCCTTCCCCAGTCCAGTGACAATGGACTCCAAAGGGCAAGTCCATCCTCTCTCCCCAAGACACACCCTCTGGTGCGAGTCTGGGTTGGAGTTAGAACGCTGGCTCCTCTCTGCCTGTTCAGGTCCTTCCCATTCC
The DNA here is from genome assembly GCF_021234435.1 of Artibeus jamaicensis. Taxonomy (NCBI): domain Eukaryota; kingdom Metazoa; phylum Chordata; class Mammalia; order Chiroptera; family Phyllostomidae; genus Artibeus; species Artibeus jamaicensis. The sequence continues at coordinate 20,846,493 of NW_026522030.1, forward strand.
TCAGAGTTTTTGTGTCCCTTTAACTTCCAGAGGCCCTGACCTTTCCTGACCTTGAGGACAGTGGTCTGTACACACCTGGCACTGGGGAGACTTGGTCTCAGTCACGGTCCAACCCCTGTATGAGAAGGACACTGGTATGAAGGCACGGCCTGGGTTACCTGTGTCACTCACTGCCCAGAGTAACTCCTTCCTGGGGAAGGGGCTCAGTCAATTCTACTTAAAGAAGCCTTTCAATAAATGTGCACTAAAGTGCAATGACTGGCTGATTATAGCCCAGCAGTAAGGCTGGGCGCTACCCTGTTTACTCCCTCACACTGTCAGGCATATACACTTACCGGGTGTTAGTACTTTCGGTGTCCGAGTGTCGGAAACTGTGGCCCATCCCAAATCAGCAGGGACTACCGGTGCCAGGCGGGAATCTAACCCTTTATATTCAATGTCCTTTCCCATTTTGCCAACAAATCCCTATTGGAATGACCAAATGAAGCCAGTAGGAAGAAGTCCATATTCCCTCTAGAATCTCTGGAATGCTGTTCCTATCTTAACCAAAACTTCAAGGCTGTGGAGTGGAGACTAAGTGCCGGGCAGCCACAGGGGCACAGAGGGGAACCCCTCAGGGAACCACCGGGTTTCCCTCACTTCTCCTTGCACGGAGGTGAAGCTGAGGCAAGGGGGCCTCAGCGGGGTAGGGATCAAAATCTGAACTCAGTGGCATCTTTGGAGCCTGTGAACCGCAGAGCTGACCTGAGCAGCAGCACATGGAAGGGACAGTGTGCTGAACAGAGTTGGGCAGGGCCCGAGTTGCCCCTCACCAGGGGCCCCGGGCTGTTTGGAGGGGGAGTCCTTGCCCAGCTGGTCCCAGCTGGTGCAGAGGCAGAGACCAGAGAAATGGCAACAAAGGTCAGCCACAGAGTGTTGGACTCTTATCTTTTCTTTTTGGTTTTATGTGCTATTTCAGAACTCCTTAACCTGCTCTGAGATCATGAAAAGTTTCTGTGTTTTCTTCTAGAAGTTTTATAGTTCTTTTACATTTAGTTTCTACATTCATTGTGATTATGGCTGTGGTATGAAGTCAGCGTTGTAATTCTCTTTTTAAATCATTTAAAAATTTTCAGTTACAGTTGACATACATCATTATGTTAGTTTCAGGTGTATACCCCGGCAGTTACACTTTACATAACTTAGCAAGTGGTCATCCTGACCAAGCTTGTACCTGCCTGACACCACACGTAGTGTGGTTATCAGATCATTATTAGCTAGATTCCCAGTGCTGTATGTTACATCCCTGTGACTATTTTGTAACACTCAATTTGAATCTCTCAATCCTTTCATTTTTTCACCTACTCCCTTAACCCCTTCCCATCTGGCAGCTGTCAAAACCTTCTCTGTATCTATGGCTCTATTTCTGTTCGCTTGTTTGTTTATTCTGTTTTTTAGGCTCAATTGTTGATAGATATGCATTTATTGCCATTTTGTTGTTCATATTTTTTATCTTCTTTTCCTTCTTATTCTTCTTAAAGAAAACCCTTTAACATTTCATATAATACTGGTTTGGTGATGAACCCCTTTAGCTTTTATTGTCTGGGAAGCTCTTTATCTGTCTTTTTTTGTTTTTTACATGATAGCTTTGCTGGGTAGAGTAGTCTTGGCTGTAGATCCTTTCATCACTTTGAATTTTTTTTGCCACTCCCTTTTGGCCTTTAGAGTTTCTTTGAGAAATCAGCTGACAGTTTTATGGGAACTCCCTTGTAAGTAACTAACTGCTTTTCTCTTGCTGCTTTTAAGATTTGCTCTTTATCTTTAACTTCTGACATTTTAATTATGATGTGTCTTGGTGTGCACCTTATTGGGTTCATCTTGTTTGTGACTGTACTTCCTGGACTTGTCCTTCAACAAGGTAGAGAAGTTTTCTGTCATTATTTTTTCAAATAGACTTTCACTTTCTTGCTCTCTCCCTTCTTGTCCGGCACTCCTACGATGTGAACGTTGGTACTTGAAGTTGTCCCAGAGGTTCTTTACACTGCCCTGATTTTTTTTTTTGAATTAAGTATTCTTTTTGCTCCTTCCAATCGGGTGTTTTTTGCTTCTTTAAATTCCAAATTGCTGACTTGATTCTTGGCTTCATCCACTCTACTGTTGATTTCCTGTAAATTATCCTTTATTTCAGTGAGAGTATCCTTCATTTCTCTCTGGTTCTTTCTATTTAAAACGGCCCCCAACTGACGTGTCGAGGTGCTGGGTAGTGTTCCTACGGGCAGGAAGCCTGTGGTGTGCCTCATGGAGGACGTGTGTGTCAGATAAGCTCTGTTCAGGCATGAGTTACAATGCTGTTGCCATGTGTTCATGAATCAACAGTATACACGAAGGTAACATCGAAGCAGATAACCAGAGACAAAAGGACAATTAGAATACTCATTTAAGGGTGTGGGGTGTGGACCTGAAGTTACGTGGTCCAAGTCCAAGTTCTGGCTCTGCTGCCAACCAACTGATTCTGAAGGCATTTGAGATGAAGACAGTAATACCTATCTTAGAGGATTTTTAAGGAAAGATTTTTAGATGAAATTGAGATGGTACTTAAAAAGCACTCTTTAAATGTCACATATTTTTGTCTGTGTATTTCTTGGTCACAATTTATATATTTAAAAGAGTACCTTTGTTCTCTGAATAGCTCAAGGCAAAATTCTGCTGAGTAGGAAATTTAAACTTGCGCTTTGAAGGAAACTTGGCCACATCTATTTTAATCTCTTGGGGGTAAGTATTCAAGCCTTCTAGAATCTTTCTCAATCCCCTGTACACCTCGGGTCAACTCCAGATTCAGGTGCTCACACAAGAACATCTGTTGGGCTGAGTCTGGGTCATGTGCCTTCACACAAGCTTCAGAAAGAGAACAGAGGAATGTCTGGGCCCCTTCAACGTCCGTTCTTGGGTACAAGACCTTCCTACTCAAATCAAGACTTCTCTACATGCTGAGCAGCCAAAACACAGCCAACGTCTGCCCTCTCTCCCTTTTCAGAGGGGGGATTTTATTTCTGTCTCACAGGTTTCCCCGGAATGTTCTGTACTCCATGACTCAGTCCTTCTCAGTAGTGTCTAAGCTCTTCCCTTATGGATTCTTCCCCAAAGTATGGTTTCAGGTGCAAACTATGCTTTAAGCTTTTTAGGCTTTGCAGGGTTTTGGAATAAAAAATTCATTGTGATAGTGGAATGAGTGGATGGCCATGGAAACAGAAAACCAGGGGGAAAACCTTGGCAGAAAAATCTCATTTTACCAGGTTGTGCTCTCTTTTGTAATTGCTGTTGGAAAATATATGGGATAAAGCCAAAGCTGTACCTAGAGGCAAGTACACTATATAATAAATATATGAACATAAACTTCCAGTTATACCTGGGCTCAAACTATCCCTGCTCTGCTATCTATCAGCCATGTGACCTTGGGGAAATTATTTCATCTCCTAAAGCCTTAGTTGTATCAACTGTAAACAGTGTTAATAATACTATTCGTTCATACAGAGATCATGAGAATTGCATGAGATAATTCATTTAAAACATTTGAGTCCTGGCTGGTGTGGCCCAGCGGACTGAGCACCAGCCCGTGAACCAAAGGGTCACTGGTTTGATTCCCAGTCAGGGCACATGCCTGGGTTGTGGGCCAGGTCCCCAATCGGGGGTGCTCAAGAGGCAACCGTACATTGATGTTTCTCTCCCTTTCTTTCTTCCTCACTTCCCCTCCCCTCTCTAAAAATAAATAAAATAAAATAAAATAAAATATTTGATAGGATGCTTTTATGAAATAAATTCTTGGAGAGTCTTCAGTAAGTGGTCCAGGAACCTTCTTGGTCATTCTTGGCCATTTGTCACATGACAGTTCTCCCTCGGGAACTGTCAGTAGAAGAGCATGCTACACAGACTTGGGCTGTTCTGGTCCCACGAGATCCGAGATGTAAGCTGCAACTCGGCACAGAGTGTTTGGCAGATTTCACAGTTTGCTGCCTTGCAGTGTGGTATGGCCATCCGCGTATAGACTGAGTCCATCCATCAGAGCTGTGGCTGGATGACGGCACTGCGGATCCTGGGTACATGAGAGGAAAGCAGGGAGCCTGAAGGGAGACGCCTTGTCACCAGGCCATGTCCGTGGAGCTGAACTGCTGATGAGCCTCTTATCGTACCCCCTTCCTAAGAGAAGGGGCTTCTCTCTCTGCCCAGAAACCAGGAAGGAGAGAACCTTCACCATCAAGGGCCGAGAAAGATGACTTATCATTACTTAATATTGTACTTCCTTAATTTGAAAATAAAGGACTTTGACGAAAATTCCTTCTTACTGGTATCTGTGTTGTTACAGATTGAATGTTTGTGGCCCCCCCTAAATTCATATGTTGCAACGTAATCCCTAATGTGGCGGTATCTGGGTGAGGGGCCTTTGGGAGATGATTAAGTCATGAGGGTAAGGCCCGTATGAATGGGATCAGTGTCCTTATGAAAGAGACCCCAGAGGGCTCCCTCCCCCGCCCACCACGGAGGACACTGGAACTCAGCCGCCCACAGCCCAGGAGAGGGCTCCCCTCGGAACCCACCCTGCTGGTGTCCTGATCCCAAGAACTTCCCGACCCGAGACTTCACGACTCAGGAACCGTGAGAAACGCATGTCTGTTGTTTACCAGCTGCCCAGTCTGTGGTATTTTGTTTCAGCAGCCCAAGCGAAGCCATGTGCCTTCGAATTCTGAACCTGACATTTACTGACTTATTATAGAAATAATCTGTTACCTCATTTGGAGCCTGGAGGGGGAAGCCTCTCCCTGATCTTTGATTAAAAAAAAAAAATCCCCTAAAATGGCCTGAAACATGATTGATAGTCAATATATCTTGAGCGTTATTATACTACTTATTTAAAAAGAGAAAAATAAATCAAGTGTTGGCCTAAAAGAGCTAGAAAAATTACAAAACGTAATTTTTTAAAAAGAACCAGAGAGACTGAACCCTAGTTAATGAATAAATGCTCATGTGTTTGGGAGTGAAGTGCATTGATGTTTGCCACTTATTCTGAAGGGAATAAAAATGGCTTCAAGTTACTCTGAAACACATAAAAATAAGGTGGATGGATGGAAGGAAAGGAGGGTAAAAGCGAGAAAGCAAACAGCAGTGTTCATTGCAGAATACAGAGGATGAGTATATGAATTTTCACTTCAAAATTGTTTATAGATTTGAAATTTCCCATTATAAACTGTTTAAAAATTAACCAACTAAAAAAATTACTATAGATTAAAACTGAAAATTATACATTAGAAAACAGAACAGAATTAAAAATTACAGCTGAGGGCTGGAAGATATATTAAGTAGATAAATCTCTATAGAATCAAATCTTAAAAATGTGTAAAAGGAGAGAAAGCTCAAATGGATCACATCAGTAATATAAAAAAGGGGGTGTAATCTCTTCTTAGAAGTGTTCAGAAAAATATCAACAATTCTCCATTAGCAGTTTTTCTGAACTTGGCAATTTTCTAGGAAAATAAAAATTACTAAGGTGATTTATTTAAGGTGAGAAAAAAATCTAAATGAACCGACATAACCATAAAAACAGAAAGAAAACTATTCAGTATCAATGCTTTTACCTAAACATAGCTGGGCCCAGCTAGGTTTGCAGACAAGTTCTATCAAACCTTGAGGCAGAGGAGTTCCGTGCTGTTTACACGTTCTGAAGCAGCAATTCTCCACCCGTGTGCCGCAGGAATTTTTAAATCATGCAATACCTGACTACTTAGTCAGGGGCACTGACCCCTTTTCCCTTAGACTGTTAAATAAAAAAATGACAACAGCCAACACAACAATAACTATCAGTGTGAATGAATCAAAATTAAACCTATTTTTTATCAGATTGGGAAAAAATATATTTTTTGGTGTGCTGCAGAATTTTTGTAGTTAGTTTATGTGCCATGACATGGAAAAGGTTGAACATCGCCGTTCTAAAGCTTAGAACACCTCCCCTGTTCTTTCCACGATGCCAGAACAATCCTGATTCCAAAAGCTGAAAAACACAGCAAATATGGAAAAGCATAGTGCAACCTCATTCATGAATATAAATACAAAAATCCTAAACAAAATATCAGCAAATTGAATCTAGCAGTATATTATTCAAATAACACATCATGGCTAAATAAAATGTACTTCAAGAGTATAGGGATGACTTAATATTAAGAAATATGTTCATAACTTATAAGACGAAAATAGGTAAATGAATGCTGAAACTATCTTTGATACATTCAATATCCACTACTGAGTTAATTTGTTTTTTTACTTTCCCTTAGTAGAATAAAAAGAAGCTTCCTGAAACAAACATAAAACATGTCATACTGAGACATGTTGTGATTAACAATGGAAAACAAAGGAACATTCCCATTAAAACTGAGCATAACAAGGTTTCTTGTTATCACCACCATTATTCAACAGTGTTTTTGGGAGGTTTAGCCAATACCAGGTCGACAAAAAGAGATAAGAGGTATAAATATTGGAAAAGAAAGAGCATAGTTTTCATTATGACTCCTCCCTGAAATAGCCTATGAAAATCTATTAAACTGATACAAAAATTTGTTTAATGATAGCTAGGTCCAAGAGAATTTAAAAAACTCAATAGCTTTTTTTCACATAGTATCAATACCAGTTAGAATATACCACTGGGGAATACTGGCAATAGCAACCACCACCCACTTAAAAAGCAACCAAGTATAGACTTACTTTGCTAGATAATAACCACACTTACTCTATTATGAGGCTTACATCCCTTCCTCACGTGTGACAGACAGCCTGGGCTGTCTGCAGAAGAAAATGAGCACTCACTGTGATGAGGGGTGCTGCTCTTGGGCGACTCCTTGCTGATGGGGAAGATGCTCTGGACCCATAGCGCCCACCTTCCCCACTCTTGGGCCAGGGCCTGGTCCTCCACCCCCGAGCCAGCGAGGGCTGGGCAGGAGAGGTTTCCCCCACAGCCTCAGCTAGGGCAGCCTGTAGCTCTGCTCTCACCCGAAGCACGGCAACCTGAGGGGCGCTTGTGTGACTCAAGAAGGGGAGGAGGGCCTGGACTCCTGTTCTAGGTTTGGAGGGGTGGGGGTCCTCAGGGAGCTGGGGGGACACTCTGGAAAATGTAGGCATGAAGAAGGGCTGGAGAGAAGACGGAGAGGATCTAAGGAGGCTGAATGAGGTCAGGAAGGAAGGGAGTGTTCAGTGAACATCTCTGAAAGTTTAACCCAAGAGGCCTCCCCATCTCCGGCAGTGCACGGGGATGGCTGGCACGCAGCATCCCAGCTCTTGGCCCTCCTACTCTGCACTGCCTTGGTCCGCTGTGCTGGTATCTTCTTTTTGCTCCCCTTCCTTCCCTAAATTGACTCTCCGCCCTGCTCTCTGCCCAGAAGGCCGACCTGCATGGTTACTGCAACAGGCCCCTGGTCCTCTGGTTTCCGACGTGGTTCTACACCAGGCCGGGGGGAGGACGTGCCTGCTCCCCACATCGCCTCTGCTTGAGTTCTGGAGACTAACTCACCACTTAGGGCCTAGGGGTGCTGGCAGCCAGCGCACGCCCTGCACGCTCCTTGTGGTGTCTTACACCTGCTCACACCTGCTCCTTCCTCAAATTATTGTACTTTAGGTGGCCCACCTATTTTTCTGCTGGTCCCTGACCAACAGAAACACTTACCCCACTGCTCAGTGAAGCAGCCGCTCACACCTCCAGCAAAGGACAGTGGGAGGTTGGTCTGGGGAAAACAGGTGAGGCGGTGCTTTGTCTGTTTACCTGATGGGCTTCTGGGCAAGATGGAGCTTCCACCTGTGAACCATGAGGTGGGGAAGTGCCAACCAGCAGATGCCATCCCAAATACGAAACCACGATTTCGGACTTCCCCTCACACGGTTCAGTTAACCACTGCTGCCCCCACGTGGACAGAGGAGGGACCCTGCCCCAGTTAGATAGAGAGGTGTATGTACAGAGAAGGCTCTAGAAGGGTTCTGTACTCCCTGGTAGAGTCAGGGAAAGGAAGGTGCACTGTGGGTGACTTTTTGTTTTTGTTTGTTTATATTTCCAGATATTTGGGGAATGCACGTGTTATTTTTATAATGAGAAAACAATACAGTTTTGGAAAAATGAAAGAGGGGGTGGAGCTATGGCAAGGGTGTTAACAAGCTTTGGTGTGAGGGCTTCCCGCAGCACCTTGACCCTGTCCCCCACCAGGCTAACTTCCTGAGAGCCTGCTGAACCTTAGACTTTGCACTTGTCCTCTCTGTCCACCATTTTGCCCTGGGCCAATGAGAGAACAAGGTGAAAAGCACAGTGTAAACACAGAAGGTGCTGGAGGGACTTGTCGGTTGCTTTCAGGTCCTGTGGCTCCTTGTTCTGCTGATGGTCAGACCCCACCCAGCAAGCTGGCCTTGTCACTCTGCTGAACCTGTTCCACTCGGCCTGCCCCTGGTGTGTCCACCTTCGCAGGGATCTCCCGCAAGGCTGGCTCCGTTCCTAAGAAGCACTAATCCTGCCCAGCTGCCTTGTGCCAGGGGAAGTCCAGACCTGGCTTCAGGGGTTGGCTCTGCCCTGACTCCCTGTGGGAACTTGGACCCGTACTTCTGTTCTCTAGGCCTGTTTCCCTCCAAGGACAAAGGGGAACCCAGCCCCCCAGCTCCAAGATCGTTGGATTGGGGAAAGAAATTTCCCCTGGGTGATCTCTCTGCCTTCCCTTCCCTTCCACTCAAGCCCCTTTGGTGGCTGAGAGGGAGGGGGAAGGTCTGGGAGCAGGGCTTCCAGTCCCTTTGAGAAATACAGCATCCTCTCTGGGAGTGTGTGAGTTTGACTCCCATAAGCCTAGGGATGAAGGAAAACATTGTGTCAAGGCCGTTGGTGTTGCCAGCAGGTGTGACTTTCTTCCCACAGTGGAGCTGAAAGACCCAAGCTAACCTGGAGGGAGGGGACCTGGCCCGGGGAAGCCTGGCACCCAGCCTGGCTCAGTGAACATTTCCTCAGTGGAGCCCAGGATGCTCACCGGACTCAGGGAAAGGAACACAGCCTGATAACAACACTGTGACACACACACTGCGATGCTCACCAGGGCCGCCCGGCTCAGCCAGTATCACTGGGAGGCCAAGGCAGAGGCTCTAGATGCTAGTCTGGCCCGGCATTTAAGGCCGGCACATCTGATTGGTCTTACAGTTCCTCTTGCCACCCCTTCCCGATGGGTCAGCTCCAGGTGCTACCGCTGGGAAGCCCGACTCTCCTCCTTCTGTGCCTTTGCTCAGGCTGGACCTATGCTCAAAATGCCACCTGGCAGAGACTGCTTTTCTACCAGGCCCAGCTCGAATCAAGCCCTAAGAAGCCTTCTGTCTTCTCCCTTTAAGACTTTCCTTCTCCTCACACCTCCTGTCACACTGTCTGCAATTAGACCACCTGCTCCTGCGTTGTACAGGAAAACCCTGAGGGCAACACCCTTCAGGAGCTCTTAGCTGACACCCTTCTTTCACTAGAAACGAATATCCCGCAGCTCATATTAAAGGCATCCTAATGAGCACCTGTAAAGTCTCTACCTTGCTCTGATGCCAGGAAGCCCCTGACAACCTGCCCACCAAGCAGGCTGGTGTGCTCACCACAGCAGCTGGCAAGTGAGGGGCATTATTTCCTTCACCTGAGCTGGGCTTGCACTGCCCATAACCACCTTCAGAGTTCTCGTGACGGCCCTGAGCAGGGCCAGCATTTAGATCGCTCTCTCCCTTGTCATACCCAGTCCCCCGACCCAAGCGTCTCTCATTTCTTATATTTCCTTCCCAGACCATGAAACTTCTACTGCTCTCCTAGTGAAAAATTTAGTCCGCCCTGGCTCTCATCCCATCTCTATGAGAAAGAACCTGATACTGCATTATCGTTTAAAATACAGTCCCCCACCCCCCCGCCAAGATTATACATTCCTACCTTTTGAACTCAGGAGAGGCCATGTGGTTTGCTCAGGCCACTAAGGCACAGGCAGAAATGCCAGTGTCACTTCTGAGCAGAGACCTAAGGGCCAGTTGTGGTCCTCTGTGTCTCTGTCCCCCCTTTGTGAGGACGCTGGAATGGGTCCTGAAGTTAGGATGACGTGGAGAAGCGTAGCGGGCCCGTGGCAGCCGTGTGATGGGAGCAAGAGCCGAGCCTCTGCTGCTGTCAGCCACTGGGTTTTGGGGCCTTGGCCTCTGCTGGACGGACGAGCCTCTCAGGACTGATCAACAGACCCTCTGAGCCCACAGTCCAAAGTTCTCGCTGTTGAGGGACACAGCCTGGAGCTGGGGCACCAGGCCCAAGGCGGTGGGGCTAGAACTGCCTGGCATGCTCCTGGGTCTAAAGCTGTCTCGGTCTCTGTCCTTGGTCTCTGTACTTGACGCTTGACCACTGCCCGCCCTCTGGTCACACCTGACCAGTTCTGCTCCAGCTGCCCCACTTTCCCAGAGCCCTTGACTTGGAATAATAACACCCCCATAATTCCAGAGCAAAGGACACAGCTCACCCGAGTGAGCAGTGCTTTCATTTTAAATGTCCACATTGCCTTCAAGTATACATAACCATATAAAATTACTTTTATTAAAATAGCTTTCCAGTATATTGCATTGAAGACATTTATATAGAAGAAACAATTGCAACAAACATGCTACATTGGCATTGAGATATTCTGAAAGTTTAAGTGCCCACTTTTAAACATTTTGGTATAAGCATATCCTTATATATTCCAGAGGGTACATATAATACTGAAAAATACTCCATGTGGAATCTATGTTTAGGTGCACACAAACAGGAAGTATACACTGAATAGCTTATTTCAAACTGTGAAACATTCAAAGTATTCAACTTCTTAGACAACATGCAAACATTTTAATACTTAGATTGACACTTTTAAATATATAAACCGTAATTCTTTATAACTCTATCTCAGAAAAGAAGGCAAACGAACACTTACCTACACTGTGTACGTCACACAGAGCAAATGTGTCTTCATAAACGGGCAGCATTAGGCTAACACGAATGATTGTCACTTTACAAATATGGCTATTCACCTTCTTCATAATAAAATAGAAAAATCATGTCGTATTTACATGAACTACTAATTATTTCACTTTTTGGCAATTATATAAGTAGCAGCAATTGGTTTAAAGATTGATGTTTACAAACTCAGAATTTAGCTCGGGTGGCACCCGAGAACGTACACTCGGGTGACGTAAAGATAGATGCACAATGCAAGATGCTTTGATGTGCCGTAACTTCTCCCTTCACAAAAGTCACAGACGCACGTCTGTAACCGCGAGATCACCACATTTCATGTGAATGCCACTTGGGTAGCCTGCTTTCACTTATCACAATAGGTGGGGTCCTGAATTACATTTCTGTAAGTTAAATCTGCCTGATGATCCACATGATAATTCCAAAGATACTTTGTCTCCACTCCATGCTTTAATGGCAGTGGCTCTTTACTGTGACCCCTAGCTTCTAGATAGAGTGGGCAATTATCTGTAAACAAAGACACAAACATTAGGGGCCCCTTAATACTTACAGGAGGAACTCTGAAATGAACTTTCTGTGATGCAAAGCCCATTGCATAGTGAGTTATTTTCTACAAAGTGACCATCTCATCTATCAGTGACACTGAATATATTTAGAGCGAAGGACCCATCTAATGAGCCAAATGTAAATCGGAAGGCAGTGGTCCACCAGACGGAAACATCCTATTTGCATTAGTATTTGGAAGAACATATTTTTCCATTTATAAAAACAAAGCAAAACCCCTATCGATATTGGCAGATAAAAAAATACTGTGTGGTGAACAGGTGACGAGGGCCCTAACTTGGCCACTGGCCAACGACAAACCAGAGGTCCTGCGTGTCTCTCGCAGGCAGAAAATCAGACTGAGGAACACACTGCACCTTCCATGGGTCGTCAGTTACACGTCCGGACCACGTGCAAGGTGAGGCCCAGGCTGAGGAGGAAGAGGCCGGAGCTGCAGGGAGGTCTGGCCCCGACGCCGGCCGACGGCACGCTGCTGGAGACCTGCACCTGGGAAATGATGAGGGCAGAGAGCGGGACGTGGGATGCCAGAGTAGGGCTGTCCGAGTTGATGAGGGATTCGATCTTCTCCGCTTCTTTATTGCAGGCCTCAATCTAGGAGAGGAAGATCCGATTCTTTAAATAGAAAACCACAGAACCCAGGAGAAGGTCAAGTCAAATTCCACATACATTCCAACACAGGGACTATGCTTTCAGTTTGTCCTTTTCTTAGATTAAGTACCATTTAATTATAGTCTTAATTTATTGCATAAATGGTAACAGCATCAATGGAAGGCAAATCAGAAAGGAAACGATCCACATGCCACTGCCCTCTCTTTTTCCACGATCCTCTCGCTGCTTATCCACATTCAGGCAGTAGCTTTACAGAGTTAAATGCGGTTACAGGGAATGGATTCTCAGTGCCTATTCACACACTGGGAGGAAAGTGATTAGACTTAGTGAGCTTTCTGACGACGGCAGTTCATAGGCTGTTTGTATTCATCCCTTCACTTGAGCCCTCACTATTTTGATGCTGAAACTCAGGTCTACTTGATCAAGGTTCACCTCGAGATTGTAAGGAAAAAAAACTGGGGTCCCCAAGACTGGCTCTGGTGGGCTCCTCCTCCCCAGTGGGAGCACAGCCCTCGGGGGACAAGGTCAGCTCTGCTGTCACTGCGTGACCTTCGTCACTCCCATCACCTGGCCCACTGGGCGGCTGCATTCCATCTCTGCACCCTTTGAGTCACACATCTCAACTTCTCCTGCCCCCGACTCCTTTGCATTCTGCTGTCAAATGTGAACCTGGCCTTGGCCAGGCACAGTGCTCACTGGGTGCAGCTCTGTCCCTCAGAGACTGCCCTGCTTTTCTCTCCTGCCCTGCTGAAATGCCTCCATCCTGGTTTGTGCCCACCCCTCCCAAGTTCACCAAACTTAAAACTGACAAGATGGCTGCAAATCGTATGCTGAACCCCACCTGCAAAGCTTTTGGATAGTGATCGACAGGAATGATCAGGGCCACGATTTCTGATTCAATGCTGAAGTACCCAAATACATCACACTGTGGAACAGACACATGCATGCGGATTTTCTCAAGTATTTCCAGAACTGTTATTGGCTTTTTGTTTGTTACCTAGAAAGAGAAAAACATTCCTATTACCAGAAAAAAATAACTCCATATTATTGCCTAAGCTGCCTTGCTACTTTGCCTAAGGCAAGGGAAGAAGGCTCTTTTGACCAAGGACCCCCTAAGCACAGGGCCCTGCCAGCTGAACTCTAAATCTCCTCAAAGCCCATTCCTGTGGGTTTTGCCTGACACGGAGCTTTGTAGCCAGAAGGAAAACCACTCTCACCAGAAGTGCTTTTTAGTAATTGTGTGTTCTGAGCTGGATGCCACGGGGAAATAATCAAAGTCTTTCTGTAAAAATGTAAGTGGTGTAATAAAAATGGGGATCATTTCTGAGGCAGTGCCAGGTTTGGCCGCTGCACGGCTGGAGCCCTGTCCTGCAACGGGCAGCAGTGAAAGTGACGGCACACAGACAGAAAAGAGGCGAGGCTCTCACAGACGGCGGTTCCAAAAGCAGCTCACAGAGCAATGGGACTGTGAGAGCAGGCAACCCGGGCACCACCTGCGCATCTCCCAGCCTCCAGCTGCCTGATTTTACCTCTGCTTACTGTGCCAGAAAGGGAACTCTCCCAGAAAGGCTCAGGCTGTGAGGTACGGAGCAAGATCAGCACATAGCCAGGGCGTGGAGGAAAGGAGCACAGGATCGGGGGCCAGACAGCCTGGGTTCAAACCCTCGTTCCACTGGTTATGACCTGTATGGCCTTGGGCAAGCGGCTTCCCTGCAAATTAGTTTCTTCATCTGTACATGGGAACACATTCTACTCTGATGGATTACCGAGAACTTTATCCATAAGGTTTCGACAGTACCTAGCATATAAAGCAACTTACCTTGGCGATAGTATCCAGTTTTTCTTTGTCAAATAAAACTCTTAACATGCCAGCACATAACGGGCAGCAAGCACCTGTGTAAGAGAAACCACGTCACGTGTTTGTAGATTAGCAACAAAAACACACAGCAGTTGGTGACACTGCCAACCCTCCATTTGGGTCAGGAGAGTTAGAGCCGGCCTTCCCCAGGACTGCGCTTTAGGTGTGTGCCCTGACCAACCGGGGTCCTGCAATCTACACACTTTCCAAAATCCTCCCTCCACCCCTGCTTTCATCTCCCACCACTCCTCAGGGTGAGGCAGCGTGGCGTAAGACACGGCACGGAGCGGACTGGCCTTCCAAGAGATGCGAAACCTGGACCGGCCCTGCCCCGGCGCTCTCTGTGAGATTCAGGCCAAGTGCTCTCCTGACTTTTGCTTTCTACCTGCAAAACAAGGGGGCAGGTGTTTCAGGGACTCCACGAGTGTTAATATAATTTTAAAGATTATTTAAAATTGTTATAGAACAAAAACAAAATATCAGGACATGGTCTCCAGGAGGAAAGGGCCTTTCTTTGCTCAGCGCTGTGTCCCTCGTGCCTGTGAGAGTATCTGGCGTGCACGAACAGTCGGTAAATTCACGGACGGAGGAATGAACTTGCTGGGCTACAGACTAATCTGCCCCGTGCTTCCTGGGATAAAGTCTCTTCTGCCCCCTCTGTGTACTGGGAGAGTAAGAGACTATAACATAAGCTGTTTAAAAAAACTGTTGACACTTGTAACAGTCTTTCTAACAAGAAGTTCTCGGTTATATGCAACTCAACTGGATTCTAAGGCCAGTCTAAGGTAACAACTATCTTCTGTTTCAAATGTTTGTGTTCATCAAAACTACTTCAATTACCCATTCAGTAATTACTGATTCTTTATTCATTAACTTGGTGGTAACATATCTTTAAAATAAACATTATGCATTTGAACTAATAATCATAATTTTAGTGATTAAATATTGCTTTATCTGTTTGTATATTGGTGCTTGTTGTAAGATTTTGCTTTAAAAAAGCTCGCCATATTGTTTTAAAACCATTAGACCAGATGGTATCTAAAATAATCCACAGCTTGTTAAGGTCAACCCTGAGTTATGCATCTTGTCAGCAACAGCTAGAGTTAGGACTGTTTGGAAAATTTAAATAGGTAACTCTCCTCTGCACAGTGACTCGCTGTCTGGAGGCAGACAAGCCAAGTGTTCCGGCCCCGCCCCGGCCCCGCCCCAAACACCGCCAGCCGGCCTACCGGGTGGGATGATGGGTTTGCACTCGGTCGCTGAGATGGAAGGACACTTCACAGCGGCACACTCTGTGACGGAACTGTACTCCGACAGGACGCCCACGGCCTGGCAGGGCCCGTAGTAGTCGACGGCCACGCGGTCCGAGTAGGCGGCGCACACGCTGCTGTAGGTCTCGCCGTTGTGCCCGCAGACGGGCTCCGCGGTTCTGCAGAAGGACTGAGGGCAGACAAATCGCATTTACTAACTGAGAGCACAGAGGAGGCCTCCCTCTTTTCAGGAGGGAGAAGATACACAGGTGTAAATTCTGGGACCCTCTTAATTAAGCTGCTGAGGTGGGCTAAGCATGGTGGCGGAGGACAACAGGAGTGCCCCAAAATGAACAGAGATTACTGTTCTCAGCCTCTCTGGGACTCGGTGCTCACTCACGTGAACCAAAATGAGAGGAAACGCCCCCTCCCTCGGACTCTATTGTTCCAGAAGTGCTGGACAAAAACGTGTTTGAAGAAAACAAGATGAATCTTCCTGCAAACACGGAGACTTTATCCTTTCACACTGGGTAAGGGTTAAGGAGAAGCGCGAGTGGAGAGATCAGTGGGGCAGAGACCCTAGGTGCATCGGCGGGTAAGGAGTGTGAGGGGACAGCTGTAGCCAGGAAGAGGGACAAGCAGGAAGAGACTGGGAATCCAACGTGGCAGATATCAGTGCTGATGGGACATGAACTCTGAAAAAAAAAAAAAAAAAAAACCAACAAGCCCCAGGAGACAGGCTGGGGGGCTGCGGGGGCAGTGTCCCACAGTGACGCCCGGGAAATGAGAAGCGATCACGCCAGGTGTTGCGTGGTTGTGGGCAGCGGACGCTGGGCCCAGAGACCGGGTTCCCTGAGCACAGGCAGGCACCCAGACTGGCGGTGTGTGTGGGAAGCCGCCGTGGGCTGATCCCTGGGGTTATTTTTGGAAAAATGAATACAGATTCCACAACTTTAAAAGGCCAAGAGATAAACTGATGGAAAAAGACATCGTCTGAGAGAACTTTTCGATTACTTTTCAGGACTACGTTAGGGACTTCAGTTGGAAGAGTGTTCGGAAAAGAGGTCTTTTCTTGGCTGTTTTCACCTGCATTCTTCCTGACTGGCTTTCTGCTGAGGGTCCACACAACTACGAGAAGTGAAGATGTGCTGATTCAGGTGGAGCATGAGACTTTAAATTCCTTTCCTATACAAAGCCGCTCTCTTTTCTTGCGTGTACGCTATATGGGCAAAGGCACACCACTAGCAAGAGGTCCTTCAGGGCTGGGAGAAAAAGCCCGTCTTGAGTTGGTTTGCTTTCAGTGGAGGGCCGGGTTCTCTAGATGTGACAGGATGCACAAGAGACCCTGAGGTGTTCTCACCGCTGATTGTCTGTACAAGACCATAAGCCAGTTTTATGCCCTATGCACCTGGGTTTGTCAGCTAAACAACGCTACCTGGCACGAGCCTTTGTACAAGAGACTCTTCCCTCTCTGGTACAAAGTGCAGAGATTGCTGTGCTCCACGTGGTTTGTGTCACAAACAGGATCTCGGGCCTGGTCACAGGTGAGCTGTCGTGGCAAACACTCATATTGGCTACATCCAAACTTATCAAAAGTTGTCAGGCAGACTTGGGGTCTGGGTACGCATCTGGAAAACATAAATGCAGCGCTGAGAGGCAGGAGGGACTATGATGAGGCGCGCAAAGCACTGACAAGGCACAGGAGGTCGGGGAGAAAGCAACCGAGAAACTGAAAATACTTCTTGTCCCCAAGAGCTTAGGGAGAGCAGAGCCAAGCACACACACAACGTGGGCTACCGGGTACGAGAGCGCACTCAGTGCTCACGGAGAAAGCACTGGTTGGAATGGCCCCAGGCTGGAGCCCCGAGATAAGAAGGGCTTCACTGGCCTGCCAGGCGGAGGGAGCAGCACAGACAAAGGAGTGCTGGTCAGGACAGTGGTGCCAGGGCAGGGCAGGCGAACCTGAGGG
The DNA here is from genome assembly GCF_021234435.1 of Artibeus jamaicensis. Taxonomy (NCBI): domain Eukaryota; kingdom Metazoa; phylum Chordata; class Mammalia; order Chiroptera; family Phyllostomidae; genus Artibeus; species Artibeus jamaicensis. The sequence continues at coordinate 20,863,733 of NW_026522030.1, forward strand.
CAGGGGCAAAGGACGCACGGGGTAGAAACGGCGTGACCGGAGGCCATCGAGTGGGTTGGGGTGTGATACAGCAGCCTAGCACTTTTTTACTGTAAAAGGAAATCACTTCTATCCCTTTTCGGCATGAGCCTCCTGTACAGAAATGACCGCCACAGTCACCACGACTACTATGTAGGGTTGCCTTTTCTCATGAGATTTAGAAGTAGAATTCATGCAGTTAAGGTTGTACGGAAATTTAAGACATTTGAAGAGAAATAATGGAAAAGAATATTTAGAACTTAATCATCTATTAATATGGAAGGGATGAGAACCAAGGCTATTGAGAGAAATTGGGTAGTTTTATTTACTTTTTAAAGACTTTATTTAATTATTTGTAGTGAGAGGGGAAGGGAGAGAGAAAGAGAGAAACACTGATGTGTGAGAGACACACTGATCAGCTGCCTCTCACACCCCCTCAACTGGGGACCTGGCCCACAACCAGGCATGTGCCCTGACTGGGAATCAAACTGCTGATTTTTGGTTCGCAGGCCAGCACTCAATTCACTGAGCCACATCAGCCAGGGTGAAATTTGGAAATTTCAGAAGAAAAACCTTTTCAATTTAAGTATATAGAAATAAGATCGATAGGAAAAGTTGAGAATCTGGGGGTAAAGTGAACATGATCAGGGCAGGAACTGTGTCTGCCTACTGTTGAAACCCACTATTTAGAAGATGCCTGGTACGTCAGTACATACTTTAGGAATGCTTATTTTTTAAACAATTATTTTTTGAACAGAAATACAAGCCCATGGTGAAACTGAAACAGTATAAAATATATGCAGTGAAAAATAAGTCTGTCCTACTTCTGCATCCCAGTCCCCAAGCACCCTTCTCCAACAGCTACCGCTATTACCAATCTCTAACTAATTCTTCCTGAGATATTCATGTAAGTATAAGCATCTGTATATGCTGATTCAAAGAGTATGTGCCTTTAAGACGTTGCTAGGATGCCACTTTTAAACCCGAACACAAAAGCTTCTGGGGAGCAACCTCCAGCACCTCCCTTCCCTCATCTGCGGGGCCGACGCAGAAGAAACAGAGGAAGACTAGGAGGCCGAAGGAGCTGGCAGAGTCACTAGGTGGGAGAATCCTAAGTCCTTGGAGGCGCGTGGGGCCGAGCCTGCTACCCACGTAAGTTGCCCCTGAGACCACTGAAGCAGAGAATGGCCCTGTGGGGTGCGCAGCGTTGGGGGCCAGGCTCCCCAGTGGGGCAGTGGTGGCCCAGGACTGCAGGTGATGGTTGGGCAGCGCAGATGAGCAGATGACAAGTGCCCAGTGAGGCACCAAGGGAAGGTCATTATGTATGACCACAAGGAATTATGGAAGCACCTTAGCCTGAAGGAGTGGATCCTTAAGATCGTCTTGCCTCTACTTCCCCATCAGTTTGCAGTTTATTTCTTATTTCTGATCTCCTTTTTATTTCCAATGCGCTGGAGGCACAGTGTTGGTAAACCCCTATTCTGTTCTCCTCCAACCTACTCCAGGGAAAGAAAAATCAAGTGGCCTCTATGACTGCCTGAAAGGGGAGATCTCAGAGCTGGAGATGAATGTGGATAAACTCCTGGGCTTGGAGAGTGATGACACCTAGGCTGGCAAGGTCAAGGAACTGCTGGTTGACTGTTACAAACCCACTGAGGCCTTCGTCTCGGGTCTGCTGGACAAGATCCGGGGCCTGCAGAAGCTGAACGCACATCAGAAGTAATGGTCCTCAACCCAGGGGAACGTACGAGTGGTGCCCATACAACTATCACTGCCCCTGACCTCGTAGCAACAGCAACGCCATGGGACCCTGTGGCCACGCCTGGTGCCATGAGCAGGGCTCCCCCTGCCTCTCCTCAGGGGCCTCTTTCCGGGTCCCTATTTTCCATCTTTAGTTTTAAAAAATTATTGTTAAACTGATGGGACTCTGTGGCATTGGCCCTTTAATAAAGCTAGAATATGCCTTTGGTGCAGCTAAAAAAGAAAAAGAGCTTTGCTCTCTCCACCTTCATCACCACCACCACCCTCCTCCATGGGAAACCTGCCTGCAATGTCCTGCTCATCTTTCCAGCTGAACATCACATCCTCTAGAGGCTCGCCCAGGCCTCCCTAAGGCTGCACCAACTGCTCCACTTCCAGGCCCTGATCGCACAGTACATCGCTAAGCAGCTCTACACGGCTCTTTCCTTCAAGACCCGAAACTTCAGGGCAGAGACCTTCTTAATTCATCTTTGTATTTTCACTGTCTGGTACACAGCAGATGCTTAGTAAGTGCTCGTCTTCAGCTGAAAAAGATGAGGAGCCATTTGACTTACCTTTGGCTTTTGGGACAGGGGTTAGGATTACATGGATCCTTTGAAATGCACGATCCAAATTCAAACTGATGGTCCTGGAGGCCCACACAGCGAGCGATGCAGGCACTGGGGTAAGTGCGTCCGTTCTGCCCACACACGGGGACGAACTGATCTGCACAGTTGCAGGGCAGACCTGAAGACAGGAAACAGCCTCGGTGACGTGTACTGGTACGTTCCGCTTCCCCTGATGCTTCCTCATTGAGACAAACCACTACGCACCATGTGGAGGTCTCATGTGAAAACAGAATATAAAAATAAGTAAAAAGGAAAAAGTCCCCCAATGTCTGAGTGTTTTTTTTAAGGCAGCAAGGCTCTGAAAAGCCACTGGTCTGAATAATGGCTTTCCTTTGTATCATTTACTGCCTGATAATTAAGGGCCTCCAGACCTTGATGTCGGGTAGAGACCCCTATAAGCCAAGCGATAGGTAGAAAAAGTAAAGAATGTTCCTCCAAATCTGGTGTATAAAATCAAGAATTTAGAAGTTTAAAGTCTGGCTTAGGGGATTTCTAGAATGCACCTACCTTAGATTTTAGCTAAGCAGAATATGGGTCAAGAAATACCAAAAGCAAGACAAGACAGCGAAGGTTATAAACTCCTCACACAGGTTCTTTCCATTTCCTGCTGGAAGGTGGGTCACAAGGTAACTCGGAAAGCGCTGTAGTTTTGAGTCTTACGAGTTTTCATGACCGTCTCTCTGAGTCATGTTTGGACTTGGACATTATCTAGGTCCCAAGAAATGAGGTACACTTTGTGGCCAGTAAAATCTCCTTAGAGCCGTTAACTAGGTGTTAAGTCATTAGCGAACTAAATGGTCATTAACCTCACTTACCCCAGGACATGAGGGCGGACTACAGGAAAGGGTTCCTGCTAATTAAAAAGTTCATCTTTCAAAATCATTTAGATGTATGCAAATAAATAAATGCAAGTCTTCTGGCTAATCTTCAGTTCACTCCTCATTCCCACAGAAGTTCATGGTTTCTCTGTGGAGCAGAGCAGACAGAGGATACTAACCAAGCACAATGACAAAGCTGTGAAGGCTGGTGCGTATCAGGGTGGAGCGAGGATGGGGTGGGGTTCGTCTTGCCTCTACTTCCTCTTCGGTCTGCTGTTCACTTCTTATTTTGGATCTCCTTTTATTTCCAATGTGCTGGAGACACAGTGTTGAAAACCCTACTTTGTTCCCACCGGACTCCAGGGAAAGAAGAATCAAGCTGCTGCTGAAACAAGGCAAGAGCAGCCATCTGGTTCCTCTTCGCCCAGGACTCACAGTATTTCAGACCGGGGAGGCCAACAGATGCCGGCAGGCTGCGCTGCTGCTGTGGACAACTGCAGCTTCATCTAGAGAAAAGAGCATCTCACCTCACTGGCCTTTTCACTTACTATAGCTGGTGTGAGTGTAATACTAGTAGCAGAAAGTGTAAGTCAAGAAAGTAGTATTCTTAATTGATTGTTCAGAAAAATTCTCAAGCTTCAAAATTAAAATAATCCCCCAAGTGACCTTGGAGAGATCCCTAAGGAGCCGGGAGTGGAAGGAGCCCGTGTGAGGAGTGCACAGCCGTCACTCTTTGCCTTGTTTCGGTGTGGGCCTCTACCTCCCCAGAAACCCCCACGCCAGACTTCAAACGTCTAAACTCAAGATGTCATACCCCAGATTGGGAGAAACTTTTCCTATCCATAGCTTAATTTATAGGGGTCTCTACCTGCATGAACCAGTAGGCTCTAAGGGGGGTCAAGGAAGAAAATGGTAAGAAAAACATTGGAACAGAAACAAACTTAGAGAACACATGGACTTCGGACCATAATTGGAAGGGTAAATCGGGTTATTGTAGCAGGTAGAAAGGTTCCACTTACTAAAACCATCCCAATCACTGATCTCCTTTTTGTCTGCAATTCCAAAATACAAGTGCTGGAAGGGACCTAAGAAACCATTTAGGGTAATCCTTAAATCCACAGAGGAGGGAAAGTGCCTTGCTCTCATAAATAAAGGTGATGTATTCCTTTCACTGTGCACATGTGCAGTTAAGGCAAGACCAGAGAAGCTGCCTTGAAGGAAAAATGGGTGCAAAGGGATGACGCCTGCTGAGGACAGCACCTGTGCGACCACGGTTACCTGTGAAGGTGCGACGGTCATCTTCTGAACTGTGCTCACTGAGGCACAGGCGGGTGGAACACACCAAGTTGCCAGCAAAACAAGAACAAACATTGCAGTCGATGTTAAAGGATGTTCCATGACCTGCGAGAAGTAAAATGTTGTTCTGTATCATGCATTTATAAATAGATCATAAATTTAAAATTTAATAGTTTAAAAAGTTTTAAAATAAAAGTTTTTGAAAAATGACTTCCAAATATACAAACTAGGAAGTTAAATCTGGAATTATCTTCTGGAGGGTGGGCCCCTTGGAGTACAGGCTTCCTCCACTAGGTGAGTGTTCTAGGAACCCGTCTGTATCAGTACCAACTGGTGTCATGTGAGAGGCTGTGTTCAGCTTCAGTGAATTTTTTTTGAAGACTCTTTCAACAAGTTTACCCTTTTCATGATGGGTGAACTGCTAGGGCATCAGTCCGCACCTAGCTAAGTGTTCAGCAGTTTTTGACCAAAAACAGCATGACCCTCGCCACCCTCTATGTCCCACCCTCCCTATTCACCAAATCTTGCCCAGAGTGACTTTGTTTTATTTTTTTTGTTTGTTTCCTCGGATGAAAAAAGTCCTTAAAGGGAAATGTTTGCTGATATGGAGGAGGTGAAACAAAAAAACAGCAGAAGTACTAAAAGGCATCAAAGTCAATGCATTTAAAAACTGTTTTTAGTGGAGAAAAAATGTCTTGATAGGTGTATTGCATCAAATAGAGAGTACTCTGAAGGTAACTGAAGTTTAAATATGCAGGAATAAATACAAAAGTTTTAATAAATAAAGTCCAGTTTTGCGGTGCTCCCCCTCCTATTTTTGTATCTACCCCCCACCACGTCTCCCCAGATTCCCAATGTGCTGGTCTCACCAGACTGCTCGCTCCCTCTCCTCTGACACTGGTTATGGCTGCCTTCCTGCCTCGAACACTCCTCCCCACCTTCTGCAACTTCACTCAGCTCTCCAGGACCAGTCTGGATGCTACCTTTAGACCGCAGGGTCTCCAAATGCCTGGCAGCCATAACCAGCTTCTTGAAGAGCATTTGGTCCATTACTTTTTGTGGCTCAAATTCTCTCCGCTCTTATCACAGAAAGCATGACCTCAATCCCTCCTCTCAGTTTCAGCTCCACAAGGCACTAGTATGTTCTTTCGTACAGAATAGGCATTAATCAGTGAAAGTCTATGGAAGGAATGAAATTGTGTATCTTCGGATATTTTCTGTGATACAAAGTACCTAACCTGACATTTTAGTAGAACATGGACTAAGTAGAACATGGACTAAGAAATTAATATCTGACTTGCTCTAGGGCAGAAATCTGCAAGTCAAGAGCACTCTTCTTTCAAGTAAGATCTCACACATAAAACTTAGAATTGTGCATGGCACACAGTTATGAGTTCAGTAAGTGTTATTATATTACTAGCGATTAGTCCCTTCTTGAGGAGGCTTCTGAGAGTTCCTTAGAAGTCCTAGTGTCTTTGTATAGTTAGAAAAATACTGCCCTAGGGTATCTGATTTGTAGACTTTACTCTCTGATGAGAAGCCAATGTTCTTCCTATGAAGTTAACCAATCTCAAATTAAAAACAAAAAACAAACGCAGTTCAAGACTCACTTTTTCTTTTTCCTCCAACAATACAAGACTTCTGGAGGTCTATGCAGTGCATTTCCATGCAGTTTTCTAAGAGTCCACTAGGCCCACAGGAGCAAATTTTATAACAACCAACTTCTGAACCTGCAGATGATGGCACCTGGATCAGTGTCCCTTGGCGGACAATGAAATCAGAAGCTTCTCCCAATTTGCAACCTATGTAAACAAAAATCAGCTGAGGGAGGTGGTGCTGCTCTGTGATACTATTTTATGCATTAGATACATTTCACATAAGTCTTATAGGTACTATGTGGCTACTAGAGATTTTCTAAGAGAATTTTCACCGAAGTAATTGTTTTGGTTCACTGGCTAAAAACATATTCTCTCAAACAGAAAGTCCATGTTCTGTGAGATGGTGGTCATTCAGGACCTAGTTCCCAAAGTTAGCCATAGTTCTGTACAAAAATGCTACAAGATAAGTAGTTTTTTTTATTTTGGGGGGCTTATCCTCAAAGATATTCTAAAGTCACAGATATTTTTCAAATGGAATATAAAAACTGATAGTATTTTTAGAATAATCTTGATCAGAAAAACTTTTAGTGATGGAATATAAACATACCTTAAATTTAAAATAAGTTGAATACTTGATTGGGTGTAAGGAAGTCCCATTCATTTTCAATTTTAACAAGACTTATTATAACTCTGTAGCTGATGTGTTATAGTATTACACAAACATTACAGATGATCCTTTTGAGACATCGTGTTTATTTAATTTTTGTTCTTTTTTTATTTTACACATTTTGTTCTTTTTTTATTTTACACATTTAAAATGTTGATTCTGACATCATAAACATTTTCAACTGGGAAAAAATAAAAGGAGGCAGAAATCTGCCACAGCTATATTCTAAAAGGACCCACAAAGAGAGAGACTACAAAATTTCTATGGTATAAAAAATTTTTCAGCCTTAAAATCATATGCATTTCAGTACAACATCAAATTTATGGAGTAATTACACATCCCATTGAGTATGCCATTTTTCTGTATATTAAAAGAAAGAAAAAGCTAAACAATATGCATATATATTCTCAACATGAAAGACAAAGTACGGAAAGCTGGCCCAAAGTTCTTTTCTCTTTCATTGTCAAGAACCCTGCAACTCACCACGAGAGTCTGGTTTTAGATCAATATTAGTTTATAATCTAAATGACTATTGAAAATTATTTGTCTTTGTCATTTTTTATTTTCATAAACAACACGTTTCCTGGGAAAACTTCAAACATAGAAAAATGTAACTTGCAAAATAAAGACCATTATAATCTCATTCTGAAGATAACTCCTACGAAGAAACACCAGCTGCGCATCGATCCTCATGCCACACTCACACCCATCTGCCTCTCACCTTGAACGCAGGAGTACGGAAGGCAGGGGTCTCCGGACGGACACCCTTTTCGGTTCACCTCACAAAGCTCATTGGCAGGGCAAGGATTGGGGTTACAGGGATGAGTCACCTCTTCTACAATGTTGCCTAAAGTACTTGGCCCTGAAAAACCAAAAACAGATCAGTTTAACCTACTCAGATGAGTAACAGAGGTCTGTAAATTACCTGAATTAATTATGCCTGACATAAATGGGATAGCTGACAAGTGTAAAGCAAGGCCTGACTCCAGCAAGCTACAAAACACTCAGGCTTTCATTTGTTTATTTACTGGGTGTACACAATATGCCCAGCAAGGTCCTAGGTACTGGAGATACAGTAGTGAAGAAAACAAACAAATTTCCGTAACAGAGTTTACATTCTGGTCTGGTCAGGACACAGACAACAAATAAATTGTGTGTGTGTGTACTCCTATGTATGTGTATAGAAAGTCAGACAGTGTTAAGTAATAAGTGGTGTGAGGGGATGAAAAGTGACTGTATTTTGGGTAGGATGGTCACATAGATGCTTCCATTCAAGAGGGATAATTTAGCACATTTTATCATAAATGATCATTTATTATGGTAAGATGGACCCCATAACATGATTATATTTATTACCTTGTGAAATAATGACTGAGGAAGTCTCAATATAAAGTATATGTGGTATTTAAAGAGAATATTACATTTTAAACCCAAGCCTTCTGGAAGTTTCCTCCCACTGGAAGTTCCCTCCTACACGTATATATTTGATGCTCTAATAGAGCGAGTATTGTGAGTACACTTGCTTTTCTTACTGACTTTAGGCCAAACCCAGACTTTGAGGCTAACAGAGGTACAAGGGCTCTTGGAGTTTATCCCACCCGGCCCAGCCCCTTTTTGAACAGGGAAGCTGAGGCTCGAAGACACGGTCTGTCCAAAGTCACAGAGGCCTACAGCTCTGGTCTAATGCTTTCTTTTTTGTCATACTGGTCGCAGAGGCTACAGGACATTGTTTGTTAGTCCTCTGAAAATATGGCAGATATTACTAGCTGCAAACTTAGCATTCACTCTTATTTTCCTGCTTACTACTAGAACTCCAATTTTACTTAGGATGCTAATGGGCCCACAGCGAAAAAGATAATCTTTCCTAGTTTCCCTTACATTTGGGTATGGTGGCTAGAATTCCAGTAGCCATGTTGTGATGATAAAATACATAAAGTAATTTTGATGACTGAAGCCCAGCACTAAGAATGATGGAGAAAGAGAAAGGATTCCTGGCGATGGAACCACCAGAACAGTCATGGACTATTTATTTCTGGGCTTTTGTTTACTTCTATCTGTTTTTCTGCCATTGGCAGTGGAACTTAATTCTATCTAAAACAGGGGGGAAAAATAGCTGAATTCACTCTTTCCAGCCAGCTCAAGGCACTAACGCCCCCTGGTGGCAGCCTAAATATTCCCCTTTTCCTAAGTACTCGGTGAGCAGGAGTTCTTCTGGTTATCCCCTGCTTTTCACCACAGAGTCGCTTCCTGCCAGGAAACTCAGATCCAGGATCTCTCAATGGGATAACAACTTATTCTTCTAGCTCCCAGCAGGAGTATTTGGCAGAGGAAAAACTTTCATTTTCATGTATGAACCCAGACCATCATTCCTTACTCTCTATTTGGTGGGTGAGTCCAACCCATTATGCCTGGCTCAGGGAAATTCTGCTTTCCCGTAAACCATGGCAAGGAGACAGCAATGATGCAGAGCTGGTTATCCGAGAAAGATGGCCCCTGGTTCACTGCTTAGAATTTCTGACTGCAATGGTTCGCTGCCTCCTTAGACTGACAGGATAATTGCTTGTGCTTATATATTTTAAGATGACACTTCTTTCCAGAAAGGCCAAGCAAGTAAGACAAGAGTCAGCAACTAAGAAAGTATCATTAAACCACATATTCATCCAAAGCAAACAAGAGCTGAGATGGAAGAAAGAACTATTTGGATTTTAAAAAACAAAGTACTTACTGAGGTATGTATCCAAAGGTATACAGTTCTCCAGGTCATCCGTAGGTGACAGAAGTTCACAAATACTTTCTGCTGTGTGGTCTTCAGGGAATTTGTTCTGGTCCCCACATTTCTTGAGAATTTCCACACAGTCTGATCTTGAAAAGGAAAATACATAAGTTTAGGATTTGAGGAACCTTCTCTTATTGTCAATTCTGCTCCTGAAGCTTTCTGGGAGTGGGTTTCCATAACAGTGTTTCACAGCTGGGCAGGTGCGAGCATGGCAGAAGAGAACAGGAGTCACAGCCGGCTTTCGGTTGAATAGCAAGTCATTTATTACACTATCAAATCATTCCTTTCTCTTAAGAACCAGAGATTAAAGGCCTTGCTCAAATTTTATCTGTACTGTGACTACCATCAGTGAGGCTGTCCCCTCTTTGAAAGGATATTAATTTAGGCTAGTCTGATTTGCTCTTTGCAAAACTATGTACATCGTTTTTCTCAGGACCTTATGCGTGCTTGCTTCTTCCTTCCTCCTTCCCTCCCTTCTTTTCTTTTTTAAAAATCTCTTTTTAGTTATCAACTTAATGTGCTTGATCTGTAACAATTAGAAGGTCCACTTCTTTAAAATTCTCCAAGTCTTAAATAGAATTTGACTCCCAGAAGTTTTCTATGCTAAGAGTCTATAATTTCCCACCTGTTTACGCCTGCTTGTCACCCAACAGTTACCCCTGGTCTCTCCCCTAATTGGGTCATCCCCAAGTCATGTCAGAGGACAGGTCCTGAACCCCGGACCCTGGTTAAGGTTGAAGCAATCAGCAGGCAATCAGTCACTAAGCGCTCAGCAGCAACGAGACACACACCAACAAGTTAGGGGCTGGATATTAACTTGGTTTTGGAAAAGGTTTTTGAAAAAGAAAAATGCTTGAGGAGCAGCTGACATTGAATACAATACAGTTAATGCTTCTGCTGTCACCCACCACAGAGCCTTTCATCTCCACTTTGTCCTGGATCTCCTGGGCAAACCATTCACAAATTTGGAGCAGGCCCTAATGACTGTACTCACTAACTCACTCCCTCACCAAACATCAAACGCCTATTGTGTGTCAGGCTTGTGCTAATCCCTGATGAGGAGAAAAAGAGTAAAGAGGATACAAGAAAAAAGCATGTGAGAAAAAGGAACGCCTCAAGGAGAGCAATGTGGAACAGAACATAAGACAAACACACAAATTGAAATTTAAAAATAGAATTGTACATTGAAGCTACTCAATAAATGTTTATTCAATCAAGTTCCATAACAGAAGTACAAATAAACATCTATAGAAATGTGTAATAAGGATAAATTACTTTCAGCTGGAGACATCTGGGAAGCTTCCCTAAGACTGGTAATTGAGGGGCTAAGAAGGACAGGCAGTGGGCAAATGGAAATAGGGGAAGAAAATTTCAAACAGAGGAAGAAAAGTAGGAAAGTATTTGACCTGCGAGGGTGATGGGCAAAGGTTAGTAGTGGGAGAGAAAACTCTAGTAATAGGCTATGGGTGAAGATAATGGCAGGTCTGAACCGAAACTGGAGTCTGTATAATGAAAGAAACTTACTTGCAAATAATACTTCCCCGGGATTTACTGTGACAAGGTTTAATCTGCAGTGAACAGGCTATTGCTTTCCACATTTCTGGCTGACACTTTTTAATGTCAAGAACAGGGATGTTGATGAACGGCATCTTTATGCTTCCTTTCTCCCATAGCTTCATGTCATTCATGGCTCCTTGATCTGACTGAGCATTACAGCTCCTAAAAAGCTCCGTTGGCCTGAAGAAAAAAAAAAAGCCAGAGGGAATCAAGAGGCAATTATTTTCCAGAGAGAAGCAATGTGTAAAATCCTGACATACTAATCAGGCAAATCTGATTTTCTTAAAGAAGAAAGTACATATAATCCATCAAAATATCTCAGTTTAGAGTGTATGAAGATTCAATGTAGACACAATCATTAAGATTCTGATGGCATGTTTTCTAAAACAACTTTTTGTGAAACAATTAAAAAACTCCAAAATGCTGTGGACTGACATCTCCCCTGTCCATTTCTTTTATTTCACACAATATGAGGGGGATACACAAAAAACAGAATTATCTTCTGGAGGGTGGGTCCCTTGTAGTACAGGCTTTCTCTACTAGGTTTGTGTTCTAGGACTCCATCTGTATCAGTATACCAGCTGGCGTTGTTGGGAGAGGCTGAATTAAGCCTCAGTGAATTTTGTTTTGAAGACTCTTTCAATGAGTTTGCCCACTTCATGATGGGTGAATTACTAGAGCACCTGCCCATTCCATGCTGAGTGTTCAGTGGTCTTTGACCAAAAACAGCATGACCCCTGTGCTCCACCCTCCCTATTCACCCAAACTTGCCCCAAGCGACTTTTTTTATCTCCCTGGATGAAAAAAATCCTCAAAGGGAAACAGTTTTCCCTTTAGAAGAGCTGAAACAAACAAACAAAAACAGCAAAAGTACTAAAAAGCATCAAAATTGACAAGTTCAACTACTATTCTGAGCAGTGGGAAAACATCTCAATAGGTGTATTGCAGCAAATGAAGAGTACTAGAAGGTGACCAAAGTTTAAACATGTAAGAATAAATAGACAATTTTTATAAACAAATTCCATTTGGGGGGGTACCCCCTTATAAATAAGCCTCAATTTAAAAATTTGAGATATAATTTATAAAAGTAAAGTGCACAGATCTCATGGGTGAAGTGTTCTGGGTTTTGACAAATTTGCACATCCATCTCAGCACACCAGAATGAATTAAGGTGTGTCTCTATCACATCTGGAAGTGCCCGAGTATCCCTATTCAGCCAGCGTCCTCCCTGCTGACTGTGCCCCAGAGGCCACTGTCACTTGCACTTGTATCATCATAGAATTATTTTGGCTGTTCTAGAACTTCATATAAATGGATTCGCATTGTATGGGCTCTTAAGTCTAATGTCTTTAATTAAATGATCACTTTCAGATTACATGATGCTGCTATGTATATAAATTGTTTTCTGGTTTTTTTTTATTGTTCAGTATTATTCCATTATCCTCACAGTCCTCAAACTCTTTGATCTCAGGACCCATTTGCACTCTAAAAACCATTGAGTTTTCAAAAAGCTTTTGTTTATGTGGGTTATATCTACCAACACCAATCACATTCTAAATAAAAACTGAGAGATTTGAAAAGTAGATATTAGTTCATCTTTTTTAAAGATTTATTTATTTTTAGATAGAGGGGAAAGGAGGGAGAAAGAGAGGGAGAGAAACATCAATGTGTGGTTGCCTCTCGCCCACCCTGTACTGGGGACTGGGCCCCCAACCCAGGCATGTGTTCTGACTGGGAATCGAACCAGCAACCCTTTGGATCACAGGCCAGCACCAGGTCCACTGAGCCACATGAGCCAGGGCAAAACGTAGATAGTAATTCACTTTAAATGACAATAACCCTGTTAAATGTTAATATAATATTTTTATGAAAATAAGCGTATTTTTAAAAACAAAAATTTGTGAGAAGGGTAGACCTGGTTTACAGTTTTGAAAATCTTTATAATGTCTGGCTGAATAGGAGACAGCCGAACGTGCATAGCTGCTCCTGTATCCAAACTGTTCCCATATCACATGTTTTATAGCATCCAGAAAACTCCACTGTTCACTCATGTGAGAATGAGAGTGGAAGGGAAATAACATCTCGGTATTTTACAGTAGTTTTGATCCCACTGGGTTTGGGGGACCCTGGACCACACTTTGAGAAACACTAGTTTATTCATTCACCTGTTTGTAGACATCAAGGCTGTTTCCAGTTTTCATGTCTCTTTTCAAGGCTATGAATGGCACTGCTGGGCCATAACTTTCTAAAAATACCAAACTGTTTTCTAAAGTGGGTATTCCATTTTAAGCTCCCATTAGCAATGTATGGAAACTCTACTTGCTTTGTGTGCTTTCAGTCTTTTTACTTGTAGCTATTCTTTTAGTGTGTAGTGGTATTTTACTGTTTTTTAAAAATATTTTATTTATTTATCTGTAGAGGGGAAGGGAAGGAGAGAGGGAGAGAAACATCAATGTGTGGTTGACTCCTGTGTGTCCCCCACTGGGAACTGGCCTGCAGTTCGATCGACTGGTTGGATTCCCAGTCCTGTGCCCTGACTGGGAATTGAATCGCGATCCTTTGGTTGACAGACCCCCGCTCAATCCACTGAGCTACACCAGCCAGGGCTATTTTACTGGTTTTAATTTGTATTTTGCATGACTAATGATAATGAACTTTTTCATATACCTCAATGGTTATTATGTCTTCATCCTTTTTAAGAAACTTCTAAAAATGGAATTTATTGAGGTGACACTGGTTAATAAAATTACATAGGTTTCATATGTTTCTGCCCAGTTTTTAATTTGGTTGTTTGACATTTTACTATGAGGTCACAGGAGTTGCATATTCTGGACACTTGTCCTTTGTCAAATGTGCATGTGTGCATGTACACGTGTACCATGGTAAATATTTTCTCTGACTATGGTTTGCCTTTCCAAACTTTAAATGGGGCCTTTCAGTGAACAAAAGTTTCCTGTTGAACTCTAATTAACTTTGTCTTTTATAATTAGTGTACATTGTTTTGATTTTGTTGCTTTATAATATCTTAAAACCAAGTACTGGGAGTTCTTCAAATTTATTTATTTATTTATTCATTATTTTTTAGAGAGAGGAGAAAAGGAGAAGAAAGAGGAGAAAAACATCCAAGTGTGAGTGAAACATCGATTAGTTGCCTCTTGCACACCCCCAATGGGGGACCTAACCTGCAACCCAGGCATGTGCCCTGACTGGTAATTGAACCAGTGATCTTTTGGTTTGCAGAATGGTGCTCAATCCACAGAGCCGCACTGGCCAGGACAAATTTATTTTTAAAAAACTGTTTTAGCTTTCTAGGTCCTTTGTATTTTCATATGAATTTGAAAATTAGCCTAGCAATTTCTATTTTAAAAAGCGCACTAGAATTTTGATTTGGATTATACTAAATCTAGAGATCAGTTTCAGGAGAATTAATATCATAAGAATATTGAGTCTTCTAATCCACAAACATAGTCCCTCTCTCCATTTATTTGCTGACTTCAATGTCTTTCTAAAGTTTTCTGGTTTTTAGTGTAGAGTTCTTGCACATCTTTTGCTAAATGTATCACCATGTAGTTCATGTTTTTTGGTGCAATAGTGTAAATATTTAAATACATCTCATTTTCCAATTATGTATTGCTAATACACAGAAATACAGCTGGCTTTTGTATGGTACCGTTTTATCCTATGGCTTAATTAAATGAAAGGGTTTAAGGGGAGTTTGTGTGCAGATGTTGGGGCACCTCCTTTTCTGGTTTCCTCCTTTCTGGGATGTTCCACTTCCATATCTAGCCACTCAGGTAGCCCCAACCGCTGATTTCTTAACTCCTCAGTCTGAAGCTGCTGCTTTTTGCTTGGATTCTATACGCCATGTAAGGACACTGAGAGTGCCCATGAAGGAAAAACTGGATGAGTGTGGCTCTCACTCAATGTAGTTTCTGTCTTGCTGGAGATGCAGCCCCCCTCCTGCTTTGGGTCACTTTTTAATGCCTTTAAAACAGTTGTTTTCTAATATCCTGTGCAGAGTTCGTAATTAGTATTGGCAGCAGTGTTAGTCTGATACAAACTACTCCACCATTAACTAGAAGCTAGAGTTACTGTATCCAAGTTTAACTTCAAACATTTCACAGATTTCACATTTACTCAATATTATTGGCTAATATTCTATCACCAGTTATAAAGATATCCCAATTTTCTTACTCAAAAAATAATAATCTGTATACTTTTAAGAGGATAGGAGTGTTTTAGCTAGAGGTAAACATCCTCTGAACTCCCTTCTGGCCCAACTGAATGATTCTTGTCCTTCTTGCCCTCCTGATCTCCGGGCTGCAGCTCATGAGACCAGCCTCCTCTTCTTTAGAAACTCTCCCGCTCCGGTTTCTCTGATATGGAATTCTCTATGCTTCTGGATGTCCCTTTTCTGTTTTCTTCACTGTTTCTTCAGCCATTCATTCAGTTCTTAGCCCTTATTTTTCTTAACCATACATGATACCTTTGGAAAAATACCTATTCAAATTGCTTCTGTAATGAAAATATTTTGTATGAAATAGGGGACTCACTGAATGGGACCTCACCCAGAGTGAAGGGTCTTCAGAGTAAACTGACCACAAGAGGGCAACTGAATTCTAGAAACTTGAAGTATCCTTAGATTAGAAGGAACTTTGCTATGGTGCATCCTTTGCCAAAGGTGATTTACCACATGAAATACAGCATTTAAAGATGAAATTGTAAAGAAAAACTATTTCCTTTTAACTTAGCTAAACCAAAATCAGAATATAGTAGTTTTCCCTTTATTTAAAAACAAGATAACCAATGAGAAAGTATTTCCATTCCATGTACAATAATTTGCTCCTACCTGTTGTTGAAATTAGTACAGTAAGTAAGGTTTCTACAGCCCAACTGGCAAGGTTCCCGAACATCTGCTAAACAGGTCAACATGGACACTTCTACTGGATTATATTCACAAAAGTGATCAAACTCTTGCCAGCTCTGTGTATTGCCCCAGCTCATGCTATAAAGTTTAGTGCATAGTTCCCTGAAAAAAAAAAAAAACACAAATGCAAAAACAGAAAGACAAGCCAAATGAATACATATTTGATTTGCATAAAATTCAAACACTATAAACTTTACTTCGGAATATAAGTGGGGAAAAAAGTACAGAACCAAAAAACTAAGATCTCCTAGAATTTAAAGTCAGAAAAAGCAATCTTTTCAGTGATTTAGTCTCTTTTTATCATCTATCTCTTTCCTTTTCGCCACAGTTGCTAGAAAGTTCAGTGCTAAATTTAATGTTTAATTCTAGTATCTGTACATCCTTGTTCTTGGCAAAATTATTGCCTTCCAAATTTCTGATCTCTCTTTTACCTTTATGTAAAGTAAGTTAAGCATACAGTTTTGTCTCCACAAAGATATATATCACTCTATTTATGTTCCAATCACAGAAGGCAAAACTGTGACATGGTCCTCAGACATCGTTTTAATAAGCATTACAAATTTAGGGTTCACTAGTTCCTCCCTGAAAAACTATCCTGAAGCCACTTATATACCTGAAGATGCATAAAGAGTCTTTATGTAAAGGCTTATGAATTCTAAAACTTCTAAATACTATTGTAGTTAATACATGACATTCTTATTTTGAGTACTAAATCATTACAAAGCAACTTGACTACATATATATGAGGTCTGTCCAGAAAGTATCCAGCCATGTGCTATGAAAAAGAGACATTTATTGAAAAAGAAATAAGAAGCTTTGTACGTAGGCAATGACACCTCAGTCCCCTTCAGAATAGGCATCTTGGAACCTCACACAGTTCTCCCAATCACCATCAGCTGCCCTGTTGTATTTTCCCAAATCTCAATCACAGTTTGAAATTTCTTTCCTTTGAAAGATGATTTTAGTTTGGGGAACAGCCAGAAGTCACAGGACACTAAATCTGGGCTGTAGAGAGGCTGAGTCACATGGGTGATTTGATGTTTCAGCAAAAATCTCTGCACAAGATATGATACATGAGGGGGTGCATTGTTGTGATGAAGCTGCCAATCACCAGTTACCTATAGCTATGGCCTTCTGAATCTTTCTACTAGCTTCCATGGAGGAATGTTCAAGCTTAATGCAAAATCTGATGCAGATTTGTTGCTCTATTCATTCGGTCATTTTGAATGCAATGGTCACACAGCACACATGCTCACTCAAGAGAGTCTACAGGCCCCACTGACTAGTACAGTGAAGTCATCATTGTTCACACATGCACATTCCAGTCCACTCTCCTTGGCTGCCAGGTTACATTGATGTCATGCACACTGTTCTCATTATATTAACAATGCCTGGACTTTTTCCAGACAGACCTCGTATAGCTAAAATAATATCTGTACTATTTCTAAAGTGTTTTGACACACTATATTAATTAGCTTAATATTTAAAATGTATAAATGTAATAAAAATATCAACACATGTAATATAAAGCAGGTAGTATAAAACTTTAATACCATCGAAATATGCAAACTCCCAAGAAAAATTCTCCACTCCTGTAACATTTTGATTTACATAATTACCACTATGAGGAGGGTATGTTTACTTTTATAAGTTCACTCATTCGCTCTATCAGTGTTTACTGAGTGCCTACTTTGTGTGAGGTCCTGTTCAAAGCACTGGATATGCAGCGGTGAATAAAGAGACAAGCTCTCTGCTCTCAATGGAGCTTACACATCAGGGGGATGAGGAAGGTGAGATAGAATTACCTTGATCTAGAAATTAGTTCCTTCTCTAGTACTTAACAGTCTCTATGACCTTGGAGAGACTGTTTAACATCTCACAGTTTTCTGTATTTAAACAGGAATTATACAAATTGAGATAGCAATCATCTAGGTTTCACGAGGACAAAACAAGATGGAAGTGAAAGCATTTGGTAAACAAAAACCTCACGTTGAAAGGTAAGGGAGGGCAAACGGAGTTTCGTCCTGAATGTCTCCTGACACTACACAGCCGCTCCAGTCTTCAGTGACTTTAGGCCACACACTCCTCTGTGGATATTCAGAGAATTATTCAGCATCTCTTCCATCAATAATTTATTAATTCCTATCAGCAACCCAATTTCCTTAACTACAGGACCCACTTAACTTCTCTTCAAGCTCTTCTGTTAACTTTCTTTGGATATTTTCCAAGTTTTTCACCTCTTTGGTAAAGTCTGATGAACTATATCCTAGGTATACTTTTTTGCTAAAGGTCCATCCAATTTTGAAACCACAGGAAAGATGGTTTCACTTCTGTTATGTCAGATTCATTTCAGGATATTCTATTAATATGTGGCCCCTTTTCACCCAAAATATCTCTAATAAAGTAAACTTCTATTTCACTTGTGTTCTATTTATGACCTTAGTTACCTCCATTTATTCTTTTTAATTAATTATTTAGTATCCTCACCTGAGGACATGCCCATTGATTTGAGAGAGAGGGGATGGGCGGGAGGGAGAGGGTGAGAAACATCGATCAGTTGCCTCTAGGGGATTGAACCCATAGTCTAGGTACATGCCCTAACCGGCAATCGAATCTGTGACCTTTCAGTTTATGGGACACCACTCCAACCAACTTAACCTCACTGGCCAGGGTTCTCCTTTTATTCTTGTCTCTAGCTTGTGCTTCCAAATATTTGCACTGTGAATTTTTTATCTTTAAGTGTACCACCCAAATGAATGCCTACACATTGCTACCTAACTTTGAGTATAAATGTCAACCCAGGCTATTTACTAATATATACAAAAAGCTAGTTAAATTCAAAGTTTCATAATTTAAGAAAGAGAATATCCCTTAGATGTCCTATGAAAACATCCTCTAAACTGTAAGCTCACTTAATATCCTCAAGTACAGAACCCACATTGCATTATTTAAAAATATTTATTGCTCTGCCAGTGCTAATCCTCTACACCTCAAAACACAGTGCTTTCAGCACTCAATGTACAAAAACAATGTTTTATATATAGTGGACCCCCTTAAATGAGGGCGTATGTGGCAAGACCACCCCAGTGGATACTGAACCCTGTGATATACTATGTTTTTGCTTATAGGTACATATTGTACCTATGATAAAGTTTAATTTATAAGTTAGGCACAGTAAAAGATTGATAATAACTAATAATTATAACATACTGTAGTAACAGTTATGTGAATATGGTTCCTCTCTCTCAGCAAACTAGCATGAATTCATTTCTTCTTCATGATGTCATTGATGAAAGATTTGTTCTTTCCATAGTTCTTAGCAACCTCAGGATATGATTTTTTTTCTTTCCTTATTAAGTTGAAAACTTCCACCTTTTCACTTAAGGGAAGCATTTGATGGTTTCTCTTTGGCATATCCAAATTGTCAGCATCACTACTCTTGCTTAATTAAGCACTGCAGCTATTAAGTAAAATAAGGGCTATTTGAACACAAACACTGCAATACCGTGATAGCTGACCTAATAATAACCTAGATGGCTACGAAGTGGCTAATGAGCAGGGAGCGCATATAACCTGGAGATGGTGGACAAAGGGATGATGCACATCACATCCCGAGCAGAGTGAAGCAGGACAGAGTGGACGGCATGAGATATCATCATGCTACTCAGAACAGTGTGCAATTTAAATCATGAATTATTTATTTCTGAAATTTTCCATTTAATATTTTCAGACCATGGCTGATCCAAAGGTAACTGAAACCGTGGAAAGCAAAACTGCAAATAAGGGGGGACTACTGTATACACGATGCTCAATAAATACTTGCTGGATAAAAGAATGAAAGATTTCACATCTTCTAAACTCGAGTTTACACAATGCAAGAATATAACAGATACTTGCTAGACTTAATTGAAGTGCTATTTTCTACTGATTTTAATAAAGGAAAATGAGATACCGACCTACACGTTGACGTGTTGGCTTTAGAACAGCAGTGCAATTTAGCCCCATCAAGGCCTGTGGAGGGTGGAGGGTGTAGAGTGACGCCAGGGTGAACGGACTGCGAGCTTTCAAGAAAACACTGCCAAAGGGGGTCCTGCGGCAAGGGCTGAGTCTTACAGCCCTCGATGAGGCCGTCAACGATCTCCATTTCTGTTTTTTTGGACATGAGAATTCTCTTGCAGGCATTTTGACAAGCATGGTCTTCAGCTCTGTCACAGCAATATAAACCTACATTGTCAGGACAGAAGTAGCTTAATTAGCTGGTTGGATGTCATGTGCTCCTCAGAACAAAAGCACATGGTGGTGGACTGGAAACCCTTACTCCTCCGAGTCAGATGTCAATACCTGCAGTATACAAGGCCTACCAAATTCTCTATTACTTTGCAGTAGAGTAAATAAAGGTATTTACTAGGTGTGCCTATAGACGAGGTATCTATTACTAGAACTCACCACTATCCTCAATCATGGGGTCTCTGGCACCATTCCTGCATAAATGAAAGGTCATCCTACACCTAAGAAGTCCTTACGTGCAAAGTATTCTATGTTCCTGGAAAAGGTATTATAGATCAGACTGGAATTGTTTCATGCCAGAAATGACATCCTAAAAGGGATTACATCTAGACATGATGAGAGAGAGTGATGACTATTTTTAATAGCAATAACCACACTTCATCACACTCTGGGATAGAAACCTTTTGTGTGTCTATGCAAGTTAATTAATCTAAATTGTAATTCCAATAATACAATTGCAAACTCTGGCAAGATATCAGTTTGTTACTATCTTTGATTTTCTACAAAGAGTCAAAAAGTTAAAGAACACTTTCAGCCATACTATAGAATTCAGAGGGCTTCTTTGAAGTAGTTTTCTCAGGTGTCTTGGACTTTCTAAATAACCTTTTCAGACATATGTTTGTACTTTCTTTTCCAGATTTCCTATGTATTGGCACAGACATTCTATACGGTTGTTCTAGTCTTTAAAGTCTTTCTGCTTTGTCTTCTGGTTTCATCATCTTAGCTCCAGCAACACCTCTGTGTGGCCTGAACGTCAGTGAAGACTGCAAAATGCATGGTTACTCGTGGCAAAGGCTTCATCCTCTTGATTCTCGTCACACAGACACGCCACAGGACGCCATAAACCTCAGAGCTGTGCTTCAGATGATG
Organism: Artibeus jamaicensis; assembly: GCF_021234435.1. Classification (NCBI taxonomy): domain Eukaryota; kingdom Metazoa; phylum Chordata; class Mammalia; order Chiroptera; family Phyllostomidae; genus Artibeus; species Artibeus jamaicensis. The sequence goes on from NW_026522030.1 coordinate 20,884,916, forward strand.
GACAAACAAGGCACATGGCATTGCTTTTGAGTTTATAAAAATAAGTCTATCCCAGTATAAATCAAAACACTGGCATCTGGCTTATAGACCCTTATAGAACTTATCCTAGTAAGTTCTTTGTTAGTTGGTTAATTAGTTCTTTAAACTTTGATAACTTCTAAATGAAGAAAATGGATTATAGTATGTACAAGCTAACGTTTTAAAAAGTATCAGGATCTCTTCTCATATAGTGATGTTATAAAAATAATAACTGTTTAATGGTACAAATTCTAACATTACAGATACATATGATATGGAACATATAGGTATATAACTAAAAATGTATCACACTACACACTTAGTTTTGTAACTTTTTTTTGGCTTATTGTATCTTGGACTTCTCTTTAAACACACTTTCTTTATGTTGGTTGTATAGTGTTATTATTATACAAATACATGATTTATTTAATCACTTTTAATACCCTATTCATCAATACCTTATTGATGAATATTTGGGTTATTTCTAATTTTTCTCTTATTATTTTCTCACCAATGTTATAGCAAATATCCTTTATATGTGTAGATAAACTTTTGTAAATTTGTAAGTTTTGTTGAAAGACAAATCTGAAGAATGGAATTGCTAAATTAAAAGGTATAGTTATTTAAAATTCTCATGGTCATAACCCAGCTTCCTGCCTCGCCCAAATCTCCACAGCAACAAATTTTACCAACTCAGAATACAAAGTGCCTTCCCGGCTCCGTCTTTCTTGGCATATTTTAGCTGTGACAGTGATGTCCACTCTGCGAAATCTAAACACCAAAGGAAGTCTGGTGTGTCCCAAATGCCCCAGACTGCAGATATCTGTAAGATTTTACTTCCTTTTCACAAGTTATTTTACCAAAAATTGCAATGAGAATGTGTCCCTTTTACTTACTGTCTGTTGGGTTCCGCATTGGATAAGATTGGGTATAATTGTTCACACAGTGTATTAACTGTGGACTAATAGAGGCACAATAATTTTCCACTGCTTTGATCTGAGATGGACCAGGAGAAGAGTCTGTTCGAAAAATGGCTTGACAGTACTCGCGGCAGTTTGTGTGATGGCCCGCATAACTGCAACAAACTGAGCCCACTGGGGGAGAAAAGGAGGTGACATTGAGATGGAAACAGCTATTTGCTAACATTAAATCATCACAATAATGACACAACAACACGTGTCTTTTTGAATTTGAGAAACAAAACCATGCCATACAAGACAAGTACTTAACGTCAGCACTCCTGTCGGCACTGCCATGGCCACCAATATAAAAAAGTCACTATCGGCCAACTTATAGTTTAGTCCAGTGGTTTTCAGCAGGAGCAATACTCTAACATCCCCCTGGGAGAATTTGAATGCATGTGGAAATGTCTCCCCAGGCTGGTGTAGCTCAATGGATTGAGTGCAGGCCTGTGAGCCAAAGGGTGGCCGGTTTGATTCCCAGTTGAGGCACATGCCTGAGTTGCGGGCCAGATCCCGGGTAGGGGGCGAAGTGCAAGAGGCAACCACACACTGGTGCCTCTCTTTCTTTCTCTCCCTCTCTTTCTTCCCCTTTCTCCAAAAATAAATAAAGAAAATCTTTTTTAAAAAAAAGGAGTGAAGACTTTGTTAGTTAAAAAAAAAATGTCTGTTTCTCACGATGACTCGGGGACCACTGCTGCCATTTGGCACATGGAGGTCAGGGCTATTAAATGCTCTGCAACATACGGGACAGTCACGTCAGCCAAAACTGCCCCCTAATGCCAGTGGCGCTCATGTTGAGAACCACTGGAACGGCTTCTTGCCACGTTAGATCTGTGGAGATTCACAAAACAAAGCAAAGCAAAATAAAACAAAACCCCAAATGTCTCACATTTATAAAATAGGACCAGTGAAAAGTAGATATCAGGATCATTTCATAAATTTGACAATTATATAACTGTATGTCTTGAAACACAAATCTAAAAGTTCTAAAATGTTTGAACATCTGCAAGAATATGCCTTAAACAGAAACAGTCTTCACCTCACAAGTTGTTTGATCTGCTTCAATTTTGGGAAGTAAAACCCACATTTGATTCTCCATTAATGTATTTTTAAAAATTAAGAGGACCTTTAAGGTACCTGGGGAGAGTTGGATGAGTGGCCAGGGCGTGGGGTACAGATGTGGGATTTATAATGGAAAAGAGCAAGAGACACTCAGCGGGGCCAAGGGGTCTGTGGGAGGCTAACGGGAGACAAGGCAGAGGTATGGCAAGAAAAGACTAAGAGAAAGGCAGGTAGAAAACCTCTGATAATTACCAGAGACGGTTATGGAGGAACTAAAATCAGATTTCTGAATTCCACAGACCAGGTAATAAGGAGGGAATTCTGGCAATTTCCAGAAATAGTAAAGATAAGGATAAAATCATATACAAATTAACTAAACTAGGAATGAACTAATGTAGGACAGGCCTCAGTTTCCTGGGCAAGGACACAGTTTCATACCTATTGTGTCATGTAAGTTTTTTTTCCATGTAAGGTTTTGAATTAACTACTACCAAACTTACTGTGTTCATTGATGGATCATTCATTTTCATCACAAAAAGCAATTATTAATGGCTACACTTAACACTGTCAACGTCAGTGAGGATAAAGAGGGGGTGTATGGGGGGTGCTGAGGACAAGAGACAAGTCGAAGCTTATCTTCTAATTCCCTGTTATACTGGCTTCCTCACCAGTGTGGGTGAACAGGAGATTATGTGCCAGAGAGTATTTGGGAAATCTTGAACAAAGCCCTGATAACAAAGGGTGGAAGATAAAGTATAGATAACCAATATTCCTTGTCATACTTCGATATACCCCACTGCTCAGCTAACCTAAACTGACTCTTTATTCCTCAGATGTGTTGCCTATCTCTAACTGCTCTCAGTGTTCCCTTCGTCTGGAGTGCCCTTCCCCAATCTCCACTCTTAATGTCTTGTCTGTCCTTCAAGGCCCAGCTCAGCCACCAACTCCATGAAGTCACTCTCAGCACCCCTGTCGGATGTGTCCCCTTTCCTCTGAACTCCCACAGATAGTGTCACTTACATCAGTGACACTACCCCATAGCCTCCCTGTCCTGGAGCTTTTGTGTACAGGGTGTGTTCCCTATCGATATGTATTTGCCCCGCACAGAACAAGTAGTCAATGAACATTTGTTGAATGAACTGAGAGGCAGCCCTTGGCAAGTGCAACACCGCATCATGTGGGAGTACTTAACTTCTGAAGGTGACCCTATTTACTCAGGTGAGATGTGATCTTCCTCTAACATATCTAGCACTGGTATCTGATTTGTAAATCTGCAACTAGGACATGCGCACAAATGGTCCGAATACTCCAGAGGAAAGTGCCTATCGGGAGAATCCTGCTGTGCACATTCCTTCGGATGGTTTACTAACAGCCTAAGTTGTAATGCCAGGGTCTTGGCAATATTTATAACAGCTAAATCATATTCTAGAAACTGTATTTTGCTCTTTGGACTATATATAACCATCGATAATATACTTACTTTCATTTCTGCTAATGCAATTGAAAAGAGCATTCTGTAAATTAAAAACAAACAAACAAATTAACAACCATACTGAATTTCTAATTTTATTCTACTTTATGGTTATACGGAAATCAGGATATCAAACCATTTAATTCTTCTTTAAATCCTATGAGCTTCTTGTAGATAGTGGCTTAATCCTTTCATCTTTGTACCCCAAGAACAGTGTCTGATACAAATTAGCTCTATCAGTTTGGGGTGTATAAGTTCAACAAATATGGAGTAAATAAATGAATGACAGATGCAAAGGCAACTGACACAGACACTGCCCCCAGGAACTCAGGAGTGTTGCAGTGTGCTGGGATCAGCCTTCAAAGGAGGTTATGCAGGGAGGCTGATTTGCAGTATTTGCAAATATTCATGGCATCAATACCTCCCTCGTGGCTGCTTTCAAGTTAAAAGCTGGTTTGCAAAATTCCTGAATATTTAACAATCAGTTCTCCCTAGCTGGTGGGAGGCCACTTCCAGCATATTACTGAATGGTATAATAGGATGGATTCGGAGAGTTTGGTCTACACTTCCACATAAAACAAACAGGTGGTACAACTAAAATTAATAAATTTCTTCAATGGCTCCCCTATTGGATAAAGTTCATGTTCCTCAGTCTGGTGTATCAAGCTTTTCTCTACCTAGCCTCTGACTCTTCCCTCCCTCATGCAATTTATAATTTCCAAGATCGGCCATGCATTTTATTTGAGGGAGTGACGTGACTGTATTTGGTCTTTCAGGAGACAACTGTAGGACTGGACATAGCAGAGGAGAGGAGAAATTAGAGATAGGAAAGCTAGTTGGGCAGCAGTTACAGTTGTCCAGAAGAGTGGTATAAAGGCCTGTGCTAAGACAGTAATTGAGGATCTGGAAAGGACACTGATTTAAGATATATTTTGAAGGCAAACCTTTAGGGCTTGATAGCCAATTACTGGTGGGAAGTGGTGAGAAAGAAAGAAATAGGCAATACCTTTTAGGTTTTTTTTTTTTCACTCCTTAGTTTTTTGTTGTAGACCACTCTGCCTGGTTTTAGGAATTGTATCTTGATCCCTTGTGGCTAAGGGTGAGGGAAGACCTTTGGAATGCGAGTCTGACCTTTGGAATGGGCAGGAGACAAAGCCTGTCTCTGGTAGCAAACGCTGCCTCAGTTTCCTCTCCCTGCCCCCAAAGCTTGGTTGGAAGTCAGTGACAAGTAAGACCCCTCACAGCAGGGGGCAACCTAAGCCAGACTCAATCACTTGGGAGGCCTTCATGGAAGGACTGGGGTGGGGGGAGCTGCAACAAAGAGGGAGCAATGGACTCTTGCCCTGGCTTTGAGATAGCTCATGTTCTCTGGGAAAAGTGCTTCCTGGCTCTAATCCCGTTAAACCTAATACCTGTTGGGGAGAGGCGTAGCTCCTTGCCTTACTAGAGCTAGAGCATGCCCTGGGGAAAAATCTGGCACCACAGAGACTTCCTGATAAACCTGTGAAATCTGCCCTGCTAAGAGTGCTTTCATTCATATGTTAAGGGTTCCAGCAGGAAACCCTAAAACTCTGTTCCTGACAGACTCTGAAGCCCTCAGATTTCTTTGAAATGTTATCTACTGTTTGATCCTTGCTGCCCTGTGTATTAGAACCCAACAAAAGGCCCTGGAGGAGGGGGCTCGAGGACTTTTTCTCCTCAGAGCAACTGGCCACTGCTCACTTCTCCTCCCCAAGCAGATCTCATCATGTCTCAGTCATATTCACCCTCATCCATGGCAACTGGGGGGACTTGCGAGAAAGTCACTCCCACAGTTTTTGTTTTTGTTTTTTTTAGTTTATATATCTGGGAGGACTGTATTGGAATAACTAAGCTAGACATGTAAAAAAAAATGTTTTTGTTTTGGCATGCGTGTGTGTGTGTGTGTGTGTGTGTGTGTAGTGTTAGGAAGCAGAAGGGTAGAGGGAAGGGGAGGTAGAGGAGGTAGGTAGGGTACCAATCAGTTTGGGTGATTTGAAATGCCAACTGAACATCAAAAGTGCACATATCCAGGAGGGATTCAGGAGTACCTAAAAGAAGCAATCAAAGACGATTCTGGAGTTGTCATCACATAAGGGCAATGAAGCTATGGGAGTAGATCAGATCTCATTCAGGTGACTTCTCAGAAGAATAAACCAGATAGGAAATACACTAGCACTGGGAGACTAAATAGGAGTTACTCTCTTCCCCAAACTCTAACACAAAATATGACTAAAGGAAACAATACACAAATGGAATATAATCAAGGTTATATACTACCTTAAGCCAGTACTGCAGGACCTAATAGGTTTCGCTCTTTTTGGAGCTCATCAGCTGCAGGTAACGGCTCAACTTGACTCTCGTATGCTGGGTTGGCCAAAAAGCTTGTTTTTTTCCTTCACATAAGATGGCTCTGGTAGTGCTTAGTTGTCTTTAACTTCATTTGAAACAATTTTGTTAGACTGCATTGTGACAGCTGTCATGTCAGTTTGCATTTAACTTATCAAAATTAGTAAAATTTTGTGTAGCCATTTAAATATTGAAGATGGAAGAAAATAAGCAACATTTCCAGCATATTATGCTTTATTATCTCAAGAAAGGTAAAAATGCAACTGAAATGCAAAAAAAAAGACCTGTACAGTGTGTGGAAAAGGTGCTGTGATTGACCAACCATGTCAAAAGTGGTTTGCAAAGTTCTGTGCTAGAGATTTCTCTCTGGATGATGCTCCACGGTTGGGGAGACCAATTGAAGTTGATTGTGATCAAGTGGAGACTTATTGAGAACAATCAACATCACTACGTGGGAGATAGCTGACATATTCAATATATCCAAATCAATAAAGTTATTGGTGAAAATGAAAACTGTCTTTTATTTTACGGAAAAAAGCACACCAACTTTTCGGCCAACCCAATAGTATATCTATATAGCATTTTACCAAGCATCCCATTCAGTCTTCTATTTAGTCTATCGTGACAATTCCAGGAGTTTCCTTAGCATTAACTAAAAGAATCTTTACATTTAGGCCCTTGAAGGCTTTGCTGGGGCTTTGCATGATCCTTTTTGCTAAACTCCCCACAGCTGACTGTCTCCCTATTCTTAGAACCACTGCAGCCCAGCCCCAATCGCTCTGAGGCCCAGGAGGCCTCCAGCTATCCAGGGAATCCTGCTAGTACTGATATCTCTAAATGGGACTGTTTCTTTCATCTCTTTTCCTTTATATTTTTTGTAGTAAATCTAGAATCAAGGTTAATTTGAGAGAAAAATGCAACAAAATAAAATTAATACACAGAAATCTTTAAAGCAGCATATTTAATTTTGACATTTCCTGAGAATACACTGCACAGCTGTGCAGACATACACAAACATGTGCCAAACACATGCATCCGGGGGAGGTCCAAGTGTATGGCAGGCTACCCTCTGTGTCACAAGGGGCAGAGGAGGACTATGTGTACACAGTCACCTTTATATGCATAAAATACCTCTGGTTCCTTAAGGAACTGAGTGGCTACAGTACAAGAGGTGAAAGAGACCTTTTGTTATATACCATTTTGGATTTTGAACCATGTGAATATTCAGAAAATAAAATTTGATGCATACCTGCACTCTTCTCTTATGCATTTAGCTGCATGTTGATAAGATAACGCTGACAGAACTGAGCCTAAAACTTCCAAGGCCCACCACCATCTTTGCTCCTGCGCTTCTTAGAGCCTCTTTTTAACATCCTGAGTCTTAATTTTATGTTAGTATTCTACAGACCAGAGCCCTAGTACAGAACATTATTTCTGTTTTGTTTAGTGACTGTTTAGTTTAAAACTTAAATGCCTTAAGATTAAAATGAGTCCTCACAAAAATATCTCCTGACTTTCCTTCATAGTTTCTCATCTTCCTTATGGAAATAACATTAAATAACTGGACTGAAGACAGCTAGAAAGGAAGGAGAGAAATGAAAATAACAGATCTGAATATAAAGGAGCATAAGGAAGAATCAGTAAGGGAAGGAAGAAACAAGTAAAAATGTAAGTCCGATGACAAGTTTGTAGCATTCTACAGCAAATGGGAAGGTGTTTTTATTTATGGACATTATGTTAAGAGAATGGCAGGTAAGGTCTGACATAAAGGTACGAAATGGATGTATCAACCCCAAACTAAAATTTGTCTTGTCAGCCATTGCCAGGTCCCTGGAGGTTCACCACCCTTAGAGCACCTTTATGTTTATTATGTCATTCAAGTAAGAAAATAACTATCAACAGACAATTTAAAAAACCTAACTCGCAGAAAACATGAGTTAGTTTTTGCTTTACTTCTAATCAGCCAGTGTGCTACCTGCATACTGATGGTTTACAGCCAGCATTTGCTCTGATCGTTGGTGCCGGTGGCATTCCAGTTGTTAAATATTTTAAGTATCAACCTTGGTTCTAGTACCACGCATTCATGAACCCCGTGGCCTGACCAGTACTTCTAGGTGGGCCAAGAACCTAGCCTATGAAAATGCACAGAGAACCTGGAAATGAGCATGCTCATAACACTTAAACACATCCACGTCACAGTGGAGCCACTGGTTAATTGGCGGCTCCAGCAAACAGGTATCATGCTGAAAGAATCAGTACTTAAGAATCGTAAATACTGCAGGAAGTATTCTTTCTTAAGTGTTGGTGAGAATTAGAGAACTCAGAGTTGGGAGATTAGTCAAACCTCCTGTCCACTGTGGAAACCATCTCCACCAGTGAGCCTTTGCTCGAACATTTCCAGTGATAGGAAGTTCTCTTTTTCTTGGAACATCTCATTCTACTTTGAACACAGGTATGGTCCTCTCCTACTGAAACACCAGATAAGTATTTGGCTCCTTCTCCTCTAGTTTTCTAAATAAGTGATTTTCAAAACCCAGGTTTCTACCTTTTCTACACTTTTTTTCTTACATAGAGTTTTCTTTCATTCTCAAAAATCAAGGGTTACTTCACAGTTGACTTTGGGCATGGTATCTTCTCCTCTTTCTTAGTCCTATATTCCTAACTACCTCTAAGATATAGGTCTTTACATTTAAAAAGACCTAACACTCGACATACTTTAATTTCTTTAAACAACCTTCCCAGTGTACATGCTATTGCTGTTGTGTACTTTCTCTTTAAAAAAAAAGTCAAGGTGTGCTCTCCCTCCTGGGGAGCCTTTCTTCCCTCACAGGCACACATCTCCTAAACTCTAAGGGTCCCCACAAGACTTGCAACCAGGGAAGCATGCATGGGCAGCAGCGGCTCATTCCAGGCTAATGCCTGAACCTGTCTCCAAGGCCCCCTTTTTTTCTGACTTTTCAGTAAGCCAATAATAGCAGCCCTGCCTGGGCTCATATCTTTCCTATAACATTTCTAGAGAGCCAAAGCAGCCCTGCCCAGGCTTTCTCCTGCTGCTGCTTCTATCCTAAGTTCTTCCTTGTTTCACTGTGCCCAGCTTTAATAAATGTACTCTCAAAATAAAAACATTTAAAAACCTCAAAAATACACTATTTTGAACAATCTGAGTGTGTTGTAACTTACCCACTTTGTACTGTCATCATTCTGTTTTTCTTTTGCATTTCCAATAATTATAGCTATTTTAGAACTTCTTTCACAGTAGGACTTCTGCAAAAGGTCTAATAATGGCAATTCTCTCTTTTTGTTGTCTGGAAATACCTTAACTGCCCTCTTTCTTGAAATTTTTTTTTTGCTGGACATGCAAATTCTAAACTAATAGTTATTTTCTTTAAGAACAGTTTAGGTATATCATTCTACTGTCTCTAGCTTCCTCCATTGCTATTGAGAAATCAACTGTTAGTCTCCTTTATAGGCAATGCCCCTTTTTTTCTGACTGTTTTTAAAAACTTTGGCAGCTCTGGACAGGTAGCTCAGTCGGTTAGAGCATCATCCCGGTATGCCGAAGTTGCAGGTTTCACCCCTGGTCAGGGCACATACAACAAACAACAAATGAATGCATAAATAAGCGGAACAACAAACTGATGTTTCTCTCTCTCTCCCTAAAATCAATAATAAAATCAATAATGAGGTGTGTCTATAATATATGAATTTTAAAAATCCTGCTGGGGATTTGTTTGCTTTAAATACCAAATCTGTTCTGTAATCTTTCTTCTAGTATTCCAATTTCTATCCTCCATTTCCCTTAAACTTTCTTTCAGCCTGTTCCTTTGTGCTCCAATTCCATATAATTTCTTCAGTTCTATCTCCCAATTCACTAACAATAGCTTGACTGGAAAAAAAAAACCAAAACAACAAAATCTTAAATGGCATTAAATTTTTTTTAATTTTTAGAAGATTTTATTTATTTATTTTTAGAGAATGGAAGGGAGGGAGAAAGGGATGGAGAGAAACAATGTGTGGTTGCCTCTCACATGCCCCCAAATGGGGACCTGGCCTGCAACCAGGCATGTACCCTGCCTGGGGTTGAATCAGTGACCTTTTGGTTCACAGACTGGCACTCAATCCACTGAGCCACACCAGCCAGGGCTAAAAATTTTTAACCTTAAAGCCCTGGCTAGGTAGGTAGCTCAGTTGGTGAGAGCATCGGCCCCCTATGCCAAGGCAGTGGGGTTCAAGTCCCATTCAGGGCACGTAGAACAAGCAACCAAAGAATGTATAAATGAGTGGAATAACAGAAAATTAATGTTTCTCTCTGTCTAAAAAAATTTTTAATAAAATAAATGAAAAAAAGTTTATGATTCTAAATACAGAAATATTTTTGCCACTTACGAGTAACTTTTTTTCTTAACAATGACACTATTACAAGAAAAATAAAAAATAAAAATAATTTAACTTTATTCATGTAACTGTATTTCTTAGGAAATCCCCTTAAAAGGGTTTCTGCATCAGCTTACCAGTAAAGATAAACATTAGTTCTTTTAAATATAATCACTCACTCTCCGAATCTCTAATCAAACTACACAAAACCCTCCTTCAGAGTAAATGCTAACCCCTAAAGTTGTAAGCCCAAGGGAATAGTTTACACATCTAGAAGATCACCCCAGGGACCTTTCTAGTGTTAAGGAAGATAGTAAAAGCCCAGTTTTACAAATTATTCTGATGTTGATAAAAAACCAATCCAGTTAAAATAGGCTGCACTGCACCAAACTTACCCAATTCACTTATGACAAAGAGCGTTATCTCTAAACTTCAACAATTATGACAGTGACTTTAATCTGGGGTTTATAATGCAGAACCCTCTTTCTGTACTAAGTGCTCTTTCCTCTCTTTTTATTTATAAATAAAATGTAAGAAATTAAACTGAGTCTTGATCTTGAATAATTTTTAGGTTCAACTTTTTATACGTATAAAAGAACCCTCTTGGTATATAGATTTTTGGAAAATAGTTCTTCATTTTAAGCCAAGTGAGAGGACAGACTCAGAGAAGTAAACTACTCTTAGTATTTCTCTCATAGGACAGTGTTTGTCTCTCTTACCTTTCCTGTCCCGTCCTTCATCAACACATACTGGCAGACTTCCTAGGGCAATGCGGAAATCCAGACAAGAGAAGGAAGCACACTAAAATAATGGAGGACAGGCTACAGGAGATGGACAGTGTCAGACATCATGTGGGAGAGAAGAAGGGATTATCACAGTTAGCCACTTTGTTCAAGAGAAACTAAAACTAGTTATTTCAAAGGTAGAGAAATAAGGAAAAAAAAAGATCTTTTACTTCTTTGTAGTAAGGCTCCTTTCAATAAGAACAGAGGAGAGGTGCAATTAATTTGGAAATTTGTCCTCAGATGAACAGATATAAGTTAGCAAATAGTACAAAGAGACAAAAGATAAATAAGGTTCTCCAATTTAAAAACATTAATCAAGAGATGTAATTATAAGCTTTGAGAGAAGAAAAAATGCATCAGGACTACAATCTATAGGAGTAAAGAAAGTTGTTCATTCTTTCTTCTCCAAGAGAACACAGACTATTAAAAGCAACATGAATGCCAATGTTTATATATAAAAATGATGAATGAGGCATATGCATGTAAGTATCCTTAATTAAATGGTCTTCTACTATGACAAACAGTAATACTGTCACATTTAACTATGGAGTTCTAGAAACAGAACAAAGTAGTCCCAATGAGGAGCCTTTTCACACCAGGGACAATCTTCTATACACATCTGCATGATATGAAACACCTCCATTACCCCTGACCTAATAACTTCCCCATCTAGACACCACAGTGCTTAAGACGCCACCATTGGGAGACGAGGGTCCTTCGGATTTAATGTGAGTGCCTCCCCTAACCCTTAAATGCCAGATCCTAGAAAAATTGAAAGCTATTCACACTAGCAATATGATTTTGTTTCTTTGATTAAAGGTGGTTTATAAAAATGGATACCTAGATGGGTCAAGGGGTAGAAAAAGGGAAAAAGAGAATATGGAACCTAAGAAAAACTATTTTACAATTTTGGATACAACCAGTTGCTTTGTTTTGAAAACATTATTGATTAAATCCTCTGTATATGTGATTTAGGCATTTCATTAAAATTAATGCTTAATTTCAACAAAAGTCAATTGAAGTCATAACATTTCTAAACAAGGTAAATGACATTTTTGTCAAGGCTATATTTTCTGTGAAATAAAAGCCAATTTATGTAAAAATAAATTTATTTTAAAATTTAAGTGATTCTATCAATTCTGATAACACCTGAATATCCAAATTTATTAAATAAAATACATACCTCATATTCTTTTCTGCAAACTTTGGAAATATCATTTTTTGATGATGCCTAAAAGATGACAAATTTCTTCATTAATTGTATTATATGTGCTATTCAGAAAGAATAAGAAAGAACAGAAAAACCTTATGCTCAAATAGTTTGAAGTTCCTCAAATACAACAAACAGTTCACGTAATTTCTTTAAAACAAATATCAGCCCTGGAACCTAACGGATATGCTAGAACTTAACTCTATGGCTTTAATCTCACATAATAACACAGTCCTTTTGTTATTTCAGAAACTAGATAACTTTGAAGGAAATGAATTTTTTTTAGCTGAATTCCACTCTGCAGCAAATTTTCTTGTGAAGCTCTGCCAAGATATTTATATTTTGCTTTTTCTTTAACTCTTCATATTGTAAGTTCTCATAATAACTTTTCCTCAGAAAAGATTCATATATAACAAAGAGGACCAACTGAAGAGGAAAGGCGATGCCTGGCAATCAACAAAAGTTATTTTTGTTAACAAGTTAATGAAGATATTCTCTTAACAAGTTAATGGACATATTATTTCCTCTACAGAGGAGATAATATGAAAACACTGATGCTCACAGAAATAGCAAGTTTTGACCACATTTAAGTATGCACTTGCTATATCAAACAAGTGCAAAAACAAACCACCAAAACAAACCTGCTGAAGGGTAGTTATTCTTCCCTGTGACAGCAGTCTCTACTTAGAGATGTAGTTTTAGGGCGATGGGCTCTGGTCTCCCGTTCTATCAATTAAGCTCATGTAACTTTGAATAGGTCAGCTGATGAGGATGGGGAGAGCATGAAGCAGAATGAACAGGCAACTGTTTTATGTCCCACCAGATCCATTATTTTTCCAATCCTCTGCAACTCAGCCTCATCTGAACGCCTGGAGGAGAGTGGCAGAGAGCTAGGTTGTGTACTACCCAGAGTGTTGCCGTGGTATGTATGAAAATGAAGGGGACACTATGCCTCACATACTCCCATCCAGACGCCAGTAACTAGAAGAAGAAAATGAGAGAAGGCTTTCCAGCTGTGGTTTTAGGTCCACCCAAACTTCCCAGTTAAGTCTACTTCTACCACTTGGCATATGAGGAATCAGACCTGTTTTCTGACAACACTGAGGAACTACTATGAAATATACATCATAAGCAAGAACTCAGGGGCCTGAGTTGGACCAGAGATACGTCAACTCAAAAAGAAGTCGTAATTCACTGTGAGAGTCATGCTCACCTTAGGAGCAGAGAACGGATATGAGAAAATTCTCAGGGGAAACCCTGGAGGAAAGACAGAAGAGAGGATGAAAGCAAAATAGGCCAATGGTTATCAACTGCTCTCATCCAGGTGTACCCCAAATTCACACGGCCATTTGGAGTCACTCAGCACTGACTAAGGATGACCCCAGGCAAAGTACAAAAGGCCTCAATTCCTATATTTTATCTTTAATTTAAAAAAAAAAACCCTTTCAATTACAGTTGACATACAATATTATATCAGTTTCAGGTATACAACATAGTGATAAGACACTTATATAACTTATGAATACTCTTTCTTTGTGTGGCAGAGAGAAGTTGAGAAAGGATAAGAGAGGGCTTATGGTCTTACATACAGCAGCCATAATTGAAAAAACAGCAAGTCTAAAAAGAAGGGGTCTATGCAAGAAATGCTAAATTTGCTGTTTTTGTGGGTCACCTCTCCAAAGGTATAAGGTTAGCAAGGATCAAGAAATATGCACGACCCTGGCAGGTGTGGCTCAGAGGACTGAGCGCTGGCCTGTGAACCAGAGGATCATAGGTTCAATTCCCAATCAGGGCACATGCCTGGGTTTCTGGCCCAGTCCCCAGTAGGGGGCGCATGATAGGGAACCACACATTGATGTTTCTCTCCCTCTTTCCCTTCCCCTCTGTTTAAAAATAAATAAATTTTTAAAAAAGAAAGAAAGAAATGTGCACAGCTAAAGCCCAAACTGCAATCCACGCTTTTTAAGAGCACAGTTGTCCAGTATTACCTGCTTGCATGCCTGTCGACACTCCAAGGTAATAGCCAGTTCACAGCAGCCTAAGCCAACCCATCCATCAGATTTCTTAAACACACCTTAAAAACAAAATGTTCAAGTGTTTTGGTCATAAGTGGCAACAAACACAAAAAACATGCTAAATTAGTTCATGGATACCACAAAAAAATCAAAGTAGGTATCTACAGGAAAATGAGCTCAGACAAAAGAGCCTCAAAATTATCAACCCCCTCCCCTCAGCCTTACTCTCAATGCTATCAGTCTTCTCAGCGTCCCTCACAGCATATGAGCGGGGACCCAAAAAAACCCTAGAATTATCTTCTAGAGGGCAGGCGCCTTGTAGTAAAGGCGTCCCCTGCTGGGTGAGTGTTCTAGTGTCAGTGTACCAGCTGGCGTTGTTGTGAAAGGCTGTGCTGGGCTTCAGTGAATTGTTTTTGAAGATCTTTCACTGAATTTGCCTATTTCATGATGGGTGTTTTACAAGCACACCTGCACACACCACGCTGAGTGTTCCAGTAACTTTTGACCAAAAACAGTATGACCTCTGTGCTCCACATTCCCTATTCACCCAAACTCATCCAAGTGCCTTTTTTAAATTGTTTCCCCAGGTGCAAAAGGTCCTCAAAGGGAAATATTGTGCTGAGGTAGAAGAGGTGAAACAAAAAACAGCAGAAGTACTGAAAGCCATCAAAATCGACATTCAAAAACGGTTTTGCACAGTGGAAAAAACATCCCAATAGGTGTTCTGCCTCAAATGGATGGTACTTTGAAGGGGACTGATGTTTAAACATGTAAGAATGAATACACGACTTTTCATAAATAAGTTTCATCTTTGGGGGGTTGCCCCTCATCATCTCATAATTATTGGGTCCTTTGTTCTGTTCTCTCACCTCTCTGCCCCCTTAAACCCTCTCATTCTCACTCTTGGGTTGGCAGCCTCTGTAAAGGACACACAGGTCCAGGACAGCAAGGAGAAGAAGCCTTCCTCACCTTTAGACTATGAAGCAGAGGCAAAGATTCCAACTTAACGAACAAACAAAAAAGGGCACAAATAGTACTGAATTTAAGTATGTTAAATACATACAGTAGTGTAAAACCATGACACCATTTAAGACTAAAAATAGTACACAGACGGAAATCTCCCGAGAGCCAGGACCACCTTTGATGGTTTACTTCATCATAGGACAAAATACTCTTCTAGTTCAGTTTATGTACAGCAGCTATTTCTCCAACCAAATGACTGTGCTACCAAGAGGTATCATAGTATCACTTTTTATAAAATTATAAAAAGTGTTTTAATGTAGCCTGGCTGAGTGGCTCGGTTGGAATGTTGTCCCGTACACCAAAAATGCTGCAGGTTCAATCCCTAGTCAGGGCGTGCATAAAGGGCAATTGATTGATGCTTCTCTGTCTTCTCCCCCCAACTTCCTTTCTTTCTAAACTCAATAAACATATCCTTGGGTAAAGATTTTTTTTAAGTGTTTTAATGTATGTTTAGATCCCTTTTTGCAATCAAATGTTAAAGAATAACTTCTAGGATAAAATTAGAAGATATAAGTAATAATTATGAAAATAAGAAAAAGATTTATGCTTGTAGGGATGCTGAAAATCTTTATTTCCTTGAAAAAATGTTTTATGTTGCTTCCATATAATGCACAGGTCTTCAAATCCACATATACATTAGATTATTATTTACGATTGAAAAAAGTATCAGGAATTCAGAGCAATATATAACAGTTCTCCAAATAAAACGAAGACTTAAAACAAATAGAAGAATTCTGCTAAAAAACAAAACAAACAAAGAAAAGCAAGTAAGTGGCCCACAGATAGAGAAAGCTCTCAAAATAAAGGGGAGGGAAAAAGTAGGCTTACAGTTATGAGTACACAAAATACAGTTTGTTGTTGTACTATTATTTATTAATTATTGTATTATTTTCCATATTAACAACTATAAACCTACTTTTGCCCCACTCTATAATATAAACCACCCCAACTGTTACAATTGGCTAAAAATGCTGAATATCGTAAGCTTCTGTATCCCTACATGTTTTAAGAGTAAAAAGGGCAATCTAACCCCATCTAACCCCATTGCCTAGTATAGTTTCCTTTTTCTTTGCTGTTTGCTATTCAAAATCACTCACACTTTAGACATAATTTTAAATAAAATCAATGTAGGCCATAAACTAAATTTTTATGCCATAATGCAGTATGTTGCTGTTTCCTCTTAGAAAATATTAAATTTTTCAGCAAGCATTTAAGTTAGATATTCTGTGGACTAAGAAATAGATAAAACATACAGTTTATTCCATTATGAAGATTACAGTTTGGTAAAAATAACATGCACGTATATGTATGCATACACACATATATACACACATGTGTATAGGCATATATGTATATGTATATACATGTGTGTGCATGTTTTTACAGGATATTACATAAAAGGATAATAAGGAAAATGGGTAAGGATGTGGGCAATTCCAGGAAGACAGTATGTTTGAAATACAAACTTCAAACTGTATGATAGCCTTTATAGTACAGAGATATGTAAAACATACTCCCGTTTTTCAAGGCACTGGTTTTAATTAGGACTGGAAAATAAGTTTTAATTCTAGGAGACCATGAATACCAGGCTAGGGAGTTTGGCTTTCATTCCAATGGAAATGGATAACCCCTGAGGGATTTTTTTTTGAAGGGCTCGGGAGGGTAGCTATAATCACCAGTTACAAGTTTATTACAATATTCTACCCCAAGAACGTAATAAGAGAGGCTTGAACTAAGAGAAGACAGATGCAAGATTTTATAAGCAGAGAGTCAATGGAGCTAAAAGGAAAAAGCAGCCAAAGAGAACTTGGTTTTCAGCAGTGTCATTCACATGACAGGCAATTATAGAGTGAGTTTGGCCCTGACTGGTGTGGCTCAGTGGATCGAGTGCTGGCCTGTGAATCAAAAGCCCTGACTAGTTTGATCCCCAGTCAGGGCACATGCCTGGGTTGCAGGCCAGGTCCCCAGTGCGGGGCATGTAAGAGGCAATCGCTGTATCTCTTGTGCACTGATGTTTCTCTCCCTCTCTCTCTCTTCCTTCCCCTTTCTCTAAAAATAAATAAATAAGATCTTTTTTTAAAAAAGATGAGCTTGATTTTGGATTTGCACTTCAGATACCACCTGGATGTAGAAATCTAGGTAGAAACGTCTAGAAGTCACAAACAATGACCTTGGATTTGAAAGTTACCTTCCCAGAGCTGATTAGTTAGCAGAGTAGGTGTGCATGAAGAAAGGAAGACTATACCTGAGAGGAACCACAGTCCCTGGGCAGAGGCTAAAGAGGACTGGAGGTGGGTAGATTAAGAGGAGAAAGGTAAGAAAGGGTAAGGCGCAGTCCCAAGGAATAGTGGTCAATAATATCAAATGTTGCCCAGACTGGTGTTGCTCAGTGTAAGCATCATCTGTCAGGGTACATGCCTGGGTTTCAGGCCAAGTCCCCCACAGGGGGTGTGCAAAAGGCAATTGACTGATGTTTCTCTCTCTCTTTTTCTCCCCCCTTAACTCTCTCTCTAAAAATAAATAAATAAAATCTAAAAAAAAATCTAATGTCACAGGGACATCAAAGAGATAAGCACTGAGGAAAAGCTGTACGATTTAGGAATTAAAAAATTCTGGTGATCTTTCAAAGCCAGTTTCAATAGAACAAAAGGTAGAAGTAGAGACAAGAATACAAAGTATTGAGTGAAAGAGAATAAAGTATATTTGGAAATGTGGGTGCCTATGGGAAGGAGAGGATAGAAACTCAAGAGTATACAGGTAAACTTAAATTACAGGACTATAACACAGATTTTACAATAAGTTTTAATAAATAAGTGCTAAATGTTACACTTCTATTACTTACCTGGCAAAGATGAATTCATACAACTCCAAATTTCAACCTAAAATTGTAATCACCAAAAGGCTTTTATGTAGATAACCAGTTCCTAAATGACACTTAATTTCTACAAAAATTATGTACATTTGATTCGATTATGTTTGTATCTATACAGTCAATGTTCTAGAAAAATACGAGTATTAACCAGCTATTCAGGGGAAAAAAAGAAAACATATGCAAGATATTACTCTTTTTTCCCATCTTCTCATCTAACAGCACTGAAGGTTAGTCTGGTTACTAAGGATGCGTACTACAACCACTACATTTACATACAAAGACAAAAGGGTCTGTAGAGTGACTAGCAGAAAATGTACCAGTCAGAACTGTGTGGCCACCATCCCCTCACTCCCTCTCACATGATGTAAGCTGCCGTACCTAAAGATGCTCTCTCATGGCAAGTTCAGACATTTTTTAACCTGGTTCATGAGCATCCCTGGCTCAAGCATTAGAGACATTTAAGTTACAGGATTCGGACAGGCAAGCAATACATTTGTTGTATACAAGAAAATGGGAAGGCAGGAATAATGAAAAAAATCACACATTTCCCCTCATCTGAAATACAACTTTTCAAAATCAAAGTAAATACAAAGTTAATATAGTTATCATAAAATTGTCAAAACATAGTAAGTAAAAATCCAAATTCAAGATAAACTATTGTAATGACAGGTAAAGACTAAAATAAATTTGTATTTAATACTGTTTTTACCTGTATCATAGAATAAACAATAAAAGTGAAAGACATATTCTACTTAGCAATTTGTGTGAAGATCTTTTTAAAGTACCTAGATAAATCTAACGTTTTACTTTGACCACAAACCCCATTCACACTGAAAATTTTGCCAAATCTAAAAAGAACTCATTTGATGACTTCATTTAGACAAAAGTTCCCATAATTAAGTTAAACAAGACCTACCATTGTTTCAGGGCAATAATCTGGGGCTCGCTGCAACAGATGTTTTAGTCGGGACTCACTTTTTGAGGAGAATATCTATTTGACAAAAGAAAAAAGTTTGTGTGGCACTTTTTCATAAGAAATAGAAAGAGGTTAAAATGTATTATATTCTAGATTTATCAGTTGTCTAGAATATCTTCCAACTTCCTTTAATAAATGAAAACCCTTTGGAAGGATCTAACTTAAACTGATGTAACATTTCTTGGGTAGTTTGGCAAATAACCAAGAAAGTTCAAATATAACAAGTCCAGGCCCTATTTTCTAATGACCAAAAATGGGTAAAACTGGGCCACCAAACTGGAGCCTGGGAGAAAAAGAAAGAAGGTAGAAAAAAATGAAAAAAAAATCCCCAAAAAACAAAAAAAAACCCCAAAACCGATAAACTCATTCTAAACTATTCTACAAACTGTTTTAAGTCAACTGACCACAGTCAAAATAGACTGTTATACCTTGGTACTGGTAAAGAACAAATTTGTGAACAGCATTATGGCATAAACTTCTCTGCAAAATGCCATAAAATAGAGACACCATTTTTTAATACAGATGCCTAGGAGCTGACAAGTTCACTAACAAGGCTGGCTACCTGCTTCACTTCCAAACAGAACTTCAGTTAACCATGATTTGATGTCTCAGTAAATTATAAATCATTATGTATATCAGATACAACTTCATGGTTACCTACAAACAGGTAAGGCTGTAAAGCCCATACATTCTAATAAGGACAATGAAAAAGGGTTTATCTCCAGATAGTTTTAGTAGCCATTTTTCTCCAAAGTACCAACTATAATAAGTAAGGAAAGCTAGAATACTACCATTTTGCAAACCCTAGTAAATTAATGCATTCAGGCTATTATCAAAGATGACCGATAACCTTACAAAAAGAGACAACCAGTCACAGCATCACTTATGAGGAAGATTAAGCAAAACCAAAACAAACCTAACCTAAATCTGATCAAGCCTCTGTATCTATTTCATAAGGTTGCTGCTAGCCATGTGTGGCTATTTAAATTTAAATTGAAGTCACACCCTGGCTGGGGTAGCCCAGTGGATTGAGCCCAGGCCTGCGAACCAAAGGATTGAGGTTCATTCCCAGTCAGGGCACGTGCCTGGGTTGTAGGCCAGTTCCCAGTCGGGGACGCACAAGAGGCAACCATACATTGATATTTCTCTCCCTGTCTCCTTCCCTTCCCCTCTAAAGATAAATAAATAAATAAATAAAATCTTAAAATTGTTTTTAAAACCGAAATCATTAAAATTAAATAAAATTAAAAATTCAGTTCCTCACCCTGGCTGGGTAGATCAGTTAATCTGGAGTGTCATGCGGTGCACCAAACCGGTTGCAGGTTTGATTCCCGGGCAGGGCACATACCTAAGTTGTGGGTTTGATCTCCGGCTGGGGCACATACAGGGCATCCGATTCATGTTTATATTTCTCTCTCCCCCCACCCCTTTCCTCCTTCCCTAAAATCAATAAAAACATAACTTTCGGTGAGGATTAAAATAAGTAAAATAGGACTTCCAGCCAAGATAGAGGCATAGGTAGACACACTGTATCTCCTTGCATAACCAAAAGAAGGAGAACAACAAATTTAAAAACAAAAAACAACCAGAACTGACAGAAAAATGAACTGTATGGAAGTCCAACAATTAAGGAGTTAAAGAAGAAACATTCATATAGACCGAAGGGCAGAGAGGAATTGCGGCAAGGCAGTGGCTGGTATGTCAGGCAGCAGCTGGCTTCAGACTGGGAGGACCCACATTCAAATGCAGATAAACAGGGAGGGACAACTCAGGAGCAAGACACACTGTGCGGCCCAGGGTTCCTGCACAGGCAAATAAAGCCTCAAACCTCTGATTGAAAACATCTGTGGGGATTAAGGCAGCGGCGATGAGAAACTCCCAGTCTCACAGGAGAGTTTATTGAGGAGACCTGCAGGGTCCTAGAATGTACACAAACCTACCCACCTGAGAATAAGCACCAGAAGGGCCCGATTTGACTGTGGGAACTGGGGGAAATGACTGAAAACCAGCAGAGAGTAGAGTAAGTGGCACTGTTCCCTCTCTGACTCTGCCCCCACAAACAGCATCACAACTCAGCCATGTGGGTTGCCCCGCCCTGGTAAATACCTAAGGCTCCACCCCTCACTATGTAACAGACACATCAAGACCACCCCCCCAAATGGTCCAAATGAAAGAATAGATCAAAGCTCCAGAAAAAATACAACTAAACGACCAAGAGATAGCCAACCTATCAGATGCACAGTTCAAAGCACTGGTGATCAGGATGCTCACAGAATTGGTTGAATTTGGTCACAAATTAGATGCAAAAGTGAAGGCTATGCTAAGTGAAATAAAGGAAAATGAACAGGGAACCAGTAGTGCTGGGAAAGAAACTGGGACTCAAATCAACAGTATGGACCAGAAGGAAGAAGGAAACATTCAACCAGAAAAGAATGAAGAAACAAGAATTCAGAAAAAATGAGGAGAGGCTTAGGAACCTCCAGGACAACATTCCAACATCCAAATCATAGGGGTGCCAGCAGAAGAAGAGGAAGACCAAGAAGTTGAAAACTTATATGAAAAAATAATGAAGGAGAACTAACCCAACCTGGCAAAGGAAATAGACTTGCAGGAAGTCCAGGAAGCTCAGAGAGTCCCAAAGAAGTTGGACCTAAGGAAGCACACACCAAGGCACGTCATAATTACATTAGCCAAGGTTAAAGATGAGAGAGTCTTAAAAGCACCAAGAAGAGAAAAGGAGAGAGTTACCTACAAAGGAGTGCCCATAAGACTGTCAGCTGATTTCTCAAAAGAGACCTTACAGGCAAGAAGGGGCTGGAAAGAAGTATTCCAAGTCATGAAAGGCAAGGACCTACAACCAAGATTGCTCTATCCAGCAAAGCTTTCATTTAGAATGGAAGGGCAGATATAGTGCTTTCCAGGTAGGGTCAAATTAAGGACTTCATCATCACCAAGCCCTTATTATATGAAATGTTAAAGGGACTTATCTAAGGAAAAGATAAAAAATATGAACAGTAAAATGACAACTAAGTCACTTGTTTGTTTAGGTTCAGTTATTAACAACTGAACCTAAAAAAAAACTAAGCAAACAACTAGAACAGGAACAGAATAAAAAAAATGGAGATCACATGGAAGGTTATCAGCAGGGGAGTGGGTAGGGAGAGAGGAGGAAAAGGTACAGAGAATAAGTAGCATAAATGGTAGGTAGAAGATAGGGGAACTTAAGAATAGTATAGGAAATGTAGAAGCCAAAGAACTTCTATATATCACCCATGGACATGAACTAAAGTCAGGGGGATGCAGCTGGGAGGGGGTGTGCAGGGCAGAGAGGAATAAAGGAGTGAAATGGAACACGTATAATAGCATAATCAATAAAATATATTTTAAAAATAAGTAAAATAAAATAAATTTGAATTAAAAATGTTTTAAATTTCTGCACTAAGACTTTAGCCCCACTGCTCCAGTCAATCTAGAAATATTTATGCAGAGTTTTTCATATTAGCACTATTCCAAGCAGTGGGGGCTTCAGCATAAACAAAGCAAACAAAATCCCTTCTGTACAGCATCTCTTCTAACAGTTAAAAATGAAACAAAACAACAATGAAGGGTCTTGCCCTGACTAGTGTGGCTCACTTGGTTGGGCATTGTTCTGCAAAGTGAAAGGCTGTCAGTTCTATTCCAGGTTGGGCACATGTGGCCAGGCGCATGCAAGAGTCACCGATTGATGTTTCTCTCCCTCTTTCTCCCTCCCTTCACCCTCTCTCTAAAAATAAATAAATAAAATTCTTTAAAAACCGAGGGCCTTTTCTCAGATCTCAAACTCCTTGACTTTTCTCTGGCATCTGACACCTTACTTTATTGACTACTATAAAACACCTGCCTGACTTACACAAATTCAAATTCTAAAGTTTTAATTCCAAATCTCCAACTGTCTTCACACAGTTTTCAATGATAATTCAGCAACTCACCTTCACCCAAACCAAATCATTTCCCCAACCTCCCATAACCCTCAGGGATACTACTATTCACTCTAACCCAATACCTAAATGTCATCAGGACCCCACCCTGTCTTCATTCTCTACTGAAGAAATAATTATTCCTCACTCCTGGTATTTCCACTCATTTTGAGTGAGCTCTGCTAGTTTTATCAGCCTCGCCTCTCTCCACATGGCTCACTCAGTCCTCCAGTAATTGTGAAGACTGACTGACTAACCCAACTGCCGAGTCTGGCAGGAGGAAGTACACATATGTAACCCAGACTTTACCTCTCCTCCTCTGGGAGTAAATCTAATTCTGTAGTTTAGTGTCTATCTGGAGATAAAAGTTACATTCAACATTTGTATAACTAGTAATAAGAGTAACACCCGGAGTCTAAATTACCTTATTTCTCAACTAAAGAAATACTAGGTCATGGAAAAATGCTCCTTATTAGGGTAACTAATTTGCTAAGTTATAGAATTTCTAACATTTCTGAGTTTAAGAAATTAGACCTTGCCTGCTGCAGGTGCTTCCTAAAAATCATTCGCCCGCCCTGGCTGGTGTAGCTCAGTGGATTGAGCGCGAGCCTGAGAACCAAACAACCGCAGTTTGATTCCCAGTCAGGGCACATGCCTGGGTTGTGGGCCAGGTCCCCAGTGGGGGCCATGTAGAAGGCGACCACACATTGATGTTTCTCTCCCTCTCTCCTTCCTTTCCCTTCCTCTCTAAAGATAAATACATAAAATCTTTTAAAAAATCATTAACCCTATTGAACACCTAGTGGAAAAAAACAGAACAAAACAAAAAGCCAAGAAAGCAGTGTTTCCAAAAGTCGTAGAGCACCTTTAAAAGCTCCCTTATGGTGACAGCATCAAGGGGCCGTTTTTGCTGTTAAAAGCTATTTTTTCTGGCAATAAATTAGCGGAGAACAATTTGCAATGTGTTTCGACATGAATTCTCAGGCAGCTATTTACACGAGCCAAGTCACTGTCTCGTTTTATAATTAGAAAGTATCTTGCAAAATCTTTCTAAATTCGTAATATTGTTTGAAGCAACTTCTAATCTCAGGTAGCTTTCTCGGTTCTAGGCAGTGACAAAATCCAGGTAATTACTGAGAAACTCCTTCAAAAGATGAGTGAGGCCATCAATTCTCAAGCACTAAGGCTGGAACTACACAACCAAGATGGTGAAAGAAAGGTAAGACTTGATGAACAGGTAGGTACTAATTGTCTCAGTATAACTTGCCTGAAAAGGCTCAACCAGAAAAACTCAAATGTAAAGTGTACTACTTTCAAAAGTAGTACACAATATCTAGTCTTCATCTAGATTGACCCACTATTAATATTTTGCATCATTTGCTCTAACTCTCTGCATAAACACATTAATATTGCTAATATTTTGATGAAACATTTTAGAATTCATTACAGACACAATATTCATTCCTAAATTCTGGCATGTACCTCCTAAGAACAAGAACACCTACCTGACCACAATACAACACCAAATTCAGGATTACAACACTGATAAAAATATTATTACAGCCCATATTCAAATTTCACCAATTTATTCCAAAAGCGTCCTTTATAGCAAATTTTAAATTCCAGGGTCCAACTCAGGATCACGCTTTGCATTAAGCTGTCATGTCTCTTTCGTTTCCTTTAATCTGGAAGTTTCTTATAGCCTCTATTTTTATAATTCTGATATCTTTTTGAAGATATCAGTATTACAGGCTTTTGTTCTGAGGAATATCCCCCTATCTGGGCTTGCCCTATTGTTTCTTCATGGTCAGGTTATGCATTTTTGACAGAAATTCTATGTGAGCTCTGTACTCTTTCAGGGCATCGTATCAGCAGACACATGTTAATTTGTCCCATTACTGGTGATGTGAACTCTGTCCACTTAAGGTACTGTGCAGGATTCTCTGAAACAATTCTACGTAATAAACAGTTACTAATATCCTCTAGAATTATGGTATAAGCTTACCTGTTCACATACATCACGGCACATTTGGTTATCCTTTGAATGGTCACAACACAATGCACCTAGGAAGAAAACATAAATACCAATGTTGCCCACTTTAGGTAAACAAGACAGTTAAGCTAAATCGGAAGGCTAAACATTATTCAAGAGATTATTATTATTATTATTCATTTTAATTCAACAAACCTTTACTATGTATCTAGCAAAAGCCAAGGATAGTGCTAGGTTGGTTCTTATCCAAAAAGCTTATAGTCTCAATAGGAGAGACTGTCATGTAATAATAGCTAACGTATTATGTAACTTCCACATGCCAGAATTTTACTTAGTTTGCTTTATACAGTATCTCATTCAACCCTTACTATTGTCCTCTGGACTCTATTCTCTTATTATACCTATAATGTAAAGTTAAATAATTTTTTAAAAGACAGTGAATTTTGTTTTGGACATGTTAAATTTAAGGTTCCTACAGGACATCCAGATGGAAATCCCAGTAAAGTAAAAAACCTAAGCTGGAAATGCAGGTAAAGCCAAGTCAAAGCCAAGTCAAAGCCAAATTTGGAATCACCAGCATAAAAAAGGTAAACAAAAATGAATGACATTTCCTAGGGAGAGTTTCTAGTTGAGAAGTGAACACAATGTCAAATTTTAAAGAATGGCAGTGTCTAAGACAGGAGAAGAAACAAAGAACAGACTGAGATGGAACAGAGGGATAGTAAGAAAGTAACATCGCAAAAGAGGGAGTAGCTAGTGTCACAGCCCAGAATAGTCCGTTAGACTGAAGACTCAGGAAAAGAAATGGGTTTACCAATTAGGAGCCACTCAGTGACCTTCATTTCACAATGTACTTTCTGTGGATTTGGTTGAAGTGAATGACATTAAGGAATAAGCCAGAAGGGAGGAAGTATAAACAGCAAATAAAGGCTCTCAAGAAGTCTAGCAGTGATGGAAGCGAAAGAAGAGTGAGTGGTAGTCACAGGAGGATGCAGGATATAGGGAAGATTTTCCCTGTTTTAAAGAGTGGCCTTTTGTCCATGGTTCCTGGAGACTCTAAACCCCTGGACTATCCCGAGCAACAGGAATGTCTTTGTTCCTGCTAATGAGGTGGACCAAGATCTCTCCTAGGCACATTCAGGAGGACTGGCAGTGCCAGAAAGATCGGCCAAGGGATAAGAGGTTTTCAGCTAGCTACATGATTTCATCTCAACTCCCAACTTCCAGCAGGACAGAGGTACTGGAGATTGAGTTCAACCACATGGATGATAAATAGTTCAATTAATAATGCCTAAGTGATGGAATCCCAATAAAAACTCTAGATACACTTTTGCCCTATAATTAACGATATTTTACAGAATTACTAAAACAGAACATATATGTTTGAAACCACTGATGGAAAAAAACTGAATTTGAGCTGATAATGGAAAAAGGTCATTCTAAGTAAAAAAAACAGACAAGTACTAAAAAAATCTGATCTTAATTTTAGTCAAATTTTTGTTTTCAAAACAGTCTGGAAATTCACATTCACTTTAAAAACATTTAAATGACAACTGCAACTACAACTTACAAATGCATTCTTGCAATTGTTACATTTATCCCTTTAAATATTCGTGTGTGTATGTGTGTGTGTGTACACTTCCATATTTTGCTGCGTATACAGTGCACCTTTGGCCCAAATTTTTGAGAAAATAAGGACATGTATTATATATACATGGATAGTGCCTGAAATAACTTGTATCTGTTCTTGTGTTTTGTAATTTGTTACATAAAATTTCTTGTCCTGGCTGGTGTGGCTCAGTGGACTGAGTACCAGCCTGTGAACTAAAGGGTCTCCTGTCTGATTCCCAGCCCAGGGCACACGCTAGGTTGTGGGGCAGGTCCCCAGTGGGGGGCCCATAAGAGGCAACCACACATTGATATTTCCCTCTCTTTGTCCCTCCCTTCCCCTCTTTAAAAATAATAAATAAAATCTTTAAAATAAATGCTACAATTCCTTTATAACACACAAAACAATTATCTAAATATACATAAATAATTAATAAAATTTAAAAAAATAAAACATTTGTTCCTAAAAGTTTGGGCCAAAAACATGGGTACACATTATACACAGTGAAATATGGTATAATATCATTAGCCAATGAAGAGCCAAACCCAGTAAAAATGATCACCCATATACCCAGCCACCTGGATTCAATATTACTAACATCTTGTCGTCTTGCCACACTAATTTACCTATCTATCTGGACAAACACATACCTATTTTTTGTGAGTCATTTGTAAGTTACAAATATTCTTCTCCATTGCTCGCATCATACTGCACTGTTGCAACAACCAGTTAAATTCATTTGATTCTATTGCCAATATGACAGCCAGATCTTCTCATCAAGGGCGTTCTAAATTTTTTAAATCTAACCTCCCCTTTCCTCACATTCTAGCATTTTTTTAAAACAAAGAAAGCCTTCATTTACCTTGAACACAGCTTTCTGCCTGAAATGCTTAGTGCCCTCTTTCTGCTGACTTAAATCTCACCTCAACTCTTAGCCTTTCTTCTCCCACAATCCAAGCCATGTTGGTTTGGGGGTAGGTTTCTTATTCTTTCCTTCTTTTTTCTATCTAAGGCCCTACTATTTTAGTAAGGACTGGAAACTTGAACACTTTAACTCTTCTCTCATTATTTCATGTCTGTAGTTAGGGTATCTCCAGATTGGCTGAAAACTTCTTGTACCCATTCAGCACAGTGCCCAGCTCAAAATAATTTTTATTTAAAGGTTAATAATAATTTCCTAGTTATGCAATGCCTTTTTATCAGAAAAAAATATAAAAAGTGGTATTTTCCTCACTCTACCACTTCATTATTGCATTTCATATAGTGACCAACCTGTAATTTAACAAACATCATAAGTTTTTGGCTAGGTCACAAGGTAAATTGATCCCAATCGTACACTCAGGCAGAGAGATATGCAACCACCTGGTGGTGGGCTCTGCACCTATAAGGTCAAGAGTCGAGGCAGTGAAAATTGAAGTTTTATGGAGGTGCAGAACCTTGAGTTAAAAGAGGAAGTTGACGGCCCTGGCTGGTGTAGCTCAGTGGATTGACCACGGGCCTGTGAAGCAAAAGAGAAAGTTGGTTGATGGACAGTGGGAAATGCAAGAGATGCATGGGAGAGAACTAATCACAGGTAGAGAAAAGACTGCCTCCAAAAGTTTCCAGTCCCCACAGAGTCTCTAAGGGTTGTGCTGTACTAAATTTCCCACCCTGGGATTTCTGTGTGTACTCCTGTTAGAAGGTACATACTAGCCCCTTAGCCCTTGGTTTCTGTTCTGTTGGGAGTCAGAAGAGCCTTAACCCAGACATTCTTCATTATGAACCAACTAAAGCAAATGACTCTCTTAAGGTCTTCTCCCCAGATGCTAATAACCAGTATTCTTGGATAATTCCCTTCCCCACTCTATCCTCCCATTTACATCTAGAAGTGTGACTGTAAAAATAATATGCAAGCAAACATGCATGTGAATGTCTAGCTTCCAGTGGTATATTACATGGTCAGAATGTTTTTCTCTTTTATTAAAATATATTTTATTGATTATGCTATTACAGTTGTCCCATTTTCCTCCCTGCATTCCCCTTCACCCTGCATACCCTCTCCCACCCACATTCCCCACCTTTAGTTCATGTCCATGTGTCACACTTATAAGTTCTTTAGCTTCTACATTTCCCATACTATTCTTGCCCTCCCCCTGTCTATTTTCTACCTACCATCTATGTTAATAATTCTCTGTACCTTTTCCCTCTCTCCTCCTCCCACTCCCCTGTTGCTAACCCTCCATGTGATCTCCATTCTGTGCTTCTGTTCCTGTTCTAGTTGTTTGCTTTTGTTTTAGGTGTGGTTGTTAATAACTGTGAGTTTGCTGTCTTTTTACTGTTCATATATTTTATCTTCTTTTTCTTAAATAAGTCCCTTTAACATTTCATATAATAAGGGCTTGGTGATGATGAAGTCCTTAATTTGACCTTACCTGGAAAGCACTATATCTGCCCTTCCATTCTAAATGAAAGCTTTGCTGGATGGAGCAATCTTGGTTGTAGGTCCTTGCCTTTCATGACTTGGAATACTTCTTTCCAGCCCCTTCTTGCCTGTAAGGTCTCTTTTGAGAAATCAGCTGACAGTCTTATGGGCACTCCTTTGTAGGTAACTCTCTCCTTTTCTCTTCTTGGTGCTTTTAAGACTCTCTCCTCTTTAACCTTGGCTAATGTAATTATGACGTGCCTTGGTGTGTGCTTCCTTAGGTCCAACTTCTTTGGGACTCTCTGAGCTTCCTGGACTTCCTGCAAGTCTATTTCCTTTGCCAGGTTGGGTTAGTTCTCCTTCATTATTTTTTCATATAAGTTTTCAACTTCTTGGTCTTCCTCTTCTTCTGCTGGCACCCCTATGATTTGGATGTTGGAATGTTGTCCTGGAGGTTCCTAAGCCTCTCCTCATTTTTTCTGAATTCTTGTTTCTTCATTCTTTTCTGGTTGAATGTTTCCTTCTTCCTTCTGGTCCATACAACATGTTGATTTGAGTCCCAGTTTCTTTCCCAGCACTACTGGTTCCCTGTTCATTTTCCTTTATTTCACTTAGCATAGCCTTCACTTTTGCATCTAATTTGTGACCAAATTCAACCAATTCTGTGAGCATCCTGATCACCAGTGCTTTGAACTGTGCATCTGATAGGTTGGCTATCTCTTGGTCGTTTAGTTGTATTTGTTCTGGAGCTTTGATCTATTCTTTCATTTGGGCCATTGGGGGGGGGGGTCTTGACATGCCTGTTACATAGTGAGGGGTGGAGCCTTAGGTATTTACCAGGGCGGGGCAACCCACATGGCTGAGTTGTGATGCTGTTTGTGGGGGCGGAGTCAGAGCGGGAACAATGGCACTTGCTCCACTCTCTGCTGGATTTTAGTCTCTTCAGTCCCTTCAGCCACTTTCCCCAAGCAAACTGGGCCCTTTTGGTGTTGATCTCCATGGGGGTGGGCTTATGCACATTCTAGGATCCTGTGGGTCTCTCCAACAAACTCTCCTGTGAGTCTGGGAGTTTCTCCCAGCACCTCAACACCCACAGGTGTTTTCAATTGGTGTTTTGAGGCTTCATTTTCCCACATTGGAGCCCTGGGTTGAGCAGTCCATCCTGCTCCCCAGTTTCACCTGGTTTATCTGTGCATAAATGTGGGACTGCCCAGTCTTCCAGCTGCCCTGCCTGCTGTGCCCCTCCACAATCCACTACCTCATTGGGTTAGCCCACCCCCCCCTGCATGCCTGGGGTCCACCAGTTACCACTTTTTTTGCCTCAACCCCTCTCTGCCTGGATGCTCAACTCCTCCCCTCCTACTGGTCTGGATGAATGTGTCTATTTTGACTCCTCAGTTGTAGGACTTCCATACACTTCAATTTTCTCTCAGTACTGGTTGTTTTTTTTGTTTCTAAATTTTGTTGTCCTTATTTTGGTTGTGCGAGGAGGCATAGTGTGTCTACTTGGCCAGAAGTCCAGAATGTTTCTCTTAATACCACCCTTTTCTTAAAGTCTTCTTTATGTTACTTATGTGCTTTACAACATCCATCATATTATGTTATATACTTGACTAAATCACATGATTTTTTTCTCAAACATATTCTTCAGATTTAGAATATAAATGGATATGTACTAATATAACCACATAATATTACTGATGTAGATATATATTTTTGGTGATTTTTAATGTCTGAATGTCCCACTAAACCATAAACCCTAAGAAAACAGAGACAATGTCTGTTTTCACCTACCACTTTACATCTAGTGGCTATCACAGTTGTCTGGCACTATTACCAGCTTAATAAATATTTGCTGAATGGATTACTGAGAGGTATGAACCTTAGTTTAATAAGCAATGGATCTGGGGGAGTTATTCCTGATACCTATCTTAAATATGTTCAAAAACGGAACTTTCAACTCTTCCTGGCTCATCTGCCAACCTCTTCCAATCTGCTCCTCCCCATCATGCTGACCTTGGCAAATGTTTGTGTTTTTTGTTTGTTTGTTTGTTTGTTTTTACTTAGTTGCTTAAGGTAAAAATCTCTGAGTAGTCTTTAATTCCTCCTTACCTCACTTCCCACATCTAATCCATCAGCAATATACCTTGAATCTCTCTTCCGCCTTCACCATCACTCTGCTCTTTCACCATTGTCTCCTGCTTCCACTACTGCAATGGGCTTCTCTAGTCACCCTGTTCTTACTATCCACTATAATCACTTTTTAAAAAAATTCTGAAGCCAGAATTATCTAAAATATAAACCAAAGCATACACCTCTACTTAAAAATCTGTTGGTTTTTTTTTCTGTACACGCAATAAAATCCACAATCTTTATGTGGCTTTTTGCAAGGCTCAGCACCATTTAGCCCTAGCCTACTCTCTTGTTCATTTTGTCACAACCAAACTGATCTTTTGCTCCTTTTTGCCTTAGGGCCTCTGCACTTTTTGGTCTCCTCTCATCTTTCCTAAGGACAGCACCTTCCTGTCTTCAGATCCTGGTTCTGAACTATACCTTGTAAAACAAGCCTCTTGTCATCACCATATAAAGAACCACTCTCCCCATACTCACACAATTCTCTGTTATCATCTGGTTTCCTGCACAGCATACTTATCACTATCAGAAATCATTCTATTTATCTGTTTATTTTCTATCTTTCCTCACTAGAATGTGAGCTCCTCAAAAGCATTAATTCTCATCTAGAATAATGCCTGACATATAGTAAGCACTAAATAAACATTTCTTGAATAAACAAATACCTGCATTATCTTTTTTGCTCTTCTAAAACCCACATTTTTACTACATAAAAACCATCTCTTGACATCACCCTATTTTAATTCCAGAAGTAGCATGAAAGATTGCTGAAATCTATGGACATAAGACAGAAACTTATAAACTGTCATATCTGGTCTATCACCAATCCTTGTTCTTTCTGCAATGTGTGGAAAGATACTTCTTTGGAAAGAAAACCTGTTTATTAATTCCCTCTAGATGGCCATTTGCTTTTTCTAACTTAAAATTTATTACATTCTTTTTTCAGGATTCTGGGCTATTACATAATACCTTAAATGTCAACTTATTGAAATCTAGCCCTTAATTTTACATATTTCCCTCTTTTGTACTATTTATTACAAGTGTTAAATAGAAACAACTATTATCAGGTACCATGACAGACCCACCACAGCTTAAGATCCCATCCCATCCTTCAAAGGAAACACTAGAAGTGTGACTTGTGGGGCAGGGGGTGGTGGATTGGAAAGGGGAGGGATTAGAAAGTACACTGAAACAGAAAGTGTGGCATGACTCCCACGAACAGGGTGTGACCAAACTTCTCAACAGATGATAATCAGTGAGCAAGTAATATCACTCCCTCACCTCCACCACCCTCCCCAAGAATAGGAATGAAAATCTCCAAGTCAGAACAGATAAGGATGGGGGTGATATCCTGGAACAGGATAAGGTCAGAAGAAAGAAGACAGAGCAAGAATACAAGCTCAGCCTTCAGTGAAATATAATTTAATATTGTATTGTGTTCCCAATTTTTTGTTTAGGATTGAAGAGCATTTTCTACACATCCTATAGCTATACAGTGGAAGCTTCTGTCCATTGTATTACTCAATGACCTTTATGTAAAGAAACAAGTAATATGCTTCCTAGAATTTAGTACAAGAGACAAATCTCACATTTAGTCAAACTGAAATTTCTCTTTTCATCAAATATGCAGACTCCATGCTGTCACAGACTTTCAGAGCTGGGAAGGTCTTTAGGAATCATCTAACCTAGTATTTTCTAAAGTGTGCTTTTCGATGCTACACAGGAAAAGGAGTTCTATAAGCAAACAAGTTTCTATTTTTCTATAATAATGTACTTATATAAATCATGTTAAATTAATTAAACAAGGAGGCCATTAGACTGAGGTGGCTTTACTGCCTTAGCGGCCTAACCAAGAAAACAGACACCTAAGCCTGTAATACCCACGGAAGCTTGTAATACCATGAGGCTAAGAAACTGAAACAGCCACCTAGGCCTTCCCAAATAAGGCATCCTCTTAAGCTATACTAATCAAGTAATATTTTTGCTTTGCTTCCTTCTACCTTTCTTCTACCAAAGTCTTCTGTCACTTCCCTTTTTGTGTTGCCCATTTGAATCAATTGCTGAATCAGTTTATACATTAACAATTGCATAATACAAAACTCATCCTTTTAAAGTGTATATAATTCAGTTGTTTTTAGTACACTCATGAAGTTGTGCAACTACCACTACAATTTAACTTTAGAACATTTTCATCACCCTAACAAGAAACACCATACCCATTGGCAGTCATTTCCCTGTTCCCTCAGCAAACCAGATTCTTTACCACAGGAATCCCTGGACTCTTTATTGGAAATCTAACATGTTTCGTGAATTTTTAAGAAAGGGGTATAATGTGCAGTGTTTCCCAAACTTATTTAATAGCTAACATCAGTGCTTACTATAGCTATTCTAAATGCTACTCATGTATAACTTCAATTTTCACAAAAAAATATATATATTATAAATGTGGATATTAAAGCACAAAAAGACTAAGGCT
Organism: Artibeus jamaicensis; assembly: GCF_021234435.1. Taxonomy (NCBI): domain Eukaryota; kingdom Metazoa; phylum Chordata; class Mammalia; order Chiroptera; family Phyllostomidae; genus Artibeus; species Artibeus jamaicensis. Next base: position 20,918,619 of record NW_026522030.1, read on the forward strand.
ACGTAACCTGTTGCTGTGTTCATAACTACTCCACTCTATTATCACCCACAGAACTGACTAGTTGTGAGAGGAAAATGAACAACTAACTAGTATTCTATGGACCGTAACTTTGGAAATGCTTTAGTTCCTATCTTTAACTTAATGAGACAAATGGGGCCCAAAACGGTAAGCTGATTTAGCCAAAAATACACAGCATTTTTCTCTCTATCCCCTTCGGTTTCCATCTAATTGACAGCTAAACTTAGAACCCAATTACAATGAACTAATCCCAGGTTCCTGCCGTAATTCTCCTCCTTCTTGACTTAAAAAAAAAAGGGGGGGGGGGCAAAATCTCTAACATTGTACTTTACCTTAAAACCCCGTTGGGATGGATTTTGCTCTTTCTAGGTGTAAGCTCTCACAGTAAGCAATGCACTGCTCCACCACTTTTGCACGTATAAATCTCTGCCATCCTTTACCATCTAGGGCAGTTGGGGAAACACTCAATTTTCCTTCCTCCTCAGGTGGATGTCGTCTCACTCCCTCTGCACACCCACAGCCCTTCACTTCCCCTGGACACTCCTGCGCTGACTTCAAGCAGCTTGTGTCCTGTCGTACGGCACTTCCTGACCAAAGAGCTACTGGAGGGCAGACGTTCAAAGCAACCCCTAAAGCCCAGCACGGGAGAGACGCTCAGAGAGTACTGAAACACTTTCCTATCCACTCCGGGTTTAATCCCCCCCCCCCCCCCCCATCAAGAACGAATCTCGCCTCCAGCTTGCCTGCCAGCGCTCAGAGAGCGGGGCTGCCCGATTTTTAAGGTCCCTAGCGGGAGCCCAGCGCTATCTCAGGCGCACAGCGCACCCACAGCGAACCGCAGCAGAATCGGATTTGGAAGAGGTGGTGCCCTCTCCTCTAAAACTGGAACCTTGCGGGCTACTGGGCCCATCACCACTCGCTGCCCGAGGTCTGCCTTTCTGAACCCAGCGAGGGTCAAGTAACAATAACTGGTCGGGACGGCGGTGGGTGGCTGCACCTCCGAAACCCAGCCAACCCTTGCGACGATCCTGGGCAATGGCATTTCTCACCCTTTTTTGAGAGACCAGTCTGTCGAGGACACTAAGGGACCAGCTGGGGTCCCTGGTCTGGTGGGTGACAGAACAAGGCCTCGAACATGGGTCACAGCTTCCAGTTTGGCAGATCTTCGGGGCGGGGAGAGCGAGGGTGGAGAGGAGTCCCCTCTCGACCAGCCTCCGCACCCCTTCCTACTGCTGGGACCTCCGGCCACTGGGTCACCGGACGTGGGCCGGGTCTGGGGGTCGCGCGCACCCCTGCCCAGCCCCGCGCCATCTTGGAGCGCAGAGGCGCCGCTCCGGACCGCCCCGAACCGCTACTTCAGCACTTACTCACCCGCACTGCCCGGGGACAGGCTCCCTGACACCTCCGCGACCCCTGCTACGGCCAGGAGAAGCAGCAGCGGAACTCGCGGGGACGTCCCGGCGGTCGCCATGTCCGGGCCCGGAGGTCCAGAACCTCGGGATGCTCGGACCCAACCCAGCTACCGCTGCTCTGCGCGGAGACCCCGCCCCGGCGATCTGGAACTTCGGTGATTGGCTGCGGCACGCTCAAGCCCCGCCCCTGGGCTGCCAAGAGTTTCCAAAACCTGCTGGGGGCGGGAATGTGCCAGCGACCCTGTCTCTTTGTTTTGGCCCAGCTGTATGTCTGCTCCTGCAGCGGAGAACCCCTGCCAGCATTCTCCTCAAGGGGAATCAGAAGGTGTCAAAGCTGGAGGGCCCTTAGAATACCTCTACTACCTCCCGAGGTTTGCAGATAAAGCCTGAGGCTCAGAGAGTCCCTGACCTGCCCAAGATCACACCACGAGTTCACCTGAGAACTAAGACAAAGTCCGAGGCTGAACCAAATTAACTTCTCCCTTTCGCAAACCCTCAGTAATGCTCTTATTATCCTTTCTGCTCAGACGCCGCCTCACAACCAAAGAAGGCATGTCAAAGGGGACAGCTCGGCCTCCCCTAAAGTCTGAGGGGCTCTGCCTTAGACACGGTCCCCTGACAAGCGCCTAAGGCACAGATTCACCCCCAAAGTTCTTTCACATATGTTGCTTCATTGTGTCTTTGATGGACTAACAAGTACCTAATCCCACCAGGAAAAGGTTGAGGAAGGAATGCTTGTGCACCTAGATATGGAGAGCCTTGAATATCAGGTTTAGACTTTAAGAGACAGTTTGGAAGTGGGTCCTCTTACCCCATCCCTTACCTCTCCTCCCCCGAAGCTACTATGGGGAATGTTCGGGAAGGAACAGTGGCTAGTAAAGCACTCTCTAGCTCTCTTCTTTCTGGTCTCTTTCCGGTCTTCCTCTCTCTGTTCCTGAATTAATAATACCTTTACCCTTTCCCTTCCCTTAAAAAAAAAAAAGAAGACCCCACTAGGGTTAAAAATTTTTAATTCCTTAGTATCAGTGACTATTCAGTGTTTAGATTTCACTTATTTTCACATAATTTCCTTTCACAGTTTTTCAAGTTCTAAACAAAATCCATATGTTAAAGTTGGTTTCTATGTCTTTTAGGTTTCTTCATATCTATTATCTGTTTTAAGTTTACAATAAGAAAACATGATAATTTTTCTAAAAATCTAAACATCTGCTCTGATGATAACTCTTTTGCTTCAAACTTTTGGAGGCGCCACTTCTTTTCTTACAGGATAGAATGATGCACGATTATTTAACATGGTGTCAGAGTTCTTAGCAATTGGACCCAGACGTGTTTTCAGCTTCGTCTCCACACCCTTCCTGTACCCCTGCCACCATCCTTTCAGAACCTTTTATCTTGTTCCAAACCTCTTAATTGCTTTCACCCCTCTTTCACAACATGTATCTCCTCTGCCCAGAATTCCCCAATTCTGTGGTTACCCAGCTCAGCTGAGGGAGCTAAGACAGTTGCTCTCAACTCAACTGTGCCCTAAAACAACCTGAGCAGGAAGAGGACTCTGTGTAAAGTGACTGATACATCTTGCTTTGTATGGGACTGTCCTGGTTTTAAAACTGAAAGTCCTATGCCCCAGGAACCTCATAGTCCAGACAAAACGGGACAGTTGGTCTCCTTAGTTCTGTGAACCTCAGAAAATGTCACAAGGGAAGCCTGTAAGGGGGTTTCCATGTGGAAAAATGGGTTCATACAGGTAATTGGCATGACTCCCAAGGTAACTCAATAGGTAGACTGATTGTTCTAAGCCATGGAGATGGGTCATTAGACCATTGGGTCCCTATATTAGTTTCCTAGGCTGCTGTAACAAAGTATCACAAACTGGGTGGCTTAAACAACAGAAATTTATGTCTCAGAGTTCTTGAAACCAGAAATCTGAGATCAAAGTGTTGGCAGGGTTGGTTTCTTTGAGAGCTGTGAGGGAATATCTGATTCATGCTTCTTTCCAAGCTTCAATGGTTTGCTGACAACCTTTGGCACTCCTCGACTTCTGGATGCATCCCCTTGATCTCTGCCTTCATGTTCACATGGTATCCTCTTGTGTGTACGTGTCCATCCAAATTTCTGCTTTTTATAAGGACAGCAGTCATATTGATTTAGGGGCCCACCCTAAGCCAATATGATCTCATCTTAACCAAATACATCTGCAGTAATCCCTATTTCTAAATAGGGTCACATTGGAGGAACTGGGGGCTAGGACTTTAACATGTGAACTTGGGGAAGGGGGGCACACAATTCACTGGACAACATTAGCAAATGAAAGACCATCTACCCGCCCTCTTATAAATCATTGGCCCTGAAGGAGAATCCGAAGGAGGAAAAAGATAAAGGACTGGCAGTTGCTATTCCAAGATTCCAAATCCCTCCCTAACAGGAGTCATTGAGTTCACCTTGATTATCTCATAGAGGTGATACCTGAGGTTTTGTGCACAGAAAGAATGCTTGAATACTTGGAGATCTCTTAGCTATCAAATCAGAAATGACTTATTTCCAGGTAACTCTCATTAGATTTGGCAGCAGGGTTGCTCTGGATGAGTAAATCAGTGTAGTTATGCTAGTGAAGCTGAGGGGCTCTGGCAGTAGAGACCTCTCTACTACCAGACAATTTCTCTACCACTAATACGTGTATAATTGAAACAGGCATGTTAGAAGAATGGCTAAATCTGAGATGTGATAATGAGCCACTAAGTGGAAGTTGCTTGAGATCCTCCCACCCAGAAAGATGGCTGACCAGCTACTATATCCTGGGGGAAGTCAGAAAATAGAGAGATTAAGGCTCTTCTTGGCTAGGCATTCTGGTCCCCTGTCTGGATCATTAACCCTCCTATGAAGGGAGCCCAGTAAGCAAACGGGACCTGGAGATTCTATTGACTATTGCCCATTAAGGCAAATGGTTGGACACTAGCCTCAGACATGGTCAATACACTTGAAAAAATAGTATATCCACTTTAGATTACCTTGCTGTTTTGTGATGAAGCCAATAGTATGTTTCCAGTTTCCTTCCGTTTAGACCACCAGAAACAGCTTTCCCACAAGAGCAGCAATATAATGTGGTGGCAAGAGCATGGGCTTAACATGGGTCCCCAACCCCTGGGCCAGGAACTAAACCACACAGCAGGAAGTGAGCAGTGGGGTGGTGAGTGAGGGAAGCTTCATCTGTAATTTACAGCCACTCCCCATTGTTCCCATTACGCCCCAGCTCTGCCTCCTGGCAGATCAGTGGTGGCTTTAGATTCTCATATGATCACAAACCCTACTGTGAACTGTGCATGCAGGGGATCTAGGTTGCATGCTCCTTATGAAAATCTGATGCCGATGATCTCAAGTGGAGCTGAGGCCATGATGCTAGTGCTAGGGAGTGGCTGCAAACACAGATTATTATTAGCAGAGAGGTTTGACTGCATGGAGACCATAATATATCAATCACTTGCAGAGGCATATCAAAACCCTGTCAATGAGTGGCAAGTGACAATTAAGTTGCCTCTGGTGGCAGGCCATAAAGCCATCCCCCCCACCCCTTGCTCTAGTCTGTGGAAAAATTGTCTTCCATGAAATCAGTCTCTGGTGCCCAAAAAGTTGGAGACCGCTGATTTACGACACACCCGAGTCCAAATGACACTCTAACACTAACCAATTGTGTGACTTTGGGCAAAGCCTTTTAACTTTTCTTTCCTTTACTCTAATATTTGACTTCTTGAGAAGATTAAAGAAGACATTATAAATGTGAGAATTAGTATTCCAGTAAACCTGGGAAACTAAAATGTGACATACCACCAAATTTACTTGATATTGATATAACCACACAAAATTTTTTGTGCAATACATAAACTTTACTATAACAGAATTTGGCCTTTATAAACTAGCTTACACATAAAGTTACTCTTTGCTTAACTCACATGTACAAATGTTGAGGTAGTTTAAAATACCTAAAATGAGACTTAAAATAGTATTGAGCACTGTCTTACTACAGTTAATGTATCCAGATTTTAGGAAAAATAAATGATACTGGAAGTTGGGGAAAAAAAAGAGAAGACATTGTATGTAGTATGTCTAACACAGTGCTTGACAGATAACGAGTGATGTTACATTCTAGAGCTGTAATGAGAGATGGGGGTCAACCTTCAACCTGGTCCACAGAACCTACTGCCTGGCTTTACTCCCCCTTTGTTCCCACCTTACTCTCTGACTCCTGCCCGGGAGAGAAGAGTCCAGAAGTTTAGAGTTACACTGTCTGGTATGGGAGCCATTAGTCACATGTTGCTCTTGAGTAATTGAAATGTAGAAAGCCCAAATTGAAATGTGCTGAAACCAGATCTGAGGGATTTGGTATGAAAACAAGAAAGTAAAATATTATTAAAATTGATTTCACTTTGTTTCTTTTTACTTGTTTTTGTTTTAAATAGGCTTTACTTTTCAAAGCAGTTTTAGGTTTATAGCAAAATTGAGTAGAAGGCACAGAGATTTCCCGTGTACCTCCTGCCTGATCATACACACAGACCCCTCCACTGTCACATCCTGCAACAGAACGGTTTGTAAGAATAAGTGACCCTGTGCTAACACATCCTCCTCCTCCAGAGTCCATGGTATACATTAGGTTCGTTCTTGCTGTTATGTATTTTATGGGCTTTTGATAAATACATAGTGTAATTTATCCACCATTATTCTTTTCACTTTTTTTAAACATGGCTATTAGAAAACTTAAAATTGCATACGTGGTTCACTTTGGGGCTGACATAGTTCTATTCTGCAGGTCTGGTGTAATTTTCATTCTAAACAAAGGTTAATGCTCACAGATCAGTATGGCACTTTAAAAACGTTACTCACCAGTGATTTTGTCCTGAACTCAAAAACATCTTTCTGTATTTTACATAAATAAAACCCATTAAACCTTCTGATTTGTATTTGTGTGGTATAGTTTCCCTATTATTTTAGTTTTAACCTATTTTTTAAATTTTTAAGTAGGTTTCTTGTGGAAATCATATCACTCATTTTTTTCTTTTTAATTCAATCTGACATCTGCTTTTAATTGAGGCATTACATCACTCAGATTTAATATGGGTATAGTTGATTTAAATTTGCTATCTTGATTTTTTTCTATTTGCTGCATTTGTTCTTTTTTCCATTTTTTTTTCAACTTTTCTTTTTTTTTTTTCTACCTTCTCTCGGAATAATAGAGTGCTTGGAGTGTTCTTTTTATGATTTTATTTTTTCTCCTCTATTGGCTTATTAGCTCTGCCTCCTTGCTTTAATTTTCAGTAGGTGCCCTAGGGTTTATAGTACACATTTTAACTTACTATAGTATGCATGTATACATAGTATACATTTTAACTTACTGCAGTCTACCTTCAAGTAATGCTTCATGTGAGCATTTCTGAGGCTCTTTATTTCTTTATGTAGGTCCAAACTTCTCTTTGGTATCTGAAGAAAGAGAAACTCTTGATTGAGAACACGGCAGGTTTTGTGAATATTATTTTTTTAATGATTTTATTTATTTATTTTTAGAGAGGAGGGAAGGAAGGGAGAAAGAGAGGGAGAGAAACACTGATGTGAGAGAGGAACATTGATGGGCCACCTCTTGCACCCAACTGGGGGCCCGGCCTGCAACCCAGGCATGTGCCCCAACTGGGAATTGAACTGGCAACCTTTTCGTTCACAGGCTGGCACCCCCAATCCACTGAACCTCACCAGCCAGGGCCGGTTTTGTTGATTTTAATTAACTAGGACCCCGTATAATATTTTCTGGATTTTATGCATAATACTTTTCTGAAGTTAATCTTTAATGGAGATCATTTTTCTAAGTTTGTTTAGCCTAAACACATTTTATTATTATGAATTGACCCAACTTGATAAGGAAAAGGTCCATTCAGAATTCTTTAAGATTTCGTCTATGATCATACCATCCTGAATGCGCCCAATCTTGTCTGATCTCGGAAGCTAAGCAGGGTCGGGCCTGGTTAGTACTTGGATGGGAGAATTCTTTAAGATTTTATATCTGGCTTTGTTTATATATATATATAAGAGGCCAGTTTTTAAAATGTTAATTGATACTGTTTTATTCCAAGCAATTCCTTCACTAGAACTAAATATAAGGGTAAGTCATTCACTGCTTCAAGGTGATTATTAGAGTAAAAAAGTAGACAAAAAGAAAAATCCCTAGCACTTTGGTTTTGAACCAGGTATATGAAATTCCAGGCAAAGATGATGGCTTTAAGAGTAAAGGTTTTTGGCCCTAGCCAGGTGGCTCAGTTAGTTAGAGAGTCGTTCTGATACCCCAACACTGTGGGTTTGATCCCAGTCTGGGGACATGCAAGAATCAGCCAGTGAGTACATATACAGGTGGAACAAATCAATGTTTCTTTCTCTGTCTGAAAACCAATGGAAAGTTTTTGAGTTATCAGGGCCTAACCTGAAAGGCAAAAAATACTTGTAGGAATAGACTTGACAGAAATTGTAATCAGTCAGATACAGTCCCTCCCACCCTGGTCAGTTCCCAACAACCTGACTCATTCTGATGGGGGAAGAGGAGGAGAGCCGCTAGAGGAGAAGGGGGCTGCAGTGGGGGGCTGCAGTGGGGGGCTGCAGTGGGGTGGGGCATAGACCCCCAGAAAGGTTAGAGAATATGAGATAAGAGGGGATCTGAGCCTCACTTCCCATGGAGCTCAGGGAAGTGACACAGCCCATGAAACGCCTCTGTACTCTGCTTGATGTGAGTGTGGAATAGATGTAAGCTAGTGTGTCCTGTTCCTTGCTCCCCACCTAGAAGGATCACAGAAAAGTAGCTGAAAGTTTTCCATGCCCTTCAAGATGGACAAGGCAGGAATTGAGAGAAAGCTGAGTGCCTGAAGAGGCCTCAAGATTAGAACGAGGGAGACGTAGCTGTTATGTGCATGGCCTATACAACTGGATACCAGATGAAAATGCAGGTGCCAACAGGGATTGATGATAGCAACTGAGGACCAGATGTCCTGCCTTCTTCCCCAGTCCCAGGTGATGGGTTTGGCTCTATCTATTCCTCTTAAAACTAAGGAGGGGGTTGTGGAGAGGTCTTGACTAAGCTGAGGTCCCACTGAATCGACCAAGATTAAGTTTTAGTTATTCAACGGGAAGGGGACTTGCAGAGACAACTAGCTGTATGTCAAATATCTATCTATGCTGCCCTTCTAGAAGTTACTCCTTGGAGGCAAATTCCCAGCCAGAGAAAACAGTTTCTACCAGCTGTCATGTTGACTGTTAATTTAACAACTAGAGCATGGCCTTGGAGAGCAAAGGATCCCTGGGCCTTGCAGCAGAATCCGTGTATCTGACATCCCCATTGGCCCCTATAGTGAGATCTCACACGAGGAAGAAAAGTCCCCCACAAGGCACTCACCAACAACATGTTATAAAATTTAGCATTGTGACTCTCAACCTGAGGTGCTGGTACAATGTCCTGAGCCCTGTAAAGATGTGAACCTTGGAGGAGGAGATTGTCCCCATTCTCTATTCTCCTTGCCTGTGTATTTCAGTAATTTTCAAACTTAAAAAAAAAATGTTATCTTTATGGGGGGATGAGGGCATAAAGGGGATAAATGGTAATAGAAAAAAATGGTAAAGATACTTCTGAAAAATCTTTTTTTTGTTGTTTTAGCAGTGAAATTTTTTTAAACAAAATCTTACAAAATCCTGATAAGTAAAATGGGGGCGGGAGGAAGCTGCTTTTATTGCTATGTTTATGTAAGTGCATATTTATGACAATTGCTTGGTTCAAAGATAATAGATGAGATTTTGATCAACACAAAAACTTGACATCTGGAATTATGGGTGATAATTGTAGTCATGCCCATTTTAGCTTCCAATTTATTTCTGTATTTTGTTTTGGTTGCCTTCTATAGAGAAAATCCTCATTCATATAAATGAGTAGATAGCAAAGGGGCATGGTTTTTTAAATAGCTCACCTGGAAATCTCAGACTACTTATATTTAAGATAAGATGGCACCTTGAAAAAGAAGTATTGAGAAATTTTTGTTTTAATATTGACTCATGAAAATGTATGTCACACTGAAGCCTGCCCACAGATGTTTACAGCAGCTTTATTCCTAAGGGCCAAAATGTGGATGTCCTCAGTGAGAAAGTTGATAGGCAAACTGTGGTACAGCCAGACCACGGAGGATTATTCAGCGCTAAAATGAAATGAGCTGTCAAGCCATGGAAAGACTGGAGGAGCCCCGGCTGGTGTGGCTCCATTGATCGGGCATCGCCTGTAAACAAAAAGATCGCCGGCTCTCTCTCATATTGATGTTTCTCTCCCTCTTTCCCCCCTTTCCCTTCTCTCTGAAATCGAAAACAAAAAAAAAATTTTTTTTTTTAAGTTTTGAAAAGACCTGGAGGAAACTTAGCCCTGGCTGGTGTAGCTCAGGGGACTGAGTGCTGGTCTGAGGACTGAAAGTTGCTGGTTGCATGCCTGGTCAGGCATATGTCTGGGTTGTAGGCAGGGTCCTCAGTGGGGGTGTGTGAGAGGCAACCAGTGATGTTTCTCTCACACATTGATGCTTCTCTCCCTCTCTTTCTCCCTCCTGCTCTCTCTCTCTCTCTCTCTCTCTTGAAAAAACAAAACAAAGACATGGAGGAAACTTAAAAAGCATATTACTAAGCAAAGCCAATCTGAAAAGATTACATAGTGTATAACTTCAATTACATGACATACTGGAAAAGGCAAAACTGTGGAGACAGTGAAAAGGTTAGTAGTCGCCATGGGTTGGGGAGAGGGAGGGATGGAGAGGCAGAGCACAGAGGATTCTCCGGGCTGTGAATTGCACTCTATAGTGGTGACGCTCATCATTATATGTTTGTCCACACCCATAACATGTATACCACCAAGAATGAGCCCCAATGTAAACTACCAGCTCTGGCTGATGATATGTGAATTGTGTTCATTGATTGTAACCAAGGTACCACTCTTGTGCAGGGTGTTGATAGTGGGGGAGGTTTTGCATGTGTGAGGATGGGGGTATATGGGAACTCTCTTTACTTTCTGTTCAACTTCTCTGTGAACCTAAAATTTCTCTTAAAAAGTTAAGTTTATTAAGTTAAAAAATACCAGCTACACACTAAAAATCAGAAAAAAATACTGGTTCACTCATCAGGTTGTACAACTACTCAAATTCTTCAGAGTAATTGCAAAGTCAAAGAAGCAGCACCCCAAGTTTATGGTTAATTCCAATCCCATCTACAATGTGATATCATTACTGTGCGGCCACTTACATGCTCACTTGTTATGGTGCAATCGGTTATGACACCATGATGAGAACACGCACCAAGCGGATGATTCTGAACCTCACCCGACACTTAATTGAGAACAGTGCACATGTACACTCCCTGGTACAGTCACATATCATAAGCACATGTACATAGGCTTGGACTAATGAAAAGATCAGCGCAGAGCTACACTTTTTCTAATCAAGGACACATTTAAAGAAGATAAAGTAAGTGCATGTAGATGGCAGGGAAAGATTTATTCCGAGGACCATTCAAAAGGCAGGCCCTTCAACAACACGCGTGGTAACGTGGCAGTGACCTCCAGAATGTCAGAAAACCAAAACCTAACCAGTTTGCGCGTGCCTGTTGTCTTATCACACATTAGAAGTTATTTAGTACATAGATGTAATAAGCTCAAATCAGATACCTGAGAAACCTCCATTTGGGAGCAGTTCGATTCTTGTTTGATCAGACTAAATTATTCAAGAGTTTTGTTTGTTTTAATGCCTCCTTTCACGCTCTCTTCCACAGCTGGAATAAATATGTCATTCTGTTCGCTGTTAGCTTTTTGTAATCATGATGATGTTTTATTTTTAATTTTAATCAAACAGGAGTTTCTGGCAGCGTATGGTGTGACCTAAGGATCAAAGGCAAACCTTCGTCCAGCTGAACATTGTTGCTGTCCCACTATTACAGAGAAGTGTCTCCTTCTCTGTGCTATTAATTTTGATTTGACACATGCGTATTCATTTCATATAGTTGGAATTTTCTGGTATCTCTGATACCACTAACTTTACTAAACTTAAAAAATATGGTGTATAGTTCACTAATTGTTACTTTGTACTGAGTTCAAATCTGATAGGAAAAATCTAACACTGATACCTTCAAAAAATCCTGTATTGTTCAATTGTTCTTCACTAGCAATTTCTGGAGTCCAACAGAATCTTTTGGGGGGTTAAAAACACTAACTATGTTTCTAAACTCAGGTTTCCTATTGACCTTTTCTCTGACCTGGCAAAATTTAAATCTTTGGGGACAGAGCCCAGAAGTATGCATATAAAGAAGTTCTGCTGTTGGTTACATGTTGAGAACTTCCACCATAGAAATCAAGGTTATTTTTATTATAATACTTCTCTGGTCAATCGCTCTGGTTTCCCTTATGTTCACATAACACAATCTTTTTTTATTGACTCAGTCTATTATGTTGGGAATTATGTATGTTCCCAATTCTTTAGTACTTGCTACAACTGTAAATATGCTATTTTTCCTGTTTTGTTTTTTTTTCTATTGATGGTATGTAGAAATAGGATTGATTTTTGAGAAGTTACTTCTATCTTTTTAACTTTTCTGAACTCATATTCCTGCTAATAGTCTCCTGGTTAATTTTTAGAAATACAAGAATCGTGTTTTCTGCAAAATTTGACAGTAATTTTTCCTCTGCTATATTATTTATGCCTCATTTTGCATTGGACCACATTTTTATATGTTTGCACTTGTGCATTTCAGAGCTACTCAAGTAGAAATGCATGGTTTGCGGTCTAGCACGCTTACGTGCTAGAAGTCACCCCACTTTACTTGCTACTAGCAAGTAAAAGGATGAACATGCTGATAAATCAACAGACCTTCTTAGATCCATAAGGGAAGTGAGGTCACAGGGCAAACTGCTGCCCCAACATCAGAGGACCGGAATGGGGTGTGGATGTGGGAGGGCTTGACTCACAGCAGGAGACTTCCACCCAGGAGTTGCTTCCCAGCCTCTTCCTTCAGCCCTGGTCCCAAGTCTGATAGGGCCTGCTGCTCAGAGTGTGGGCTGCAGAGCAGCAGCAGAGGCATCAGCTGGGAACTTGTCAGAGACGTAGAATCTGGGGCTCCTCCTCGGATTCACTGAATCTGAGTCTGTATTTTCTCAATCTCCTTAGGTGACCAGTGAGCACATTAACTGAAGTTCGAGAAGCTCTGATCTCAGGATCTCACAGAAATGTCCACCAGATGGCAGTTTCCAGCAGGAGCCACCATCAGGCACTTGAGTCTTCTTCAAACAGTACTTTGGGTGGCACCAGTGGTTTGGAGTCCTTGCCGGTGAACTGTGGAAAGCAACAGTGGAAGAGCGAGCCCAGAGGAGATCCCTTACCAACGAGTGGCAGGTTTTGGCGTGTGAGCCATCAGTTCTCCCTCTCTGGGCTTTCCCCAGGTGTTTTCACAAACATTGCCTCGTGAGAGGAATGCGGTGATAAACTCTAATTTATCAGACAAGGAAATTGCAGCTCAGAGAAGGAAAGAACTTAGCCAAGAGCTCAGCAGTGGCAAACGGAGACAGAACTGGAAGGCAAATCTCTGACTGCCTGGCCTAAGCTGAGAGCACCTCTAGAGGAACAGGGCAGGGGGCGCCCAACCGCAGTCTATGCTGACCTGAGCTGCCTGCCTACCCCACTCCTGATCCTCCCCCACCCAGCTGCTCTTCCAACAGCTTTCTGATTTTCTTCGGGAGTGCTAGCAACAGCTGTTGTGATCATTCAATTTGGAATGTTAATGGACTTTCCACTAGACTAAGGGCCTAGACTTAACCCCCAGGCATCGTCCCCGGTCCTAAGAAGGGCCCCTGGGAATTTTGATGGCCCCTGAGTCTGTGGCCAGGGGCAGCTGTGAGCCACTGACTCTGCCATCAACTTTAATCCCAACCTACTTATTTTTGTTGTTTTTGATAGAACAAAGATCCACTTGCACAAGCCCAAGTAAATTTTTCTCTTATTTTTTCCTAAATAAGAATTCATTTAGTAGGGAAATCATGTTGAATTCAAGAATGGAAGTCTAAATAGAATTGAGGCTAACTGAGCCTGAACAATGTGTGCCCAAACTGTATGAAAATTTTAAAAATACTTTGGGGGAAGCAAAGGGTTACAAAAAAATCCCCATTTTTACCCCTGTCGAAATATTTGATAACATTTTTGAATACTAGTTTATCAGACATGGTTATTACAGATTTTGGTTTATTTATGTATTCTTTGCAGAGCAGGAAGTCAAAATGTGGGAAATAACTGATTGGAATTAAAGTCCATGTGTAGGAAATCACTGAGTTACTTTAGTAAATTGTGGGAGAAAGCTTAACTCAGGCAGCCATAAATCAATGCATTGTTCTTAGTCTTTTCCCATACCAGTTATGAAACCAGATACAAACACACATATGTGCATACACATACATACAGTATGGGGCAAAAGTAGGTTTATAGTTGTTCATATGGAAAATACTACAATAACTGGACTTTCAGCCAAGATGGAGGCTTAGATAGAAACACTAAACCTCCTCGCACAACTAAAAGAAGGACAACAAAAATTTAGAAACAAAAAAACAACCAGAACTGACAGAAAATTGAACTGTACCAACAACCATTCATCCAGACTGGTAAGAAGGGCAGAGTTGGCGGCCAGAGGAGAGGGGTCGTGGCAGGAAAAAAGCCGTGGCTGGCGACCTGGGTGCTCAGGCAGCATCCAGCAGACCTGGGCGCATGGAGGCAACAAGCAGACCCAGTAAGGCACACAAGGCGGCTGGCTTACCAAGATCACACATTCATGTGCAGATAAACCAGGTGAAAACGGGCAGTGAGACAGACTGCGCAACCCAGGACCCCAGCACCAGGAAATAAAGCCTAAAAGCACCAATTGAAAACACCTGTGGGGTTTGAGGTGCTGGAAGAGACTCCCAGACTCACAGGAGAGTTCATTAAAGAGACCCACAGGGTCCTAGAATGTACACAAGCCCACCCACCCAGGAACCAGCACCAGAAGGGCCCAGTTTGCTTGTGGGAAGTGGCAGAGGGGACCGAAATTCCAGGAGACAGTGGAGCAAGCGCCATTGTTTCCTCTCTGACCCCGCACCCACATATAGCATCACAACCCAGAGACTGGGTTGCCCCGCCCTGGTGAACACCTAAGGCTCCACCCCTCACTATGTAACAGGCACGTCAAGACCAAAAAAAAAAAATGGCTCTAACGGAAGAACAGATCCAAGCCCCAGAGCCAATACATCTAAGCGACCAAGAGATAGCCAACCTATCAGATGCACAGTTCAAAGCACTGGTGATCAGGATGCTTACAGAATTGATTGAATTTGGTCACAAATTAGATGAAAAAATGAAGGCTATGCTAAATGAAATAAAGGAAAATGCACAGAAAACCAATAGTAATGGAAAGGAAACTGGAACTCAAACCAATAGAGTGGACCAGAAGGAAGAAAGAAACATCCAACCAGGAAAGAATGAAGAAACAAGAATTCAAAAAAATGAGGAGAGGCTTAGGAACCTCCAGGACATCTTTAAACATTCCAACATCTGAATCATAGGGGTACCAGAAGGGGAAGAGAAAGAGCAAGTGGAAAAGTTATTTGAACAAATAATAAAGGAGAACTTCCCCAATCTGGCTAAGGAAATAGACTTCCAGGAAATCCAGGAAGCTCAAAGAGTCCCAAAGAAGTTGGACCCAAGAAGAAACACACCAAGGCACATCATCATTACATTAGCCAAGATTCAAATGAAAGAGAGAATCCTAGAAGCAGCAAGAGATAAGGGGACAGTCACCTACAAAGGAGTGCCCATCAGACTGTCAGCTGATTTCTCAAAAGAGACCTTACAGGCAACAAGGGGCAGGAAAGAAGTATTCCAAGTCATGAAATCCAAAGACCTACAACCAAGATTGCTCTATCCAGCAAAGCTTTCATTTAGAATGAAAGGGCAGATAAAGTGCTTCTCAGATAAGGTCACGTTCAAGGAGTTCATCATCATCAAACCATTATTATATGAAATGTTAAAGGGACTTATTTAAGAAAAAGAAGATAAAATATATGAACAGTAAAAAGACAGCAAACTCACAGTTATTAACAACCACACCTAAAACAAAAGCAAACTAAGCAAACAACTAGAACAGGAACAGAAGCACAGAATGGAGATCACATGGAGGGTTAGCACCAGGGGAGTGGGAGGAGAAGAGAGGGGGGAAAGGTACAGAGAATAAGTAGCATAGATGGTAGGTAGAAAATAGACAGGGGGAGGGCAAGAATAGTATGGGAAATGTAGAAGCTAAAGAACTTATGACACATGGACATGAACTAAAGGGGGGGATGTGGGTGGGAGGGGGTGTGCAGGGTGGAGAGGGAAATGGAACAACTGTAATAGCATAATCAGTAAAATATATTTTTAAAAGAAAATATTACAATGATTAAGAATAAATTGTTTTGTGTACTCACAACCATAAACCTATTTTTGCCCCACGCTGTACGCCATTCTTAAAAGAGATGCCATTTTCAATACAAGAATTTTTCTGATGTTGGATTTAATACAATTACTTACTAGGTAATATACATTCCTAACTTTGTTTTTTTCAATTCGAATGGGTTATAAATATATACATTTTATACAGCAATAGAAAATGAATACAATTTTGGAGGCAACTACCAACCAGGTAGAGGAGCGAGCTGATTAAACATGGGGGTGAGGAAGAAAGAGGGAGGGAAAAAAGAGAAAATAACCTGTGATATACCACTAATAATTGAAGGACCAAAGTTTGGTACTAACTCACTTTTACAAACACAAATTTAAGTGCATTAAAATAATATCTGCAATACAGGAAATACACACTATTCCAGCACATTCCTTGCGCATTGGAGAAAGTTGTAGGCTCAGAGCTCTGAGAGCTACACTGTCCCCAGGCCACTAGTGGTAGGGAGTAACTCTCTCTGCTGGCCTCTCATTAACTGTGGGATTAAGAATAATTTTTGAAAAAAAAAAAAGAATAATTTTTGCATTTGCTTCCCCCCAGTATTTTGGGGGTTTCATCACAGTGTGGGCATACTTATAGAGTGCGTGCTGGGTGTATGTAACTGCCACCCAGGTGCCACGTTGGTTGCACAGATGAAACTGTGGGAGCTGCAGGCACTGAGTCGGGCAGCGCTCCACCACCTGCTGCAGCGAGGTGGCATGTCTGCCTCTGAGCTTCCCCGCAGTGACAGTGAAGAGGAGAATATGGTGAATGGCAAGATTCCAGTAGATCAAAACAAAGCAGCTGCTCAGGATAAGTCCTGCTATTTCTAGTGCTAATATATAAGTGGCATTCCTGTCATGGTGCTAACGATCACTGTTATATGCTCAAGCAGATGGTGTTTCCCAATTTATCTCTCTATCAGATAGAGCAAAAGTCTCTGGATGAGACCAGAGCAGAACAGAGTAAGCAGCAGCTCTACCCAGGGAAAGACAATATGCTCTAAGGGCCCGTACCACTCAAATGTTTTTTTTATTTTTTTTATTTTGAGCACATCTATTCCTTATCAAGTTCTGGTATCAGAAGATTGAAGATTTGGCAGCAAAGCATAGCTCTAATACGACACAGTGTAGTTTTGTATGAAGCCAATGAACTAGTCAGTAGTACCAGAAATGAAAAGAAAAGGCTCTTTCCCCTGATAGCCCAAGGGTCCCCCTGGGTTATCATTTTCCCACAAGTACAAAGAAGAGTTTGGTGGTCTTGCATTCTGACAGTGTGGGTGCCTGTGACAGTCACTTAGTGAGATGTTTCTGAAGAATCAGGTTCCTCACAGCAGCCTTCACGTCCTTGTTCCTCAGGCTGTAGATGATGGGGTTGAGCATGGGGGTCACCACCCCATAGAAGAGGGAGATGAGTTTGTCTGAAAGGTCCTGTTTGTCTGCTCCCAGTGGGTCCTTGGACTTGGGTTTCCCATACATGAACAGGATGGTCCCATAGAAGACGACCACGACTGTGAGGTGGGCAGAGCAGGTGGAGAAGGCCTTTTTCCTCCCCTCGGCCGAGGGGATCCTCAGGATGGCAGCCATGATAAACACATAGGAGATGAAAATGAACAGGACAGGGATTGCAAGAAAGATCACATTAGCCACAACCATGCTGATCACATTGATGGAGATGTCAGCACAGGCCAACTTCAGGACAGCCAGAATCTCACAGGTGAAGTGGTTGATGGTGTTGTCCCCACAGAAGGGCAGCCTCATGGCCTGGGATGTCTGAACTACTGAGTTGGTGATACCAGCTGCCCAGGAGCCGGCAGCCATGGGCACGTAAGCAGCCTTACTCATGACCATGGGGTACCTCAGGGGGCTGCAGATGGCCACATAGCGATCAAATGCCATTGTGCTCAGGAGCACACACTCTGTGGCCCCCATGGCAAAAGAGAGGAACATCTGCACAGCACAGGCTGAGAATGAGATGGTTTTCTTGGGGGTCAGGAAGCTGTCAAGGATGAGGGGGACTGAGGAGGTGGTGTAGCAGATGTCCAGGAAGGAGAGGTTCCCCAAGAAGAAGTACATGGGTGTGTGCAGGCGGGAGTCAAGGAGGGTCACCAGGATCAGGACCCCATTGCCCAGCAGGACCATCAGGTACATCAGCAGGATGAGCACAAAGAACGTTTTCTCCAGCCTTGGGTGGGCGGAGAGGCCCAGCAGAATGAACCCCACCACGGTGGTGGTCTGATTGGACCTGTTCATGTTGTATCGACTCTGCCGCTCGCAGTAACTGAAAAGGTCAGCCTCAACGCTCTGTGACCTCCAACGTGCCTGGGCAGCCGGGCAAAAATCCCCGCCCTGCTGAGCAACTGGAAAATAGCTCTGACAATTTGGCTATCTTTATAGGATTCTAGGAAAAATGTAGTAGAGATCAATATTTAATTTATGTTTCTCGTAAGAAAAAACCAAGTTAATTTGGATTAACTCTCCTGCAGATGGCAATGATAAAAACTGGACAAACTGTGTAAAACATCTATGTAAAGCATTGGCAAGGCAATGAAAGAACAGGGAATCCTAAGGTCATAAGTCTGGGATAAAGGTAGGAACTCAGAGAAGTAAGACCAGCATTTGCAGCTGTGTTTCACTGAGCAGCCAGGAGGCACTACTGCCAGCTTCCTGGAGGCGGGGAACAGGTTTTGAAGTGCCAGGCCTACCATAAAGCTGTTTCTAACTAAATTTCTTCCTGTAGGAGGGGACCCTCGCCCCCAGGGCAGCACCATGAGAATAAGAGTGAATCAGGGGGAAACACACATTTCCAGGTTTTACAGCTAGCTTCAAATCTTCCCAAGCCCTGAAATCGGACTGAAGTTGTCCCAGATTTTGGGTGCTCCAAAATATCTAACAGAGGCAAACATGAATCCGCCCTGGAAGAAGGTAACATCACTACAGTCCCTAAATCATTTCCACAAATAATTTTGCCAACACAACATCTGGTACTCATTAATAAAAAATAAGGTGCACAGGCGAACAAGACAATATAAATAAAAATCAGCAGAGCGATTCAAACTGCAGGTGGTGGGCTCACGAAGCTGTCACGGCTGCAGTTGCAGGCGTGTGCGGGCCCCAGAGCACTGCATCCTGGGGCCCGGCCACACCGGTCCCCAAGCTGCCCTGTGCGCAGTGGTCAAGACATGGAAACAACCACGGTGTCCTCCAATAGATGATTGGACAAAGAAGATGTGGTACATACATACAGTGGAATACAACTCAGCCATGAGAAGAGGTGAAATGCTGTCATTTGAGCAACGTGGATGGATTTTTGAGAATATCATGTTAAAGCAGCAAAATAAGTCAGACAGAAAAAGTCAAGAGCATATGATCTCACTCATACGTGGGTTATAAAACTGAAAAAAATATATGAACAGACAAGACAAACAAACGAATCATAGACCCAGACGACAGTGTGGTGGGTACCAGGGAGAAAGGGGAACGGAGGGGAGGTAGTAGTGGGTAAAGGGGGTCATGTATGGTGACAGGAGGAGATTCGACGTTGGGCGGTGAACACACAATGGAATATACAGATTATGTATTACGGAATTGTACATTCAAAACCTATACAACTTTATTAACCCATGTGTCACCCCAATACATTTAATTTAAAAAAATTTTTAAAGAAAACAAACAGGAAAAAAACAGAAACTCAAGTGTCCGTTTCCTTGGGGCCAGCGGGAGCCACGAGCACCTCTGTGCTGGTGTCACCCATGGAGAGAATTAGCCCAGACACAGTGCCAACATCTGAACATGCCGTTGGTCCTTTTGCACATTTAGGGCATGAGTGGGCCTTGCGTGCACTGTGACCAGGTTGAAGGAGAGTTCTGACTGAACATCCTCCTTCTCGTCAGTCTCCCTCCGCCTGCACCAGAGGCACTGGCTTCGCCCTGAGACTGTTCCCAGAGCCTGAGTCCTGCTCTGTCAGCTCTTCTTCCTGGGACAGCTAAGTGCTCCCCGAACTGGGGTGTGTTCTGAAGCAGTAGAAAACTTTCTGGAAACAGTGAAGGCATTGGACACTCAGTTTTATTTGCTCTGTATCTAAAATGCTCATAAACTTCCCAGATGTCCATAGTTCCAAGTGCTCTCAGGCATCTGTCCCCTTCTTTCCTGTGAACTGGCATTTCTTCCTGGGGAGCCAAGATACTCCCCTGTTGGTGCTTAGCGTTATGGCTGTTACCAAGTCAGTGCCATAATAATTTAATTCCTGTTGATAGACATTTACTGAGCATCTTCTCTGGGCCAGGCATAAACTCTAGGTGCCAGGATCACAGCAATGAAAAGCATAGCCCCAACCTCAAACAGCTCAAAATTTAGTGGTAGGTGGTGACAGGGGTCGGGGTGGGGGTGGGGAAGTGGTGCTCAACATAATTAATTACCTAAGTACTCACATCACCATCATTGTCATCATCGTCATCATCATCATCATCAACTGTAATAATCACTCTAACACTACTGACAATAGGCCTTAGGGTCTATTTAGCAATCTGTTCACTTTCCGAAGTAGAAAGTCCCTTACTTCATTCCTCAGTCCTCTGCCGGCCTGACTCCCTGAGTGGTGTGGGGTGTGATGGTGAACTCCCTGGCAAGGCTCCTTTAAGAAGTTCCCCTTTGATATTGAGCTGAAATCTGCTCCTTTACAGCTTTACTCCCTCTTCCACAGCAAGCCCTCCACATATCCCGAAATAGAGTGGTTTCAGCACAAAGATAAATAAGAGAAGTCTCTATTTTTCTCCCAGGGCTTTAAAAAATTAATATATCTCTTAGAGTCATGTGTACCATCCAGAAATTGATTACAAAAGCTGATCAGTACGGGGAACAGTCTCCAATTTGAATCCTCAAGTTGCCCAGGGCACTCTAAGCTCAGGTGTCCAGGACACCTGCTACCTGTGACGTGTGTCCTGGGGCAGTGAGTTAGTCCCAGGTAGGTTTTTACTTGGTCAGCCAGCCCTCCAGCCTCTCCCGAGAACCTGGATCATGTAAGGAAAATATTTCCTGCATGTCTGCATCATCAGATCTAGAAACATGGCTTCTTATTATTGCTGGCCTTTGGGTTCTTAAGTGCAAAAGGAGAAGGGGTCCCTCTTTTTAATCAAGAAGGGACAACTGTGTGAGATGAAGGCTATAAGCTATGGGGTCCTGGGCAAGCCTTTCCCCTCTGCATAAAGCCAGGTGAGGCCAAATGACCTTAGAGACTCTCAGTTTGATGGGTCTATTTGACTCCTCGACATTAGCACTATACCAGTGAAAGGACTTCCTCTCTCTCCTTCTCAAACCCACATT
This sequence comes from Artibeus jamaicensis, assembly GCF_021234435.1. NCBI lineage: Eukaryota > Metazoa > Chordata > Mammalia > Chiroptera > Phyllostomidae > Artibeus > Artibeus jamaicensis. Next base: position 20,939,899 of record NW_026522030.1, read on the forward strand.
CTATTACAATCAAATCTGAAGGCAGAAATGCAGCTGTGCTCATGGAGATTTTGGTATGGTCAAAACCTGTGCTTACCTTTATCAGAGAAATAGTGAGCAACAGTGGTTTGTTTCCTAAGGGTGAAGGTTTAGAATGTGTAGCGGGTGAAGGGTCCAGCCGGTCCTCTCCCCTCGCCCTGTGTGCTCAGGGCACATTCTCCAAAAGACTGACAGTGCCCTTAGAAGATAATTTAAATTCCAGTCTTTTCTCTGGGACCATTTTAGTCCCTCAAGTCATTTAAAGTTTGGAAAGTGAGTTGTACTCAGTTTGTATTCTTCAGAGATAACATCCCCAAGATCCAATTATGATGAAGGCGCTAGAGGCTTGCTGCCTGCTTCCTCTCCCCTCAGCTCCTTTTCTCTCTTTCTCCCTCCCTCCTTGCCTTTTCTCTGAACACTCTAATCCCATTCAGAGTCCAACAGCCTGCTGGTCACTGATTACAAGATTCATTCAGACCCCCAAGTCTTTTCTCCTATGATATAGCCATGCCCCATCACTCTAGGTCTGTGCTTATACAGTGGTTTTTGGAAGGTCTGAGTGAAAGACACACTTTCCCTTTAAAATTTCAGCTCATTGTATTAGGCCCCATGAATCAACCTGCCCTATTCTTCCTCAGTCTTCACTTGACCTTCGTCTAAATCACTGTCCTTCCAGCTTCCTTTATCATCTGTGCATGTGCTCTGAGACCTCATGGGAGTCACTGACAGAATGTGACCTAGAACAGGGATGGGTCCAGAGCATGGGCACATTCTTTTGTATCCCTTCCTTTGTGTCCTTCTCTGTGCCCATGCTCTGGACTCATCCCTTTATTCAGCAGGTGATTATTGCACACAAGGCCGTAATATTCTGCTTTCTGGAGTGCACCTTCTAGTGGCAAGAAAGAGGCGAAAAGTAAGTTACCAGACAAGGTAGGAAGTACAGGACGGGAGAATGTCCACATTGCTGTGAAGCCCAGAGGGAGGCTGGGGCCGGACTTCCTGGAGGTGATCCAAGATCAGTAGTGTATTGGAGCTGGCTCGCACACTGCACATATCTTCTCCCAACCTCTGAGCAGTGACATCATTAGTAGCTTAAAATTGGACATCATAGTGGGAATGTTTATATCACAGAAAATCAGCAAATGGTCCAGATCAGGGCTTTTGTTTGTTTGTTTTGGAAATCCAGTTGTTAAACATTTACCAGCACACGACTGGAATGGATGAGGGGCAGGTTACCTGATGGAGGGGAGTGGGGAAGCACCCCAGGCAGGAGGGGCTGCATAAACAAAGGCACAAAAGTAGGAAGAGCCCAGAGGGTGGGGAGAGATGAGCAGCAGTGCAGTACTGGTGGAGCGTGAGGGGCAGGTGTTGCTGATGGGGAGCAAGGCAGGCTGGACCTGTGGTTGGTCTTTTTCAGCATCCTGTGGAGTTAGGACTCTCTCCTATAGGGGATGAGAAGGTACTTAGGAGTTTTAAATAAAGGTCTGACATGATCAAATTTGCATCTTAGGTTGATCCTTCTGGGCACAATGTGGAGGGAGGATGGGGAGAAGGAGGACAGGGACTAGAGAGACAGGGAATACTTTTCACAAGTGAAGACGAGGACATTAATCAGGAAAGTGATGGATGGGTGGTGAAGACATGGAGATTCAAGAAGTATTTGGTGGATGCAAAATAAAATATTAGCATCTGGCTGGATATGGAAACCAGGAAAGAGAGTAGAGTCAATATTTTTCGGTCGGATGATGGGTGGATGATGATGACAATAGGATAGTAGAGGATTTTGACCAAGCTGCTGGTTTTAGGGAATAAGATGAATTGAGGTCGGGCCCCAGTGTGTGTGAGGGACATCCAGGTGGAGATGGGCAGATGTCCAAGCAGGAGACTCATGGACTCGTTCATCACTGAAGGAGCGTGGCTGGAACCCTGAAGCCACATGTTTGTACTCCTCTCCTGTCTCTAGTTACAAATCCAACTACTATCATGGAGATTGTTGGAGACTCCTCCCCCAAATGCAAATTTGTTATATCTACAGGGTTCCCTTCACCTCTGAGTCACTAGAGACTCACTCAGTCTGTTGCGAAGGAGGTTTCTTACTGGCAGGGGAGGAAGTCTCCAGAGACCAGTGACCCACAGGAGGTCAGCAAGAGCACAGACAGTGAAGGGTCAAGGGTCAGGGGTTGGGGCAAGCAAGAACAGAAAGAACAGCTAACTCCAGAACAGAGGAATTAGAGGCAGCTACTCAGATAATTCATAAAAAACAGCATCACTCCTCTTGGACTAACTGGGACCCCAATTCTAGGAAAAGCCTAGATAGACCAGTACTTCGGCACTGGAATCATCTGGAGGATTTGTTAAAACACAGATTGTAAATACATACTCAGAGATACAATTCAGTAGGTCCAAGGAGTGACCCAGGAATAATAATGTGTCATTATTAACACGTTCCCAAGTGATGCCAATTTTGCCTGTCGGTCACACTTGAGCAACATTGGACTAGACTCCTCACTAACTCAGTGCATGGGTTCTCGGGCCTTGAGACTCCAGGTATTGCTGGAAATGTTTCTTCTCATTTCTCCTCACAGCCTAGGGAACCCTCAGACACACCAACCGGGGGATATCTGGCTTTTAATTGGCCAAGGCGGAACTTGGCATGTCATCGGTCTCCTCGTTCCATGTGTGTGAGTGTATGTCAGTGTTCACGTGAGTTTGCCACAGATGAGTGGAGCTGACCACAGGGGTGGTCTGAACCCAGCAACACCAGCATTTCCCCAAGCCGCATCTGTAGCCTGCAGCTTCCTGAGGACAAAGGTGGACATGACACCCCTCAGGATACACAGGGTCTGTACCCACATCCCTGGTCCACAGGTTTCCACGCTGCTCAAAAAGCTGGGAGATTCCATCAGGGATCATGACTCACGCATCACCTTCTCTGAGGGCAGAAAATAGCCACCACCATTTGGAGATAATACCAGGATTGGAATCAGATGTTATAAAGTCAGAGAAACAGGACTTCCCTGAAGAGGGAAAAGGCAGAAAAGGAAAGTTTTCTCCATGGAAACTGAGGGCACCAAAGCTTCACCTCTTCACAGAAGGGAGACCACTCATGCAGTAAGCACTAAGTGGAGAAGTGAGTGTATAATTCCTGATGTGAGAATTCTGGATTATCTGAACAATGTTTGCCCGATTCACTGCTTCAACCCAGGGAGCCTCACTTACTAAATATGCCTACATTCTCGTTCATTGTTTCAATGCTCTGCACCAGGAAGTACCCGGCCACAGGCCTCATGTGAATGAACCAGGTAGATGCCTGCCCCAGGGGCAGTGGGCAAATGGGCTGCCTGGTGTCCTACACTGGATGGTGACTAAACAAACCCCTTACATCTGTCTCTCTGCAGGCAAAACACCAGGACACAGTCAGCAGCTGATGAAAGGAAGAGGGGAGGGGAAGGAGAAAGTAGGGTAACACAAAGAGAGCTCAGTGAGAAACAGCCTGACCTATGAAAGCTGAAGTCAGGGCATAGAGAGGAGAGTGGGGGTGATGAGTTCCCACTGGAGTAAGAGAAGCAAGGCCAGAGTGATTGAGTTTCCAACAGGGCAGGCCCCAAGAGTTGGGGAACACAGAGCTCTGCCACGGCTGGTAGGGGAGATGGCTGGCAGGAGCTGCTCAGTCCTGACTGGCATTCCAGTGCCTCTTCAACCTCGAGGCCCGCTGGTACCACCGTCCCACCACAAACGCCACAATGGTTAACCTTGGAGGAAATCCAAGCCTACAGGAAGGGAAGCACCGGCATTCAGAGGGCAGTGGTGAAGATGCATTTGACACCATAAAAGCAAGGCGTGGTAGCCCAACAAAGGAGGGTCCCTCCACTTGCTCACGTCCAAGTGTCCTCATCCCAACCATCATGGGGTGTGGGGAAGCATCAGACAGGACAGGATTTAGAAGACAGTTGTAAATGAATGGCAATGCTTATTAATATTAACAGGGATTAATATTAACAGGTGTGTAGGAGTGCAGGGGAGGAGACGCCTGGTGGTGAGGAATCCAGCAGGCCCCAAGTTTTCTGAAATATGTGACTCACTAGGCCCAGAGCTTCCCTTCTTTGGGGGCCAATGACAGAGCCCCCTTGGACCAACTGCTGTGAACAAAGCCCAGGAAAACTCTGATTACGTGGCTGGAGACTGTCCTAAGCTGAGATTTTCATGCTGTGACAGGAGAGCTTAGGGTACATTTCCCAACATTGTCTAAGGGGTCTATGGAGTGAAGTCTAAATTCCGAGCCTCTCACCAAACTTTAAACCACGTCTGGGACAGGTCATGGCCCAAATCAGCCCAGCCCTAAATTCCTGAGAGAGTCATCATGGGATCCTTGAGAACAGTGTGGAACACAGAGAAGAGGGTCCTGGGCCCAGCAGCTGGGCATGGCTTGCCAGCCTGCCCTGGGTGCCCTGGCTGAGCCTCGGCCTTAAGAGTCAGCCTTGTCTCCTTGTCACACTGAACTCCAGGGTTAGGCAAGGACTCTGTGAGTAGCTGTCACTTTTATGAGCTGTGGCTGTACTCTGGACCCCTCTACACCTGGGGTCATTAAGAGACACCAGGAAGTTAGACAACAGTTATAGAGTATGGGCTGATTTGAGTGTATAACCACGTGTTGATGGAACAGCTCCTCTGAGAGATATAATCTGTATGACCTGCCTGGTTTATGGCTTGTTATCACCTAGATGGACAGGTAACACCAGAGGCAGTCGTTTCTCCAGGCTTCAGTAAACTGGCACCTTCTCTGCTCCATCGGCCTGCATTTTTGCAAGCAATAGACCCAACCCCACCTAGACAGGACCCCAGTAAGAGCCAGTGACGTCTATGGCTCGCTGTTTACCACTTGGAAGGGAAGGAAAGAGGCTGATGTAAAGAGGGCTGTGCAGGGAGGACAGGGCTGGGGGACCAGACAGCTATTCTCAGAGCTCTAAAGGCTGCTGCTGTGACAAAGGAACAGGCCTGTTTCACTTGAACCCAAGAGGCCGACCTAGGACCAGTGGAGGAAAGGAGAAGTTAGAAAAGGCGGATATCAGGTCCCTCAAGAATTCTGACAGCCCAGGCTTCCAGACAACAACATTGGAAGCTGTGAGCCCTCACTTTGAAATGTTTGTGTGGAGTCTGAGAAATCACTTACCAAAGAGGGGATCCCTCTAAAATGGGGGTTGCAGGAGAAGACTGAATACCTGAAGATTCTGCCAAGCCTCAAAATTTGTGTTCCCTCATAACTCAGGAGACGTTCTCTAAAAATGATCCTCCTACCCCTTGATTCCTGATATCCTGAGATAACCTCTTTAGACACTGTATCATTACCAATTAGGAGAAATTATCTCTTCTTCAGAGCCACAGGCAATTCACAAACCTCTTTCCTAGTGTCAGTTTCTCCACCTTTAAACGGAGAGGTCAATGATTTGGAAGACTGATACATAACAGAAGTACGTGGGGACCGTTTATTTATTTAAAAAAAACCAAAACAAAACGAAATGAAACAAAACAAAAAGGACTGATCTCCAAGACCATCTGCAAAGGAGGACCCTGAAATCTGTATTTTTAACCCGCACACTGGAAGTATTAGCCAGATCTGTGCTGTTCTGGGCATCCTGTGGCAGAGCCTCATGACACCTGGTATTCCTAACCTCTTTGGCAGTAAAATTGTGACGTCTACAATGTGGCTTTGGATATTCTGGGATGCTAAGTAGATTTACACAGGATGGTATCTGCAAAGTCTCTGAACGGCACTGGAGGGTGCGCAACTCATCTTAGCCCAGGCTGAGAATGTGAATTGCAAGTGGGCTCTAACCATCAGGTAGGATTTGATTCCCTGGGTCAAGTCCCAGGGTGGCAGAGGTACAGACAGGCCACGTGTGGTTACGGGAGGCAACACACAAGGGCTATCTACAAAACAGATTTCCGAAGACTTTGATGGGCATTCCATGTTCCAGGCTCCGGAAATTCAGTTTGATAAGACCCTTCAGAGAAGAGTCAAGATCAGATGACTGATTCTTACTAACGAAACTGACAAAACACTGAACTATAAACTAGATGCTGTATAAGAAATAAAACTGCTAAAGAAACAAGAAGCTTCATGTTTTCAAGGCAGCACAGCCCCTCTTTTTAAGACTGTCTGTGTGGAAAGTCAAATTATAATGGAAACTTACTGGGCAAGGAGGACCTAGATCCAGAGGAAAGGGCCACCTGACGTCAATGGCCAGGGTCCCTGAGCTGTGATAGCTTGAGGTGCCCAATTATATGAGAGAGACAGAGTTACTCAGACACCTCTGCTTTCCTGGAAAGTGCTGGAGACACACAGCATATGCAGGCATACAGTTTTGCTATAGGTATATTAATATCATTGATTAGACAGAAATACGATTCATTTTATTGTTTCATTAAGTTTCTAGAGTGTATGCTTCCTGCTTTTCATGAAAACTAGCCCAGCTTTTATATAACTTGGTTTTACAGTTGAGTCCCATAGAATGAGTTTATTTATAATTTTAGGGACATCATATTGTGACCCCCATGTATTTAAAAAACAAGCATGTATTTTCTGCCTTCAGTATTCCTAGGGATGAAAGAGAGTTTGAAATGGAAGCATCCAACCAATCTGCTGTGACAGAATTTGTCTTGCTGGGCTTCTCTGTCCATCCAAGACTAGAGGAGATGCTGTTTGTGTCCATCCTGCTTACATACCTGGTGGTCCTGCTGGGCAATGGGGTCCTCATCCTGGTGACTCTCCTTGACTCCCACCTGCACACACCCATGTACTTCTTCTTAAGGAACCCCCTCATACTGGACACCTGCTACACCACCTCCTTGGTCCCCCTCATTCTTTCTTTTAAATTATATTTTATTGATTATGCCATTATAGTTGTCCTGATTCCCACCCCCCTTTTCCTCCCCTCCACCCAGCATCCCCCACTCCCTCAGGCAATCCCCCACAATTATTCACGTCCATTGGTCATGTATAGGTTCTTTGGCTACTCCATCTCCCATACTGTACTTTACATCTCCATGGCTATTCCATAACTACCTATTTGTACTTCTTAATCCCCTCACCTCTTCCCCCATTTCCCCACCCCCCCCACCATCTGGCAAGCATCAAAATGTGCTCCATATCCATGATTCTGTCTCTGTTTTTCTTGTTTGCTTAGGGTTTTTTTAGGTTCAATTGTTGATAGATATATATTTATCGCCATTTTATTGTTCATAGTTTTGATCTGCTTTTTTCTTTAAAAAGTCTCTTAAACATTTCATATAATAATGGTTTGATAATAATGAACTTTAATTTTTCTTTGGCCTGGGAAGCTCTTTATCTTCTCTTTGATCTAAATGATGGCTTTGCTGGGTAGAGCAATCTTGTCTGTAGGTCCCTGCTTTTCGTGACTTTGAATATTTCTTTCTAATCCCTTCTAGTCTGCAAAGTTTCTACTGAGAAATCAGCTGACAGTCTTATGAGAACTTCCTTGTAGGTAACTAACTGCCTTCCTCTTGCTGCTTTCAAGATTCTCTCTTTATCTTTAACTTTTGGAATTTTAATTATGATGGGTTTTGGAGTGGGCTTCTTTGCATCCATCTTGTTTGGGACTCTGTGCTTCCTGGACTTGCATGTCTATTTCTTCACCAAATTAGTGAAGTTTTTTTATACTATTTTTTTCAAATAGAATTCCAATTTCTATCCCTTTCTTTTCTACTTCTGGCAACTCTATGATGCAATTGTTGGACTACTTAAAGTTGTTCCAGAAGCTGCTTATACTATCCTCAGGGGGTTTTTTATTCTTTTTCTTCTTGTTGCTCTTAAGAACAAGGAACATTGGTTGTTTTTTTGGTTCCTTATGTTCCAAATCATTGATTTGACTCTCAGCTTCAGCCACTCTACTGTTGTTTGCCTGTAAATTGTTCTTTATTTTAGTTAGTGTATCCTTCATTTCTCACTGTTTTTTTTTTTTAATGCTGCTGAGGTCCTCACTAAGTTCCTTGAGCATCCTTATAATGTCTTTTGAACTCTGCATCTGATAGATTGCTATGTCCATTTTGTTTAATTCTTTTTTGTTGTTTTGATCTGTTCTTTCATTTGGGTCATGTTTCTTTGTCTTCTCACTTTGTTAGGCTCCCTGTGTTGGTTTCTATGTATTAGGTACAGCTGCTTTGACTCCCTGTCTTGGTAGTGTGGCCTAATGTAGTAGGTGTTCTATATGGTCTAGTGGCACAGCCTCCCCTATTACCCAAGCTGGATACTTGAGGTTCCCTTAATGTGGGCTGAGTATACCCTTCTCTTGTTTTTGAGCCTTAATTACTGTTAGCAGATCAATGGGAGGGATTTACCCAGGCCAGTCAGCTGCAAGGATTGGCTGTGACCACTGACTACCAACTTCTGCCCCACAAGGAGGATCAGCTGTGTAGGGGCAGGGTGGTAGTGCTCCAACATGGTCTGCAGCTGTCCCCTGGGTGCGTAGGCTCTGGAGTTTCCTGGGTGGTGCAGAACAAGATCAGTCCCCCTCTGTGTTTTGCCTAGGGACACCCTGCCTGACTTATAAAGCAATCTGAGATGGCTGCTACTTGTGCTGGGCTTGGAGATTTCCAGGTGAAGCCAAGCTGTAAATTTCGGCTGGTTGGTGATAGTGCCAGGCCCAGGGCCCCTTAGTAAGAGGTACAGGGCCTGGGGGCTCACTGAGGCTGGCTATTGCATGTTTGAGAGGATTTAGGAAGTTGTGAAGCATGAGCCAAAACCAGCCATTCACGTGGAAAAGTAGCTTGGGTGGGACAGAGCCTCTGGGGATCTCTAGGGTGGTGCAAACAGTATTAGCCTGGTTGAAGGAGACTCAGATATGGCACCAGCCTGCTGGTTCTGTGGCTCTATGGGGAGAGGGTTCAGAAAAGTGACAATGGCCTCTGCCCACCTTTTTGTCTGGGAGAAAGCTGTCCCCTAGTTTTCACCTTTATGCCAGACACTTCAGTTTTTTCCCATATGCCACTAATGACTTTTAAGCTGTTACCCCAGTGCTGGAGCTCAGAGGGAATGAGTCTGAGTAATTCTGTGTGTAGGTTCTTTAAAAGGAACTGCTTGGGACTCCAAAAGTTTCTGCTATTGACTCAATCCCCATTAGTTTTTGAGGCCAGTTATGGGGACTTACCTTCCTGGCACTAGAAGGAACCCTAGTCTGTGGGGCCTGGAGTGGGGCTGGGATTCCTTGCTCCCAAGACATCCCTCCCAAATTTTTATCCACCACATGTGGATGTGGGACCAGCCTGTTTCACATCTCTACCCCTCCTACCAGTCTGGATGGATGTGGTTTCTTTAATTCCCCATTTGTCAGATTTCCATTCAACTTGATTTCTAATGGCACTGAGTAATGGTTGTTCTATATTTTAATTGTATTTTTGGTGTGGTTGTGCAAGGAGGCAATCTGGGTTTATCTATGCCACCATCTTGACCATAAATCCATCTGCCCCTCATTCTTGACAACTTCCTGACCCTCTGGGAAGCCATCTATTTCTCAGGCTGTGCCATGCAGATGTTCCTCTCCTTTGCCATGGGGGCCACAGAGTGTGTGCTTCTGGGCATGATAGCGTTTGATTGCTACATGGCCATCTGCAATCCCCTGAGGTATCCAGAGATCATGAGCAAATCTGCTTACGTGCCCATGGCTGCCGGCTCCTGGGTAGCTGGAAACTCCACTGCCATGGTGCAGACATCCCTAGCAATGCAACTGCCCTTCTGTGGGGACAACATCATCAACCACTTCACCTGTGAGATTCTGGCTGTCCTGAAATTGGCCTGGCTGACATCTCCATCAATGTGATCAGTATGACAGTGGCCAGTGTGATCTTCCTGGGGGTCCCAGTCCTGTTCATCTTTGTCTCCTACATCTTCATCCCCACCACCATTTTGGGGATTCTCCTCTGCTGAGGGCCAGTGAAAGGCCTTTTCTACCTGCTCTGCTCATCTTACTGTGGTGATCAGTATGAGGGCCACATGCTCTGGAGCATGTAAAGACCAGTATGTCTGTCGGGAACAAGTCAAAACTTCCACCTCTTGTTTTTGACTCTTAGTTTTGCAAAGACAAGTGAAGAGAACCCCTAACAGACACCCTTGTGGTCAAAGCACAGTCAGACCTTTGTTATCCCTCTCCTTTCAGAGAAGTCAACAAAAACAGAACAGGAACCTCCTAATCTTAGGCACATTTCTTTGACATGAAAGTTAAGATTTACATAGAACTGTCTGCATCTTATCTAATTGGGTTTATGGGACATAGGCCCTAAACTCCTGTGAGGACTTTCACCAAACTTTAAATTGCTTCTGGGATTAAAACCTTCCCCAAACATCCAGAGCTCTAAATTGCTCTAGGGCTCCATAAAAGAACCCCTGGGGAGAGATGGTGGGGGCAAAGAGCAGAGGGTGTCTGCCCTGAGCATGCAGGCTGGGCATGACTGCCAGGACCACTGGGAAGCAGCTCCTTGTGTCCTCTGTTCTCTTGTTATTGAACCGGGCATGGAGAAGGCCCCTGAAAAGGAGATACAAGAGCCCTTTCAGTTATGGTCAGCCCTAAATTTCTTTACCTTGCTGTGAAATTTGAAGGGACTTCTGAGCCTCAAAACAGCTAAACAGGATTTGCTTCTCACTCCCAGGCACAGACCGGCAGACAGGGCTTTGTCAGGGATGGTCCAGGTGGGCACTGAAGCAATCACCTTCTAAGCCCAGAGGCCTTCCTATCCTCCTCCCTGCCATGAGACCTTCTGTCCAGGTGAGCTCCTGCCTACAGCATGGCCTCATCCCCACATAGGACATAGACCAAGTTCTCTCTGTGGCTAGAGCTTCTTCAGGTAGGTGGGCGGAAGAGAAGAGGCAGTTATGAGGGAGACCTGGTCACAGCTGCCATGTCTCTGAAGGGTCCTTCTAGGGGAAGGGAGCAGGCATGTCCTGGGAGTCCAGACCCATGTAGGGGCAGGCAGATGTGAGGAGTGGGGATGGCACTGGAAGAAGGAAATTGCTCCTTATAGTAAGGGAAAACTTCCAACAATCAAGTCTGTCTGGCAAAGGAATGAGAGCTATGCACTCACGCAACTAAACATTGTTCAAAGCAGAAATGGGAAAATTGTGTTTCATATAAGGCTCATACTGGGGAGGTGAAAGAGGCAAGGTTAATTATTTTACAACATTCCTGCCAAGTCTGAGACTCTCCAGTCAATAGTATTGATAACTCTAAAAACAGATCTCTTTTCCCTTAATATTTCTGATATCCACAGTTAATCTCTGGAAATTGCATGAAGATAACTTCAGACTGTGCCTTGTTTATTCCATCTGACCTTCCTCAGCCAGTGACAGTGTAATAGTCGCAGAGGCAATGTGTGAAGCCCGGGGACATCCCATCCACCCAAGCCCTTCTACGAGGCAGATATTTTGGAGAAGGGTGGAACACCTGTATCTTTCACAAATGTTCTAGGGAGAGTGAGAAGGACCAAGACTTCATAACTGCTTCTCTGCCTCTATAAACAAACTGTGGCACAAATGGACAAGCCAGAATACAATCAGAGTGGCGAGGGAAGGAGCCCTAGGGAGGAGGTTGGGAACCAGGCTTCAGTCCTGGCTCTGTCCACACTGCCTCTGACCTCTCCGAGCTTCGGTTTCCTCATCGGTAACATGAACAGTCCAGGCTTGAGCTTTTCTCTGATGTACTGGACCACTCTGCAGTGACTGAAGGACATCCTGTAGGCAATACCTCCTTTGAGTTGACTTCTCTGCAAGGCTGGGTAGAACCGTCTGCTTTCCTGTGGCATTGCAATGGCTATAATGGTCAACTCAGAGAGAGAAGAGTCTGAACTAGGAGTTATGACTTATAAAATAGCTCCAAAAGCATGGAGCCTGGTCACAATGTCACAGATGCTTACGGTGGGAGGTTTACAGGATGGTTGTCCTTGGATTGTATTCCTGCTCCCAACCCTCAGGGCTGGAGCAGACTAAAGAAACTGCGGTGCTGTGGATAAAAGCTGTGGCTAGAGGAGGGCGATGTGGAAGTGCTTCTGTTAGGGTCTCCACGGTCTATCAACCAGGAACTCCTATTGACAGTGCCATGAAGGGGAATCACCAAACAAACTCCTAAGAAACAAAGTATAAACCAGGGATCAAGTAATCTTTCTCATCTGTGTTCATCACATTCCTTCCATATAGGACTCCGGATGGAGCCAAATTGTCCTCAGAAAAATTTTTATACAAATACAGAATTAGAACCAGGGCAGCAAGGTGAGGTCAGTGGTCAGCATCAGGGAATATAACAGCCTCCTAGGACACTGCAGGCACAATCTGGGGACAGGCAGGACTGGCCAGAGGGGCCAGTGAGTGCTGACCCTCTGGGTTTATGCTTCATGGTCCCCATGTAGGGTCATCTTTATGCATCCCCTCCTTCAAGTGTATTAACATTATTGATCCAGGTAAATTCTTCCATGTATCATGGTTCAATTAGATTTCCAGGCTGTCCCTTTCCTGCTTTTGATGTGATATATTCTGAGTTTTAAGGTCATTTTAGAAGACATTGAATTTTATCTCTTAGACACTGATACTATGAGTTGGTGTGTCAAAGGGTACATTTAATGATAAGTTCTGGAAGCATTTCATTGTATCCTCACATACTGATTCCTATGAACATGTGTTTGTTGCTCTCAGTTTTCCTGAGGGTAAGAGAGAAAATCCAAAATGGAAGTGGCCAACCAATCCACTGTGGCAGAATTTGTCTTGCTGGGGCTATCAGATCAGCCAACACTGGAGAAAACATTCTTTGTGCTCATCCTGCTGATGTACCTGGTGATCCTGCTGGGCAATGGGGTCCTGATCCTGGTGACCCTCCTTGACTCCTGCCTGCACACACCCATGTACTTCTTCTTGGGGAACCTCTCCTTCTTGGACATCTGCTACACAACCTCTTCCATCCCTCTGGTCTTGGATGGCTTCCTCACTCCCAGGAAAACCATCTCTTTCTCAGGCTGTGCTGTGCAGATGTTTCTCTCCTTTGCCATGGGAGCCACAGAGTGTGTGCTTCTGGGCATGATGGCATTTGATCGCTATGTGGCCATCTGCAACCCCCTGAGGTACCCCATGGTCATGAGCAAGGCTGCCTATGTGCCCATGGCTGCCAGCTCCTGGCTGGCTGGTGGAGTCAACTCCTTGGTGCAGATTTCTCTTGCAGTACAATTACCCTTCTGTGGGGACAACATCATCAACCACTTCACCTGTGAGATTCTGGCTGTCCTGAAGTTGGCCTGTGCTGACATCTCCATCAACGTGATCAGCATGGCCGTAGCCAATGTGATCTTTTTAGGGGTCCCAGTTCTGTTCATCTTTGTCTCCTACATTTTCATCCTTATCACCATCCTAAGGATCCCCTCAGCTGAGGGCCAGCGAAAGGCCTTCTCCACCTGCTCTGCTCATCTTACTGTGGTGATCATCTTCTACGGGACTATTCTTTTTATGTATGCAAAACCCAAATCCAGGGACTCACTGCGGGCAGACAAACAGGATGTTTCAGACAAGCTCATCTCTCTCTTTTATGGAGTGCTGACTCCCATGCTCAACCCCATCATCTACAGCCTCAGAAACAAGGATGTGAAGGTTGCTGTGAAGAGCCTAGTGAGTCAGAAATACTTCACCCAGTGATAATGGGAGGAAGCAGTGTATCTTGTGATTCTGTGCACACAGGGGATTCCTTAGGAAAAGACCACATGATAAGCATAGACATACAAAACCATCCAAGCAATGTGCATCAGGATGGGGATTTCCTGAGTGACTGACGTTGCAACATGAACTCTGTAGAGTGAGGACAGGGTTGCGCTAAATCATCTAGAACCAAGAATAAGTGACTGCTAAAATGCATTCTTATTCTGAAAAAACAAGCAATAAAGTTAAAACTTTGTAAAAAATTATACTGCTTTCTTTGTTCATGTGCAGGCTAGTTGCCATTTGTATGTGCCAATCATGTTGTTTTCTGCTCTACTGTGTAATGAAGAGCGTGGTAATGAGGAAGTCACTAGCTAATGGGTGTCCAAGCTAAAATTCAATCTGTGTTTTAGAAAATTACCAACACCAAGACATGCCAAATGACACTATCCAATGCCTTTTTGACTGTAGGAGCTCAGAGTGTTTCCGGTTTAATTATTTTCTATTTAATAGCCTACAGCCAATTTGGGGGAACTTCTTCTCTTACTGTACCTAGAGCACATCTATTCCTACCCAAATTTGTGGAGAAGTTTGTGTCAACACTAATCAAATTCCAGATATTATAGACCAAGAACAAAATTTCTAGCAATCTCCATTTAGACAAATCATTACTACAATGCAAAGTTTATATTCTGAGTCCCTTCATTTCCCTGAAATTAACTTTTTCAACTATCCAAACCCCAGTGGGCAAACTCAGTTTCCACTGTCTCTTCAGGATTTGGACACTGGCACCAACTGCTAAAAATATGCTTAAAGTTACCCTTTCAGTTAAGAGCATGGGGTTTGGAGCCAGAGTGATGAGGAAGTGCCTTTGCCTTTGCAACTTCAGGCACATAGAAAAATTACTTAATCTTGCATTTCCTTGGTTTCCTAATTTGTAAAATGGAGATAATTAAACCAACTCCATGGAGTTGTGGGATTAAATTAAAATGAGGCATATATACGTGTGTGTGTGTGTGTGTGTGTGTGTGTGTGTGTGTGTGTTCACAGTGGGTAGCACAGAATAGCAAACATCCCAATTAATAAATATTTTTATTATTAATGAAATGTGTTAAATAATTTCTCTAAGGAAGCCCTATAACATTTGGAGGCAGAATTCAGTGCCATATTTAACTGAATCAGTTCCAATTTATTATTGCAGCACCTTTTTGGTTGGCTTTCTAGCCTATGAGCCAGTAGTACCATTTCTCTGAGTATTTATTTTCCTATGAGTCATCTCTGTTTTTTATCCACAGAGATGAGGGACTCATGTTTGTGCTATGTGACACTGGCTCTACCTAGATCAGTTGGATTCCTTTCAAGAAATTGTCATTAATACTCAGGGAGTGAGTCCTGGATCCATAACATGCAAAATTGGAAGCTATGCGGTAATTGTGTTTGACCGTGTGTACTAGGGAAGTAAAGAGAAACCAAGTCCACGAAGAGAAAAGAAAGAACAGCGAAATAGTAAAGATGAGAGATGATGAAGGCAATCTCATGTGTTCACAGTTCTTGATTCTCATTTTCCACCAGACCTGCCATATTCCTGCACTTTTGCTTCTAAGAGACCCCCTATATCCTTATACTAGAGTCTACTTTTCACTAATCTAGATTGTTGCTTTCTTTGAGGTGGGTTCTAAAAGACTTTAATATGATTGTACAAAAGACTTGTACAAAATATTCTTTTTCATATGCCATGTGCAAACAGAGTGCCAGCCTGTCATGCATGGTAGAAGCCTTAGAGAAATCATTTTTGAAATAATGTTTCTGAACTTAACATTGAGTGCTTCATATAATAATTGTTCCCTTCCTGCTATCGTGGCTTTGCCCTCATGGATTCTATCACCTGTAAATCTGGAACATGTCCATGTATAGATATGATATAGGAGGTCTAGTTCAAATCCCTGACCTCTTTCATAGAACTGGGTGACCATGAGTGTGTCCTCTGCTCTTGAAGAATCTCAATGAAGGGGGAGTGTTAGATATCTCAGCCACATACATGAATTTCCATGAATCTGTGGTTCCTTTGTTTAGTGAGAGAGTTAGTCCCTCAACAAGTACAGAGCAATGCCCTGTCTTACAGGAGTATTTTATCCCTTGAAGCCAAGTCAGGTTTCTCTCACCTCCTTAGCTGTCTGTGTGCCAGGCACATCTGGGCCTCCATCATCCCCACTAGGCTCAACAATCAACAGAATGACCCAAGGAGTTGATGCCGTCCAACCTTTATCACTGGTACAAGGAACAGAGTAGCCATTGTAGAAAGCTATCTATGGGCTAAACAGCAGGTGTTTTCCCTCACAAAGACTGATATGGCTGTTTCAGCAGCTGATTGTTTGAACTGCCAGCAACAGAAACCAATCCTCATTTGAAGAGACTAATCAGTCACTTGGTAGTAAGTTAATCGCATTAGATGAGTTCCATTCTAAAAGGGGCAGTGATTATTCATCTTGACTAAATCGATACCTCTTTTGAGTGCGGGCTGCCTTCCCTCTCAGCCAGTCTCTAGCCAACATCACTCTCTAAAGCTCATGGAGGATTTGCTTTAATGACATGAGATTCTGCATTATATCTCATCAGACCAAGGGATTCATTTAGCAAAGTATAGTTGCGGGATTATGATTACGGGATACATTTTACGACACCATCCAGAAAGAGCTAGCTGATGTAATGGACTTTTGAAAGCATACCTAAATAAATACACAGAAATCTGTTGGATTTCTATAAACCAGTAACAAGTGACCAGAAGGAGAAATTAAGAAAATATTCTCATTTACACCCTGGCTGGTGTGGCTCAGTGGTTTAAGCACCAGCCTGGGAAACAAAGGGATGCCAGTTCAATTCCCAGTCTAGGGCACATGGGTCGTGGGCCAGGTCCCCAGTGGGGGGGCATTTGAGAGGCAACCACACATTGATGTTTCTCTCCCTCTCCTTCTCTCTCCCTCCCTTCCTGTCTAAAAATAAATAAATAAAACTCTAAAAAAAGAAAGAAAATATTCCCACTATATAATTGCATCAAGAAGCATAAAATACATAAGAATAAATTTAACCAAAGGGATAAAAGACCTGTTCTCTGAAAACTATTGAGTTGGTCAAAAAGTCCATTTAGT
The DNA here is from genome assembly GCF_021234435.1 of Artibeus jamaicensis. Lineage (NCBI taxonomy): Eukaryota > Metazoa > Chordata > Mammalia > Chiroptera > Phyllostomidae > Artibeus > Artibeus jamaicensis. Next base: position 20,956,741 of record NW_026522030.1, read on the forward strand.
TTTTTCTCTAAAATAAAAGACATATTTTTTCATTTTCACCAATAATTTTGTTGATTTGAATATTTTGAGTACATTTGGCTCTCTCCTGTGTGATATAACATTGACTGTTCTTAATTAATGTCTTGACTCGATTGCTATCAGCTTCGACTGGTCAAACCACCTCACTTCTGAAATCTAAATACCCCACTTCCCACTTCCTTCCTCCTTTGTCCAAGAATATCTTATACACTAAGTGTTCCCTCACTATATTTGGAGTTTTCATAGAATTATTATGCCTATGTGAATTCTGTATGTGCATATATCAAAACTTAATTTTCTCCTGTTAATCTGCCTCTGTTAATTTGATTATTAGCCTAGCCAGAAGACCTTAGAAGGTGAGAGGGAAAGTATTAATATTTTTTAGCCCCTACATAAGGTACAGGTCAATGATTTTTTAAAATTAATACAGTTCATTTATAAAATTTGATAAAATTCATTTATGACCACAAATTAATTTTAGAACATTTACATCATTTCTAGAAGTTCTTGCATGTCCATTTGCAGTCAGTCTCTGGCTCCAGCCACAGGTAACTATTAATGTACTTATTTCTAGAACAATTTCTAGAAATTTCTAGAACAATTCCTAGAATAAACTTTAAGCTAGAACAATTTCTTTTTCAGAAATTTCAGATGAATGCAGCAATATCATATAGCTTTTTGTGTCTGGTATCTTTCACTTAACACAGTATTTTTGAGACTCATCCAATTGTAACAAGTATCAGTAGTTTGCTCCTTTTTAAAATGGAATAGTGTTCAATTACACGGAGGTACCACATTTCATTTATCTATTTGCCCATTGGTGGATATTCAGGTTGTTCTCAGTTTTTGGCTATTATAAATAATGCTGCTAGTAACATTCATGTATACCACTATGTGGGGAATTGTTGGGCCAAATGGCGTGAATGTGTTTAACTCTAAGAAAGTGCCAAACTGTTTTCCCAAGTAGATGTATAATTTTTAATTCCCCCAAGCAATGTATAACCAATCCAGTTTTTCCACATCTTTGCCAAAACTTGGTGTTATTAGTCTTTTCAGTGTAGCTAGCAATCTCATTTGCCTGATGGTTACCAATGTTGAGCCTCTATTCATGTGCTTATTAGCCATCCACATGACTGTTTTAGTGAAAATATTTTAATTGGGTTGTTTGTCTTTTTGTTATTGAGTCACATGTAGGAGTTTATTATATAGCCTGGATACAACTCCTTTATTATATAATTTGCAAATATTTTTAGTCTTTTTGTCTTTTCATTTTTTTATGGTATCATTTTAACAATAAAAAATTTGTAACAATAAAAATTTATATTTTGTAGTAGAATTTACCACTTTTCTAAAAGGAATTTTCCATCTTACTTAAGAAATCTTTACATAACCCAAGGTCACAACAGTCTTCTCCCATGTTTTCTACTAGAAGTTATATGATTTTAGGTTTTACATTTAGGTTGTGATCCATTTTGAGTTAATTTTTTTGTATTCTGTGAGGTAATAGTCTAATTCTTTTTTAAATATTCGCTTTGTATTTATTTATTGTTGTTCAAGTACAGTTGTCTCCATTTTCACCCCATCATGCCCCCTACCCCACCCATCCCCATCTCCCATCCTCAAACCTACCCCCTTTGGCTTTGTCCATGTGTCCTTTATACATGTTCCTTGATGGCTCTTCCACTATTTTCTCCCATTATCCCTCTCTCCTCTCCCCTCTGGTTACTGTCAGTTTGTTCTTTATTTCAATTCATATGTGGAAAAAAAAGAATGGTTATAAATAAGCAAGTAAAATATAATTATTCTTTTTTAACACACGAATACCCATTTCTTAAAGCATTTTGTTAAAAAGACCATCTTTTCCCCAACTGGATTACCTTGACACCTTTGTTGAGTCAATTGACCACAAATGGAAGAACTATTGTTCATACTTCATATGTTCTTCCATCTATTAAACTTTAAGCTACAGCTATCCCTCAGTCATGTTGGGCTTCTTATGCCAAGAGACCAGCAGGCAAGGATGAAGTCCCTACCCAAATGGCATGTAACTGATCCTAGTCATCAGAAGGAGATAAGGCTGCTTTTCCCCAATGAGGGCTGTTATGACAATGTTTTTATCCCACCAGAATTCTCATGGTGAAGCCCTCAGAGTCTATCACCTAGAAACCCATCTATGATCACTGTATTTTCAAGAACAGGACTGTATCACAGCTATGGAGGTAGAAAGAAGACAGTACTTCACAGGAGAAAACTAAATGCTACCCTACATGAAGCAAAGGTGTCGTGCATTATACATTGTGAGGGGGACTAGGTGTGAACATCAGGTTTCAGAAAAATTCAGGGAGCCAAGCAGCCAACTGAGGGTACAACAAAAGACTTGTTATGGGGATGTGGCCAGTCTGGGAGTACTGCTCGTAACTGAGGAGGAAATGAAACTACCCAAGTAACCCAAGAAGATCATGGTGTGGTGGATTCCAAGAAGTGATGAGCATTGCCAAACAGGGAGTCTGGTGTGTTAACATTGGTTCTGTGTTACTCCAGGAAGTCGATTAATTACTGAGGACAGTTTCCCAAACTTTAATGTGCTATAAATTACCTGGGGCTTTTGTTCAAGTGCAGTTACCAGTCAGCAGATCTGGAGACAGACTGCAGATTCTGCAGTTTCAACAAGATCTCAAGTGGTGTCACTACTGGTCTTAGACCAGACTTTGAGTAGCAAGTACCTAGGACTTTCTGGTAGAAGTAGTCTGGTATTAGGGTGTATTCACTAATTTGTCTGCCTGATGATTTACCTATCTTTGAGCAAGAATTTTGAGAGAGCTAAAAGTTTATCAAAATAAAACAAAATGACAGAAATTGAGTGTGGGATTATAGGTTCTTCTTCTAGTAATTGTAAAGTGGCTGGCACTGATTATCCTCTCAAGTATGATAATTAAAAATGTTGAGCAAAATATAATTTTAAAACAGCTATATTAAGGCACAGAACAGTTCAGAGAAAGTGAAGAAAAGCCAAAAACTGCAGGGAAGTCAACACATAGAAAATGAGAAGAACATTTGGTGAGTTTGCCATTTTTATGGATTTTCATCTAAAGATAGGCTTTAGTTGTTGTCACATGGTTTAACTAAAAGTCACATAGAAACCAGCAATTTTACTAGCTGAGAAATAAGAACACAGGGGTCGAGGCAACCGCTGCATATGAAAGCGTATGAGTAAGTGGCAGGTGGATAGAATCTAAGAAAGGTGAGAGCCACGTAGAAGTAGTCTCGAATTTTGCACATAAACTCTGTCCAAGTGTCTGGATGGCTACTCAACTACCCATGTGTGGGGCAGAATTCAAACATTAGTCAGTCTTTTAAAAATCACTTATTTGTGCCCAGAATGATTTGTGCTCAGTTGATTGGACATCATCCTGCAAAACAAAAGGTCACTGGTTTGATTCCCAGTCAGGGCACATGTCTGAGTTGCCAGTTTGGTATGGGTCAGGGTGTAGTCAGGGTGCCATGATATGCAACCAATTGATGTTTCTCTCTCACATAGATGTTTCTCTCCCTTTCTTTCTCTGTCCCCCCTAAAAATAAATAAAGTATTTTTTAAAAAATTACTCATTTGAGATATAATTCACATATTATAAAATTCTCCCATTTAAAATGTAAACTTAAATGGTTTTTAGATATTCAGAGTTATGCAACTATCACCAAAATCTGATTTTAGAACATTTCATTACCCTCCAAAATACTAGAACATTTCTTCACCCTATACCCATTAGCAATTATTCCCTATCCCTCCTCATTCCCCTGCACTAGGCCACCACTAATCTAATTTCTGTGAACAGGAAATTTAAATAATAGAGAGGGGAAGGAAGGAGAAAAGTGGGAGAGAAACATCATGGTTGCTTATCCTCGGCCCAACCCTCTGCGCAGGAAATTTTTTAAACAGTTATAATTTTGCTCCAGAAAGTAAAAAAAAAAGATAATCACAATGAATGAATAGATAGGAAATCTCAGCAGAGAAATAGGGGAACTAAAAAAGTAATAACATAAAAATTCTAAGACTTCTGGCCAAGATGGAGGCATAGGTGGAAATACTGTGCCACCGCACACAACCAAATTTAAAGACAATAAAGTTTTAGTAACAAAAATGCAACCAAAACACAGAAAATTGAACTGTACAGAAGTCCAACAACAATGAGCCATTCAGCCAGACCAGTAAGGGGTTGTGCAGGAAAAAGTAGCCAGACTGACTCAGGTGCACAGGTGGCGGTTGGTAGTTCCCATGTGTGGGGTGGCAACAGGCGGACCCAGTGGGGGCACAAGGCGGCAGACTGACCACAGTCACACATTCACACTCAGATAAACCAGGCAAAGGAGCAAGCAGTGAGACAGACCACTCAGGCTAGGGCCCCAGCGATGGGAATTAAAGCCTAAAAGCACCAATTGGAAAAACTTTTGGGGTCAAGGTGCCAGGAGAAGCTCCCAGGCTCACAGAGAGTTTGTTGGAGAGACCCACAGAGTCCTGGAGGGTGCACAGGCCCACACACCCGGGAGTCAGCACCAGGGGCGGGGGCATTTTTCTTACAGGAAAAGCAGCAGAGGGGACGGAAATCTGAGAGAGAGAACAAAAGCCATTGCCCCTCTCTGACCCCACCCCCACATATAGCATCACAACACAGAGATGGGTTGATACGCCCTCCTGAACACCTAAGGCTCCACCCCTCATACATAACAGACGTGAACAGACCAAGACATTATGGTTCAAGAAGAAGAACAGCTCAAAGCCCCAGAGTCAATACTTATAAGCAGCCAAGAGATAGCCAACCTATCAGATGCACAGTTCAAAACACTGCTGATCAGGATGCTCACAGAACTGATTGATTTTAGTCACAAATTAGAGGAACAAATGAAGGCTAAACTAATTGAAATGAAGGAAAATGTACAGGAAACCAATAGTGTTGAAAAGGAAACTGGGACTCAAATCAAGGGAGTGGACCAGAAGGAAGAAAGAAACATCCAACCAGAAAAGAATGAAGAAACAAGAATTTTAAAAAATGAGGAGAGGCTTAGGGAACCTCCAGGGCATTTTTAAATGTGCCAATATCTGAATTATAGGGGTACCAGAAGGTGAAAAGAAACAGCCCCAAGTGGAAAACTTATTTGAACAAATAATAAAGAGGAATTTCCCCAATCTGGCAAAGGCAATAGACTTCCAGGAAATCCAGGAAACTCAGAGAGTCCCAAAGAAGTTGGACCCAACAAGGAACACACCAAGGCACATCATCATTACATTAGCCAAGATTCAAATGAAGGAGAGAATCCTAGAAGCAGCAAGAGATAAGGGGACAGTCACTTACAAAGGAGTTCCCATCAGATTGTCAGGGGATTTCTCAAAAGAGACCTTACAGGCAAGAAGGGGCTGGAAAGAAGTATTCCAAGTCATGAAATCCAAAGACCTACATTCAAGATTGCTCTACCCAGCAAAGCTTTCATTTAGATTGGAAGGGCAGACAAAGTGCTTCTCAGATAAGGTCAAGTTCAAGGAGTTCATCATCACCAAGCCCTTATTATATGAAATGCTAAAGGGACTTACCTAAGAAAAAGAAGATAAAAAAGATGAACCCTGAAAGGACAGCAAACTCACAGTTATTAATAACCACACCTAAAACAAAAGCAAAAAAGGACAGCTAAGTCAGGAGTGGAACCATAGAAATGGAGATCACATGGAGGGTTAGCAACAGGGGAGTGGGAGGAGGAGAAGGGGGGGAAGGTACAAAGAATAAGTAGCATAGATGGTACGTAGAAAATAGACGGGGGGAGGGCAAGAATAGTATGATAAATATAGAATCTAAAGAACTTGTGACACATGGACATAAACTAAAGGGGGGAAATAGTGAGAGGGGGGTATGCAAGGGAGAGGGGAATGAAAGGGGGGGAAATGGGACAACTGTAATGGCATAATCAATAAAATATATTAAAGAGAAAAAATTCTAGAACTAAAAACTGAAATATTTGAGTTAAAAATACTGACCTGCTAGGTTTTTTAATTATTGGAGATAATGGAAGGAAAACTTAGCAAAACAATGAAAGATACACCAATAAATACTATTCAACCTGAAAAACAGAGATCAAAAATAGAAAAAAGTGAGTCCTCATGACCTTTGGGATCATAAAACTGGCCTGGTGTACATGTAACTTGAGTCGCAGAAGAAGAGAGGAAGAATAGGGCAGATATGTATTTCAAAAAATAATGGAGAAAAATAACCCTGAAGTGGAGGAACACATAAAGACACAGCTTCGAGAAACACAGAAACCCTCATGCAGAAACATAAATTTAAAAATATAAGATTATATGCTAACACTCGAAAATAAAAATGATAAAACATATCAGATACATCGTAGTCGAATTGCTGAAGAGGAAAAATAGAGAAAATCTTAAAACCAGATTTTAATGACTGATGGGTTTTCATCAGAAAAATAACAGCTAGAACAGCTAAATTGAAAAACATTTTTAAATGTTTTTTAAAAAAGAAAAGAAACCATTATTCCAGAATTCTATAACCAGTAAAAATCTTTCAAAAATAAGTACAAAATAAAGGTTCTTTTAGGAAATAAAAACTAAGACTATTTACTTCCAGCAGATCTATAGCAGAAGAAATGCTGAAGGAAGTTCTTCATGTTAAAAAGTTATAATGTCAGATGAAAGCTCAGTTTTTTAAGAAGGAAGAAGAGCAGTGGAAATTATAAATATGTGGGTAAGTAGAAAACTCTATTTTTTCCTCTTGATTTCTTTAACATGGGTATTAGAAATTTAAATCCAAAATTAGAACATTGTGTTGTGTGGCTTATGGTTTATGTAGATCTGAGCACAGATTACCTGGGTCCTCTGCCTGAGGGTCTTTCGCAGGACTGCTATCCAAATACTGGGTAGGGCTGAGATCTCACTGGAAGGTTTGACTGGGGAGGGTTTACTTCTAGGCTTATTTACATGGATGTTGGTGGGATTCAGTGCCTTCAGGGTTGTTGGTCTGAGGACCTCAATTCTACATTGTCTGTTACCCAGCGACTTCCCTCTGTTCCTTCCCAAATGGGTCTCTCCAATCTGGTAGTTCGTTTCATCAAACCCAGCAAGACAGTGTAGTCTCTGGGATAAAAGCAAGTCACAAATGGGCAGGAAACTACACAAGGCCATAATTCCCCACAGGCAAGAATCACTGGGGCCAACTTAGAGGCTGCTTCCCCATTTCAGGTTCCACCAGCATAGAATGGCCTCCCTGGACTTTGCTCAATGCCTCCTGTTCCCTGAAGTTTTTTAAACAAACGACTTATGGAGATAGTGGAAGAAATACTCATGCCTAAGACTTGTACCAAGCTGTGTCCCCAACATGGTCTTCCCCTTTCCCCTCTCCCTTACCTATCTTTTTATTTGCAAATTTTCCTCCATTGCTCAAGCCCCAGCCAGAAGCTACCTCCTCCTTGAATCTCCCCAAGTGTGCACAGTCACGACCTTGAACACTTGTTTAAAACTATTGTGCCCACAGTGGCTGGTTCCATGTGTCATAAGCACAGCATGTTTATAAATAATTCCTATCTTCCTGATGATTTTTCCAAGAATGTTAAGCATTTTGAAGTTTGCAGAAGTTCCATCAGGTCATGGAAATGCTTCCCTTGATGTCTTTCCAGTGGCTTAAGAGTGGAAAGTTCCAGCAGGAAAAAAGGAAGGAGAAAAAGAAGTCTTTCTGGAATGCTTGCAGCATAATTGGATCTTGGGGACACTGACTCAGAAGTATAAAAAGTTTTCTGACTTTCTACAACTCCATTTCTAAACTCTTAATCACTCTGGGGAACGCAGTTGTTCCAATTATAGGGATGATTTCAAATTTTCTTCTACATATACTAGTGCCCCTTTGGGTATTTTGCCTGAACCAAGGCAGGGCAGGAAAAACTGGCTTTCACCACTTCTTCAAATAAGAGGTGGATATCTCAGCCTGGGCCTTTCCAACTGGTGATGCTGTTTCTGGCCCATGTCTATTCCCAAGACATAGGGACCCTTTCTCAGCAGGCTTCTTATCAAGGTAAGTGAGAGTTCTTATAAGAGTAATACTAAATCTTTTATGAGCACAGTGATATTTTCAGCTTCTGGATTTTTTCCCAAAAGGTTGGGGCTTGAGAAGGGAAGAAATGAAACAATTTCAGTAGTATTACAAAGAATGAGGGCCATGCAGACCCCTTTTTCCTGGGTCAGAAAAACGAAGATGGCAAGAAACCTGTGAAACTTTCAAGTCTCTTTCTTTTCATGGACTCACAACACTTCAGAGACCCTTTGAGAAATGAGAGGGTCCCATGGTTTCAGAGCCTTCTTTTGTATAACTCCTGGGAGTACCACTCTCAGAGCCATGGAAGTGGCTGGAGCTGTCCCGGGGCTGTGCCCCAGAGGGCATCATTTACATTGTCCACAATGTAGTAAGTGTGGTCTCCGGGAGCTGTGTGTCACTGTGGCTTGGGCTTGAAGTGGCCTCACAAGCTGAGCAGCCCAGACTTTCGGAGCTTTCCTTCCCCACTTCAGCAGGAGGAGCCTGCTTTATATTTGAGGGTTCTGAATTTAAGAAAACAAAAGTTCTCTTTCTTAAGGAGTTTGAACATCATTCCTCTCTTCTAGTCCCAACTCAAAATAAGGTAACCTGAGGGTCAAAGAGAAGGCAGAAGTACTGATGTCTATATATCAGGTTAGAAGGTTAAGTAGAATACAGCCCAGATCTGTGGCTTACAAACCTGATGACTTTCCACAAATTCAGTGCAGTTCCAGAAGGACGCTGACCATTATCATATGAATGGGAAAATCTCAGAAAGCTGCCTGCTTGGTTCAATATAAAGAATTGTCTAATACTTCAGAACTCTGCAAATATTGGAATACACTGTTTGGTAATGTATACTCTTCATCATTAGAAGATATGAAGCCCAAACCAAAAAGCTATGCTTCAGTATGGTGCAGAAAAAGGTCTAGAACAGGAGTGAGTGTGGGACTAGATTATTTGAGGAGCAAAATTACTGACAGGATGTTAGTCTTGGTGACATACATAAGCAGCTAAGCCAAAACTCTCAAGGACTATTAATGTCCACTAATTCCTGTGTGTACACTCATCCAGAGGGAAGGTGACCCAGTAGGATGATAAATAAAAAACCACTGCTTTAGTTACCTAAGAGAACTAGATTTCCAGAAGCTGTGATCCACTATGGGTTGTTGGAGCTTGTCCTGTCCATCTTAATGGAACATCACATTCAAACTGTTAAGGACCTATCAGCATTTCCAGAGCAGAGTTACCATGGAGACCTCTCCTCTTTCCCTTCTATCTCTCCATGTGCAGTCTCCTTCTGTCCTTAAAATCCTAGCTGGATTCTATAACACCAAAGGGGCCTTCCATGATCCCTATTCCCACCAATACCCCAAATGTCCTTTCAGATGCTCTGGTCTCTCCTAAACTCTGCTGCTTCTCCTCCCTGTCACACTGAGTCCATTTAACCCTGGGCCATGAGTCACCCTTGTTCCTCAAAGGAACTGTCATACTTACATACTGGGTGATTAACAAGTGTTTCGGTGAATGGATGTTGAGACACAGACAAAAGGATGGATGGATAGAGGATGGATAGATGGATGGATGGATGGATGGATGGATGGATGGATGGAAGGAAAGCCCTGGAGTTGGTGCTGATCATGAGAAAGGAGATATTGGGAACAATGAGAGTATGTTTTCTGTGAGAATCCTCTGGAGAGAAGAAATAAACTAAGTATTTACAACTAACCATATCACTAGTACCTGCACAGTGGAAGAACATGGAGCAAACTTAAAAGCCATTTTTAAGATACAAGCTTAGTGAGATAAATTGCCATATAAAATGTAGAATCACTAAAATGAATGTATTATGTGTCTTATCTCTGATTAAACACATTAAATTATCAGAATCACCATTTTCAACTTGTAAATTTGACACCCTATTGCTTCTTTTTCTTGGAAAGAACTGGAGACTATGGACTTTCAGAACTGTTTCTAATCACTCTACCTGACTGAACTCAAAACCCAATGGCCTGTACCTATATAAGGTAAAGAATGTTAAGTTTAGAACTCAGTGTTTTCTTCAGTTGAAAGAGGAGACCTACTATGGAAAGTGCCAACCAGACAGCCTCTGTGACAGAATTTATTCTCCTGGGCCTCTCCGCCCACCCAGCACTGGAGAAGATGTTCTTTGTGCTCATCCTGCTGATGTACCTGGTGATTCTGTTGGGCAATGGGGTCCTCATCCTGGTGACCATCCTTGACTCCCACCTTCACACACCCATGTACTTCTTCCTGGGGAACCTCTCTTTCCTGGACATCTGCTATACCACCTCCTCTGTCCCTCTGGTCCTAGATGGCTTCCTGACCCCCAGGCAAACCATCTCCTTCTCAGCCTGTGTTGTGCAGATGTTCCTCTCCTTTGCCATGGCAGGAACAGAGTGTGTGCTCCTGAGCATGATGGCATTTGATCGCTATGTGGCCATCTGCAACCCCCTGAGGTACCCCATGGTCATGAGCAAGGCTGCCTATGTGCCCATGGCTTCCAGCTCCTGGGCTATTGGTGGTGCTGCTTCTGTGGTGCACACGATCTTGACAATTCAGCTGCCCTTCTGTGGGGACAACATCATCAACCACTTCACCTGTGAGATCCTGGCTGTCCTGAAGTTGGCCTGTGCTGACATCTCCATCAACGTGATCAGCATGGGGGTAACAAATGTGATCTTCTTAGGAGCCCCAGTTCTGTTCATCTCTTTCTCCTATGTGTTCATCATTACCACCATCCTGAGGGTCCCCTCAGCCGAGGGGAGGAAAAAGGCCTTCTCCACCTGCTCTGCCCACCTCACAGTCGTGGTCATCTTCTATGGGACCTTATTTTTCATGTATGGGAAACCCAAATCCAAGGACCCACTGGGAGCAGATAAACAGGACCTTTCAGACAAACTCATCTCCCTCTTCTACGGGGTGGTGACCCCCATGCTCAACCCCATCATCTACAGCCTGAGGAACAAGGATGTGAAGGCTGCTGTGAGCAACCTGGTGAATCAGAAACACTTCACTCAATGATGTTTGGAGACCAGATGTCCCTGTAGTTCTGTGACTCTTGGCTTCTTTCATACCAATCTCAGAAGACTGTGTCCCCCAAAGAAGATACATGTAAAGATAAATCGCCAGAAAATAAAACTATACATGTAATGGAGAATTGTAGCTGTTACTGGGCCTGTTTTTGTAAACAATAAAGCCTAAAACCTGATGGGAGATTGACTTGAGGGAATGGAAGTGGAATCTTCTGGGCAAGTCTTAATTCACCTTTGAAAGCGGGTTGCTCCTTTGTTTTCGAGAAAAAAACAGATTAGTGTACCTTTGTTACATAAAGACTCAAAATCCTACTTTGGAGATAGTGTGGGGTAAAACTTCATGACAAAAGAGTATAAAAGGTTATCTTCATTATAGATTAAATGGCACATCTTCAATTTTTATTTTTCTTGGAGGCAGGGCTAAAAGTGGAGATGAGAATAAAGTTGGTGTTCTTCCTTTCCCTGAGACTTAGAGAAGTTGAAACCATGTAGATTCCTTGTCAGGCATTTCCTTTGAAGGGAAGTAAACTGGATCCTGTCACACACATGTGGAGCATCCAAACCTGGGAACATTCCAGCTGGAATTCATTAATTCCATCCAGTTTTAAGGGTCCTTTTTTTCCTGCCCTCAGTAAATTTTGTTGAAGTACATAGTCAGTTTCTGTAGTCTGGAGAGTTAAAGAATGAACCTACTGGGAAAGAGTAGAGCAGGGTGCCACAGCAGGAGTCAAAATAGTAAGGCCGGCAGGGGATGAAGTAAGGTACCTGACAAGAGGTCCAGAGGTAAAATTGAAACTGGGAAAAATGACCCCTCAGTTTTGGCTGCCTGCTACCATGAGAGTCGAATTTGTGAGACAGGTGCTGGTGAGAAGGAAAGTGGTTTGATTTGAGGTGCCAGCAACTTGAGAAGATGGCAGGTTCATGCCTCAAAAACCATCTTAACATCTCAGTGCAGGCAGAGGTTTTTCTAAGGAGGGAGAGGGAAAGCATAAGAAAGAGATCAAGGGGAGGGGATGAAAAGCTCTCTACTTGCAGACCAGCACCATTCATTCAGGTAAGGACCTCAAAACTGGTCAAGTGATGGTTTGGGGTGGGTGAGTCATCCTGGCTTCATAGTTGAAGATCAGCAAATCTCCCACAGCTGAAATGAGTGCAGTTCGGAGACTGTATGTTTTGGATCCTTATGCAAACACTCTACTTATCTATAAGCTGCATATTAGCCAGAGTAAGCATTTACAGAAGCAATGTCAAGAGAATAGTGGGGTAAATATCAATTCCCCACTGTTATAAAATGCGTGAGGATCTCGGTTAGTAGTGAAATTAAAAAGGGCAAAATTTATGAAGCAGAGAACTTTGAACATTTCTTTTTCCTTGCAATTGGATAACCATTTTTTTCCCTGAGAATCAAAACATTTTAGTGAAAAAAAAAGCTCTCTTCCTGCCTTACTTAGGTGACTGGGGTTCCTTCTGCATGAGCTGTAGCTAGCAACTCCCTTTGTCCCCATGGTGCTCTCCTGCTCATGTTGGCAGAAACACACACACTGACCACTGCCTGTGTGGGCTCTAAAGTAGTCTCAGCCTGTAAGAGTGAGCACATGGGGCACGTTCCTTATCCACCACTTCAAAGACAGTATTATCTGTCCCACCTGGTGTGACTTTGCCTTTCCCTATTAAGCATGGAGTCATTCTATGCACTTTTTAGCTCACCACGGAGAGGATGACATTATTTCCAGCCTTTACAGGTCAAGAACTGACTTAAAAATGAGGCATACCTGCAGAGCAAAATTCCTTTCCAACATATTTCATTTCGCTAGTTTTGACTTGGAAGACTATGCCCTATTCCCACCCAGATCTTCCTACAGGGCTGAAGGAGGTGTTCCAGATGCTGTAGGTACTGCTGGTAGACAGCCTTCAGCTGTCAGTCATCATCAGGAATTAACTAAAGAGAGTTCTTAGCTAAAAAAGAACTGAGTCACCCAACATCATGCCCCTGGACACAGGGGCAGCCTGTATCCAATGACTGATTGATGAGGGATATAAACGGTTTGTCCCTACTCCAATTACTCTAATGCTCAAGTAATGCGTGTTCTCTTTTTATATAATCTATGAACACTGGAGATACTTAGCAAAAATCACATAGAATGGTTGGGTAAGGCAGTAAGTGTAGTATTAGCAATAGAAGCTTTGGAAACAGACCTTAGTTACATTCCAGCTCCCCTATTTATATGGTTGTAACCTTAGTTTGTTTTATACTGTAGATAGCTTCCCGGGCATCTGCCGACCACTCCCACTGCCCACCTCCCTATTTCCCAATCTTTTTCTTGGTATAAAACACGTAGAAAATAATGGGATTTAAATGGCACCCTGGGGTAAGTAAATGAGTCTATAAATGGCTGAAAGCAATTCCCCTGGGGACTTAGGTCACTACATGTCTTAGTGATCCTGGGGGTCTTTGACCCTGGCATATCAGGAGCCAGTGACATACTAGCTAGAAAGCCCTACCTGAGGCAGAATGTCCCTTCCCCTAGCATCCAGTGAAAGGATGGTCATAGCCCTTCTTCTGGCCACAGATAATTAGACTCTTAACCAAAATTTGGATAATCATAATTTTTCTCGAAGGAATTTGGAATTTGGATATAGAGACCCTTGTTAGTTGGCATAGGATTCTTGAACTGAGGAGCCACAAATCCAGAACTGGTGTGTCCAAGTGCCTTGTAAGACAGAGAAAGCTGGTCTGCAGAGATGACAAATCGGATGTATAAAGAGAACTGAACTCACGTGAAAACAGAAGTAGAGGCTGCAACACAGGAATGCGCTACGACTTGTAGGAGTCATATTTCTTTGGTTTTATGGGGAAATTAAAACCTATGGAAAAATGGAGAAAATAATAAGATGAATCTTTACATATTAATCTCTCAAATCCAACAATGGTCTGCTCATGGCCAATCATGTTCATCTACACCTCCATGGATTACCTCGCCCTCTCCTGGATTATTTTGAAACAAATCCCAGATTACCCAGCATTTGTGTTGTAGCCTAGCTACCTGGGGTCAAGGGCCTGCTGGGTTTTAAAGTCATGCTTCCTTACAATCCAGTTTGTTTATAAAGTGTATAAATATTTTACTGTACCCATGTTATGCACATTCTAAAATGGGTACAAAACTAGAAATTAAAGTTGATGAGATAAAGAGAAGATCAAACAAAAAGAAGAGCTAACATGGGGCAAAGAAGAAAACAGGCGTGGGCCAAAAATTTATTTATTCTTTCGGGCAGCAGCTATTCATTAAGTGCCTGCCACGCGTCAGGCCCTACTTTTACACGTAGGAGTCGTCTGTGAACAACACAGGAGGAAACCCTGCTTCTGTGAAGTTCACATCCTAGCAGAAGAGAAACAGACAAAAAACAATAACTAAAATAAGAAAACAAAGAGGATGTTAGAAACTGCAAGGAATCAGGACTGAGGTATAAAGGAGGACTGAACACATTCATCTGATTTTGCTCCTTTCCGAAACCCACAAAAACTATAATAAAGTGGGGTGTGGTTTTTGTTTTGTTTAATTTTTTACAATGACAAAATCCACAAGGTTAAGAGGAAGGGAATGATCAGAATGATAAGATTTTGAAGGGTGGAAAAATGTATGGATGAGTAGTCATTTCTATAGTGGATTTGACAGAGCCAAATCCTAAACCAGAAACTAGGAGTGTCACAGATGGACACAGGTAACCAGGTTCTTAGTGATCAGGACAAAGAATTGAACCAAACACACAGAGTTTATAGTAGAGAACATGGGAGCAGGCCAACTCCAAGTAGAGACTGACCTCATGCCTTAGGGGGTTTATCTCATGGCGGGTCCTTGTATGTTATGTCTAGTTGCATTATAAAGCTACTGTGCATATGGTCTCCCATAATTTTCCTTGATTGGTCACCAGAGAAGGGGTCATACAATGACCAAATGGACCTTCCTTCTCCTGGGGTCCCCCTGTACAAGGTTCACCTCGCCCATTGCCAGGGAATTATAGCTCTCCATGTTAGAGACTGGCGAAAGGGAGTTATTTATTCAAGTTATACAGATTTAAGAGTAATGACTTAATGTCTTCATTAAAATCTCAAAGTCCCTTAAAACACCCACAAACACACGCAGTCCTTCCTGCCCCCCTTTGCCCATTCCGGTTACCGTATCTCAGGAAAAGAAATGGAAGTCTGTGGCTCAGGTAGCCCTGGTTCTTCGCAGTAATCCGTGCTCGGCTGGCAGGTCTCCCTCAGTTCCCAGAGCCATCAATTGTGTTGCCGGGGTTTTCAGTTCTTAATCCAAAATCATGTGGCACTTTCTCATGGCCCACCAGCAAGAATCCTTTCACCCCTTTCCTTCCACAGCATCCCTCCTGCATTCTTCCAAACTGCTAAGAGAGAGCTCTGCATCGCTGCTACATCTTGCTTTCCAGCTTCCTAAACTGCATGGCAAAGGGAGACCTAAAGCCACATGGCCCTACTCTGTCAGAGCCGCATGGTGATCCATGTCATGGCTGCCGTGCCTGGGTTTAAATCCCAGCACCAATCTTCCTCTGCAGCCCCATTTCCTGTGGAGGCAACTTCACCCGCAAAGTCCCCCCATCTGCCACGTATGAAAGTGAAACTACCAAGACATGATCTGCTTGGGGAGGAAAGGTGGCTGATCCCTCAAAGGAGAAGGGCCAAGAGCCCCTTCCTCAAGGGGCTTTTATTGGGTTTGTTTGCACAAGAATACAGGTAAGGATCAAATAATAGATAACATTCAAAGAACTATGAGGGCTTATTCTTAGTCAGGGTCAGATAGGCAAAGAGCCATAAAACTTTGAGGAACAAACTTCTTAACTTCTTGCTTGGACCCTTATCATTTAAATGAGAGCATTCTAAACAAAGCAGGTTTCACAGGATTTTACATATTCTTTCTTATGCCTGATCACCCCGGATCCCACTCTAGCCAGCAAAGGGCTGTACCGCCTTCCCCATCATAGGTTTTTAGGCTTAAGTGGATTAGAGCCAGGAAGCACTTCTCCCAGACAGAAATGGGGACTCAGGCTATGTCACAATAGCCGGGGGGCAAGGGTCCATTACTCTCTCTTTGTTGCAACCCCTCGAGTCCTTCCATGATGGCCTCCCAAGTGATCATGTCTGGCTTAGGTTGCCCTCTTCTGAGGGGTCTTACCCATCATAGACTAACCGACCAAGCAGTGGGGGCTGGGAACAAGCTTTGTCTCCTTAGTGGCTTGCATTCCGGAAGTCGCTCACTCAGCCTTAGCCATGGAGGGTAGTTACAACTCCTGAAACCAGGAAGAGCGGTTCCCAACAATTTCCAACTCCTCCCACAATCAGCTACACTTGCCAGTATTCCCATATTTTTCCAGCTTTTCTGAGCTACCATAGTAAGTCTGGGCAGGCATGGACCCATGGTATGGAGCCAATCATCTCCAAGCTCTCACACAGGGGCTGTGATAGGGGGAGTTACCTCCCAATTACATCTTGGGTGAAAGTCACTCCCCTCTCCCTGGCTCAAGGCATATCTATGAAACCAGTTAAAGGTTATAGATATGTTAAATGACCATTCTAGAGGTTATCTGCAAAACTGTTGCTATGCAAAACAACTCAGTGGCCCTGTTCCATGTGTCCCACCCTCAGCTCAGACTTGTGGGGGTGAGGACATCCCATATTTTTAATATTTCCTGGATGCCCTGAGTTCTGAACTCCATTACAAATCCTTCTTTTGGACCCTCTGGCTACACCCTCTTACAGGAGGACTGGGCAACGACCAGATTTCTAACACAGTGGAAGTCACCTTTGGGACCAGGGAGAAGGGGGCACTACTAAGACAAGAAGGATTTGATGAAAAATATATTTAAAAACACAGTCCCTAAACCCCTCCCTCATTCCATAACATTGGCCCACTGGCCCCTATCTACCCCAACAAAAGGTTTGCTCCCTGCAGGGGTAAAACAGTGGCTCTCTGGACTGAAGAACAAGGCGCCACTGAGAGTCTGGGAACTGTGTCCTTCCAGGGAGGAAACAACTCTCATTACAAAGGATCGAGAGTTGGGAGGGCTTCTGACTTTGCACCAGCAGGGCCTTCAAATTCAGAAGGAAGATGATCTCCAGTAAGTTTCTAGAACTCCATACCACACCAGAGTGGTTCATTTTATACTTGACTGGGCCATGGGGTGCCCAGATACTTGGTCAAACTGTATTCTGGGTGTGTCTGTGAGGGTCTTTCTGGATGAGAGTAACACCTGAATTGATAGACTGAATAAAACAGATTCTTCTGCTCAATGTGGGCAGGCTTCACCCGTCAGTTGAAGGCGTGAACAGAACAAAGAGGCTAAGAGAGAACACCTTCCTCCTGACTGCCTCCCAGCTGGGACACTGGTTTTCCCTGACATTCTTTCCTGTACTTGCCCTATCTCCACCACACACTGATAAAAATTCCCTCTTCTCTCCCTATGGCTTGCTGCTTGCATCAGCTGAGGACACTCATTTCACCCCACATACATATCTACTTCAGCCTGTTCCTAGAGTGGGAAATAGGCCACAGGGAGAGCTTAGCAGCAGAGCACATACAGCAACCCCTTCCTCTGATGGTGTTTCCGCCAGGTGTCTCGTATCTCGCCACGCCGCAGCCATGCCTGACTTCCCCTGAAGGGGCAAAAACCCTAAGCTTGTATTCTCAGGTGAGTCCTCCCCCAGATAGTGGCAGTTTTTTTCTTTACATCAAAAGCTAGGCTTATAATTGTTATTAACTTTTATAAAGTGGAATATGCATTGTACAAAGATACATTTGTAGGTGGTAAAACTATAAAGAAAATCAAGAGAGCATATCTTCACTTTTTTATTGCTACATAACAAACTGCCATAAAACTAGGAGCTTAAAACAACATCCAGTTATTACCTAACAGTTCTGTAAGGGAGAAGTCTGGAGGGGCTCTCAGAAAATTCAGATTTGATGAATGGGGGCTCTTGGTCTACAGTCCTGGTTTCCTTGCTGGTTATTGGCAGGGGTCACTCTCAGCTTCTCGGGGTAGTTATCTGGGCCTTGCCATGGTCCCCACCCCCATCCCTAAATCCAGAAATAGTGGGTGAAATACTTCCCATGCTTTGAATCTATCTGTCTCCTACCTCTGCTATTAACCAGAGAAAACTCTCTGCTTTAAAGGGCTAACCTGATTGGGTCTGGCCCACTTGGATAATCTATTCTTGAAGTCAGCTGACTTCAGACTTTAGTTACATTGACAAAATATCTTCACAGCAGCACCTAGAGGCTAGTGTTTGAATCATCAGAGTACAGGGATCATGGGGTAAAGCGGGTACCATTAAGTTTGTCCTAAAATAAAATGATTTCCATGAAAGTCAGCATAGTGATTACCTCTGGAAAAAATATTAGAGAGACTGTAATTGGGGTGAGAAATAAAAGGAGATTCTGAGGCACTGGAACATTCAAATTTTTAACCTGTGGTGGTACATGGCATGTATTTTATCATTTTTGCTTAAATATTACACATATAGTTTCTACACTCTTCCTTATATTTCACAGAAGAAAAAGACCAATGCAAGGCATAATGATTCATGACCATGAATGTGGCATGTACTTGACTGTAAGATTTTTAGAAGCTGTTGCGCATGGCAGCTGTTGTGTGTCACTTGTGAAAGAAGTGAGAGGGATCGCCCAAGGCTTTTATTTGTTCCCGACATTGGACAGGCTCCTTCTGGACACCAAGGACAACTGTGGAAGAAGAGCTTAACATGTGCCACCCAGCATCTCCAGTATTGGTATTAAACAAAAAGAGGAAACCAGGATGCAGTTGAGAAAATACAGCATCTCAGAAAACAGTGTTCCTGGTTTAAGATGCTTCAGTTGGCTGCTTGGACGGCCACAGCTCTCCACCGGGATCTTGGAAGCGGAAGATACAGACCCCAATGGAGAACCAGCCCTGCTTTCACAGAAACACAGCTATGGGATATTCACGTATACATAGGTAATAGAGACTCAGACAACAGGACACCACTTCTGCGATCAGTGGGCCTTCTGCAAGTCCACAGCTGCTGTGAAAGTCTCCTGGGAGGAGCCCAGACCACCCTCATTTATGATCCTCCCAATGCCCTTTGAAGGCTTGGCCTATGGTAGGAGTTCAGAATCTATAGGGTGGGACACAGATAAGAGGGTACCTTCTGGTCACCTGCTTCTTTCCAACTTTCGAGATCCTGAATTTGGCCAAGGGTACTACTGAGCTCCAGGGATTTGTTCCGCACCAGGGTTTCACCTCCTCTCCCATCTATCACAGGCTCTGGGTGAGAGTTCTCACTGATGGGGGTTGCTGTTAGTTCTGGCAGCACCAGAATGACCCTTCTTCTGTGGTGCATTCAATAGCGCAGCAGGATGGATTCTTAGTGAGGGAGGGGGAAGAATTTCTGGAGGGACTTCAGAATAAATTGGATCTTGGGGACATAATCCCCGGTGTACAAAGTTTCTGAACTTTGTCACTTTAGTTTCTAAACTTTAAATTACTTCAGAGACTCATATAATCCCAATAGCAAGGTGGTTTTTAAATGGCTTTGTGTTCACAATAGACGGTCCTACGTGGATTTCATCCAAGGACAAGAAAACTTAGATTTTCACTCATTTCAGGCTGTAACTCCGCTGACTGCTACTTCAGACCACACTGTGTACTTTCAGACTCTGTACTACCAGACCCCAGAGAAGTAATTATCTTTATCCACCTATTTACCAGAAAAAGGTAAGAGAACACTTTTAAAAGAATGTTCACACTCTTGTGGTCCCAGCCCCATTGCTGGCTTTGTCCCTTGAGACTTACGTGGTGTGAGGGGTAACTTGAAGGAAAAGGAAAAGGACACTTCAGTGGTATGACAGAAAGTCCCAAAATGAGGTTCATGAGATCATTGAGGCCCTGGGGTGAAATACTGCTAAAAATAATCCATTCCGAAGTGAGTATTTAGTAGGGAAACAAGGCCCAGAGAAGGAAGGGACTTAGCGATTGCCGCACATGGAGTGATTGGCGGAGGCCAGTTCTTCTGGCAATCGCTCCAGAGGAGTTTGGGAAGCAAGTGAAGGCACGAATGAATGAACAGCTCCAGAGCCTGCAAACTGTCTGAGAGAACTGTGAAAGAGGAGGAAAGTCGTACCAAAAGTGCCTGGAGAGGGAAATGATCGGGAATTTAAGATGAAAGCCAGTTAGTTCAACCAGGTTTATGTTCCAAAGGGGAAAAAACACAAATGAAATATAACACTTCTCACGAAATTGATTAAAATGAACCAGCCACATGTGGTATAACTTAGAGTAAATGTGTAATTCCTACCTTGTGATTAGGAATGTTGAATCCAATCAGGTGACATTTCAAACATTTCTTTGGGATAGCCAAGTATCTCAAGTAGATTTTGATCGAATTCTCTGCATTTACTTAGAACGACAAAGAGAACCACCCACGTTGCCATACTGGTTCTCCAGCTGCTCAGCAAAGCAAGTTCCTCACTGGCTTTCTGGCCACTTTGGGCATCAGAGAACCATGAAGCTGGCTCTCTGAGCTCTTGCAGGTGGCAGTAGGTGCACAATGGAGAGGTCCAACCGGACTCCCCAGTGATGGGGTTCATTCTCCTGGGCCTCTCCGCCCACCCAAAGCTGGTGAACACATTGTTTGTACTGATCTTGCTGATGTGCCTGGTGGTCCTGCTGAGCAATGGGGTCCTCATCCTGGTGACCTCCTTGACTCCCGCCTGTACATGCCCATGTACTTCTTCCTGAGGAACCTCTCCTTCCTGGACATCTGCTACACAACCTCCTCAGTCCCCCTCATCCTTGACAGCTTCCTGACCCCCAGGCAAACCATCTCCTTCTCAGCCTGTGCTGTGCAGATGTTGCTCTCCTTTGCTATGGGGGCCACAGAGTGTGTGCTTCTGGGCATGATGGCATTTGATCACTACATGGCCATCTGCAACCCCCTGAGGTATCCAGAGATCATGAGCAAGTCCACCTACGTGCCCATGGTTGTAGGCTCCTGGGTAGCTGGAAGCTCCACTGCCATGGTGCAGACATCCCTAGCAATGCAACTGCCCTTCTGTGGGGACAACATCATCAACCACTTCACTTGTGAGATTCTAGCTGTCCTGAAGTTGGCCTGTGCTGACATCTCCGTCAATGTGATCAGTATGACAGTGGCCAATGTAATCTTCCTGGGGGTCCCAGTTCTGTTCATCTCTTTCTCCTATGTGTTTATCATTGCTACCATCCTGAGGATCCCCTCAGCAGAGGGGAGGAAAAAGGCCTTCTCCACCTGCTCTGCCCACCTCATAGTCGTGGTTGTCTTCTATGGGACCATCCTGTTCATGTATGGGAAACCCAAGTCCAAGGACCCACTAGGTGCAAACAAAGAGGACCCTTCAGACAAGTTTATCTCCCTCTTCTATGGGGTGGTGACCCCCATGCTCAACCCCATCATCTACAGTCTGAGGAACAAGGACATGAAAGCTGCTGTGAGAAACTTGGTATTTCGCAAACATTTCGCCCAGTGATGTTGGAAAAGTTCTGATGGTTCTTTTCCCTGGTTGCTCTTGCCTGAGAATCTCAGGGGACCAGATGCAGGGCCAACTGCTTCAGAGGTTACATAGGTAAATCTAATTCTGCAGGGTGGCTCTTTGTGAAAAGGAAACATTTTATGGGACTTTTTTCACCTCATCCTATAAGCAATTCCAAAAAGTTTATTCCAGTTGGTAAAGCCTTATAGTTCTCTATCTCTGTGATGCACAGTGAGCAAATTGATGTGAAGGAAATGTAACTCTTCAAGTTTTATTGTTCAACTTATAAAAAGCTCTGGTCTGAAGGTCTGTGATTCAATGGCTCCTTGCTGGCTTTCTTTGAATATGTTGAATGGACCCCTACTTTTATGCTAGTGTTCAACTCTTCCTGTTCAATATTAAATGGCACTAATATTTTTATTTCTGTGCTTATTGTTTTTTCTCCTTATTAATTCTTAAAACCGTTTCCTGAATTGTTTCCTCCCTATGTCTCCATAATTAGCCCCTTTCCCTTCTCCTTAATCAAGGTTCCCACATCCAAACTCTGGGAGCAGAGAGGGTAACGAGGAAGATGTGACCAAACAGATGCAAGAGTCAAAGGTTCAGGCTTCTTGTTTTTTCCCTTTCTAAAAATGTTTTTCATCTCTGGGTTCTGCCCCTAGATAGCATTGGCCTCTTATGGGTCATCAGAGTAATGTGGAAGCCGATGTGTGTCAAGGAGGAGCTGATTGATTCTATTAACCACCTGACCTTGTTGGACCAAGCATGCAGCCAAGTGGCCACCACCACTTGCTTTCTCTGTGAGAAGCCCCCAAGCCACACGAGGTCAGAGGGAGGTGGTCGTGATGCTCACCAGGAAACACATAAGAATCACCCACGTAATTGGTGAGGAATTCCAGGCCAACTAATCAATACTAACCAATCTAGAAGTTCAGGGAAAAGAATGAGCAGAATGGAAGACTTCTGATAGTTGATGGAAACTTGTAATTCAATAGAAAGGAAATAAACTAACAACCAAAACAAACAGTCTTTGCTGAAAAAGTTACTGCTGGAAGATGGTGTAAATGTTAAAGAAAATTCTTACTAATGTTCTCAGTGAAATTCAAGGGGTTGTTGAATCAGTAAAACAAGCACATTCTATAAAATTTTTTAAAAGAGGGTAGGAGAAAAGATGACTGGGAGATAAGAATATTTTCTTAGGTTAAAAAACTACATTATTAATCAAATGAATTTCACTAAAAATATTTACAAGTAGATAGGGCAATGCTTTGAAATGAATTTTAAAATGAAAAATAACTTAACTTGCTCTCCTAGACTCAGAGAAAAAAGATAGAGATTTAAGTTATTTCAGAGAAAATGAAAGGCATGTAAGACAGACCACGGACGTCCATTATAGAATTCATGGGGAGAAGACAAAGCAGATAAATGAAAGACACATAAGAAAGAGGAAAAAATGCATTTCACTGAACAGATGTTGTAGATATTTTGCTCGTAAAAGGTTTCTCAATCAGCAGGCGAGAATTTTGGCCTGAGACATACCTATGTAAGTCCAAGAGTAAATTATACATATATATATATTTTGTGTATATATACCAAAACATACTATAGACTGTTCTGCAG
Organism: Artibeus jamaicensis; assembly: GCF_021234435.1. Lineage (NCBI taxonomy): Eukaryota > Metazoa > Chordata > Mammalia > Chiroptera > Phyllostomidae > Artibeus > Artibeus jamaicensis. Next base: position 20,980,051 of record NW_026522030.1, read on the forward strand.
AAGAAAAGCAGGTTTCCTAACAGGGAGTGAGAACCTGATGGACACTGGCCTCCTGCTCTGCAGCCAGAACGTGAAAGTCAGCAGGACCAGGCCTGCAGAGTCCTCAGGGAAATGGGTTGTGAGTCCAGAATTCTGCGCACAGCTGACCACGAATGGATACAAGGGTTAAAAAGACACTCAATCTCACGTGAAAACAGAGAAACAACACACCCCCATATAATCTTTCTAGAAAGGAAACTTTATTTAGAAAATTCTCAGCCCTGGCTGGCATAGCTCAGTGGATTGAGCACAGGTCTGCAAACCACACGATCGTGGTTCGATTCCCAGTCGGGGCACATGCCTGGGTTGCAGGCCAGTTCCCAGCAGGGGATGCATGAGAAGCAACCATACATTGATATTTCTCTCCCACTCTTTCTCCTTCCCTTCCCCTCTCTCAAAAAATAAATAAATAAAATATTTTTTTTAAAAAAGAAAATTCTCCTAATAAACATTTTCTAAAAATAACTGAAAGTATGTGATAGACATTGTACATAAAAACAGTGGAGAAAGATGAAATGCACAAGGATAATAAACTAATTAATTCTCAACACCAAAACTGCGAAGAATAATATATGACAGAGTTATCGGAAAACACACAGAGGGAAACAGTAACGACGGACCAATGGTGTAACTCCAGCTACAAGTCCGAGTGACTTCGTCAAGCTGGGAGGTCGGATGCCTTAGGTTGGGTCAGTATTCAAAGTTCGTTCAACATAATCTACCATAACAGGCTAAATAAGAAAAACCACACAATTATATCAAGTGAGGCAGGAAAAGCATTTGAAAAAATAACACCCTCTCATGATAAACATTTTCAGCATTAAACTGGAAGTCCCAGAGCAGTAAGGCAAGAAAAAGAGACAAGGCTAACATTTTTTGAAAGAAGAAAAATAAAGCGTCATTACTCACAGATGTCATTATTGCCTATATGTAGAAAATTTAAATAATTTAGAATATAAGTATTAAAAAGAGAGTTTAGCAAGGTCCACAGTCACTAAATCAATGTACAAAAATTCTATTGCATTTCGATATTTCCACAATAAATTATGAAATATTTTAAAGATGCAAAGAAATATAAATATATACCTATATATTTAAACATAAAATATATTTTATATATTAATATTAAATATCACCATACAGGGATAAATCTGGCAAAGAACTCCAAGATCCTTATGCATAAAATTATAAATGTTTGGCATGACAATAAATAAAATAGAGAAATATTTCCCATTCATGGGTTGGAACACTCAATGTTATAGAAATGTTAGTTCTCCCCAAATTGATCTATAGAGTCAGTGTAACCCCAATTGTTAAGTCCCAAAATGAATTATTGTACAATTTTATAAGTTGATTTCGTAATTTACACTAAAAATCACCTGCCAGCTGTGGCTCAGTGGATTGAGTGCAGGACAGCAAACCAAAGAATTACCACTTCAATTCTGTCAGGGCACATGCCTGGGTTGTGGGCCAGATGCCCAGTAGGGAGCACTCAAGAGGCAACCACACATGGATGTTTCTCTTCCTCTTTCTCTCTCCCTTACGCTCTGTCTAAAAAGAAATAAATAAAATCTTTGGTAAAAAAGATTGGAAAATCTAAGTGTCCATCAATATCAGACCGGTTAATTAACAATGGTACATCCTTACAGTGGAATACATATGTGCGGCCATTTAAAAGAATGAGGCAGTGAATTCACCACTTGTGTGGCTTTGGGTAAATTGCTTGACATTTCCGTGTCTCAAAAATGAGAATTGTTGTGTAAATCCTCTTCAATAAGTCCCTCCACGTCAGTTTACTGTGGTAAGTGAGCAGTAAGCCTTAGGTATCGGTATTTTTTCCCCACGTTTGTTCACTGTCACTGAAAGGAAGCCCTTGCCTGTGCGGGTGCAGGTTCTTCCCCACCGTAAGCATCTCTCACAGTCACCAGGGGAGCGGCAGCTGTAGCTGCCACTTAAGCACCTCCAACATTTTATGGCTTCTAATTCAAAAAATGGTCTTAAAGATCGAAATGTGAATGTTCGTGATTCTTAGGTATTCTTTTCTCATATTTGTTCGCTGCTCACACAGGGTCCAGGAGGGAGGTGGGCAGGCAGGATTCCCAGCCCATTCTGCAGAGGTTTCTCCGGAGAATGAGCCGCCCCAGGGTCAGAGGGTGGGCAGACGGGCCAGCCAGGACCCACATGCCACCTGTCTGACTCGCAGTCTGTGGCTAGTTCTTTCCATTCTTCTCACTTTCCTTCTACAAATGCTGTTTTGTTTTGTTTTTCCTCCTGAATACAAGCACACTTGTGCCTATTGTATTAAAAAATATTGGTAATACCGAAGAGGTACAGAGAGGAATCCCTCCCATCTTGATTTTGCTACAATTTCTTTCCAGTCACTTTTATCCACACATACCATTTACCTCACTGAGATCAAAACTGTATACAATTTTGTATTCTCCCTTTTAAATTTTTCATTATAGTATAATAATACCACTGTATTATAAAGTTACTTTATAAAGATTATAAAGTAACTTGAGTGTCTGCCTAATGTTCCATTATGTGAAACGGCATTATTTACTTAGGTACTTATTGGTAGACTGGTATTCTATTTCTTATTTTCACTCACAAATATTGCCGCGACTTCACTCTGTATTGAGAGATGTCGGCCATCCACTCACTGATTCCTTAGAATTCTTCCCAGAGGTGGAATTGATGTGGTGATGGTTTTTTTTGCATTGTTCCTGTTCCTAGCAAACTGCTCTCCAGAAAGGGTGTTATTAGAGTGCACGGGGCCCTTCGCCATACCATGTTCCCTTCCACTTTTCAGCTGCCTGCGGGCTCCAGGAGGTAGGGCGGAGACCCCGGGACAAGACCAGGTGCCAAGTCCACAGGATGCAGCTACAAAGGTAAAAGCTTCGCTTCCTCTCCTCGCTCTCCCTGGCTGCCTCCTGAGCAGCCCCCTCCCTTCCCTTCCCTCCTCTCCCTCTTCTCATGGGTTGTAGGTGTCAGAGTTGTCTGTTTTCTTCCATCTTCAATCCCCTCCAAAGGCTGACATGCCCTAGATTTCCTGTTGACCATTTCTTCATATGAAACCAAAAATTCAGATCTCCCCAACACACACACACACACACACACGCGCGCGCGAGTGTGCAGCCACCTTTACCAAGGACTGCTCCCTGCCTGCTGGGTGCAGCACCAGGCACTGCACGGCAGAGTCGGAATGCCTGGGAAGCACCTAATTCAGCCTTTTTGTGATGCACTTGGGACAAACGAGGCCCAGGGAGGAGAAAGGACTTGCTCCAGCTACACAGAACAGCCATGTCACACGGGCAGGTCCCGCAGCCCTGGTCTCATGTGCAAGGTCTTCCCAGCTGTTCAGTTCACTCCGCTTAGAACCAGCTTTTATTCAGCAACTTCCACAGTATGGACACTAAGACGTCTGTGGATGCCTCTATCGTGTGGGTCCAGTCCTGTGCATCACTTGTGCGCACACCACACTCCCATGCGCAGGAGCCTCTGTGTGATGAAGCTGTCTGATGGGAGCAGACAGGGTGGCTTCTCTAACAGAACCCTCTTTCCTTGGCCTCTCTGACCACAGTGTGTCCTTGTCACTGTTCCAGCTTGCTTGTGACACTGACTGTAATGTTTCCTTTTCATTGTCCCGAGGAGCTGGGAGAGCCACTGGGAGGAATGTGAGATGAGCTGGGGCAGAGTTGCATGGTGGAGTGCCCAGAGTGGGCCTGCACTGAGCAAAACAGGCCCGCCGTATTGAGGGATGAGGCGGGGAGGGTTATAGGCTTGCACAGGAAATACAAGGAAACCCATGATGGTATAATGGGGAAATGTCTCCTGGGTTGGATCAATGGTTCTCTCCTGGGCACACTTTTGCACTCCCCTCTCCTCCTGGAAACATTTGACAATGTCTGGAGACAGTTTTGGTTATTACAACTTGGGGAGCAGGTACTACTGGCAACTGGTGGGCAGAGGCCAAGGATGCTGCAATACCCTGCAATGCACATGACAGCTCCCCACGATCAGGAGTTCTGCAGCCAAAAGTGTCAACAGTGTTGAGGCTGAGAAACCTTGGGTTCAGTTCAGGGCAGGAGCTGCACTGCCTGACGGCACATCTGACATTCACTCTCCACCATGAGTAAAGCGACAGTGTGCTGGACAAACCATGAGACAGATTCGAGAACATGTGGAGCTGGTATTGGAGAGAGAAAACCTTTCAAAAATCTGAGTGTTAAAGAGTGAGGCAGCTGTTTGATAGAAATAACTCAGAATTGGGACCTGCAATTCAACACCAGCTTTGTCATTCAATCCCACAGAGCAAAATCTTTAGCTCCTCTGAGCTTTGGTTACTTCATTTATAAAACTTGAATGATAGTACCTTTGCCATGGGATGTTTCAAAGAATATGACATGAAGTAAATGCTCATTAAATATTAACCACTCGTCTTCCATCATCCACCCACTCACCCTCTCTCTCTCTCTCTCTCTCACACACACACACACACACACACACACACCATTGAAATTCAGAAGGAGCTATAGAAGTACTATCAGTGAGGATTCTGAATTCAGGAACTGGGCAATTCAGGTAAAAGACTAGCAACCCTCTACACAAAGGCATCCAGGTCTTCCTAAATGCCATCTGTATGGAACAAAGAATGGGGTCAGAGAGCCACAACACCACACAAGACTAAAATATAAATATAAAAAGACGAAGAAAAAATTCCTTTGTGAGATGGATTATAAGTTAATGCCATATCCCCTAATAGCCGATAGTTGTGGTCAGTGTGGTGATTAATATATAATTGAGGTAACTGGTCGGTAAGGTGCATAGTTGTGTGGATTCAATCCCTCCAGTTAATCCTCATGTTGACTTCGTAAAGCTCCTCCCCTGTACTGCTATCAGCCAGCAGGTCCCAGCGCCCGGAGAGCAGTCACATTTGTGTCCTGCTGGCAGGCCGATTTAAGAAGTAATCCTTCCTATGGCTGAGCCTTTAGTTAGGCCTCTTTCTGCCTGGATGTGGATTAACACTTTTACACGGGTTCCTTCCAAATGCAGTTAAAGTTTAAAGAGGCTTGAAAGTTTGCTAGTTCTAATTGGCTCAGCTTGGAGTTTACTCCTCCGAAGAGCTCAGGAAGCTCAGATCAAATGACATTTCAGTACTTTACATTAAAAAGAAATAATTCATAGCATTTTCCAGCTGTTAAACATAATGCAGAAGAAAAGCCTTCCTTGACTGGGGATTAGCTCTATTGGGTTCAAGTCCTGCCTCTGTAAGTTTGGTACCAGCTCTGACCGTCTCAGCAATAAGAGCCAATGACACCCCTACCGCCTCTTTCACTTATGTTTCTCTCACACACATATGGTCTCCTATCGGGCAGCAGGGACTTCCACGCACACCAGATGGCTGGGACTCCTCTCTGGTAAGCCTGATGTACTGCTTCATACTTTGCTGATGACAGAGGAGACATCACATAGAAAAATACATCACATGAAAAAACACAATCAGACATCCTCCATGGTACAATTCATTCTCCTGGGCGTCTCCGCCCACCCAACACTGGAGAAGACGTTCTTTGTGCTCATCCTGCTGATGTACCTGGTGGTCCTGCTGGGCAATGGGGTCCTCATCCTGGTGACCATCCTTGACTCCCGCCTTCACACACCCATGTACTTCTTCCTGGGGAACCTCTCCTTCCTGGACATCTGCTACACCACCTCCTCTGTCCCTCTGGTCCTAGATGGCTTCCTGACCCCCAGGCAAACCATCTCCTTCTCAGCCTGTGCTGTGCAGATGTTCCTCTCCTTTGCCATGGGGGCCACAGAGTGTGTGCTCCTGAGCATGATGGCATTTGATCACTATGTGGCCATCTGCAACCCCCTGAGGTACCCCATGGTCATGAGCAAGGCTGCCTATGTGCCCATGGCTGCCAGCTCCTGGGCTATTGGTGGTGCTGCTTCTGTGGTGCACACGATCTTGACAATTCAGCTGCCCTTCTGTGGGACAACATCATCAACCACTTCACCTGTGAGATCCTGGCTGTCCTGAAGTTGGCCTGTGCTGACATCTCCATCAACGTGATCAGCATGGGGGTAACGAATGTGATCTTCTTAGGAGCCCCAGTTCTGTTCATCTCTTTCTCCTATGTGTTCATCATTACCACCATCCTGAGGGTCCCCGCAGCCGAGGGGAGGAAAAAGGCCTTCTCCACCTGCTCTGCCCACCTCACGGTCGTGGTCATCTTCTACGGGACCTTATTTTTCATGTATGGGAAACCCAAATCCAAGGACCCACTGGGAGCAGAGAGACAGGACCTTTCAGACAAACTCATCTCCCTCTTCTATGGGGTGGTGACCCCCATGCTCAACCCCATCATCTACAGCCTGAGGAACAAGGACGTGAAGGCTGCTGTGAGGAACCTTGTAACTTGGAAAGTGGTCAGCCAGTGATGTAGGAAGGGTCCTCCGCTGCTCTCACGCCTGTGAAGTAAGGGCTCCTGTCATTCTAGCTGCCATTGAAAGCCAAGTCAGGTTAACCGGAATGGTTTCTTGCTGCTAAGTTTATTTTCAGGGAATGCTTCACTTTTCAGGGTGTATATCCTAAATTTTGGCCATTTGTGTGACAGCTTCAACAGATGCCGGACAATAACACCCAAACCAAATGTATGAAGTCATTCTGAGTACGTGTTAAAACCAGGGAGACAGGAACCATTCCAGCAAGAAGAATGGTCCTCGCTGCAGCTGAGCTGTGGAGTCAGTGCAGGAAAGGGAGCCGGCCTCCAGGCAACACTGCTGCCCCGATGCCATTCGCCAGGAGAGTCAGAGGAATGCAATGGGGGTGGGAACTTGCACTTTGGGCTTTTATTTAATTCAGTTTGCCCAGTGTGGTAAGAAGAGACAAAGATAGTCTCCACACAGAGAATCTTTGGTGGTGGGAATATATTTTGATAAACTGAATTTCTTTTTAGCTATACAAAAATAAAGCTTTTTTCCCCTTGATGCATTGTACTCTATGAAACACTGCTGGTAAATTAAATTAAATTTAAGGAGTATAGTTTGAAATTGGTATTACCCCTTATAGGAATTCCCAATAGGAAAGCTAGTATTCTGTTAGCTACTAACTTACATTCTGGGGGAAAAAAAAAAGAAGAAGATTATAAATGAAAGGCAGGCAGGGACAGAGGGAAGGGGGAAAGAGAAAGAAAGAGGAAGGAAGGAAAAAAGGAAGAAAGGGAGGGAGGGAGGGGAAAGGCAGGAAAAGAAAACAGAAAGACGCATAGTGGCTAAATCTGTTTGAAGACTTTGAGAGCTAAAGTTTGACAGGTTTCTTTGCTCCAGGGATTCTTGGACATGCTGCAGTACAGAGTGAATGTCCAAGGTTCATAAAGTCTGTAGCATTTCCTCAATCTCCATATTTCAGCACGATAAAAATTGGGGAGCATTTTCTTACCTATTTTCAACCTGTGACTTGGGGAGGTTGCTTAGCCTTTCTCAGCCTATTTATTCATATTTTAAAACCTAACCACTTTATTTTACATGAATGAGGTAAAATATAAACAAATGCTTTGTAAGTGGTAAGCACAATAGAAATGTAAGGTGTTATTAGTAGGATACAAATGTTATCAGTGTTTTGTGCCATATAAAAAAGAGCAAGACTAGTTCCTGTCTAGAACAATAGACATGAAATATAGAGGAATGATTCAGAGATGGCAGTGGATGGAAGTGGTTTTATGGCAAGGTATATTAAGTTCTGAGACTATCGGAAGACATCTAAAAAGAGAATTTAGAAAGTCTAATTTCGAGAATAGAGCTTGAAAATGTTTGCTTCAGGTGGTATTTAAGTTTTCTTATACTTATTAAAAATGAGCTGCATAATATAAGGAAGCGCATTTTGTTAATAAAATCTCACTTTATGTTAGTCACACTTTGCACCAGTAAAAAATAATGTTACTAGTGCAAATATACAGGGGTGACACCTAGCGGCCATTCCAGCAAACTTCAGACACTTGTGGAGCCACGCAATACCAGTGTTAGAATAGGCTTCACATTTCTTGCTCAACCTACATGATGCATGGCGTTCCTCTCCAATATCCCTGATCCCAGTTATCCAGCACCTGCCTGGACACCTACAGTGACAAAGAATTCAGTACTCCCAGATTCTAGCTGTTTTATTTAGTCGCACTAGCACATTCTTCCCGGAATTACGTTAATATATGTACTCCATTAGCTTCTACTTTTCAGTTACGATTGAGCCTTGCGCCTCTACATGAAATACACCTAATCTCTTTCCTTATGGAATATGAAGTTAGTTCTTCCGGTCCCCTGAGTCCATCCCCTTCCAGCCTAAAGAGCCCCGGTCCTTCCTCCTGTGCAAAAATCACCCAACATTCCCCCACTGGCAGGCACCAAATGTGTCTAGAGCGTCATCTCATTTACTCCAGCAATGGAAAGAATATGGTATCTCTAAAACACTGTGGGAATAATAAGGACACTGCTAAGCTAACTGTTTCCCCCAAGGTAACTGAGACCGGACTGGCACAAAGAAACACTGTTGAACAAGCCCACCCCGCTTTTTCCCTCTCAGTAATGACAGCCATGTCTTTGTTTTTTTTTTTTTTTGTTTTTTTTAGATTTTATTTATTTATCTTTAGAGGGAAAGGGAAGGGAAAAGAGAGAGAAATATCAATGCATGGTTGCCTCTCGTGACTCCCCTGCTGGGAACTGGCCTGCAACCCAGGCATGTGCCCTGACTGGGAATCGAACAGCGATACTCTGGTTCACAGGCCCGGACTCAATCCACTGAGCCACACCAGCCAGGGCAGCCATGTCTTTTTATATTACAAATTATACGATCCTAGTGTCATTGTTAAATTGGAAGTTACATAACTTGTTTTCCCTAGGAACGATGGCTACCTCCACTCCCACCCTCCAACTTCACACTCCCCGTCTTTCAAAACCAGGCCCCCTGCTCCTGGTCTACATTTTCAAACAGAACAAACAGCCATAACAGGAACGAGAAGAGACAACAAGATCGAGGACATATTTCACTGACTGAGGTCATCGGTCTTTCTTAAAAAGTATTGCCATGGTACCATAAAATATAGGAACCCTTCCTAAAATCCCCCTCCCAAATGAAAATGATCAGAATGAATAAACTTCTGGGTAGGGACGAGAATACTATCATCTTATTACACTTATTCAAATGCATTATTTCAACTTCACAGTTCTGGGTCAGGTATTTTTCAGGCTTTTATTCTAGTGACTAAAACCCTAATGAAATCTTTATAAAACTCCAATAAAACTCCAAATATTAAGTGGATCTTTTTTGGTGGGAGCAGGGCAGGGGTGGGGCAGATGGAGGTGGGAGCGGGGGGAGGGAGCAGCGTTGGACCAACCCAGACAGCCCTTCATCTCCGCCCCCAAGAGTTCCCCAGTCCAGAGTCACCACCCAACTCAAATGGGATCCACACCATTGCTGCCAAGAAAACTAGACTTTTTAAAAAAAGATTTTATTTATTTATGTTTAAAGAGGAGAAGGGAGGGGGAAAGAGAGGGAGAGAAACATCAATGTGTGGTTGCCTCTCATGTGTCTCCTACTGGGGACCTGGCCCACCACCCAGGCATGTGCCCTGGCTGGGAATCAAACTGATGACCCTTTAGTTCACAGGCCCATGCTCAATCCACTGAGCCACACCAGCCAGGGCTAGACATTTTTAATAAAAATATTTTTGTTCCATACTCAGAAATAAGTTTGAGAATTTGGGGAAAAAATATATTCTAAGAAAAAATAAATTACCTACTTAATCATTAAAGAGTAGACAACCCAACACCACCAACCACCTAAGAAGAAATTGAGAAATGGTTGCGCCAGGTCCAGAGAGCTTCACAGATGAATGTTATTAAATATTCGGGGAACAGAAGGTTTTAATGCCGTTCAAATAATTACAAAGCACTCAGCGAGAATAATAGCTTCCAAATTTTTCTAACCAAGCCAGCATAGCACTGATGCCAAATTGTGGAAAACGCGACAAAGAAAGTACAATGGGGAAAACCAGAGACCCGCATCGCTTCTGTATTGGACGTGGGTGTCCATCTGTACACATGTGATAAAATTCAGCAACACATTAAAAGAACAATACAGGCTGGAGCAAAAGTAGGCTTACACCTGTGAGTATGCAAAACACGGTTTATTCTCATATCATTGTTTATTAATGATTGTATTCTTTTCAATGTGAACAGCTGTAAGCCTAGTTTTGTGCCACTCTGTACACTGTATCCAAGCATATGCATTTCAAATGTGGAAAAAGAAACAATTTAAGGGCATCTACTGGAATAATTCATCAATCCACAGGTCAAGGGAGGGAAAAAGTGATCCTGATTTCAATAACTTCCTCAAAGTTATTTGAAAAAGTTAAAAATCGATTTCTGAGTTTCATAAAACTTCTAATAAAATAGGAATTACTGTTTTTAAAAAAAGAAATTGCTGTGGGCCCCAGGTAGGTGGCTCAGGTGGCTGGAGTGTCACCCCACTCATGGACCGATGTTTCTCTCTCTCTCTCTCCCCCTCTCCCACTCTCTCTAAATCAATAAATGTATCCTCAGATGAGGATTTAAATAAATAAGTCAGTAAACGGTGATGTCAGTGTAGGGCCTCCTCAACATACTGCACTGGGCTCCCTTTGTTCCTGGGATTTTGTGAGCTGATGCAATGCCCAGGGGACTAGACGAAGTGGGGGGACTGTGCCGTGGTGCTAGGTTACCACCAGCGAGTCTCTGCTGACAGTTCAGAAGGAGGATCAGTCAGTCATCCGTCATCCATTTTTGTTCTGAGGGTGTGCGGGTTCTCGCCTCGTCCACTGCACCCGACACCCCGCAGCACCGCAGCGCGGGACCAGCGCCGACCTGCCTGCCCCGCGCCCCTAATGAATGCAGGTTCCACAGAGCATCTTCCAGAGGAGCCTGGTTTTGTCACAGTTACACGCTTGCTTTGGATGCTATCCTGTCTCCTGGGCAACAACTTCAACTCCAGGGAAATGTGGCGGCAACTTCATCCGCGGAGGCAGCCTCTCCCGTGATCTGCGTGTTTCTCAGTCCACACCTGTCCTGACTCCGTGCAGCTGCTGTCCCTCTGTCCGTCCTCGTCCTCGCAGCAACGCTGGTGTCGCCGAGTCAGGGGAGTCCTCGCTGCAGCCTGCTCCGGGCCTGTGCTTTCTGGGACGAGACGTTGCTGCCCATCGGAATCACCTCGGGTCTTCTTCGGCCCTTAAAGGAAAAGCCTTTTCCATCTGAACTAAACACGCCGCTCTCTCTGGCCGGGAGGTTTGCAGTGTGAGGTTCAACAGCAAAACCGGCAATAAGAGGTCCCTCTTCCCAATTTCACCCACTGAAGACCTGGTCTTACCGCAGATCTTGGCAACTTCGGCGCCGTTTTCCTTCTTTTCTGAAGCTGAACACTTTCGCCTTTTCATTCACAGAAGCACTCAACCCGCCAGCATCACCGCTCTCGAACTGCGGGCCATGCGTACCTGGGATACCTACCGACAGCCTCACCTGCGGGCACGGGGCACACACGATGCCTCACGTCCCGGGGGCAGGTGAGGCGAGAGCCCGCATTACACTGCTCAGAAGGGCAGACAGTTTAAAACACAAATTATTTCTCAAAATTTTCGTTTAATATTTTTGGACTGTAGTTGACCGCGGGTAACTGGAACCGTGGAAAGGGAAACTTTCCAAAGAAAGGGGCAGGGACTACTGTACTCTGCTGCCTGACCCTGGAACCCCAGACCCCGTTTGTGCTTTGCCAGCGGGCTCCTTAAGGGCGCTGCCAGTAGGGGGCGCTAGAGGGAGAGTGGAGGCTGGGGTCGGGGAGCACTTGTTCCCGGTGGCTTCCCGTTCCTGCTGTGTTGGCCGGACCATGCCCTTGAGTGAGGTCCGGGAGCGGGAGCAGCAGCAGCAGCAGCAGCAGCAGCAGCAGCGTTTCCCACATCAGCTGGCCCAATGCCCTGCATCCTCCCACGTTCTCAGAACTGGACCCAAGGTTCTGGGTATCAGGTCCCTAAATCCCCTTCCCAAACACCAAGATAAATTCCGGAGGAATCAAAGATTAAACTATAAACTAAAAAAACGGGGGGGGGGGCGGGGGGTTGGATGAGAGGGAAGGGTGAGGAGGATTGTGAAAAATGGCAGGGGTTTTTTTTCCCCTGCAGAATCTGTCATACTTCACGACTCAGCCCCCATCCATCTACTCTATTCTAAAACAAGAAGGGGCCCAGGCTCGGAGAGCGCGGGCAGTGCCATGGCTCAGTTGGGACCCTAAGAGCTGGAACTGGAGCAGGAATTTCCCCCTCCGTGTGAGGAGATCCTGGAGGCAAGCACCAGACTTGTGGGGTGGGACAGGAAAGGAACCCTGTGCTATCTAAAGTCCTAGAAGAGCAGGGGGCAGGGAGGGAGGGTGTCTGCCCCCTGAGCAAGGATGCCACAGGTTTTACTAGCCTGTGCAGCCCAGGGCCTATTGAAGGGCTCTCAGCTGGCCACTGTCTCCCACCCCAAGCCACTCCGGCCGATTACAGTCCCTAAGGAGTGCCCGCAGTGGGGCACCAGCAGCCAGACAGCAGGGCAAACAGAACCCAGAGAAACGAGTCTCCTAAAGTAACCAAACCGCCCGCGAGAGGAATGAGAGCTCGCCAAGACATTCAAGTCAAGCACAGAAAAGTCTTTCTGATAAGACAGATTGGACATGTACATAATGCAGTTTGGGAGGAAAAAACATGATATGATGCAATTGGAGGAGAATGCCACATCGGAGGAAAGCGGGGAGGGGGGTGCATAGGAAAGACTTGAAAGTGTTCAGAGAAGGAAATGCCAGCATTTGGATGCAATCTGTCCAATTCTGAAGCCCACGCCCTTGGGACTCTAGCAGTACTTGGGCTTCCAGTGGGGCCCAGAGATGGGTAAGAACGTGAACAGACCCAGTTAGCGTTCCGGAGATTCCAGGAAAGGCGTGGTGAAGACAAACAAGATTCTATTCTTTCTCCCAGAGGGGCTTTCACTGCCCAATGCAGACTCAATTCCTCCTTCAACAAAACAGACACTTAGGCTGACCCTGGCAGGCAGAGGCTGACCTCAGTCCTGTTTCTCTGAAAGTCACCAAGTAAATGCCACTAAAGAAAGTCCTGCAGCAACTTCATGGAAGCCCTAAAACTTTCAGCCCACATACACCCTGGGGCCCTCGAGTCTGCCTGAAAGAAAACATGGGGAGAATTTAGGCCCAGGGCCCTGGCAAAAAGGCTAGGGTGTGGCAAAGGCTTTGCAGCCTCTGGCTCTCACCAGGCTTCATAAGGATTTAGCTGACCGTTCCCAAGGGTGGACCCCTAGACAGATTTTTGGTTTGCTGCCTCTTCCTGACCTCTCCCGCCTAGGCTACACACTTAACCCCACATAAGGACGGTTCAGTATTGATTTGCCGCCCTTCTGGCTTGGAAAGGTTGTACCATTTTTCAGATTGTGACTTTTTTCCCTATATAACCACATTTTCACCCAAGGACATAGGCCACAGGAAGCAGTATTTTAACTTAACGGTTTTAAGCAAAGATACACCCAGCAGCTTATTACTCAGCACAGCAGTTTCTAGTCAGGAAATATATGGAACAAATAGGAATTACTTGTCACATAGAGATGAACCCAAAACCTATTGCCCCGTGAGAGGGATGGAAGAGGCGGGCACCTTCTTCTGGGGCTCTTTAGTGGGCTGTGTGCACACACCATTTTTTACATGTTTTGAAGCATTCACTCATTTATTTTTATTTACTCTAAAGGTATTTTCTATGACATAACTTTATTACCATGAACCCCCAAAATGTTGAGTATCATGGAAGAAAATAGTGCAGAACGAAGACTGCACCTTCTAAAGAACCTCTTTGCCCCCAGCTCACCCACTTTGGTAAGTACTGTAAACTTTATTATATTGCATTTTATACACAAATTAGCTATTTTCTAATTGCTATTTGTTACATGCACTTATTTGAATTGTTTAATTAATACTTTTTTTTGGTATCTGTGAGTACTGTTAGGGTTTATTGGGTCAGGATGAAATGCATGAAAACTTTTTCCATTAAAATCAATAGGAAAAAAATTCATCTAATGACTTTTTTACCTTAGCAATAAGGTTTTCAGGAAAGAATTGACACCTTTTTTTAAAAAAGATTTTATTTATTTATTTTTAGAGAGAGTGGAAGGGAGGGAAAAAGAGAGGGAGAGAAATATGGATGTAAGAGATAGACATCAATTGGTTGCTTCTCGTACACACCCCAGCCAGGAACTGAACCTGCAACCCAGGCATGTGCTGTAACTGAGAATCGAACCAATGATCTTCTGCTATGCAGGATATTGCCCAACCAACTGAGCCACACCATTTAGGGCAAGAGTTGACATCATCTTTAAGTAAAGGCTAGATAGGTTTTGGGGTGGGGGTTGGATTAACAATGCTCTTTGCAGAATAAAAAATGAAGTTACATTGCCTCAGAGGGTTCATGGCTACTATTTTGGAAACCAACTGAAGCAGCTGGGAAATTTACGTCCTTGCGATTCACCGTACATGTTCCTCCCTATTCCTTGCTGTAGGCAGAAGACAACATTCTCAACATGTGGAGTCTGTGATCCTAAGGACCAAAGTTTGGCCTCTTACCACTAAGAGAAAATGACTTAGAAACCCACTGACTAAGGCCCATGATGATTCAAATAAACATAAAGAACAGGTAGGTAAGAGCGAGGACTAAGTTTAGATGATCTAGCAGAGCCTCACAGTAATACTGCTTATACAAGACAGCAGTTTATTTTTCTGCCTTGTTAGGTCTACAGAGCAGGTAATCCAGGGATGTTGTAGGGACCTCTCAATTCCTGTGTCTCCAGAAGCTCAAACTTGTTCTAGTTTATTGCCCTACCATCCAAATGATGTGGTCCTTATCCTCACAGTCCAAGAAAGCAGCTAGAACTCCGGCTCTCACACCGTGTTATCGGTGTGATAACCATTGGATGTGTTCTCTGTGTGTTATCAGTAGGATGGAAAGAGTGACAAAGAGGAAGGGGAATGTGATGGTTAATTTCACATGTCAACTTGACTGGCCACAGGATGCCCAGGTTAAACATTATATGTAGGTGTGTCACTGAGGGTGTTTCCAAATGAGATGAGCATTTGAACCTGTGAATTCAATAAAGCAGATTGCCCTCCCCAGTGTGAACCAGCATCATCCAATCAGTTGAGGGCTTGAATTGAACAAAAGGTGGAGGAAGGAGGAATTCTCTGGGATATCTGATCTCATCTTCGGCCTCAGAAAGGGATTTGTACTCTCTCTTCCCCTGGTTCTCAGGCCTTTGGACTCAGACTGAGTCTCCTGGGTGGTGGAATTGCCCAGGCTTTACAATCTTGTGAGCCAATTTCTCATTAATTCACACACGCGCACACACCCACACGCACACACACACACACACACACACACCTCTACACGCACTGTCCATCCTCTTTCTCTGGAGAAGCCTGACTAATACAGAAAGCAAAGGGCATATGCCAGCTGTCCTGGCAGAGAGGTTTCTAGAAGCTGTCACACCAGTGTAATAGCCTAAAAACCACTTTGGAGCAAAATTGGTTCCCCCAATAAAAAACACTTATATTCCTACACTTCACCAACTCTTGAAAATAGTCCTCAAAGTGCACAACTGAATCTTCTGGCACAAAATCTCAGGTTTCAAGAGACGGCTGGGCCTGATGCTTTAATTAATCCAATTTTACCAAACTTGAGAACATGCAAAGGGGCTGCAGAAACCACCAAGAGGTGTGCAAAGCTGGGTCACCATGCATTTGAAAATATTGAGGATTGATGACATTTTGATTCACCTGACAGGCGTTACCTGTCACAGTTATAATGGAGGGTGTTAAATGGATACCAGACTTATGGAGTGATCACTTTGTAATTTGTATGATTTGTAATTTGTATAAATGTCTAATCACTATATTGTACAACTGAAAGTAATATAATATTGCATGTCAACTGTAATTGAAATTTTGAAAAAAATATTTAACTTCTTTAAAAAACATTAGTTTTGAACCTTTAGGCCCTAGGGTTTAATCCACCTAGATTTACAATCCAGACTTAGTTTCAGTGTTCATTAACTCTGAAGTATCTCAGCGGTCTCTTTCCAATTCTCTCCTCTAAGAGAACACAATGTTCTCACCAAATGTCTCAGGTGACTTTACCTTCTGGACTGTAACAGGGATGCTTGAGAGCCAACTTCTGTTTCTGCAGGTTAGTCACAGGCTTTGGCCTCTGATTAACCAGGACTTGGACGGTGCCGAGCCTCCAAAACCCATCTCTGGTTGGCTGCACCTCGGGATTGAACCCGTGGGTGATGCAGACAGGGCATGACAGCTATGGGTGCAAGGAAACAGCCTTCATCCACACACCCGGACGGGGTGGCCAGGTCACTGCATCAGCATTTACATCCTTGCTGGGTTTTGTTTTGTTTTGTTTTGTTTTTGTCAAAACTATTGTCACACCTTGCTTGAGGGTTTTTAACCATTCTCAAGCAAGTGGGATTTGTTTTTAATAGTCACAATTATCTTGTGTTTAAATTATTTAAAGCAATGGTTTTATAGCTCGAGGGATCTTTTTAGTCTAACCGAGAAGAGTTCATGCTTCAGATTGTTTATAAACAAAATATTGACCACCAGGACTTTGGCTACATAGTGAGAAAGCCACTTTATATTCTGGCCAAATTTTTCAGACAATTTAAAGGAAAATTTTTAATGTTGTGGGTTAATTAAATTGGAAACTGAGGCTGAGGAGGTTATTAGGTCTCCCAATTGTTTTGGTTTGTTAATTAGTTTTTACATTGAGATTTCCAACCTACAGAAGGAAGCTTGATATTTTTAAATGATTTTGCATCTCACTCAAATCTTTAAAGTGAGGAAAAAGATTTTAATTGGGTGGTCTTGTTACCTGGCACCTGAGACTGATGGGGGGGGGGGGGCGTGCTGCCCTGCTCCACAAGTGAGCCAGGGACCCACGCCTTTCTTTTTGCTCCATCCTCCCCTATTCTGTTGTTCTCATTCAAATGATCAAAGCTAATTAACAATTTTTTAAAACTTCATCCCAAAGAAAGCAGGGCGGAGAAGGAATAGACTGGTTTTTCCGAAGGACATCACCTGGAGGTTGAAGGCATCATCTCCACTCAAGTCCATTGGCCAGAATGTAGTCACGTGGCCACGCCCAGAAACAAAGGATAGTGAGAAACAGAGCGTTTAGCTGGGAAGCCATGTGCTCAGTTAAAAGTCAAGGATTTCAGGTGGGAGGGGCTGGGGGAGAGTAACGGGGGAAATTGGGACAACTGTAATAGAACAACGATTAAAAATAAATGGCAAAAAAGTTTACAGATTTCTACTAGTGGAAGGGGGGAATGGAAAATGGATATTGAAAGATTATTCGTCACTGCCACAATGACATTTGTGTCATGAATAACTGCTGGATCCTGACTGGTGGTTGACAGGGTGATTGGGAATGTTTGGAAGGTGATGACTGGCAGGGGTCTTGAACCTGTGGCCCACGGGCCACATGTAGCCCAAGATGGCTTCTGAACTCGGGCCAACACAAAATCATAATTTCCTTAAAACATTATGAGATTTTTTTGTGTGTGATTATATGTCGCAATGTATTTAATGTGTGGCCCAAGGCAACTCTTCTTTCCGCGTGGCACAGAGACACCAAAAGATTGGACACCCCTGCCAGGGGGTATATATTGGTTCTTAGAGGATCAATTAAATTGGGCTGAGTTAGGCTTGAAGAAAAGGAGACCATGGAGTATATCTGGATTGATGTGATTGTATTTGGTGAGGTAGATTGAATTAGTTAATAGGAATTTTGATGAGATATTAATTTCTGCTTTAATATCAAAATACAAATAAAGGGTTCAGCTCTAAAAGCTTGGTCCTTTTGAGAAGTGACATATTTGATTTCCCAAATATTAA
Source organism: Artibeus jamaicensis (assembly GCF_021234435.1). Lineage (NCBI taxonomy): Eukaryota > Metazoa > Chordata > Mammalia > Chiroptera > Phyllostomidae > Artibeus > Artibeus jamaicensis. The sequence continues at coordinate 20,998,103 of NW_026522030.1, forward strand.
AAGTTTGAAGTAAAAATTGATTATATTTATTTTTAAAAAATAAAAGTGTTTCACTCTCTCTCCTGCCTTCCTTTATGCATTGTATGTCAGTGTCTGTACTCATTCCATCTGAGGTCCATCTGGTCTCTTAAAAAGCCAAAAAAAAAAAAAAAAACCTGGCCACAAATAGCTCTCAATAGCACCTCTCGGAAGACACCAGAGAAGTAAATCCAATTCTAAGTAAAATCTAGTAGCTTGCCAATATTTTCACCAGTTAGGAATGATAGGAATTTAGTCATGGAATTTGAAAATAAATTGAAGTCTCTTTTTAGCCACTTTTTGTTTTTAGTGGAGACCAAGGCCCCATTCATTGCACAATGTTTTTGCAGGCAGGGATGCTTGCGCCCGGCCCAGCAATAATAAACGCTCCACGGCGGCCCAGCGGTAGGGTGGGGTGGGATTCCTGCCACCTTTTTTTAAGCAAAGGAAAAAACAACTGAACAGAAATTTGTTCTTTCGACAGCTTTTCTTGGAAATGCAGATTAAAGAGACTGGACTTTTTTTCTCTTTTTAATCCTCATGGCAATGATTAAGTCTGATACAATTACACGTATCTGGTGGGAATGCAGTTTGAAGTTGATACCAGTTATCTGGCCTAGATGTTGCATCCACTAACAAGGCACCTTCAGTTTAACTTTTTTATCTTAAGGGGTCCTGACTTCAAATGTTTTCTTTTTAAATATAAATATTGGCTTTCGCTAAAGCTAATTTGAAATGGAGTTTTGGCTTGAGTAGGCACCGTAAAGGTCACTTTTGTTGGAAGTGGCTGGGAAATCCAATGTGGGAATTTAAAAACAGCTCATGTGTTTTAAGTTGTTACATTTTACTGTAGAAGTTTCTACACTGCAGAATAAAATTTTAAATTTTTTTAAAATAAAGCTTTGATGCTAGGCATCATACAAGAAAGGTTTGTCTCATTTTAAAAGTGCTCTAAGCCAGCAAATCTCGAACTTTTTGTCCTGATGATCAGCAAAAATTAAAAGACAGAATATCTGATGTCAATAAGGGAAATTAATACTTTTACACTTTGTTGGTGCTAATGTAAACTTCATTTTTTTTGATATAACACTATAATATTAAGTAGACATGAAGGAGAAGGAGACTGAATAAAGAAAAAAAAATTCAATTGTCTTCCAAGAGAGAAAACTAAGGGCCCTAACAGTCCAAAGCCCTGTTTCACAGGTGAAATCCCCTTGTATTTGCTGTTAAGTTGCCAGATTTATGGAGCGGGAAAAAAAGACTACAAAATTCAATTAGAATTTCAGATAAACAATGAATTTTTTGGTATAAATGGGTCTACATACTTTGGGACATACTTATACTTTAAAATTCATCATTTATCTGAAATTGAAATTTTACTGGGCAACCAGTGTTTTATCTCACTGACCTAATTTAATATAATAATGGGAGAGGCAAGTTTTACTTCAGACTGTTGCTCAAAATCCCAAGTCTCCTCTTTTTGTTGTCCCTTCCCCCAGAGAATGGCTACTGCCAAATTTTAGCCCAAGAATTCTTCAGGTAGTCCCTTTAGTTTACCCTCATTTGGGGTCTGTCTTAAAATATCTTCCCATATCCTTTATTTATTTTTTTCATCCATAATTTCAATTTCAATTTCAGTTCACGCGAGCAGCTCCAGGTATATTCAAGAGTCCAGCCTGATACCTACCTCACAACTAGGAACGAACTTCCCGTAGGGAAGGGCATAAGAGGCCAGATCCAGCACAGAGAACACAAATAATTAAAAGGCTAAATCTTTGGGGTTGCGGATGCTCAACTGCAGAGGAACAATTTTTTCACCGCTGTTGGTGCTTTGAAACGCAAGCAAACAGCCTGGAGCAGACAGGTGAGGAGAAGATTTCTCAGTGCCTGGAACCCCATTAGTTCAGATCCCATTTTTCTTTGGTTTAAAACCATCACCACCCAGATCTCTTGAGGCTCAAATGGCCAGTTACAAATACAAGAAAATATAATCAGATCAAACATTAAAAACTATATAAAAATTTGGCCCTGGCTGGTGTACTTCAGTGGATTGAGTGCAAGCTGCTAACTAAAGTGTCGTTGGTTTGATTCCCAGTCAGGGCACATGCCTGGGTTGCAGGCCAGACCCCCAGTGGGGGGCCACGTGAAAGGCAACCACACACTGATATTTCTCTCCCTCTCTTTCTCTGTCCCTTTCCCTCTCTCTAAAAATAAATAAATAAATATTAAAAATAAAAATAACTATATAGAAATTCAGACAGTGACTTAATATTTGTCAATACTAAGGACATGTTGTTCAAATGTTTTGGGGTTGATAATGGTATTGTGACCATGTTTTTAATAAGTCCTTGTCTTTTAAATACATCCTGGAACACTTGCAGGTTAAATGATGTCTCTGGAAGTAGCTTCCAAAGGTAGGAGGTGGACTGGGTGGAAGCAGAGACAAAATAAACAAGCTCGTTGAAGCGAATAATGAGCACCTGGGCCACGCTATACCATTCTCTGGGCTTTTCGGTATTTGGAATTATCTATAATCAGATTTTTAAAAATAAAAATTATCACATACACACCATGGAATACTACTATGGTGGTAAAAAGGAAGAAAATTCTGACACATGCTAGAACATGGATGAAACTTGAAGACATCAGGCTAACTGAAATAAGCCAGTCACAAAAAGACAAATAATGTGTGGTTCCTAGAGTATTACAATTCATGGAGACAGCCCTAACCCAGTGGCTCAGATGGTTGGACCGTCGTCCCGCACACCAAAGGGTTGTGGGTTTGATCCCCAGTGGGAGCATATACAGAAGGTAACTGATTGCTGTTTCTCTCTCACATCAATGTGTTTGCATGTCTGTCTGTCTGTCTCTCTGAAATCAATAAAATATATCTTTGGGTGAAGATTACAAGCAAAATCATAGAGACAGAAAGTAGAACAGTGGCAGCCCGAGGCTGCAAGTGGGGAACCAGGGAGCTGGTGATTAACTGGTTCAGGGTTCCGGTTTGGGGAGACGGAAAAGGCTCCGACAGCAGACGGTGGCCCAACGGTGTGAATGCGCTTAGTGCCTCTTAACTGTACACTTAAAAATGGTAAATATTATGGATATTTTATCACAATAAAAATTACGTCAACTTAGTCTTACAAACAAAAATGCTGCTTTCACAATGGACATCGTAAGTAAAAATGGAATATAGCAATAAAGTCTGAATACAGGGGACTAGAAACTAATTTCCATTCTTGAAAAATAAACACATGTTCTTTTTCAGATGAAAAATAAAAATCTATCCTCTTAGTCTCCCCCAGATAGAAAATTCAAGTTTTCTTTCTTTTTTTTTTTTTTAAGATTTTATTTATTTATCTTTAGAGGGGAAGGGAAGGAGAGAGGGAGAGAAACATCAATGTATGGTTGCCTTTCGTGCGTCCCCTGCTGGGAACTGGCCTGCAGGGAACCTGCCTGCAACCTTGGCATGTGCCCTGACTGGGAATCGAACCGCGATTGTCTGGTTCGCAGGCCCGTGCTCAATCCACTGAGCTACACCAGCCAGGGCTCAAGTTTTCTTTTAAATGTATTAATATTTTATGTTTGAATTTATAAAAAATTTAAAATAATAATAAATTAAATTATCATTTGAAAATACAGCAAGCATTGCCCTCAGACGATGTTCTCCCAGGCAGTGAGGCGTGACAACTTCTGTGAGCCCTGAGTCCTCACAGTCCCCGGGAACCGGGGCACACAGGCCAGCTGGGAGCCAGTCCGTGCTGCCGAGACCCTCGAGCCGGCCCCCGCTGCGCACACCCCCTGCTGTTCTTCCACACCCCTCTTGCATCCTAGGGGGCATTACCTGTAATTCCAGCCCCTTTGGCCTAAATCTCTGGAGATTTCCCACATAATACAAAAGCAGAAAGCAGGTAAAATGATAAAGCAATTCTAACAAAATCCCGTCACCAGCTAGAGTCAAAGTGGCAGGTTTGCTGGCGAAATTAAACATCTTGCGCTTGCATTCACTCTTGTTCATCTTCTCTTGCCTTGAAAGATAACTGAGAATACTCAGCCGCCTCTAAAATATCAAGCCCTGTAGAAATAATTTCATGCTTGCAGTGTACCCTATATATCCATCCCACCATAGTGCCTCGAACCCAGAGCAAGCACCATGGGCTTAGGGCTGAGGTCTCCGTGGGCCCTCCAACCTGTGGCCTTCCAGCAGGCCAGTCATCCAGGGGATGCATCTTTATACAGTAACCTGGCCATGCTGAGGGTCCCTCTGTATCCACATGCCTCAGGCGAACAGCCTGAGCACCGAGCAACACAGCAGTGAGAACAGTGAGCAAGGCCCTGCCTCAGGGAGTTACAGCCAAGAGCAGAGGCAGACACTGAAGGAGCAGTTAGACGTGTGGGGAGTGGAAACCAGGATATAGCCTGGGTGGCTGTGGTCAGGGAAGAAACAGGTGAGGGGATGGAAGTTACAGCTCATCCTGGAAAAGAACAGAACAGTGGGATGCCCCAACTCCAGAGGTGCTGGAGCAGAGGGTGGCCATGAGCAGAGGGTGCCAGGGAGAACAGCCCTCCACCCTGGGTGGGTGGAAGCAGGCAGAGTAGCCTAGTCATAAGGAACACAGGCTTTGCAGAGAAACAGCCCTGGGTGCCATTTCTAGCTTCACATTTACAAACCACAAAAATGGAGGCAAGTTGCTTGCCCTTGAAATTATAAATAATTTTAAACATATATGAAAGTAAAATCACGACCTATTCACTCAGCTTCAACAGTGACCAACTCATGGCCAATCTTCTTTACATCCTCACCAGACTTTCTGACTCCATCCTTATTTTGAGGCCAATCCCAAACACGTATCATTACACCAATATATATATATATATATATATATATATATATATATATATATATATATAACTTCTTTTAAAATAACACACACAATACCATTACTGTGTATAACACTTTATAAGTAATTTCTTCATATCATCAACTATCGAGTCAATCCCAAGTCTGAACTTCCCACTTGCCTCCTAACGTGTGCCTGAGAACTATGTTCTCCCTCCAGGTACCTTCCACCACTAACCGCACTCATGGGTAAGAGAGGGCATTTTCCCTGGAGCCCTGGGGTGGAAATGTCGAATTCCAAACTTTGAACCGCTTCTGAGATCAGTCCTTGTGCTGGCATAATGGCTAGATCTTTGCATCAACTCCAAGAGGGAGACAGGCTGGATTCCTCTCCCCGTTTTGTAGGTGAGAAACTTTAGACTCAGGGGAAGAATGGAGCTCCTCGTACTCAAAGGGTGAGGCAGGACTCTGGACCCAAGTCCTCATCTCTGATGCCCAGGCCAAAGCTAGTTCTTTCCATTTCCCCCTTTTGGTTGTTATTTTTATTATGGTTTTCAATCCAAATGATTTTTTTTTTTAGAGTACAAAATAACACATGTCCATGGCAGGAAGTTTGGACAAAAACAAAGCAGTATTAGAAGGAATTCCATTCCCTGTGGTTTAACTGCTCTAAATGGTTTGAAGTAATTTCCCTCTGTTTGGTCATTTTTATGCACATATATTTTTATGTGATTGAGATTGTACTATATGCTCACACTTATACCTATGATTCATTTAATTTTATATCATATTCATCCCTGCTGTGTTAATAAAAATCCTTTGTTGACATCACCTTAATGTGTGAATCATTTTCCATTTCATGAATATGCCATGTACTTACTGAGTTGCCATGTATTGATGGACAGTTACTTTATTTCTTCTTTTTTTAATCCTCACCTGAGAACATTTTTCACTGCTTTTAGAGAGAGGGGGAGAGAGAAACATCAGTGTGAGGGAGAAACACTGACTTGGTTGCCTTCTCGTGAGCACCAGGAATCAAATCTGCAAACTTTCAGTCCATAAGACGCCACCCCAATCACACACTCTGGCCGGGCACATGAACATCTCTGTTAGGAAAACCTGATCCACTTCTTTAATTACTTTCTTAGGACTGACTTCTGGAAGGGGACTGTTGGCTTGGCAGGTCTGTGGACCCGGCGCTCTCACCAGCAGGTGCTTAAGGAAATTTCTCTCAAGTCAATACAACTGTCACTAGAAGCAAAGTAACTTCTAAATTAGTTCAGTAAAATTAATAGAAATCTACATTCTTTAATTTTCAAAATATGCTCTGCATGTTTTGAGACATATTGGCCTTATGTCAGACAGCTTTGGTAGGTGGAAAACCTGCTACCTGTTTCAGCTGAAACACAGCGAAGCTATTACAGGATCAAACTAAATCTCTAGGTGCCTCCGGAGTATGTCAAATGGCTCCTATTGTATCCAAGCAGCCCAGGCAGCAGAGGTCACAAGAATGGGTCCTACAGCAACTTTGCCAGCCCCAACCCAGCCTCTGAAGATCAGACTTGAATAACCGCCTGTCTGTCTGACAGCTGTACTTGGGTGTACAATAGAACTCTGTGTCTCAATGCCGTTCTTACAACTTGTTTCTTCCCCAGTTTTTACCATGTCAGTAAATGGGGACGGCCGCCCACCTGGGTGCTCAGGCCAGAAGTCTATGGATCTTGTTTGGTTACTTTCCTTCACCCTCTGCTTCCAGTGCATCAGCGAGTCCTGTCTGCCTCCTTCAATATAGCCACATCGAACCCATTCCATTGGTTCACATGCTTCTCAGCAGGCCATTCTTCACATTTCAGAGCATGTTTCTCCCCAGCTGAAAATCTTCCAGTGGCGTCTTGTCGCACTTGGGAATAAAATCCCAGTTCCCACCCAGTCTGTGTCCTGTGCAACTCTTCAACCTCCTCTCCCACCACTTGTCCCTCCTTTCCTCCCCTCTAGCTACAACGAGTTTCTTCCACACTCCTCTCTGTCACGAGACCTAGAATGGGCTTCATCCAGGTTGTCACACTGCACTCGCCTTCACATCACTCAGGTCTCAGCATGAAGGGCACCTGAGCACCTACCTAAGATGAACACGCTCCCATGGTTTTCCATTCCCCCTACTGCTTCGTTCTTTTCCACAATACTCATTACTGCCTGACAAATAACCTCCCCATTAGAGCGTTCACTCCACAGGGGAGTGCCTTCATCTGTTGTGTTTATTGCTAACACACAGTACACAGCACAGGGCACACTATAGTGCTTAACACGCAGTCCTGCTCAACAACCATTCATTACTGAATGCATGAATGAATGAAGTAGAAAGCTTTCACTATAAAGACTGCATTAGACTTTGACTTATTACAAAGAAGAGCAAACCTTACCCACCACTGAGAGAGAGTAAACTATCAGGGCTTTTAAAATTGCAAACCACTAGATAGATGAAGAGTATTAACATTATATCGATGTGGCATCAGGCTAGATGCTTTGTGCTCTGTGAAAATGGCAGGGCATAGTCCCTGCTCACACAGATAAAGATAATAGACAGTTAAGATGCTAACAGAAAGCTCTTGACCGAGATAAACAGTTTATTGTAAGTACACTGAATTTCTGAGAACACTGGAGCCCATGGACATAGAATATTTAGGAAAGTAATCATGTTCATTTTAAAAATAGGACTTTGAAAGTTAATTTTTTTTTCAAAAGCTAATAAAACTAGTGTTTATCATAAAGTAGCTGTATGTGGGAAAAGAATACTTTGTCAATAAAGTTTAATTTACTGTAAAGTAAGTGGATCCCACTTCCTGTTTCTGTAATTTGTCCCAGGAAATTATCTGGCTGCTGTAAGCACACAAGAGTGTCATCTAGTGGTCATTTCTATGAACTACAGCTCCTTGAAAAATCAAGTCAGAGAGATGGTTACCTTCTCATCCATCTTCCCAGTGGTTCTCAGATTTCCAAATTTCACAGAGGTATAAACGTTTTTTAAATGGGGACTTATATAAAGTTGCTAAGACTAGATGATCCTCATCTAATTAATCGTTCCTGTGGCTTGTGCCACACCATAGGCAATGGCGTGCTGCACCTGGCTCCCACGGGCTCAGGAGAACCAGTTGTGCCGTCTCTCAGATTCTCAGTGCTGTCGCCCAGTAGCTTGAGAGTGACCGTGGTGATAGCATTTGTACCTCCCCTCAGAAATCGTCAAATACTACCTGCCAGGGATTTGGGGGGGTTCCCCCCAAAATCAATTTACCAGCACACTGGTTATAAGTGTGGGTTTGTGGCCTGGTCTGCTTCTAACATTAAGTCGTTTTTACAAACAAAATAAATATTAGTAAGTTTATACACATAGGATACTTACACAAATCCTATGAGTAGTGTTACAGAAAATAACAAATTTTGGATGCAAAATAAGCCCTTATATTGGTGATTTCAGCAAGTGATTCTGTGTAATGCTATTAATATTGCTAGTAGAGCTGAATGTTAATGTTATGTGAAAATTTCCCAGTAACAATCACTGGCATTTCCCAGTATGTGAGTCTTCACTACAGGCCACAGGTATTTGTGAATATTTAACAGAAGAGCTTCGAAAAGAACGAGTGATTGTTGCCAAGCACTCCAACGCAAAGGCAGAAACTGCTCTACAATGTGGACCAGCAAGAGCAATGTTCAATTCGGCAGCAACATCGAGAATAGGGCAAGCAGACAGAACACTTTTTTCATTAAAAAAGGAAATGAGAGCCGTGGCTGAGTGACTCAGTTGGTTGGAGAATTGTCCCATACACCGAAAGGTTGCAGGTTCGATCTCCAGTCGGAGCACATTCCTGCGTTGCGGGTTTGATCCCTGGTCGGGGTGCGCACAGGAGACAACAGATCAAAGTTTCCCTCTCCCTCCCTCTCCCTTCCTTTCTCTCTATAAATCAGTAAACATATCCTCATGTAGGGATTTTTTTTTAGAAAGGAAATAAGCTTTTACAAAGCAACATGTGCCCCAACACGGGACTTGAAGATGTTTGGGCCACACTCCTAATTCAACCAACGTTACTGCAAAGTAAAAGGAGGTTTTCCAAGTCTGGAATATTTATCACAAAACAAGATTAAAACAACCCATGGAGCAACTAATGCTTCGTATGCCTTAAGTTCTTAAAATAATAACTTTTAAAGTTTAAATATTTGTGGTAGTGTTTTTTATTTTTTAGGTAAGTTTTATGTGTTCTCTTCTTTTTAATGTTTTCTATATCCAGTGTCTATGTCAGGTACAGATCATTCTTACATATTGTTGGAATAGTCTTGTCACAATGTATTGGTTCATAATAGTAAACTATAAAACATATTTTTTACTGAAAATGTCTGAAATTTACCATCACACTATCACAGAAAATTATTCACTCTTATTATGTTCACTCATTATTTAAAAGGCATATAAGTAAGTGTTTTGAAAAATGCACAATAACTTGTGATTTCAGGAATTCCTGAGAATTCCTGCATCTCAGTTCATCGTTACGGAATGCTGACTAGTAGCATCAGTTGGGAATTTGGAAACACTAGTCTGGACCATTTGACTTTCAAGCTGTTTAAAGCAGCAGGGCTCTTGTTATCAAGCAACATCTACCTTGGAAACAGAAGATATAGAAGAGGCCCAATCAAAATGAAGCTCTCTCTGGCTGAAGGACACAAACAGAAAGGAGATGATTCTGTCCCGAACTTCGCAACCAAGGTGCTGAGTGACTTGGGGCCTGTCACTTTGGCGTCTCTAGCGTCGGTTTTCTCACCTACAAACTGCTCTCCGGAGGCTCCAGGCTCACTGTGGAAGATGATGCTGCCGAGAAGCTTCCCAAACTTGGGACACCTGGTGGAGTGCGAGGTGCTGGACAGACAGAGGACGTCCACACGCCTGCTACAACCCTGGCAGCATGAGCCTGGTGGAGACAGCAAGGACTGGACCCCAGACGCCACGCCCCAGCCTGGCCACTTTCCTGGGACTCTCTGTGTTGGGGCCTGTCCCTGTTCAGGGCTGGGCCTTCCGTGTCAGCAATTCCTTGTGTTTAAATGAGGGTCATTCAATAATTAGTTGGGATCAGGCAGTAAAATGAGAATATTTTATCTCTTATGTGAAAGTTATGAATTATAAAAAGGGGAGTGTGAATGATGAGGAAATTTAAAGTTCACTGGAATGGGGGCCGGAAGGTTGTATTTCAGTCTAGAGCTGCCGTGAAATGTAGAGGAACCCGTCAGTTCCCCTCTCCAAACCCTCAGATCGCACGCACAGCTGCAAAAGGCCGGGAGGGCTTGACAGACTGTGCTTTTGCACTCGGAGAACTCACGCCACCTCACTCCCATGCTGAGCGCACACAGAGAAAGGCATCGATCCATTCACCTGTGGTCCAGAGTGGTCTCGCTATGTGCAGTTCTGGTTTGGTGCAGCCCAGGGGGCTTTGGCAAATAAAGTTTGCTTTTCTTAACCTCTGTGCTATCTTTTTAAAAAATATTATCACATGTAATAAAAACCAACAACACATGCTTGTTGAAATAAATTCAAGTACAGAAGTATCCAAAGTAAGTTTCCTCCTCCCTCCAAGCTGGTCCCCAGCAGTAATCCTATCCTCCCAGACTTTCCTCAACATTTAGACAAACATATATACATGTGTAACGTAGGAGTTTTCTTATTTTTGTTTTTTGGGGAAAAGGGCTATTTCTTTATTTGCTCTTTCTTTTTCTTTTTTCTTTATGAGACCATTCTGTAACTGGCTGTTTTTATTTCTCTATTTATAATGGGCAGTTCCCAAGTCACTTCATTTTGTGTAATGGCTATCAATTCATTTTCTAAATGTACTGTGATTTGTTTATTTCCCTATGGGTGGATACTTGAATCTTTCTGTTCTGCTAGTAAGAATAATACTGCAAAAACACGCTTGGACACGTATGTGCCCACGCTTGTGTGGGTGTTTCCCTGGGGCCAGGCTGGGGTCACTGGAGACACACGCCACACAGCGCCCAGCACGGCCCGACAGTCTCCGCACGGTGACCCCTCCCTCCCCGCGCCAGCGTCAGGGAAGTGCGATGTCTGTCACCCCACCCTCATCTGTAAGGTAGGCCAGCCCCCCATCCCTGCGCCCAGCAGCCTTCTTCAGCTTTGATACCTGCCACCCCTCAGATGCCCCCAAGTGTGGGGTTAACAAGCAGAGCAGATTCAGGCTACGCCCTGGTGAATACTTAAGGTCTAGTCGAAGATACTTTGTTGTGTAACAAATGACCACACGCTTAGAGGTTTGAAACAACCTACATATTCTAACAAATTTGTTAGGTTGGTAAATGTATTCTCTTACAGTTCTGGAGGTCGGAGACCAAGATGGGACTCCATGGGCTTGAGTCAAGGCATCTTCGGGGCTGGGCTGCCGTCCGGGGCTCTGGGGCAGAGTCTGTTTCCTTGCTTTTTTCTTCACAGCTTCTGTACACATCCTAGAGGTGGCTCTTCTATCTCCGAGTCCTTCCCACATCGCGCCCCTCTCGCCTGACTCTCGGCCTCCCTCTCGGCCTCCCTCTCCCACATTTAAGGCCCCTTTGATTTCCCTTTTGATTCCATTGGGCCCACCTGGATTGTCCAGGCTAATCCTCTTTTTAGATCAACTGGTTAGCGGTGGTAGTTCCCGTTCACCATATAATATGTCGCAGGTTCTGGGGATTAGGGTGCGGACACCTTTGGGAGGCCATTATTATGCCAGCCACAGATGCCAGGTCTGAAGGGGGACAGAGCCCACACAGGAGCCTTCGGGGGAGTTTAGATCTGTCTGAGGAACATCCCTCTGAGGGCCAGGGGGCGGTGGTGAGGTAAGGCCAGGGAGACCAGTCCCAGGATATTGCAATGGGGAGGTCTGTGCAGGGACCGTGGGGGTGGGGCGAGGGCACAGGGAGGGTCGGGCCGAAGGGCAGCCGCTGAGCCTGCAACTCAGAAGTTCTCGAGGACGAGGACAGAGGGCCTCTCCGTATGGTGCACCACAGCCCTGGCTTCCCAAGTGGGGTCCGTGGGAAGGCCGGGAAGGCCTTGGTCTCGAAGTCTCAAGTGGTGGCAAGGAAGCCCCTTCCATCCCCTCCCAGCCGTGGGCCCTGCGGTCTCCTCTACAGCTGAGGGAGGCGGGTAGTTGACTTGGCAGGTTCTGCAGCCTGGCCCGAGCTCTGGACCTGGGAGCAGGACCCACGCGCTGCCTCAGGAAGCCCTGAGTGACTGTGGTTCGGCTGGGCCGACCCGAATCCCTGAGCACCCCCCTACTCCGCCCGCCCAGCCGAACACATCACTCGGGCCCGGCAGTCGCCCCCACCCCTGGATGCCGGCATTCTCTGGAAACCCAGCAGCCATCGCCCCCATCCACAGCCCACCCCAACGTGGACAGTGAGGCAGAAGAGGGTGTGTGTGTGCACACATGTGTCCATCCCTGTGGGGGCTCCTCTGTCCCGAGATTTTCATCTGCCACTATTTCCAGGTCTGTGTTTGACTGTGTTTTTGGATTTCTATCTCAGACAGGAGTTGGTTTGTTTTCTAATTTTAAAAAATGATTTTGTCTCATTTCCTTTGTTAGTTCCTTGCCTTTTTTATTCAGAAGCAAACCATTCATTACAGAAAATACAGATAAACAAAAAGGGAAAACACTGGACACACGCACCAGAGACGATCGCTAGTTAAGACCTGGACGGGCTGCTTTCTTCTGTGCGTCCTCGGTGCATCTAAGTGTATTTCGACAAAAACGCAGTTTTACTACAGGGCATTCATAGTTCTCTAATTCACTCCACTTCTACTTACGGATATACACTGAATGCCCTTTTGTGTTAATGAGTTTAAATTTGCCTCATTGTTTCAAGACCGTGTTCAATGTCATGGCTGGGCGAGGATTTGCCGGACCAGCCCTTCCTGACTGGTGTGTCGGCTGCTTCTAAGTCTTCACTATCACAAACGTTTGTACTGGAGGAAATGTGTGTGTGTGTGTGTGTGTGTGTAGCTGTACCTGTCCTTTCGAGTGTCATTTCCTGAGGGGAGTGGGGTCCTGGCAAGACACAATGACCCTTTTCTACACCTTGGAAAAAGTGGTTTCCTTTAAAGAAGGTATTTTTCCAGAAAACATGTTATTTCAGGGCCTCCTGACTCCAGAATCCAGCCTGTGCCAGAGAGAAACGCTACCTTAATTACAGGCAGGGTGGAGAGAAGGAGCAGGGTGGGGTTGAGCCCCTCCTGACAGCTGGGTTTTAGGGATCTTCCCCCTCTCAGACATCCTCTGGGTAAGGCAAGACAGGATTCTCACCTGCGCTATTCATCCAGGGAAACCGAGGCGGGGGCGGGGTTGAGCTAGTGGTGGGGCGGGGCTAGGACTGGGCTGGGCGGGACAGAGCAGGGGTGGGGCTGGGAGGGGCGGGACAGAGCAGGGGTGGGGCTGGGAGGGAAGCCAGACTGGGCGTGGGAGTCCCTGCAGTGAGAAGCCACGGGAGGCCTTGCGCGCTGGCTCAGGGCCGAGGTCTGTTCAGTCGGAAGTCCAGCCCTCAGCAGACGTTACCTGGGGCGAGGCTCTGCATGGCGGAGACCGCCTTCCACCTCAAAGTCAGAGATCCGGGTGGGGACAGGTGTGTGCGAGGTTTTGTGCAGGGAAGCCCAGAGCAAGTCAAATCCCCAGTGTTCTGACCTTCCCCTCATCCTGAAGATATAAAACGTGCCCACTGAGGGTTTGCTGGAGGCAGACCCCCTCATGGAGGAAAAGGAGTGTAGCTTTGCTCCCTGAGGTCCTCGGGGCAGCTGCACCGGGAGGCCGTGGCCCACAGCACCTCACGGTGGGCGGCTGCCGGGCGATGGGCTGCTGTGAGCACCTGCGAGGGGAGCCACAGGGCCCGGCGCACAGTAGGAGGCCGAGAAGCAGGAACTAGTAGGAGGAGAAGAGTGAACAGAGAGGAGGCTGGATTTAGGGACCGGGAGGCCTGGGCCACTGTGGCTCCACCCCGCATTTCCCGGGTGACCTGGAGCAACCCCTTTCCTCGCAGCCACCAGACAAACACTCCCGGCTTTGCTGGCATTCTGGTGCCAACCTAAGTGTGTGTCCCTGCACAGCCACCTCCCCTCCTGGGGACAAGGAGCTCTGGCTGGACCCTTCTAGAGCCCCTCCCCCGTTACACACCGGGCTGCACTGGGCAGAATGGCAGGAGCACTTTGGGCCGACACACACACCACACGTGCACACGCCACATACATGTGCACACACCCACACATGTACACACAGCGCGCGCGCACCATACACATCACACACATACTCCACACTCACACCCCATCCCCCACACACAGCCTCGCACCCACACACTCCACACACCTGAGAAGAGCAGGACTTTCTCTGCTCGCCCCCTGGGCCGTCATCCTTGACCCAGCCTCCCCGTAACCCCCCCCTTACCCACCTCAGAGCAGATGCTCCTGCTTTGCGGAGGAAACAGGCCATCTGGCACGACACAGTCACCGCCTTGTCCCTTGGAGGCCACACCTGTGGCACTTACCTGTAGCCCCCAACACCCCCCCGGCAGCATCCTCCCGCCCCCACCGCCCAGGCCGCCCCAGGGACATCTCCACAGTGTCTCCCCTGCTGGCGTACTCAGTGCCTCTCTCCAGTGCTCCTCGGGCCTGACATGGGCTCGACTTCCCTCCCTTCTAAAAAGTAGTAACAAACTCTCCCTCTGCGCCACGCCTCTCTGGCCACAGTGTATCACTCTCCCTGCCTTCAAATTACTTCCAGCTACAATCCTCCTTTCTTTATTTTATTGTTGTCCTTCTACAGTCGTCCCAATTTTGCCCCCACTGCTCTCCTCTGCCCCACGCCCCCACACCTTCACCCACAGTCAGTCCCCACCCTGTTGTCACGTTCCATGGGTCGCTCACACATGTTCCTTGACTAGACCTTCCCCTTCTGTCCCCATTATTCCCCTCCCCCTCCCCTCTTGTCACTGTCAGTCTGTTCCTTGTTTCCACGTCACTGGTTCTATTTTGCTCATGTGTTTGTTTTGTTCATCAGGTTCCCAACTGTGATCTTTCCTTCCTCAGCTCCCACTGCCCTTGCACGCACACCCCCACACACACACACATGCACATGCCCTATGCACCAGCATACCACTGTAGCATTGCTCCCTTACTCCACTCAAACTGTTCTCACCAAGCTCATGGTCAACTGTCATGCTGCAATGTCCAAGTTCCCTTCTCTGCACTTTGCTGGCCTCATTGATGCTTTCAACTAGTTGACCCACCCTTTCTGGGAACTACTCTCTCCTTTGCATGCTTGCCAGGTGAAAAATAGGACACCCAGTTAAATTAGAATCTCAGCTAGACAGCAAATGTTTTAGTGTAAGTATGCCCCAAATATTGCATGGGACATATTTATACTGAAAATTATTTGCTGCCATTCTGAGATCAACATTGACTGGATGTCCTATATTTTGATTTGCTGGACCTGGTAACCCTAGTCCCTGCTTCTCTGCCCCACCAGCTCCCCGCCTTCCTCTCCCTTCTCCGGTTGCTCCTCTTTTTGTCGGCCTGCTTCAGGGTGCTGGCCCTGACCGCCTTCCCTTCTCCAACTCCCTGCTCTCCTGGGACAGGGCTGGACAGGCTGCCCGTCACCCCCAGAGTAAGGCTGGGCCCCTCCCAGCCAATGTTTTGTTTTCAGAGTGACACATGTGGTTTCGGCCTGCAGCTGTGACCACGCAGTACAGGGCCAGAGCCCTGGACCTGGGGTCCCAGCATGGGCCCCTCCAGCGTGCCTGTCCTGGAGCAGAGCTGACTGACTCTGTTAAAGGGCAGAGAGCACCCGAGGCCCACTCTTTTCATCCCTCCCAGATCTTGCATCTCCGTCTCTGCCCACCCGCAGCTCTCATTCCCAGGTATTTCTCTGTGCCTGGACACGTTCACCCACCTCTGACGGGTCAGAGTGCCTCAAAGAACAGGCGCCGCTGAATTCCCGTGGGGATGCACCACCCAGGGCCCCTTCAAGAAAGGGCCTCAGGGCCCATCTCAGCCCAGAGCTACTTTGCCTGTGGGCAAACTAAGGGCAGGCGGGAGGTGGGGCAGCACTCAGCAAAGGGTGGTGTATCTGAAGAGTCTGCAACACAATTTGACTTCTACCCAGTCCCGCTCCTTTCCCTCACAGGCATTGATCCCTATAAACACCTTGCACCCAAAACTTTGTCTCAGTGTTTGCTTTCAGAGAACACAACCTGCAACAGTTCCCTTTACTCGGTCCCCAGGTCCTCCCTGCAGCCAGCTGCCGTCCATGTGCATGGGTCCCACGTGATCAAGGCATGGTCCCCAGGAGCCCAGGCTGAGCCTCTCCCTGCCATGCTCACCCACTCTGTTCCTCTCCATCAACCTGACTCTGTCTGACCCCTTACCCTCTCCCCTCTGCAGCCCTAAGTTGTCCTCTCTCTCTCCCTCTCCCTCTCTCTCTCTCCCCCCAAGAGTTCTTCCTGTGGCAACCACAAGGCCAAGGTGGCCTGCCTGGGCACACTCGGGGGCCAGAGCCCCCCTCAGGGTCAGTCCTACCCTCAACAGGCAGGTCCTGGGAGAGCTATTTGTTCAGGGCTGAACAGACATCCCAGCCAGGAGACTCAAAACGTTGTACCCTTCAAACTATACTATTAAATATGGCACAACATTTATTTCGTGGGTACAGAGAAAACAGATCTTCCATGAACAAATCTGAGACTTTTTCATCTGTGACGGGAACAACAGCACTGTTGCACACTCTCCCTGCAACGTGACATTTGGACGCACTTGGAATTGTCTTTGAGTTCCTGATTTTCTGTCAATCCTGAGTGACCCAAGGCGGTCCCATTCTCTGAGAATAAAAGTGACCAAAAAGAATGGAGTAATAAAGTCTCCTTCTTTCTGGCTTTTCTGGTAATAAAATAGCCCATACTTTCTGGGACTGATTTTCTCTTCTGTGTCCTTTGGTGGTTTTCCAAACCTGCCTCTTGGGAGACCCATAAAAGGATATACATTTTCAATTATAAAATAAACCGTTTGTTCCCAGGAAGTGGCCCTTTGGTTTCGGAGTTTCAGGGCTGATTTCGGGCAGCTGGCTGGGGCAGGCCTCACGGCCGGCCGGGCTCTGTGGCATGTGCTCATTCAAAGAGCAAAAAGACTCAGTCAGTGGGGCAGGTGAGAGGTGGTTTGTGAAAGTGTCCGCTGGAGGGCGCTGCTTCCTCTGGTAGCCATAGAGCCAGCTCCGTGGGCATCCTGGGGTTCACCTGAGTTAACCAAACCCTGTTTACGGTAAGTCCCACTTCCCCTGCAGATCAGAAGAGCTTGCCTGCTGTGCAATCCAAAACTGTACCGTCTCCCACTCCTCGGACCTTTCCTAAGCCCCATCCTGTGGGCAGGTCCAGCTGAGCTCTCAGGGGCCAGGGATGACTCCCAGTTGGTCCCACCACCGTGGATGTCCCAGGTGGGAGGACACAGCAACTCAGGACAGAATGCAACAGGGAATTGTCTGGATACAGGCAAGGAAGAGCAGCAGTGCCAGACTTGGAAGAGGGGGACATCAGGGCGGGCTTGCTGGGGGCCGGGTGAGTCTGACCCACAAGCAGAGCAAACCCTGGGGGCTGGCGGGCCTCACATGAAGGTCCAGAAGTCCCGGGCCCCTGCCACTGGCTGCGCATGGCGACCCGGGCCCGTGAAGAGAGAAGCTTCCTGGTGAAACGTGGCCACCGTGAAGCTGTGGCCAGGGCCCCCCTGGGGATCCTGGGCTCTCGAGTCACAGCTGAAGCAGCAGAGGACGCAGGTGATGGCCACAGTGACCACAAACAGCACCGCCACCACACCAAGCACTGCTGTCTCCATGGCCCCTCGCAGCCGCTGACACGCTGAGCAACCTGGGTGCTTCTCGGAGCCTTAGCTCCCCATCGGACACGGGGCCTGGGTGCTGATAGCTGCTCGGCTCTCCCAGCCACGCTCCCTGCTGTCTTCCAAGATACTGATTTGAGGTCCTGGGGCGCACCCCCTCGGGGCTGTTAGTGGCCCCACATGACACTACTCCGACCTCTGTCACGGTTTCCTACGTCTGGCCGGACTTCCAGGAGCCTGTGGGAGAAGCGCTGTCCTGAGAGATGTGCGAGCAAGACTCCCTGGACTCGGGGGAGCTGGAGGAGGGGGCAGAAGACTTCACTCACAGGGAGCCTGGCCAACCGGGCCCGCGGGTGACGCCTACATTTCAGGGGAGCTTGTACACTCAGCCAAAAGACAAAACACGTGCCCTCCTGCGGATCTAGGATGACCTTGGACTCCTCCCCTGGAAGACCTTGGGCCGATCCTCGAATCTGTCTCTCTGTTACCTCCTGAGACCCTGGGTCTGTGCTGGGGGCAGGGACAGGTGGGAAGGGAGACCATGCCAGCCCTGGGTAAGGCCACACGGGCCCTCGGAGCCTTCCTTCGGCAGCAGCTGTGGGGGAGGGCCTATCTCATCTGGCCTCCTTCTCTGCCCGGGGTGGGGAGTGTACTGTTTAGATAAGGCCAAGACATCCAAGTCCCTTTGTGCGTCAGTGTTCCCCGAGAAGCCCTCTTCTGTGCTGGCCTCGCCCTGGCCCTCCCTCCGTGCTGCCTGCTCATGTCTGCTGTTCCCCTTCAGATGCTGAGAACACTTACCCTGGGCTTTCCCGGAACAACTGCTCCAGCTGTATGTGGTACCATGGCCTCCTGACCTGGCGGCCACCCCAGAAGCCACCCAGCCAACCCTGGGTGCTGCGGCCTGGGTCCCGCCTGGGACGAGGCTCCAAGACATCTGAGTGGCTAGAAGCACTTCCTGAATTCCTTCCTCCTATTGTGAGGGCGCAGGACCTTCCCAGCTGCCTGTCACCCTGATGACTGTGCTTATCCCACCCCACAACAAGCACACCCAGGCCGTTCCAGCCCTGCCCCCCGCCCCAGGTTCGCCACTGGACCTGGGCAGGTACAGGGTAAGCCGGGTCCAGGCCACCAAGTAAGTATGCTGGCTCTTCCTGAGATCGCCGCCACTTCTAAAACAGGGGCTGGGTTATCGGCCCACTGCGCCCGGACTCTGGGGGGTGGAGTGGTGAGGAACAGCAGTTCTGGAACCAGGAGGCAGCCGGGCATTGCCCCGTGTGATCAATCCAGCGGCCCTGCGCAGTGACGTTGTCTCTGTTTTACAGATTCAGATGCTGGTAATCTGAGGTTACAGGGCCTGTTGCTGATCTGCAGTGATAACAAGAGCTTCCTGGCCTTCCCTCCCGTGCTCAGAGAGGGCAAAGGGCTACCCCGACGTCACACAGCCTGGGTCCTTTTTACTTTCTCCAAGGCCCCAGTGAACTTTCTTTAGCACCAGAGTTAGGAAACTGCCTATGCCCAGAATGGGAGAGTGACTGTTGGGAGCACGACGCCCCATCAAATCCTCGCTCTTCCCTTTTCTAAGAGAACTGAACAGACCTGGGCAAGGGGCTCCTCTGCTCCGAGAGGGCCGAGGAGGAGCAGGAGCAAGCTGGGGCCGTGGCAGGAAGCTGGGCACCCGGAGTTGTCTGTGTTAACTGGGGCGGCCAGAAGCAGAGAAAAGGCAATGTGAGGAGCCCATCTGTGGTTTCAGACCCGAGTACCAGCTGAACTAGTCAGGAGACCTGACTAGTCCCCAGCAGGGGCAGCAGGCAGACCTGGTTTCAAGCTCCTGGGTTATTTGCTCCTTCACTGTCTCATCGACCTGCACTTTGTGAGTGGGCGGAGTTGGGGGCCAGCTGCGGTAGGTGTGGGTTGTTGGACGTTTTTAAAGCAGAACAAAGGACCAGGGTTCAGCCCCCTTACCTCCTGCTTTGTATTGGTTTCTTTTTCTGTTTCTGAGATTTGAGGACCGTGCTTTGATTCTCCTGTAAAATAGGACTTCTGGTCCATCTTCATAGTAGGCACTCAGCACTTGAGCGGGACGGGGGGGGGGGGGCGGCAGGGGGAGTGACAGGAGCCTGGGTTATAAGAGAGGACCCAGGCGCAGTCTGCTTTCAGGGCTCTTACGGGTCTTCGTGGACCTCACGGGCAGTCTGCAATGCGGGATGCCCGCTGTGGCGTCTCGAGCCCAGGGCAAAAAATAAAATAAAATAAAATAACCACAGACAAAAGTGGGCAAAGGTCAGATACCTCCCACAGGTCCCAGAGCTTAGTCTGCCCTGGAGATGGGCTGGAATGAGGCGGAGCCCTGGGGGCCGGCCTGGGCGGCCTCCCCTTCCCCCCAGCTCGGTACCCTCACCCCGACCATCCTCGACAGTCTCTTTTCATTTATCCGCATTATCAGGAGAGTTGAGAAGAGCAAGACAACCTCGGCCCACAATCCAGAGGGCTATGGCCTCCGCCTGTTAAAGGTCTCCTTCCTTTCAGACCTCCCCTGCACGCCCAGCACTGGGGAGAGGGAGTGCAGGCTCCCCCAGGGGCCTCGGGAGCCCCAAGACCTAATCCCTCAGGCCCTATGCTCTCCCTGGTGTCCTCAGGCCCCAAACTTCTAGCAGCGGTTCTTTCGATCATATTTACTTTGCCAGAGAGCGTGAGTCTCAGAGATCCCTTCCTGAGGACCTGTGGTGTGGGCTGGTTCTGTGCTGGGGGCCAGGGGCCTTCCGAGAGTTCTCAGCTCTGTGAAGACAGGGCCCGTGAGCCCTGCCATAAATCTCTGGGGAAAGAGATGAAGTGTGGTCAGGGCTCCAAAGGGAGGCAATAACCACAATACGCCGGAAACCCATGGCAGGGTTTCTTCTTGGACTAAGGCACAGAGAGGGTAAGGTGTGGGCTGATTTCTGGGTCAGTGGGGATGGAACACAGAGCAAGGGGTAGGCTAGAACCAGGCCAGGGGCCCTGAATGGCCAACCAAGAGGCAGAGACTTTATCCCAAGGGCAGCGAGGCGTGGATCCCTGGGGCTGCAGCAGGAAGATGCTTCACAAAGGGGCCGGGCTGGAGCCAGGCACACTCGGTAGGACTGTGACAGGGATCCAGGCTGGGGGAGGAGCTTAGGGTGGACAGTGGGGTGGGGGAGGGGAGGCGGATTGGAAGGACGCTCAGAGGTGAAATCAACAACTCGAGGCAACTCTTGGTCCACTTTCCCAACCCAGAAATCCAGTGTGGCTGTCCGTGTGCGTCTGTCTCTCTTTCCCCCTCACCCCCGACCCACGCACTCACAGAGAATCCGTCAGGAAGCAGAAAAGAAACAGGACGTTCTGTTCCAGTGAGTCAGCAGGCCCTTGACTTTCTGGCTGTGTCTCAGGCCCCTCCCCACCACCTCACCAGGCCCCGGGCCTCTCCTCCCTCCACTTCCCACCCCAGCTCACAGGCACAGGCTGCAGGCCTCAGAACAAGAGTTCCTTCCTCCCTGCGAAGTTCCCCCAGCTATTCCTGGGGTGTTTGGGAACATGCCTCCAGCTTTGGCAAAGAAGGAGTCTCCGTTACCTGTTTCATTTCAAGGAAGAGGACACTGAGACCCCGAGGAGGCAAGCACTTTCCGAGGCCACCCAGGACCATGTTCCCCAGTTTAGAGAACCGCCCTTCCCTCCCAACCCTATTGCCACACACAAGCACCAGGAGGGCAGGCTGGCTGGGGACTCAAGGTTTGGATAAGAAACCCTGACCCAGTTACCAAAGAAACATCGCATTCGACACAGCCTGCTCTGCAGAGCGGGGCTTCTGCAGGTCCCAGAGCACAGCCTGCCCTGAAGATGGGCTGGAAAGAGAGGGGAGGGAGAGACCTGGGGACCAGGGTGGGTGACCTCACCTCTCCTCTCTCTGAGCGCTAGGCTATCCCACAGAGCCCCACTGGTACACAGAGAGTCCCCTCTGCACAGGCCTGCACACGGGCCCTCAGAACTCAGGTCCTGCAACCCCCTCACCTGCTCTCCACAGGGCACTGCGGAGCCCGCCCAGTCCCCCTGTCTGCACAGCCAGCCTGCAGCCCCAGGCAGAAGCCACTCCAGGCACTCACTTCCCATCCAAGAAGGAGGTCCCACGCAATGCAGACAGGAGCCTGGCCGCTCCTGCCCTCCCACTTGAGTTACAATCAAGAGCCTCTTAACAAAGCTTCTTGGTGGTTTTTATTTTTATGTTTTTGATAGTAAGGCACCAGTGAATTAACTGTGCAGCCTCCTACTGCCTTCTCCACACAAAAGGGCATTGCCAGGGCCCCTCCCAGCCAGGCCCCCACCCCAAGACCAAGGTCGTCAGAGGAGGAGCCCTTCAGAGGGAGCAAGGTGCGTCTTTCACACATCAGAGCTTAGCAGTGCCCTTTGGATGCCCGCTGGGAATTACAGTCACAAGGTGATGTCCTTCCCAAAAGATCACCCCCGCCCTCACCCTCCTCACCCTGCAGCAATGCACAGGGCCACCTCAGGTGTTCCTCTGTCCTCTGCCTCTGTGGTTCATTGCAGCACTGTATGCAAATGAAGCCCAAGCAAGACCCAGGCGCAGTCCCCTGGGTTCACCACAGAGAGGTGCCTTTCTGCACGGGAACAGGGGGGTCTGCTCGTCCTGCAGATGGTAGGGCAGGCAGAGGCTGCCATCCACAGGCATCAGCGGTGGCCTCGGTGGGCGTGGAAGCGGGCCTTGTGGAGGTGGTGGTGGTGGAGGTGGTGATGGGGGCCTGCGTGGTGCGCGTGAGGCCCGTGGCCAAGATGATGGTGATGGTGAAAGTGTCCCAGGTGGCCCCGGCCCGGGAAGAACCAAGGCCGGGCCCGCCGAACTCGGTTTCTCCTTACAGCTGGACGGTTCCTCTCCACGTCAGGGTCCTGCTGCCCGCCATGCAGACAGGTGGCCAGCAGCAGCAGCAGCAGCAGCACGGCCACAGCGGCACCTGCGACCAAGCCCACGAGCGTGGTGCTCCCCAGGAGGCCCAGCATCTGAGAGCTGGATCGGCCCCTCTGCTCCTCGGCTCCTGCTGCTTCCTCCCCTTCGGCAGCCTCTGCTCAGCCCTCACAGTAACTGCACTTTGTTGTCTCAGCTCCCGCAGGCTGGAGAGCCGCCAGGAAATGTGGACTCAGCCTTCTGGGCTGGAGCTGCAGGCCAAGGGTGAGACCAGGCGACTGTTAACTCTAGGGAGGCCCCGGGGAGGCTGAGTGGGGACGGAAGACTGTCAGGCGGGGGGCTGTGGAGGGCACAGCCCTGAGGCTGGAGACAGAGGGGCCTCCATGCCTGCCCTGCCTGCCACAGGTCAAGTGACGGGCGGCCCCTCCCACTCCCTGGGCCTCAGCTCCCCCTCTTTTAGGGACAGTAAAACACAATGATTAAGAACGTGGGTGCTGACCCAGGCTGGTGTGGCTCAGTGGCTTGAGCACTGGCCTGCAAACCAAAGGGTTGCCAGTAATTCCCAGTCAGGGCACATGCCCGGGTTGCTAGCCAAGACCCCAGTAGGGGGCACATGAGAGGCAACCACACACTGATGTTTCTCTCCCTCTCTTTCTCCCTCCCTTTCCCCTCTCTAAAAATAAATAAAATCTTTAAAGAGAAAAAAAAAGAACATGGGTTCTGAAACCACATGACTCACGACTCACAAGCTCTGTGATTGTGCATAAGGTCACCTAACCTCTCTGTGCCTATTTCCTCATCTATAAAATGGCCAGTGAGAACACCTTCCCTCACAGGGTTGTCTGAGGATTCAAGGAGCTAAGATTTAGAAAGCAAGGAAACCAGTTTCTGACATGTGTTTTCCATCGATATCACTGCAACAGAGTTTGAACTGGGTGCCTCAAGAGAACTTTCATCTGAGAGTCTGTGGCTCCCTGTCCTGCAGGCCACAGAGTGCTCGGGACTGAGGCAGGGGTCTGGAGTTCGAGATACAGGCTTTCCTACAAGCCAGCCTTTGGTCCCCGCTATGATCATCTGACCGGGGCCTTAAGAACCAAAGGCGCTGAGCCACCTGTATGATCACCAATCCCACAGGTGACACCGGCACCGAGAAATAACAGGGGGCCCACACAGGTGACTGTGCCGTTCACTCAGACTTTATTCATGCAGGGCCACTCAGCTTTCCTAATGCAGATTTAGCCCAAATCTGTCCCAATCTGATGATAATACCAACCACTCAGACACAATCAGTGATGATACCGCATGAGAGTTGGGGGACAATGAACCTGAGTCCCAGAGTCCCAGTCTGTGGGTCCGGGAGACAGCACTGTGGGCAAGGGGGCCATCAGCATCTTACGAGGGAGAACCTCCTGAGCCAGGTGGGCAGGTGGCAGGGCAGGCGAAGCAGAGCAGGGCCTCCGCGGCCGATGCCCAGGGAGATCGGCATGGCGTGGAGGAGCGCTCTGGTGAGTGGAGCTCGGCTGTCTCAGCAGTGGTCTGGAGCTGGCCTCACTTTTACCTTGGGAGTGGAGCACTCCACCCCATGGGTCTTTTGGCAAGTGTCTAGGCACCCCTGACAGCAAGTGGGGAGTTTCCCCAGGAGCCTATCTGTGGGTGGTCCCACTCTGCTGATGCGGCTGCTCTGGTGGCATGCACAGACTTAGGTGTGTCTCCGTGCCAGCTGTGTCCAGTGTGACGTAAGCAGCTTCCCTCTTGAACCAAAGTGTCATGGCTGCCAGTCAGCCATCTTGGTTGACGTGAGCGGCTCCACTTTGTTTTATGCATTCCATCCTATCTTGACTGGACCAGTGCCACTCCGTTGGCCCTGCTCTCCACATCGGGTCATGTCAAATAAACTGTCCCACACTCAGGACCTCTGTGAGGCACCACAGGCAGATTATCCTCATTCAGGGAAGCTAAACAACTGTCTCTAGGTCCTCGGTGCTGCTGGGCCTGGGAACCAAGAGGATCATTAGCTCACGACTGCAGGAGGCGGGAAAGAGGCTGCTGAACCCAGAGAGGCCAGGCCCCAGTCCCGGCCTCCTGGTTTCCAGTTCCACAATCTCAACTTGCCATAAAAGGCAGGCTCCTTGTTCCCCCTTTCACCCTCCCTGCCCAGAAGCCTGGACATGCTATTCCTGCTGGCAGAGAATTTACAGAGCGGACAGGACCTGAGCGGTTGCAGGCTCCTCTCCCCCCACTAGTCCCAACTCCCCTCTGTTCATTCATTGGACTCACACTCTTCAGAGTGGGCGCCCTCTGTCTGCCTGGGCAGTCCTTCCTGTGGTGGGCTTGCCAGGCTGTTCTCAAAGCTCCTCCTCACACAGGGCCTCCCCACAACTGCTCTTCTGTGCCTGCATCCCGGAGACCACTGGTACCCAGCAGCCCTCCCTGCTGAGTCCCCCCGCCCTTTTCTCTCTTCTCCTTCCTGTGTGCTCACTTCCCTGCCACCTGGAAGAATGTTCCAGCAGCTGGCAAGGCTGGTTCCATGTGGCAAGCCCCTTCCCTCATCCAGCCTGCTTCTTCCTCTGGAAAAGTGTCAAAGCAAGAGGTTGACCTCCAGAGACCTTTCCTCTCTGACCTCCATGGGAGATGAGCTCTCTCACAAGGAGGCCTCAAACCCTTAGTGAAAACTTTCTCTGGAATAAAATGCCAAACATTCCTCCAACCAAATTGGGCCCAGGGGACTGCGGGTCTAATGAACCCTGGGACTTTCAGCTTCCCCAGGGAAAGCCACTTGAACTTTTAATGATGCTGGAGTGAAAACTTCCTCCTGCCCCTCTTGGAGCCCTGGGAGCCCAACTGCCTTCCCTAGTGGCCTGTTAAGGAGGGAAGCCTGCTAGAAGGAGGGGGAGGAAGTCTCTTCTTCTGAGTTTCTCCAAGAGAGGTCCCACGCCGCACCAGCCCCCTGCAGGACTTCAGTGAGCACAAAGGGCCTCACAGGACCACCCGGACCCGGCCCTCACTGACAGTTGGGGGAACTGAGGCCAGGGATGGGAAAGGACTTCTCTAAGACCCCCCAGCTTTGTGGGCCACACTCTCCAGGAGGCAGTCAGGACAGCGCTCCTCCTGGAGGGAGAGGGTATCAGGAGCGAGAGTCTGAGATCATCCGCAGGGGAACTTCCACTGAGGTAATAGCAGGGGGTGTGTGGATATGGACAACTCGGGGGAGCAGGGATTAGGGGGAGACCTCACAGCTCACACACACACACAAGAAATCTATTTTCTTAGGTGCAGGGTCACTGCCCACCTGGACGGAAGATAGGATCCCAAGGTGAAAGTTTTATTAGATGCTTTGGGCACTCTGGAAGGGTGACTTCAGAAGTGACTGAGACCTACTTGGAGGCCTGACTGGATGCAGGGCTTAGGACTGATGGCTTTAGAGGAACCCGTGGGGGTGTCCAGGGATCCCTTTCCTCAGGAAAGCTGCCCTGGGTGCTGTCGTTGTTTCTCCCATTGGATGGAGTCTAATGCACACTCTGCAAGCAACCTTCCTAGCTGTAAGGGCCAGAGTTCCAGACCACGTGGCCGGTGGGTCAGCCTTGTGAAGTCTACATCATGTAGCTCCACACCCTACTTTTCAGGGGCACAGACTCGTGCATGTTCTTATGTGTGTGCACGCACTTGTAAACCGACATTGTTCTGTGGGTAAACTCATGCACCATGAAATATGTGCACACACACTCATGCACATATCATAAACTTGTGATATGTTTGTGCAACTTGTGCACTTGTGCAAACAAGTGCACACAAGCTTCATACAATCTCACAAACTTGTACTGGCTGCAAACCATTGCTTTTGTCCAGTGTTAAGAACCATTGTTTTTACTAATTGGTGGCACCACCTAGTGGTCACACTGTAAATAAATCAGTTTTATATTCTGACCTGTCAAAAGATACTGTACCCTGATTTCTGTTTATAGATCATAATTTGAACCCACACAGTTAACTCCTCTCTGTTCCAAATTCTGGCCCATATCTTAAGGAATTTATACAAGATCTAGTGCAGGTGAAACCAGATTGATGGATGTGTAGCTCTCCCTTCCCTACATGTGGCCAACTGGATTTCCCAGTCTGGAACGCTAAACCATTACAACGGGGAACCTGCCTGAGAATTACCTGCATAATCTTTTATAGATCCATGTCAAATTCCAAGCCCAAACAAACATAACTCTAGGTACCCTGTAAAGTAAGCAAATAGAGAACATTTTCTAGATATATGAAAAAGATATGATATTATATGCTTATTAGAAGAATTACTAGAATCTAAAAACCTAGTAAACCCCCAATTTTATAGTCTAAATAATATCCACATGTGAATTTTTATTTATACATGAATTTGGGGAAATATGAAAAACAGGAAATTTACTTTAGATTAAAAACAAAGTCAGGAAAGACTGCTTTGAGAATCCACCCTAGAACTCTGAAAAAATAATAAAGAGATTGAGAAAGAGAGGAAATACCTAGGAAAACAAACGTACTTGTATAACAGGCAATTCTAGAACCAGAGAACAGAGCCCACAGAGAAGCAATCATTAAAGAAAATACAGAAAACTTCCTGGCCTGAAGAATTAAGTCTTCAGATCAAAGGTGCACCGAGTTGTAGGCAAACTATTTGAAGGGACCAGACCAGATTCTGCAGATATATCGAGGTGGAATTTTAACACTAAAAACGTTATGTAAAAATATATAAAGATAAGTGTTGTCCTTTATACATTTTAATTCATAGTTGCCAAAACTTAGAAGCAGACTACATGTCCTTTGGTAGCTGAATGAATAAACTAAAAAATAAGATACATTCAGACACTGCAATATTACTCAGCACTGAAAAAAAATGAGCTACCAAGCCATAAATAGACACAGAAGAATCTTAAATTCATATCACTAAGTGAAAGAAGCCAATCTGAATCTGAAACTGCTCTAAAAATAGTTTATTTTGAAAAAGAGAAAAAAGATAAAGGAAATAACCTTACTAATGACCGGAGCTGTTTAAACTGCTTCAAAGAATAGAGAAACCTTTATTTGAACACATATACAATGTACTTTTTAAAACTAGCAAAACCCTGATACCAAACCTGACAGCCATAGCACAAACACACTAGATAACAAAACTAAAATTTCTAGAAATAAATTTAACAAGATTCCTAATAGAAAAAAAAAAGACAGCATTTCGCCGGAGGCCACGAAGGAAGGCCTGAATAGTGGAAATGGGGTAACGGTGCCGAATGAGAGAGGCCTGGATCACAAGCCCGCACTAGACCTCAGTGAATGCGGACATGTGAGCACCTTTCCAGGCACCTGTTGAAAGAGTTGTTACAGGTGATAGGGTCATATTTTTTAAATATTAATGTGCTTCTTTATTTTGCCTTTCCAAATACATGAGCTTCTTCCTAGCTGATCCAGGGCATCACCAGAAGAAAAATTTGAATATCACAGAAAAAAACCACAAAGAACAAAAGTTAATATGCAAGCTTTGATATTCAAAATACACTTTTGCTTGCAAGTCAAGTCATTTTTCTGAGGAGGTTTTCTAAATTTTTAAGAGTTGATTTTAGAGAGAAAAAAAACATTGATTTGTTGTTCCACTTACTTATGCATTCATTGGTTGATTCAGGTTCTGCGCGGTGACCAAAGGTCGAACCGGCATTGGGACAATCAATGCTCTAACCAACTGAGCTACTCCGCCAGGGCTTCTCCCCCTTTCAACAGACTAAATCAAGAACCAAGCTGAGGACACACCCATGGTGCTCTGCCGAAATGCAGAAAGCTCCTCCACCCCGCATGTGAGTGCCAGGCAGCAGAGGTTTGAGGCTCTAAGGCTGACAGAGGTCATGCTACCTGGGGCCAGGGGACGCCAAAGGGATGATGGAAAGGAGAAAAAGAAGGCAGTGTGAAACATGCGCAGCAGCCCCTGGGGACTCCAGAACTAAAGGGAGAGGCTGACGGAGGATGGAGACGGAGACCAGTAAATGGAGACGCCAACGTTATTTAGATGCGGAGTAAGGTCTCCAAACTCTGGGTACCCATGAACACGTGACCTCCCCCGTGCACACAGGGTGGTTAGTGCAGGGAATATTTGCATTGGGCTGTGAGCTTACGCACAGACCGGAGTCTGGAGAGCTACACTATATAATATTAACTGTGCTTCTCTGAGGGGTTGTGGGTGACCGAGTTTTATTTTGACAATTCATATTTTTTTTTATTTTTTTTGTGAAAAAAAGGGAAAGGTTTATTCAAAGCTATACAGACTTAAAATAGTGACCCAATGTCCCCATAAAAATGTCAAAGTCCTTTAGGATAACCACAGATGCCCACAGCACTTCCTTCTCCCCCTGCCCTAATTCGGGGTACCGTACCTCAGGAAAAGCAGCACAAGTCCGTGTTTCAGCTTGCTGCCATTGTCCGGTGGGTCACCGTCCAGGCAGGATCTTTAATTAATCCAAAGCCACGTGGCACCTTCTCATGGTCCACTGGCAAAGAGTTCTTTCACTCTTCTTCCAGGCAAAGTCTCTCCTGCTTCCCAGGCCACGTGGCCAAAGGGAGCACCCCAAAGCCGCGTGGGCCTCTTCTACCAAAGCTGCAGGGGTCAGCACTCTGATCAAAAACACATGGCTCTTTCTCGACCTGGCTGCAGAGAGGGTAGGGTCACCACTCTGGCAAAGCTGAGTGGCGGTTCTCTGCTAAAACTTCATGGTGATTCTCTCTCACAGGGCTGCAGGAGTCCCCATTCTGGAGGAGAGTGCATGGTTCTCTCCTTCCCCTGGGCAAGAAGGGGTCTGTACTCTGCCAAAACCGCGTGGCTCTCTCTTC
Source organism: Artibeus jamaicensis (assembly GCF_021234435.1). Lineage (NCBI taxonomy): Eukaryota > Metazoa > Chordata > Mammalia > Chiroptera > Phyllostomidae > Artibeus > Artibeus jamaicensis. The sequence goes on from NW_026522030.1 coordinate 21,027,623, forward strand.
AATGGCTGCCAAGCCTCTGACAATCCTTTTTTTTTTTTATTTCATGTTACTTGTAGAACAATAATGGAAGCAACAGAAGTTATAGCAGCTTTAGAAAAAATATTCAGAAATCATTTCCATCCAAATAGAATGGTCCAAATCCTGGCCACACACTCCTCATCCACCAAGGATGAGAGTGGCCAGACTCCAGAACTGGCAACTCTACTGGCGTCACCTTAAAGAGGCCAGGAAGTGGCAGAAGGGTACCGGGTTGGTTGTCCTCAGGGATGTGTGGGAGCTGATTAACCTCCGGGGGGACTGCTTTCTACACCTCCTCCCCTCATGGGCTCTTTGACGCGCACATGCAGGTAACGTAGTAAACTTTGCTGAGCCTCAGTTTCCCCCTGTGCACGAGGGAAATACTGGAGAAAGGTGGAATCTGTGCCGACTAAAGTTCTTTCCACTCCAACTTTTTGAGTCACTGTAACTTTCTGGAACCACCATCTAAAGATAATTGTAACAATTAGGACTATATTCATTTATTTAAGTAACACCTATTTAACCAGGCCCTGTGTTTAGTGCTGAAGCTGGAGGGAAAAGACACAGTCCTTGCCTTCTGGGGACTTTTTGCCTAGAACAAGAGCCAGAAATATGAATGATTATAATGTACCGGGCAAATTTAGGACCTGTGTACACAAGGCCACAGGGAATTGCAAAGGAAGGGGTCGTTCATACGCAATAACTTCTTTCCCTTTCTTCCCCAACCTACTCTCTTAGTGCTTGCTACAGTACACTGCACAAGCTTACCTCACTCAGACCTCACACCAACTCCGCTCTATGTACATCACGTACAAAGGCTAGAGAATTGAAGTCCTTGCTGCGGGTCTCAGAGGCAGGAAGTGGCGGAGCCAGAACCAATCCCGGGCTGCCTGACCCGCGAAGCCTAACTGAACACACGGTGACTCTGTGTTGGACTGAACCGGGCCCCACGCCTCCCATGGAAAGTGGGAGAGAGAATCCGCACATGCGGAAAGGAGGACATGAGAGGATAATGGAGAAACACAGGGAAGAGTCTTTCAAGGACGTTTGCTCTAAAAATTTGAAAGCCTCCTGATTAGGCTATTTTTTGTCAAACAACATTCAAAGAGATAATAGTTTCCTAAGTGGCTTTCCAAACTATCCTCTATAAAAAAAAAAAAAAAGTCTTCTTAAAAATAGGCAATAATAATTTTGTGGTAAGAAAAGTCAGCATATTTATGGTTTGGGCAATAATAATGTTTTTAAAAGATGGTTGCATAGATAAATTGATATATGATAGTACAAATCTTTAACAATTATAGAAACTAGGTTATATATATATGGTTATTCATGCTACATTTTTTTTTTTCGATCTTTCTATGTGTTTGAAAATTGTCAGCCCTGACTGGTGTAGCTCAGTGGACTGAGTGCTGGTCTCCAGACCTTAGGGTCACTGGTTCATTTCCCAGTCAGGGCACAGGCCTGGTTTGTGGGTTAGGTCCCCAGTAGGGGTCGCTGGAGAGGCAACCACACAATGATGTTTCTATCCCTCTCTTTCTCCCTCCTTTCTCCTCTAAAATACATTTTAAAATATTAAAAATAAAAATAAAGTACAGGGGAAAATTTCACACACAAACAAAAATGTTGGGGGGTGGGAAGTAGGCAATAGTTGGTGAGGGGGTGCAGGAGAACAGAGCATTTAAGTGCTGTCCGTGTGGCGGCCACCAGCCAAGTGGCCGCCGAGCACAAGAAGAGTGGCTAGTGTTAGTGGAGAGGTTCTGCATGTGTGATAGAGACTCCAGATTTCAAAACCTCAGTATGCAAAAGAATGTAAAGTGCCTCATCAACAAGTTTTATCTTATTCGTGTTAAAATGATAATTTTTGCTATATTTGGTTAAATAAAATATATTGTTGAGATTAATTTCACAAGTTTCCTTTAACTTTTTTAATGTGGCCACCAGAAAATTTTCAATTACATTCCTGACTTGCGTGGTGTTTCTGCTGGACAGCGCCCTCTAGAGTGTCTGGCCACCACTGGTCCTGTTCAGAGAACTGAAAGTCAAGGTCCTGTGGACAAGACAGAGCTGAAAAGACCAGATGATTTCAGCATCTTGGGAATCTCAGTGACTTTCTTGCTGTGAGTGCCCACTTGGTGCCTTTGCATTAGACTTTAGGATTAGACCTTCCTAGGGAACATCTGAAAACATGTGGGGGTATCGAGGTTGTCAGGCTGAGTGGGAAGGTGGGGTCAGCGTGGCGCATGCAGAAACCAGGCATGACAAACGTCCCACAATGCGCAGGACAATCCCCCATGAAGAAACACGTCCAAAGCACCAGAAGTGTATATGCTGAGAAACCCGAGGTAGAAGAAGGATGACACACCTGTCCCTCCCTATGGACAAGGACACTAAGGCTTGCTCTCCAACCCACACAGGGGCTTCACTATATGTCTCCAGAGGCAAAAATGAGGAGCTTCCTGGGTACTGAGTCACATAATCCAATTCTGTATCTCCGTAAGGGCGAGGAAAACACCCTGGGACATTAGAGGACACACGAGGGCTTGGGTCCCAGCAGGAAACCTGCCTGATCACGTGTGAAGACCGCCAGCGGCGGTGTCCAATGAGCCCAGCCTAATTAGCCTCCTGGGAGCCTGTCTCTAGAGCTCAGGGTGCCAGCCTTCAGCATTAGGCCCTAAAATGCCACAGGAACAGAACTCTGCAGGGCAGGCCCAGTAAAAATGAGTCATCCCTCTGGTCTAATCTCAGGGGAGGGAGCTACGGGAGATGGGGAGTGAGGATGGGTGTCCCACATAACTCTGGTTGAAGGGCTGGAGGTCCCAGCACTCTGCAGATCCCAGAAGGCCTCGGCTGAGGAACAGGTAAAGGTGTGAAGATCCAGAGGAAAGCAAAGGACTTAAATAAACATTTCTATAAAATGCGAATAAGCACATGAAAACATGCCCAATATCACTAATCACTAGGGAAATGCAAATCAAAACTACAATGAGATGCCATTTCAAACCCATTGGGATGACCACCATAAAAAAAAGAGAGAGAGAGAGAGAGAGAGCTCAGAAAATAATATGTTAACAAGAATTTAGAGAAACTGCCCTGGCTGGTGTGGCTGAATGGATTGAGTGCCAGCCTGTGAACCAAAGGGCCACCAGTTCGGTTCCCAGTCAGGGCACAGGCCTGGGTTGCAGGCCAGGTCCCCAGTTGGGGGCATGTGAGAAGCAACCACACATTAATGTTTCTCTCCCTCCCTCCCAACCCTCTCTATTTTATTTATTTATTTTTAGAGAGAGGAAAAGGGAGGGGGAAAGAAACACTGATTGGTTGCCTCTCCCATGTGCTCTTGACCAGGCACACCCCGAACTGGCAACCTTTTGCTTTGTAGGACGACACCCAACCAACTGAGCCACACAGGTCAGGGCTCTGTCCACACACTTACTTCCTTGTAGCGGCACTGGAAGTATTTCCCTAACTTGTCCCTCGGGCTTGATAATCTGCTCTTCAAGTGTGTCCGTTCACACTCAGCTAATCCAGAGGCGTTTGTGGATTTTCTGTTTGTTTTTATTTCAACAATCAACAGAATCTCTAATTGGTTTTTATTTTCACATTCGTTCGTTTTTTCCCCATGAATGAAAAACCTACTCTTGTCCCTCTGACGGTATTAAATATCACACTTTTCTCGAAGTCTTCTGCTTACTTTACTGCTTCCTGCAATGTTATCCTCTTGGTTGGGTTTCGTTTCTCTCTTCTCTGTGTTACTTGTCCTGACAGGCAGGCACCTCTTCTGCTTTCGGATTCCCTATGGCCTGTCTGTGGATTCAGCTTCCATTTCCTAGCTCTGGGAACTATAACAGAGGGACTAGGGGTGTCGCTGGGCCGGCATCGTTTGGCAGCTTGCTCCCCACTCCTCCAGGTGCGTCTCTGAGTCTCTGGTCCAAGCATTGACAATGACTGACTCATTGTGAGGGCAAATATCTCTGATGCTCACTCCCCGAACCTGCCCACTTGCTGTGAAGTAGAGCCCCCTACCCAGTCGTCTGATGGTTGCCTTCTTACACACCCTCATGGTCCTTGTACCGTTGCCTCTGAACTGAGGATGCCCCCAAACCATTCCCCTTGTTGCAGTAATTCCTTTTACTTGGTTTGGTCATGATTTCCTCCAACAACCCAGTCTCATTTGCTTTGCTATTTTTCAGGAATACCTCTTTGAGGGTGTTAATTTCTCCGGTTTTCAGTGCTGTTAAGAACATATTTTCATTTAAACTTGTACAAGTTCTGTCTTCTACAACTCCTCAGGAAGATGTCTGAAACACTGTTGAGGCCCCAAACTGGGCTGGCACCGAGGACTCCAGACCTTATTTTCTGGACCAAAGTGGCGACATAGTTTTCTGATTTTAAGTTCATTTACATGGAAACCCATCCCCATTCATTAAAGGGAAAATATATTTGAGGGCTTCCCCTCACTAAGAATGACATAAAGATAATTATAAAGCTTAGAGAAAAGAACATACCAGTGAATAGACTGATAGATTCTGAGAGAACAGGATTCTTTTAACACGGATGTGGTCTCTTTTTCCCAAAGTCCCCCAGCACCAAGAAACTAGTAGGGTCCAAGGTGGCAGGACCAACAGCCACATAACTGGGGCACATAAATTTGTGTCTACCAGATTCTTAGATTGATCACCCCGCTGCCATGGTGATCTGTCTGGGCCTGAGCCCCTGGAATTCAGGGCTTCACATCTGCTCCAACCCTCACCCCGCCACCCCCCACCCCCCACGCCCCCAAGGTCATGAAAGAATGGCAGGATGCCCACCAGGTGGAGCCCAGGAGCCAAAGCCCATCACCTGGCCCCCAAATCAATCCTGCACATCATGACAAGAATAAAAGATAATGAGGAAGATGTGTTTATCCCAGAAATGCAAGGAAAGTTCAGCATTAGGAAAGACTATTGATGATAAGCACTTCCTTAATATATTAGAAAGGAAAGAGCTATGTGGTCAGGATAGAGTGAAAGACTTGGGTTCACGGAGAGACAAATAATGTTTCTGGGATGAGAAAACTGGATTTTATGAAGAGGTTAGTTATGCTCCCCAATTTGTCAATAAATTAAAGGCAAAATTTCAGAAGAATTTTTATGAAATTGGACAGGTTGATTGCAAAACTTATTCAGAAAAGAAAATGTACAAGGATAGCCAAAAAATTATTGGAAAATGCTAGTGAGAGGGTATTTAACCTAGCAAGTACCAAAGCATTATAAATCTACAGTAATTTTAAAAGTAGAGTATGCAGACAGTAAGAGATAATTAAAAATTTCTTCAGAACATAACAGTGGGCCTAGAAAGAGACCATAAACATATGAGAAATTAGTATATGATAAAGATAGCATTTTCAAATTAGTGAGGAAAGAATTCCTTTACAATAAATTCTGTTGGGGCAAGTAAATAAACTTACCCTACCTCACTCACTCACTCAATAAATAAATAGATAGATAAATTCAAATAAAATGAGTAAAATTTTTGAACAAAAAAGTATTAGAAGAAAATACAGAAATGAAAATGTATTTTAAGGTGAAAGATTTATGCAATCTGAAGAGAAACAAGAGTATATTAAAAGGATGTATCTTAAATCTTGGAAATGAAAGAAAGAAAGAGAGAAAGGGAAGGAAAAACAAAGAAAGAAATTTGACTATTTAAAACAATTAAACTTCTATGTAACAAAAGACATCATAAACAAACAAAATAGACAAGTGATAAAATGTTTGCCTCTACTAATGTGTGCACACTATACAATAGACAGAATATACAAAACTCTAAGAAATCAATATTTTTCAAAAGTAGAGAAATGGGCACAAACCATGGATAGACAATTTTTTTTTAAATTGTAAATGGCAAAAATTGGCATGTGAAAGTTTGCTTAACATTTCTAGTCATCAGAGAAATGCAAAATAAAATAAGATGGCTCTTTTAAAAAATCAATCATAACATGAAATTTAAAATGCTGATAACATCCAGCATCAGTTAGGATATGGAAAAATGGGTACTGTTCTATATTTGGTGCAGATTTTAATTAAAATAGCTTTCTGTGGGGGTAATTTAGTTGCATTTTTAAAATGTAAATAATCATATTTTTCATCCAATCATTCCCTATCAAGATATATATCCTAGAGAAATATCTGTGTGTGTGCCCAAGAGTGGGTATAAAATGATATTCTTTGCAGCATTGTTTGCATGGCAAAGAAAAACACTGGCTATAACCTAATGTCTAACAGCAAGAAATGGTTAAATAATTTATAGTACATTCATACAATAGAATATTATGTGCCATATTAAGGTGGGGCCAAAGTAGATTTACAGTTGTTTATCTGGAAAATAATACAAAAATTAAAAAACAACAAACGATTATCTGGAAACGTCTATAAGCAAAATGTCTATATGTTAAAAGCAAAACTTACATATTAAGGAAAGACAATGAGAAGGGGGACTTCTGGCCAAGATGGAGGCATAGGTAGATATACTTTGCCTCTTCCCACAACCAAAAGAAGGACAGCAACAAATTTAAAAACAAAAAACAACCAGAACTGCCAAAAAATTGAACTGTATGGGAGTCCAACAACCAAGGAGTTAAGGAAGAAACATCCGTCCAGACCAGTAGGAGGGGTGGAGATGGGCAGCTGGGCAGAGAGGGCGTGAGGCAAGGTGGCGGCTGGTGGAGCAGGCAGTTTCACATTTTCATGCAGATAAACCAGGAGGAAAAACTGAGGAGTGAGACAGACCACACAACCCAGGGCCCCAGCATGGAGAAATAAAGCTTCAAAACCTCTGACTGAAAACTCCTGTGGGGGTTGAGGCAGCAGGAGAAACTTCCAGCCTCACAGGAGAGTTCATTGGAGAGACCCACAAAGTCCTAGAACATACACAAACCTACACACCTGGGAATCAGCACCAGAAGGGCCCAATTTGCTTGTGGGTAGTGGAGGAAGTGACTGAAAGCCAACAGAGAGCTGAGTAAGCGGCACTGTTTCCTTTCAGACTCCTCCCCCACATACAGCACCACAGCACAATGGCGTGTTGCCCTAGCAACACATCAAACACCCTAGCAAATACCTAAGGCTCTGCCCTTTACTACATAACACATGCACCTAGAGAAAAAATATGGCCCAAACAAAACAACAGATCCAAGTTCCAGAAAAAATATAACTAAACGATGAAAAGGTAGCCAACCAATCAGATGCAGAGTTCAAAACACTGGCAATTCGGATGCTCACAGAAATAGTTGAGTATGGTCACCGAACAGAGGAAAAAGTGAAGGCTATGCAAAGTGAAATAAAGGAAAATGTACAGAGAACCAGCAGTGAAGGGAAGAAAACCTGGACTCAAGTAAATGCTTTGGACCAGAAGGAAGAAATAAACATTCAACCAGAACAGAATGAAGAAAGAATTTTTTTTAAAGATTTTATTTATCGATCTTTAGAGGGGAAGGGAAGGAGAGAGGGAGAGAAATATCAATGTATGGTTGCCTCTCACATGTCCCCTGCTGGGAACTGGCCTGCACCCCAGGCATGTGCCCTGACTGGGAATCGAACCGCAATCGTCTGGTTTTACAGGCCCATGCTCAATCCACTGAGCTACACCAGCCAGGGCTGAAGAAAGAATTTTAAAAAATGAGAAGAGGCTTAGGAACCTCCAGGACAACTTTAAACATTAAAACATCTGAATAATAGGGGTGCCAGAAGGAGAAGAGGAAGAGCAAGAAATTGAAAACTTATTTGAAAAAAATAATGAGGAGAACATCCCCAATGCAAAGGAAATAGACTTCCAGGACATCCAGGAAACTCAGAGAATCCCAAAAAAGTTGGACCCAAGGAAGCACACACCAAGGAGCATCACAATTATATTACCCAAGACTGAAGGTAAGAAGAGCATCTTAAAAGCAGCAAGAGAAAAAAAGACAGTTACCTACAAAGGAGTTCCCATAAGGCTATTAGCTGATTTCTCAAAAGAAACCTTGCAGGCAAGAAGGGTCTGGAAAGAAGTATTCAAAGTCATGAAGGGCAAGGACCTACATTCAAAATTGGTCTACCCAGCAACGCTATCATTTAAAATGGGAAGGCAGATAAAGTGCTTCCCAGATAAGGTCAAGTGAAAGGAGTTCATTATCACCAAGCCCTTATTATATGAAATGCTACAGGGGCTTAACTAAAAAAAGAAGATCAAAAATATGAACAGTAAAATGACAACAAACTCGCAACTATCAACAACTGAACCTAAAAACAAAAACAAAGTAAGCAAACAACTAGAACAGGAACAGAATCAAAGAAATAGAGATCACATGGAGGGTTATCAGTAGGGAGTGGGAGAGGGGAGAATGGAGGGTAAGGTACAGGGAACAAGAAGCATAAATGGTAGGTACAAAATAGACATGGGGAGGATAAGAATATTATGGGAAATGGAGAAACCAAAGAACTTATATGTACGACCATGGACATGAAATAAGGTGGAGGAATGCTGGTGGGGGGCATGCAGGGCAGAGGTGAATAAAGGGGGGGAAATGGGACAACTGTAACAGCATAATCAATAAAACATATCTTAAAAAATAAAATAGTTGACTATTTGAAGCAAAAATAATCATGTATTACAGAACATACAGGGTGAGGCCAAAGTAGGTTTACAGTTGTTTATATGGAAAATAATGCAATATTAATAAATAATAATACTTTACAAGAATAAACTATGTTTTGCATATTCACAACCTCCTTTGGCCCCACCCTGTGTGACATGTGAAATGAAAATGCATGACAATAGTTACAAAAAGTTACAGAAGAGGGGAAATGGTGCTGCACTGTTACCAGGATTATAACTGTAGGTGAAGAGATATAATATTAGTTAAAGGCAAAGTAAGTTATAGTTAAAGCAACTACTAAAAATAAAAGGTAACTAGTGTGTCAATAAAGAAGATAAAATAAAATCGATTTAAAAAGTACTCAATCCAAAAAATATATAGAACAAAATTTAAAACAATAATAAAAAACAAGACAGAAGTTTTTAAGTCCAACCATAACCATAATCATTTTAAATGTAACTGATCTAAATATCCCAATGAAAAGGCAGAGATTGTCAGATTTAGTTTTAAAGACCCAACTCTTTATTAATAGCATATGAAATGGATGCTAGAGAGAAAAATATAAATAGGTTTAAAGAGGGTCATTTGAAAATGACAAAAGCATCAATTTGTCCAGAGAACTTAACAATCCCCAAAGCTTATATATCTAATAACAGAAAATTAAAACTCTTGAAGCAAAAACTGACAGACCAGCAAGGAGAAATGCACAAATCTATCATTGTAACTGAACATTTCATCACCCCTCCCTCAATAATTGAAAAACACGCAGACAGAAAATGAGTAAGAATACAGAAGCTTTGTACTATACTCCCAACCAACTTGACACAATTGACATTTATAGAACAATCCACTCAATAATAGCAGAATACATAATTTTTCTCAAATGCACAGAGAACGTTAATCATGCAGCAAGGAAGCCCACCAGTACTTCTCATCCCCTCCAACTCTGAGCTGCAGAGGCTACACATGTGGTCAGTGCAGCTGAGAGATTGGGGGCTCCCTTCATCCTTCCAGTCCCCTCTCCTGGGGTGGAGGTTCTACCCCAGGTGTAGCAGCCAGAGGATACTTGGGCCCCAATCTCACTCACCCTGCTTTAGCGCACGGGGAGAGGCAAGTTTAAACAGTTAAACAAAAGCCCGCCGCCAAGATGGAGGCATAGGTGGAGATGCCGTGCTTTCTCACACAACCAAGTTTAGAGACAATAAAATATTAGCAACAGAAAACATAGTCAGAACACAGAAAATTGAACTTTTCCAAGTCTGATAATAACGAATTCTTCAGCCTGACCGGTAAGAGGGCCGAAACCAGAAGCTGGCAGAGTGGGGTTGCACAGGAAAACTCGGTCAGACGGACTCAGGCATGTGGATCCCAGGCGTGGGGTTGCAAAGGGCCGACCCAGTAAGCGACCTAGCGACCCAGTGACTGACCGGCGGATCCGGCGAGGGTGCAGGACGCAGGGTTGACTGTGGTCCCGCATTCATGCGCAGATAGACCAACAAAGGAGTGGGCGGTGAGACGACAGGACAGAGCGGGTCCCAGCGAGGGCAGCAGCAGAGATGGCTGCCATTCCCCAGCTCTGACCCCGCCCCCACATACAGCGTCACAACCCAGCGGCCTCACCCTGGTGGCTCCACCCCGCTCCTAAGGCTCCACTCCTCATACTTACCAGGTGCGAACAGACCAAAAATGGCTCAAGAAGATCTCAAAGCCCCCGAGCCCATAACTCTAAGCGACGAAGAAATAGCAAAACTGTCAGATGCACAGTTCAAAACACTGGTGATCAGGATGCTCACAGAACTGGTTGATTTTAGTCACAAATTAGAGGAACATATGAAGGCTAAACTAATTGAAATGAAGGGAATTGCACAGGAAACCAATAGTGATGAAAAGGAAACTGGGTCTCAAATCAATGGAGTGGACCAGAAAGAAGGAAAAAATGACCAAACAGGAAAATATGAAGAAACAAGAATTCAAAAAAATGAGGAGAGACCTAGGAACCTCCAGGACATCTTTAAATGCTCCAACATCTGAATTATAGGGGTACCAGAAGGGGGAAAGGAACAGCCACCAATGGAAAACTTATTTGAACAAATAATAAAGGAGAATTTCCCCAATCTGGCAAAGGAAATAGACTTCCAGGAAATCCAGGAAGCTCAGAGAATCCCAAAAAAGTTGGGCCCAAGAAGAAACACACCAAGGCACATCATCATTATATTAGCCAAGATTAAAATGAAAGAGAGAATCCTAGAAGCAGCAAGAGATAAGGGGACAGTCACCTACAAAGGAGTTCCCATCAGGCTGTCAGCTGATTTCTCAAAAGAGACCTTACAGGCAAGAAGGGGCTGGAAAGAGGTATTCCAACTCATGAAATCCAAAGACCTACAACCAAGGTTGCTCTATCCAGCAAAATTTTCATTTAGAATGGAAGGGCAGATAAAGTGCTTCTCAGATAAGATCAAATTCAAGGAGTTCATCATCACCAAGCCCTTATTATATGAAATATTAAAGGGACCTGTCTAGAAAAAGAAGATAAAAAGAGATGAACAGTGAAAGGACAGCAAACTCACAGTTATTAAGAACCACACCAAAAACAAAAACAAACTAAGAGGACAGCTAGATCAGGAGCAGAACCATAGAAATGAAGATCACATGGAGGGTTAGCAACAGGGGAGTGGGAGAAGGAGAAGGGAGGAGAAGGTACAGAAAATAAGTAGCATAGATGATAGGCACAAAATAGATAGGGTGGAGGGCAAGAATAGTATGGGAAATATAGAATCCAAAGAACTTGAGACACATGGTCATAAACTAAAGGGGGGAATAGTAGAGGTGGGGGGTGCAGGGTGGAGGGGAATGAAGGGGGGAATAGAACAACTGTGATGGCATAATCAATAAAATAAAAATTAAAAAAATAAAACAAAAACCAAAAATCCAACAACAGTAACAAAACCTGAATGACCCTATTTGATTAAAAGGCCCTTAAGAATGTAGACACATGAACTCTGAGAACCAGAAGGAACCTCAGGAGGAACCGTATAGATGAGTGTTTTGAGAGCAGCAAGGAGGAGGCATCTGGGGGTGGGAGGCACCCAGTCATCAGCTGACCTGAGCACTGACTGAGGGATGTATGATTCAAGGGTGGACAAACCCGTGCTCTGCCTCACTGAGTGATGCTGAGCCAGCTCCTTCACCTCTCTCGGGCAGTTTTCCTGGCAGTACAATGAGGACTGATCACGATGGTCTGCAGGACTTTCTAACATGTTGTCTCTCTCCTTCCAGTTCACTCCTCTATCACACTTACTTTGGATTTTTCATTTTCTAAAGATCCTATGACATTTAAACCAAGACCTCTAACTCCTGGAAAGCAACTCTGTCTATCATTTGTTCACTCACTCATTTATTTTTAAGTTTATTCACTGAGAATTGCTCATGCATTCACTAATTGTTCACCTATCCATTCACTTATTCATTCATAAACATTCCGGGCCAGCACTGTCTGGGGACTGGCCTGTGAGGGTGGATTCCCTGGCCCTGAGCCACTTCCTCCAACTTCTTCACATCAATTAAGCTTTCTAAGTAGACTCTGTGTAATTGGGTCTTTGGGACATGATCCCTGAAGCACCCCAAAGTTTCTAAGTTGGGCGCACTTCCCCTCTTCCTCTGAATTGCCGTGGGGATTGGGCAGTCCCGAGGTATACAAGAAGCTTTGAAAGGTGCCTCAGTCGTTTTGCCTGCCCCCGGGAGGCGCTCATCCGACATGGAGCTGGGAGCTGCCCAGGCTGGGGAGGCCCTGGCTACCCACAGTAAACTATCGGAGGCCCCGTTCAGCTTCGAGCCCAACAGAATTTCCTGATTCTGCCAAACCTGACACACTTCAGAGAACCCCACTGAAGTCTAAGTGCTTCGTCTAATCCCACCAAAGTCTGAAAGTTCCACTAAATTCTATCAAGTTGCAAACTTCACTGAATTCTATGAAAGTCTAGGCATGTTTTCTCAGTCTGGAGAGCTGGGTCAGCATGAAACTCCATGTCCCCTCTCTAGGGTTTGGGCCTGCTTTTGACCTGTGTTCTCCCAGCTCCAGCCACAGAAGGTCCCTGGTCTCACACCCTCTGAAACATCTCTCAGGGAGCCAGGGATATGCATCTGGAAGGGCCTGAAGGTAAGTGAAAAAGTGGGGACTTGGGGGAAGGCAAAGGGGAAGGGGCCTAGGCTAGGAGTCGGGAGCCCAGGAACTCCTGGAGCCTTGGCTTCCCCCCACAACTCGCAGTGTCACGCTGGGCAAGCCCCCTCCCCTCTCTGGGCCTCTGTTTCCTGACAAACAAGGGGGTGGCCTTGCTGATCTGTAAGACCCCTCCCAGCTCTGTACTGTCATCTAGACTAGGAACAGCTCACTTTGGCAGTCTGCTCACTCTCAATTTGTCTTAGCTCCAGGAAGTCACAACAAGACAGGAAGAAGTTGGCCGTGGCCGAGCCAGGAGCTTCAACTTGGCCTTCAAAACCGGGGGAGGAGAAGAGGGCGGTAGCATCGCAGTGGCCTGAGAGGAATGGGCAACAGGCAGGAAGTAAGGGGGGAAGGTGAGCACCAATGCTAGAGATGCAAACACAGGCCTGTGGGGCTCGAAGGACAGGGTGCTGACGGTGGCCCAGGAGGTGGCCCAGGAGGTGGCTCGGGAGGTGGCCCGGGAGAGGATAAAGACAGGCTATGGGGGGGAAGGGGGCAGTGGCACTTGAACTGGTTTTTCTGTAGCCAGCAGAGGCATGAAGGCAAAACAGACACTGCAGACCCTGAGGACGAATCTCCCTGCCATGCTTTGGAACCCAGAGCTCCGTGGCCACATCCTTTCCGCTCCCCTTTTCCCGCAGGCCCCACTCCCCAGCTGAAGGAGGGAAGGTAGAGCAGGAGGCTCAGGTCCTCCGTGCTCACACTGGGAAGCGGACCAGACTCTCAGCTGGTTTGGTGACCCGATCCCTGTTCTGCGGTTCCTTTGTCCTTTGTCCTCATGGTTCATCCCAGGCAGAGTTTGCTCCCCACCCTCAGGGCTGCTCTAGTGACACGTCCGTGGTTCCTGCCTGGTCTCCATGAACCTCTTCCCGGGCAGAAGTAGTTCTGCCAGTCCTCTGACACCTTGGCCACAGGTCCAAGGTTCTGCTCGACTGGTTTGGGAGCATGTGTGTGTGTGTGTGTGTGTGTGTGTGTGTGTGTGAGTATGTGTGTGTGCATGTGTGGTACATTTAAGAGTGAGCAAAAATGAGCGCACCTGCTACATATGCACATATACTCCTGTGAATGACTGTTTGTGTACACATATGAGCATGTGTGCCAAACGTGTGTTTGTGTAGACACCTGTAGGTGGGTGCGTATGTGATGACCCTGTGCGAATGCATGTGTTTTCCAATAGACAGCCAATGGCTGCAGATGATTGCCAGTAACTTTAGGGGGCAAATTATAGCTTGTGGAACCATATAAAGAGGAGGCTGTGGCCTGACCTAGTCACAGGGCTGCAGGACAGCAAAGTACCACCTCTGTACCTCCCCTCAAGCCTGCCACAGTGCCTGTTGCTGTTGACACTCTGCTAAATGGGGGTGCCTCTCCAGGAACCCTCAGGGTTTCCCGGGGTCTTGGAGGGAGCTCAAAACCCCTACTCCCCTGGTGCCACAATGTCTCTATGCACAATGAAGCTGAGGCAAGACCTTCTACTGAAGTCCCAGAGCTAGGTCAGAACTCCTTACTGCAGAAGCGGCTCTTTACCCCAAAGCAGGGCCCAGAGCTCTGGACCCTGCATAAAAGCATGTCTATGAGAGTGATGGGCTTCCTGTCACTAGAGGCATGCAAACAGAGGCAGGACAGGGCGAGGCAAGGAAATTGGAGAGGGTTTCTATCTGGGAATGTTTTATATTCAGCCACATCTGGCATGTGGCAGAAACTCAAATGCAATCACTTCTTGATTCTAGGAAGAATCAACACAGGAGGGACTAAACGAAGTAAATTGTCTCATGCAAAGGAAACACTGGCAGGAATTGGTGCTTGACCCAGACCCAGGCTTGTCCCATGGGTTTATTGACACCATGCCAAGTACCTGAAACACTAAGGAAAGATTGAATCATACTCCTTAGCTGGTGACACAGTTCTAGGGAGGGCCTCAGAGAAAGACATCCATCTATGCAGTAAAGGAACCACCAGCATTTGGGGCTTGACAGAAGCAAACATGTCCCCTGTGTGTGGAGTAGGTGGCACAGCATTGGGAGGGCTGGATGCTACATTCACTCTTCCAGGGACCCACTTCATGACCGGTTTCCCCCCTGCACAGTGGGAGATCCAACGAGTTGACCACTCAGGGTGCCTTTCATGCCGATGCCCTAGGAATTTATGAGGTCAAAGCAGCTCAGGGTCAGACCCAGAGAAAATAGGTTTGGGGCTGGGTTAAGAGGTTCATCCATCAAATTTTAGCTCAAAAGGTCATGATGAAGATCAATTCACACACAGTAGCAGATGGAGCCAGCCCTGTGGGGGACAGGCGGACAAGCCCATTGACAGGCTTAGAGGCCAGCAGCCCCTCCAACGTAATGCACGAGGTATGCTTGATGCATGGAGACCAGAGCTAAGCTGAAGAGACGAGTCAGATTTCTGCAGGCTGAGGGATAGAGATGAGGGGCATTCCCATAGTGGGAACAGTGCAAAGCAGTGGCCAAGAGGCTTCCTTAAATCAGGAGGACCCTCAGAGAGCAGCCGGCCCATTGGTTCTCAAAGTGTGGTACCTTGTCCAGCTGTGGCAGCACCACCCACACCTACTAAGTCAGAAACTGGGGAAAGAGCACAGCAAAATGTGTTTTAACAAACTTTCCAGATCATTCTGGTGCATGTGAGGATCTCTGGTCCACCCCACTGGATATTTATCTGAAGTGGGTTAATGGGTGCTCTGCAAAGGGAAGGTGCAGGGTCAAATAAGTTGGGGATTACACGTCCTCCACTGCTTTGGGAAAGTCACAGGTCACACTGGCATATTGAAGGCTCCGAGAAGGCCTGCAGTAAAATGCTTTGTTTACTTTTGATTAATCCAGTGCTGCCTCAGTTTGACTTATCAGCTTGCTTACTAACATTTCCATTAACACTCTCTAATGGAAACGCAGATTTAAATCATTTCTCGCATTGATAAACTGCAGCCTAAAGGTACAAGGACTGCCCAAAGTCACAGGGAGACAGTGTGCCAGGGCTGGGAAAGACCCCAGCAGCATACCTCCTCCCAAAAGAGGCTCTGTGGGCTCCTCACCATCCACACCCTCTTTTCCCCATCCCAGCCATGTGTCTCTCCAGAACCCCGCAGTATGGAGCTGGTCAATAGGACAGAGGCCTCTGAGTTCTTTCTGAAAGGATTTTCTGGCTACCCAGCCATAGAGCGCCTGCTCTTCCCTCTGTGTTTGGCCATGTACCTGGTGACTCTGCTGGGCAACACAGCCATCATAGCAGTGAGCGTGCTGGACGTGCGCCTGCACACGCCAATGTACTTCTTCTTGGGCAACCTCTCCATCCTGGACATCTGCTACACGTCCACCTTTGTGCCCTTGATGCTGGTCCACCTCCTGTCGGCCTGGAAAACCATCTCCTTCATTGGCTGTGCCATCCAGATGTGTCTGAGCCTGGCCACAGGCTCCACAGAATGTCTGCTGCTTGCCATCATGGCCTACGACCGCTACCTGGCCATTTGCCAGCCACTCAGATACCCGGTGCTCATGAGCCGCCAGCTCTGCTTGTTGCTGGCAGGAGCCGCCTGGGCCCTCTGTCTCTTCAAGTCAGTGTCTGAGACAGTCATCGCCATGAGGCTGCCCTTTTGTGGCCAGCACGTGGTCAGTCACTTCACCTGTGAGATCCTGGCGGTGCTGAAGCTGGCATGTGGCGACACATCCATCAGCGAGGACTTCCTGCTGGTGGGCGCCATTCTGCTGCTGCCTGTGCCCCTGACATTCATCTGCCTGTCTTACACGCTTATCCTGGCCACCATCCTGAGGGTGCCCTCGGCTGCCGGGCGCCGCAAGGCCTTCTCCACCTGCTCGGCACACCTGGCCGTGGTGCTGCTTTTCTATGGCACTGTCATCTTCATGTACATGAAACCCAAGAGCAAGGAGGCCCGTATCTCTGATGAGGTCTTCACGGTCCTCTACGCCGTGGTCACGCCCATGCTGAACCCTGTCATCTACAGCCTGAGGAACAAGGAGGTGAAGGAGGCCGCCAGGAAGGTGTGGGGCAGGAGAAGGACCTCCAAGTGAGGGCGGGCTCTGCAGGTGGCATGCTGGGCGGGGACTGCTCTTGGGGAAGAACCAAGAAGAGCACAGAATCTCACAGCCTCTCCACTCCCTGCGCCCCTGGGGCCTCAGTGGCACCATCTAGATGATGGGAGAGCTGGTCTTGGCCTCCACACAGGGAAGCACAGCCCTCGTTTGAATCCTCAGTTCCCTTCGGTTCCTCTTCCTGCTTCTGTTGGTCAGAAAAGAAGCACAGGGAGGAGAAGCACCCCGCCGCCCGCTCTCAACCCTCTTGGCCGAGCCAGAGTGAAGGCTGCCGGCCATGACCTTCCGCTGGGACTTTGGTGCCACCACAGAGTTTGGACTCATCCTGTGGGGGCTGAATCACATTTACTATTAGAAAGGCCACTGGCTGTATGCCATTCTTCACCCATAAAGTGGGCAAATAATTTTTTAAATGTCTATTGTTAACAATGATGCTTTGAAATGGGTAATGCCGTATACTTTGTGCTGGTGGGAATAGGAATAAATTAATATGAACTTCCTGCAAACTAAGTTAGAATATGAACCAAGCAACTTGAAAACTTCCAGAACCTTTGAGCCATCATCACCTTTACTTCTAGGAATAAGTCTAAGAAGATTATTAGAGGCACAAAGATGTATGTGAAGGATATTAACTGTGGCATTATTTATAGCAACAAAATTGTAAGAATCTCAATGTCCAACCTCAGAAGAATGTTCAAATAACACCTGGTGGAGTCCAGTGATAGACTGTAATGAAGCCTTATTAAAGCCTTATTTTTGAAGGATATTTGATGAGATGAAATGTTCACAGTGTTAATGGCAAGAGGGTGCTATTCTATGAGCAGTTTGTAAATAAGTGGGCATGTGGTATTTGTCTTTCTCTGACTGGCTTATTTCAATTAGCATCATACTCTCCAGATCCATCCATGCTGTCGGACAAGGTAAGATTTTCTTTTTTTTGTAGCTGAGTAGTATTCCATGGTGTAAATGTACCACAGCTTTTTTACCCACTCTTCTACTGATGGGCACAGGTTATTTCCAAACCCTGGTTATGGTAAATAATGCAGCTATAAATACAGTGATGCATATATTCTTTTGAATTAGTGTTTCAGGTTTTTTTGGATATATTCCCAAAGGTGGAATCACTGAGTCATGAGGCAGTTACATTTTTAATTTTTTTAGGAAACTCCATACTGTTTTTCCATAGTGGCTACACCAATCTGCATTCCTACCAACAGTGTGGGATCTAATCACCATAGTAAACAAACAAAATAGAAACATACTCATAGATACAGAAAACAGACTGAAAGCTGTCAGAGGGGAGGGGTTTGTCAGGCCTAGTGAAAAAGGTGAAGGGATAAGCAAAAATGACAACAAACCCTCACAGACACAGGCAACAGTACGGCGATGACCAGAGGGACAGTGGGAGGGGAGGGTAAATGGGGGATAAATGGTGATGGGAAGAGACTCGACTTTGGGTGGTGAACACACAATACAGTACAAAGATAATATATCATAGAATCGTACACCTGAAACCTATATGATTTTATTAACCAATGTCACCCCAATAACTCCAATCAAATTTTTAAAAAATTAATTGGAAAATGAAAGAAAGTAAAAAGAGTGGACACAATCTTGACCTGTGTTCTTGATAAAAATTCCAAAAGCTAAATCATAGTACAGTGGAAAATTTGGCAGCAGCTGCTGCTGTACTTGTGGCTGTTTTTTTTTGTCCCTAAACTGTGTCGAGTTACTTTTTTATTGTGGGAAGGAAGGAGGACAGGAAAGAGAAGGGAAAGGGAAAAGAAACCTGTAGAAACTCATGCATCTGACTAAATTCCAGACTCCACGGCCCCGCACAAGGGCCTCATACCCTTTACAGCAATTTGCTTTTCTTAAACGCCCATGCTTCCAGGTCCTTACAACAACCCTGGAAGGAGACAGCCCATTTCACAGACCCGCACACCCAGGTCTGGGGGAGTCATGGTCCCCAAGCCTCAGATCCAAGGGGCAGGATTGCAGTGAGACCCAGGCTTCAGGTTCTCTGTCCAGTGTCTTTCTTGTGCCTGCCCCACCCCAGCCAGGCTCTTGGGACGGCACGAGGAACCTGGGGTCTCTGAAGCCCCATAGCTCCCAAACCTACAAACTTGAGTCATTGCAGAGTCTGAACTTTAAATTGGGCAGGGACTGCGAAGTCCCTGCAGGCAGGAGCAGGCGAGTTGTCTATGTAGCAGGGCACCAGGAGGCTGGTCCTCCTGGGCACAGCCTGGCCCATCCCGGCACAGTGTGTCTGCTGGCAATAAACTCAGCTCTTCCCAGCTCTGCTCTCGGGTCAGCTCACCTGGCAGCCCTCGCCAGCAGCCTGTATGTGCTAACGCCACTGGGCCACCAGGTAGGAGGGAAGGAGAACCCATAGCATGTTGACTATTCTCCTGAAATCTTTTTAAACATATAGAAACCAGAATCTCTGCTTGGGGAAGAGGACATCATACTAATAATATCAGCTACCATTTACTGATTCCTTACCATGGGCCAGGCTCTATGCTAAGAGATGTGTTTTGCACGCCTCATCTCACAGGATCCTCAAAATAACTCCACAAGGAAATACTATTCTTATCTCCACATCACAGGTAAGAAAGGCTGAGGAAACTGTTAGCAAACTGCCGGTCTGGGACGTGGGCCCTGGTCAGTCTGACGGCAATGCCCGCTTCACCTGCTCTGCTGGACAGTGGAGGGAGTAAAGCAGGAGCCCCACCCTGGCATGCCAGGGAAATTGGAACGGATGCTTTCATCTCGTTGGGTCACTGACCTTCCTTTTAAAATAATTTGTGAAGCCTAGAATAAATATTAAATGATTCATAGTAGATTTATCAGCCAATGAAATTGATATGATGGGAACCCTGAAAAATAATCCTGTATCTATTAGATTTTAGAGAAGTTGCTAGAAAGATGGGAGAAAATGTTTTAGAGGTTATAGAGTAGCAGAGACCACCAAATTGAATGGTTCCATTCACAAAGGGAGAGACGCGGCCAAGGTCGTACAGCAGAATCAGAAGAAAGGCAAGCATCAGACTCAGCTCCCTGACTCCCAGTCCCAGTCCATGGCATCTCCCCACCTCTCAGAAAGTGTGAAACTGGGGAGTGGAATTAGCCGATTATTCTCAGAGACACTCCTGTCTCTCTCGGGTCCTGATTTTCCAGGACGTGACAGAATGTGAGACGTGGGCAGATAGATGCCCTGGTTTTCCAAGTGTAGTGGGAAAGCCGTCCCATCCACACACTCAGCCACATTTCCAGTTCTCCTCCTTCTGGGAATGTGGCAGGATGCACAGGTAGGGTCGTGTGTGGCACGTGTCACTTCTGGCTCAGAGCATGTAACTATTACAGAACAGACTGAGGGGGCACAATTATTGGCCCACTCAGGGACGCCAAAAAGTGTTACAGAGCACACCCACACATACACAGGGCCAAGGGGGGAATCATGATATACTATTACTAAAAGGACCCCCTACCAGGTCTGTTATATCCACCCCCAGATAGGAAAGATGGCTCTCAATGCCAGAGATTTGTGAAAAGGAAAGGAAATGTTTATTTAATGCTATACAGGCGTTAAGTAGTGACCTAATGTCTTCATTAAAATATCAAAGTCATTTTGGATACCCAGAGATGCCCACAGTGCTTCCTTCTCCCCCTGCCCTAATTAGGGTACCGTAACTCTGGAAAAGAAGCAAACGTCTGGGATCCAGGTTCCTGGCACTGTCAGCTGTGTTGAGGTCCAGGCAGGATCTCTAACTAATCCAAAGCCATATGGCAACCTCTCATGGCCTACTGGCAAGAGTTCTGTCACCCTTCTTTCAGGCAAAGTCTCTCCTGCTTCCCAGGTCACGTGGCCAAAAAGAGCACCCCAAAACCATGTGGTCCTCTTCTACCAAAGCTGCAGGGGTACCCACTCTGGCCAAAACCACATGGTTCTTCTCTCACCAGACTTGCGGGGGTCTGCACTCTGGCCAAACCGTGTGGTTCCCTCTTCACCTAAGTTGCAGGAAGGGGGTCCCCACTCTGGCAAAGCCGAGTGGTATTCTCCATCTACCAGAGCTACAGGGGTCCCCACTCTGGCCAAAAGCACATGGTTCTCTCCTCAATGGCTGCCATGTCTGGGTTTAAATCCCTGCACCAATCTTCCTCTGTACCCTCATTTCCGACTCCTCCTACAATCAGTTACGCCTGCCAGCATTCCTGTATCATTCCAAGTTTACTGGGCTACCATCGTGAGTCTGGGCAGGTGTGGCCCCACGTCATGGAGCCAATCTTCTCCAAGCTCTTATACAGGCGCCATAACCTGGGGGACCTGCCCCCAGTTACATCTTAGGGGGAAGTCCCTTCCCTCCCGCTGGTTCACAGCATGGTCACAGCTATTTAACATATCTATGCAACCAGTTAGAGGTTGTAGATATGTTAAATGACCATGCCATGGGTTAGCTGCAAAGCCGTTGCTATACAAAACAGCTCTGCATGTTCCTGCTCCATGTGTCCCTTCCCCCAACTCACACCTGAGAGGGAAGGGGTGAGGACATCTTATATGTCTTTCTAATATTTCCTAGACACCCTGAGTTCTGGACCCCATTCCAAATCCCTATTTGGGGCCCCCCTCTTGGCTGCACTCCATTTCATAACTGCTGGTCTGAGCTGCTCTGTGTGTCCTTCCCAAGCTGTAACAACTGGTGACGTCCCAGATGGTGGAGCCAGGGTCTCTGAGGAGGACCACACGAAACAGAGCCCCCAGCAGCAAAACCCAGCTCATCTTAACTGAATCACAAAGGAAACGGCAGCTGCATCCCGATGTCTCATTCGGAGTCAAAGCTGTCGGGAACCTGGCAGCATGCTGTTTTCTGCACACAGACTTATTTCTTTGGGACCACTAGCCTATGGCCTCGTGGGCTAGTTCTAATTTCCATGAATGGGTTACGATCAGACAAACTGTGAGGAAACCCACTGTTCTCCTGATTTCGCTCTTCAGAAACAGCAGCTGGGACCACAGGTGGGAGACTAGCACCCCCAAAGTCCTCCTGGCAGCAGCCACAAAGGCTCACCATTCTGTTGGTGAGTATGGATTTGGAGCGGGGAAGTGGTCTCAAGGTAAGACATCTGGGATCAGGATTACTGGCAGAACAGCAGATACAGAAAGGCAATCCCAACACCTCCCGAGTGGCGGTGATGAGTCCCTGTGTTCGTGGCATCCTTTGTAGACATTGTGTTGCCGGGATAGTAAATTCTATGGAGGCATCTGAGAAAGCTGCATGGAGGAGGTGTGTGTGAGCTGAGCCTTGAGGGATAAGTGGAAGAGGAAGACCACGCCAGGTCGAAGAGTGTAAGAAGAAGGATGAGACAGGATTGTGTGAGGTTTGTCCAAAAACGAGGATGTCTCCTGAGCCTGGAGCAGGTATTGCAAGAAGGGAGAGAAGAGAGGGAGGTAAGGCGGGAGGGCGGGTTGGAGCCTGAACACAAAAGCTCTCGAAGGCCTCTGCCATTCCACCTTGGTCTTTCTGTTGGAGACAAAGGTGAGGAAGAGAGACGCAGGGTCACATTTCACCTGCTGGGAAACACCCCCTCATCTGTGTTCACTGTCCTAATTCCAGGTTAACATAAGTCTTTTTGTAGCAACACATCCAACAAAAACTGAGTCCTTACTTTGAATCTGAAATACTACGGGTACAATCCAGACACATGAAATCATAACCTAGGAATAAAAGATCCCTTTCTTTGAACTTCTTTCCAGATTTCAAGTATTAGTTTGTCTTTATATTTCAGACTCAAAATGAACCTCAGAGATTTCTAAAGCCCAGAGAGAAGGGATGTGCCCGAGGTCACCAAGAGAGAGAACGAGTGTGAGCTCTGTCAGTGCAGAAATCTGACTTCCCTCTGTCCCCAGCACCTCACACAGACCTAGCACATAGGAGCTGCTCACAACTATCCGTTGAAAGAGTGAACAAATGAGCCACCACACTCAGGCTATTCTCTATCCTTTCACCAAATCTTAGCAAAAGAAACCCTACCTTTAAATGTTTACGTGGATAAGATGAATCACCTACCCCTAAGTTCCAGAAACCTCCTCTACAATCACCCCGATTCAGGTTGGAGGTGGGGAAACCAGCACGGGCTCTGTGGAGACAGAGGGTCATGACACCCTGGAGCTCTCCTGCCCCAGGGGGGTCAAGCCCAGCCCAGTGGGTACCTTGTGGCTGAGACAAAGCCTTTGATCTGGAGCCTCAGTAATAATGTGTTATTTAGAGCAGGCAGCACACCGGCACCTTCACACATATGTTTCGTCTAAGCTGCACAGCAGCCCCATTTTTCAAAAGGAAATTGAGTCTCAGAGAGGTTGAGTGGTTTGGCCAATATCACACAGCTAGTTAGTGCTGAAGCTGGATGCAAAGCGAGATGTTTTGAATCGTGCATTGATTATCTGTGGGAGGTTCTGAAAGGAAAGAGACAGAGCCCTGCTCTCGAATGTAGTAGAGGAGACAGATCCGGAGCACACCAAGCATGAGGACAGAGGGAGGGCCAAGGGCTAAGGAAACGTCAGGAGGGAGCAGGTAACTTCAGGGGGTGGGAGAGAGAAGAAAGGAGCAATTGGGCTGGGCTCTGAGGAATGAGCAGGGAATGTCCCTCCCCCACCCAGGGAAGACGGCAGGGAGGACATGCCTACAAGATGAAGTTTGTTCAGGAGCGGGTGAGCCCTTCCACCCCTACAAATGGTATATGCAGTTAAGGAGGAAGATAAAAGGGAAAAGCCATCCCTGAAGCACAGACAGGGCTCCAATGCTCTGCCACAGGGCATTGGCCCTTCCAGGCAACCCAAGAGTTAAGGGTTTGCGGGAGGAGAGATTCTAACTTCTGAATGATAAGCATCACTCTCAGGTCCTATTTCTCCTTTAGACCAGAGGTCACCTGGGCCATAAGACAGCTTTCCTGCAGAACAAGATGACTGTGAATACCTGACACCGGCATTTCCCAAGGAGGCAGTGAGAGAACCTCCAAACAGCAGTGGAAGCCCCTCCCAGAGAAAATTGCAGCCTCTTCCCACCCTCCCTGTATACAGCTAGTCGATGACCGACCAGCAAGGCCTCTGCCAGATTACAGCCTGGTCTCCCCTACTTGTGTGACATCAGTACCGATATCATTTACCCTAAAAATCAATGTGGATGTTGAGAAGGAGTCATTTGACTTTCATGACTAGGATTAAATCCTGTAACCAGAGGTTCTACTGGGATATGTATGTTCTTTTAAAAATCAACAGATGGTCTATGATCCCATAAGGAGTGGTGACCGGAAATCAGCCTTGCACATCCTGTGGAGTGGAAATGTTCGACTTTCATGGCCCAAAGGAACACTAGGTGAGCACCATTCATCACCCACCTGCCTTCCAGAGCTCAGCTCACCTAATTCAGGAAAGAGGAGAAGCCTTCGTGATAGGCACGGCATCTTTCTGTCCACTTACTTGTCTTACTGCTATAGCCCCAGCATCTAAACAATACTTAGCACAGAATAGACATTCAAAAAATATGCAGCAATGAAGGAATCTGATATGGACATAATGCAGCCATTGGAGTCATAACCTAGAAAAGATGCTTCCTTTCAACAACCAAACCTCTAAATTCCAAAGGAGTGTGTCAACCATGAATCCTACTTTATTGCCTCCTGAGCGCCCCCTGGAGGAAACAGCAAAGAACATAAAGAACTAGAATGGATCTCCTCTACCCTGTTATGTCAGAACTGCAGAACCAGGGGGGCCAGCTTGCAGACCTTAAGTCTCAGTCTCTCATTATACAGAGGGTGAAAGTAAATTCTAGAGGTGGGGCTGACCTGCCCCAGGGTGCACATTCCGGTCGCCTGGCTCCCAGCCTAGGCAGAACTTTTCCCAATACCTGTACAGTCCAGAGGCACACAGAAGGAGAATGAGATGGGTCGGGCCAACCAGACAGCTGTGACAGAGTATGTCCTGCTGGGACTACGCGGCCACCATAACCTAGAGATGGCCCTGTTTGTGTTTTGCCTGGGCATCTACTCTATGAATATACTGGGCAACAGCCTCCTCATAGGGCTGAACGTGCTGGACCCCCACCTGCACAGCCCCATGTACTTCTTTCTCAGCAACCTCTCTCTCGTGGACATCTGTGGCACATCCGCCTTCGTGCCTTTCATGCTGGTCAACTTCCTGAAAGCCAAAAGGATCATCTCCTTCCCTGGCTGTGCTCTGCAGATGTACCTGACCATGGCACTGGGCTCCACCGAGTGCCTGCTCTTGGTGGTGATGGCATATGACCGTTACATGGCTATCTGCCAGCCGCTCAGGTACACAGAGCTCATGAATGGGCAGACGTGCATGCTGATGGCAGTGCTGAGCTGGGGGATAGGCTTTGCCAACTCACTGATGCACTCCATTGTCGCCTGGAGACTCCCCTTCTGTGGCCACAATGTCATTAACCACTTCTTCTGTGAGATCTTGGCAGTGCTGCAGCTGGCTTGTGGGGACATCTCTTTCAATGCGCTCCTTTTCATGGTGGCCATAGTTGTCGTGTCGATGACCCCGTTCCTGCTCATCTGTCTGTCCTACATCTTCATCCTTGCTGCCATCCTCAGGGTGCCCTCTGCTGCAGGCCGGAGCAAAGCCTTCTCCACCTGCTCTGCCCACCTCACAGTAGTAGTGGTTTTCTATGGGACTATCTCCTTCATGTACTTCAAGCCCAAGGCCAAGGACCCTGACTTGGATAAGATTATTGCATTGCTCTATGGGGTCGTGACCCCCTCACTCAACCCCATCATCTACAGCCTGAGAAACACAGAAGTAAAAGCTGCTACCCTAGCTCTGTTCAGGGGAGATCTGCTCTCCAGGAAAATGCCCTGCTTTTCCTGTTGCGCTACGACTGCATCTGGCAGGATAGGCTAGGTTACACTGTGGTAATAACTTCAAATTTTCAGTGGTTTAAAAAGACAAGGGGCGCCCTGGTTGGTGTAGCTCAGTGGACTGAGCGCGGGCCTGCGAACCAGAGGATCACGATTCGATTCCCAGTCAGGCCACATGCCTGGGTTGCAGGCCAGTTCCCAGCAGGGGACGTACAAGAGGCAACCACACATTGGTATTTCTCTCCCTCTCTCCTCCCCTTCCCCTCTAAAGATAAATAAATAAAATAACACAAGGGGCTCTGGCTGGTCAGGCTCAGTGGTTGAGCGCTGACCTACAAATCAAGGGGTCCCCAGTTCAATTCCCAGTCAGGGCCCATGCCTGGATTGTGCGCCAGGTCCCCAAGTGTGGGGGCGGCGGGGTGTGAGAAGCAAACACCATTGATGTTTCTCTCCCTTTCTCTCTCTCTCCCTTCCTCTCTCTAAAATATAAATAAATAAAGCCTTTATTTAAAAAACCCACAAAGGTTTACTTCTCACTCCTGTCACAGGCCCATCAGAGACTGGCCAGGGGCTCGGCTCCCTTCTGGGACTCAGGACAATTAGAGCAGCTGCTGGAGCACTGCTGGTCACCACGACAAAAGGAAGGGAGGAAATGACAAGGCCTGCCCTCACTCTCCACGCGTCCACTCAGGAGTGGCACGTTACTTCACTTCCATTTTATTGCCCATACAAGAATATGGCCAGGTGCAGGGGAGCCCACCTACCCAGCGTCTAGAAGGAGAGGGAGGGCTGAGAAAGTTGTGAATATAACCTAATGATTGTCACACCATCCTACAGAGAGTGGCCCTCCTTTCCTCTGACCATCCACCCTTCGCTGCTGATGCCAGGTCAGTCCATCCACTCTGGGCAGGAAGTCCCAGGATGCGAACCTTTATCATTGATTACTAAGCTTATTAGCTATTACTTAAAAGTTTTCCAACATTTGAGTCCCCCATCAAAGGACCTTATGCAATTGTGGGAGCAATTGCAGGAAAGCTCTCATTAGCTCACTTGTGATGGCTCTGCCTCGGGTCACACTGGGTGGAACTGTGCCTTCCCTACATGCTCTGGGTTAAAATGGGCTGCAAGAGAAATTTGCATGAGATTTGAGGTTTAACCGAAGATTTGAGGCAAATCTTTCAGATCTGAGGCCGAACGGAAGCAGCAGCAGACGCTGCAGGGGCACTCGGGGCTGTCAGTCCCCAGGCTGAACTCACGGCTAGTGCGGCCCCTCCAGGTCCCACCAGATCACCCCCTTCAACTGTTCCCAGTCTTGTCTCTAGTGCAGCCTCATGGCAAAGAGTGCCAACTTCTCAGGCCAGTCACCAGTGTCACTGAGATCGAAGGCAGTGAAAGCCAGACACAGGTTCCAGTTTGTCCTCCTGGGCACTTAGTACGTCCCTACCCCCAGTTCATTCCCGCCAGCCCAGGTGCCCAAAGGGACTTCAAGCCCAACACTACAAGCAGAGGTAGCAACTTTGCATAAACTTCTGCAGCTGCTCCCACAATTGCATAAGGTCCTTTGATGGGGGACTCAAATGTTGGAAAACTTTTAGTTTAAGTAATAGCTAATAAGCTTAGTAATCAATGAATGTAAAAAGCTATTGTTCCAGAACTGAAGGTATGACCCACCCTGACTCCAGGAGACCGTAAGCAGTTCCACCTTCCTGCCCCAGGAGGACTGCCAGCAATCAGGATGGTCTCTGAGCCATTGTGCTCCAGGGGCAGACGCCCACCACTCCGGGCACAGATAAGACCACCTCCCAGTGCATAGATAAAAGAATGCCATAGCTTTCATGTGATTAACTTTTTCCCTGAATTCCAAACCCCTTACCTATACTTTTCTTTTCCTTATAAAAAGGGTCAGTTTACAATGGAATTTCAGATGGTCTGTGAGGGTACAAACCCGCGGTTTTCTCAGATTGCTGACCATTTGAATAAAGCACCATAAAGATTCAGTCCATCTGTGCTTATTGGGTCCGGTAGGAGACAAGCAGCATGAATGGGCTTTTTCTAGTTTCACCCTCTCCATAACAAATCCCTGTATCACTCAGAGTGTTCTGCTACTTAAGTCAAACCCTGACTCATCATTCTCTTCATCAAGAACCTCTGATGGCTCCCCATTACCACGGCAGTGAGTCCAAATCCTCCAGCTGAGTCCTCCAGCCCTCCAGAATCCAGACACCCCCTCCCACCTCTACCACACCTTCAGCCTGATGTTCCACTAACCCCTTCACATGGCCACCCCTCACGACTTTACCTGCACCACCCGCACCGCCAGCCCCCCGTCAATGCTGTTCTCTGGTAAGAACAGGACTGTCTCATTATACACGCTCTCCTGACGCAGTTTGAAAGTGTTTTCTTCCCTTTTCACCCTACAGCACTTTGTTGGAAACTTTTGCTCAGTACCTGTCCTATTCTGCTTTGTATTCGTGATATTTCACCACACCGTGAGCTCTCTGAGGGCAGGATTCAGCCAGGTCTGGCTTGTCTCTGCAGCTCCCACAGGGCTTTCCCTATAGAGGGTTTATTAAACCGAATTGTCACACAGAAGCCCTCCCAATGTCACCATCTGGGGGTCGAGCTCTGTGCTTCTGAGCATTGTGCAGACAGACTCAAGTGAAGAGGCACAGTGTCTCTGGCCAAAGCCCTGAATACCCAGAAGGCTGGGGTTGCTGGCAGCTTGGGCTCCCCACCTACTCAGGAGACAACCCAGGACTGCATTTGGGGGCCAGGAGACCAGGCTCCGGACCTGGTGCAGCTGCTCTGCCTGGCGTGCTGGCCCTTTGCCCGAAGGAACCCACACATGCCTGACTCGAACTATCCAAAACTGGATTCATCATTCTGCCCCACAAAGTTAAGCCCCCAGCTCAGAGAATGGTACCATCCCCCACAAGCCACCCCGCCAGAAACACGGCATTCACAGACTTTCTCTCATCCTTCACCCCTCCACACATCCAATCAGTCACGAAGTCCTAGAGAATCCACCTCATAACAGCTCTTAAATCAGTTCACTCCTTTCTGCAGTTACAGCCTTAAGGCTTCCCCATCCATCTCTCAAATATTGCAACTCTGGTGTCACTGCACATTCTAAATCTATAAACTATAAATTATAATTCTGAATCCCAATCTCTAGAGCGCCCTCAGCGGTCCTGGGATCTGTCTCCTGCTTCAACAGGGTTTGAACGGAACAGACCTGAGGACAGCCCTTCTTTCCATCCACCCTCCATCTTCTTTTCTAGTCACCACCTTCTAAACCACCTCAGCCTTCCTCAGCCTCCGAGACCAGCTGGCACCATTCTTCGGACCTTAATTCTTCATTGCCGAACAACCATGAGCTTCCAAATTTATCAGAATTATTCCACCCAGGTGGAGGCTGCAGTCAACTGCCTGGCCAACCTGCATCTACGGGCTTCCTACGCCCACCTCTCTCTGAGCTTCCAATTCGACCAGGACAGTGTGGCTCTGCAGGGTGTGGGCCACTTCTGCGAGTTGGCCAAAGAGAAGCGTGAAGGATCTGAGCATCTGTCTCTTTTTTTAAAAATATATTTTATTGATTATGCCATTACAGTTGTCCCATTTCCCCCCTTCATTCCCCTCTACCCTGTACACCCCTCCCCCACCACTCCCCCCCCTTTAGTTCATGTCCATGTGTCACAAGTTCTTTAGATTCTACATTTCCCATACTATTGTTGCCCTCCCCGTCTATTTTCTACCTACCATTTATGCTACTTATTCTCTGTACCTTCTCCCCCCTTCTCCTCTTCCCACTCCCCTGTTGCTAATCCTCCATGTGATCTCCATTTATATGGTTCCGCTCCTGATCTGTCTGCTTAGTTTGCTTTTGTTTTAGGTGTGGTTGTTAATAACTGTGAGTTTGCTGTCCTTTCACTGTTCATCTTTTTTATCTTCTTTTTTTAGATAAGTCCCTTTAACATTTCATATAATAAGGGCTTGGTGATGATAAACTCCTTGAATTTGACCTTATCTGAGAAGCACTTTATCTGCCCTTCCATTCTAAATGAAAGCTTTGCTAGATAGAGCAATCTTGGATGTAGGTCCTTGCCTTTCTTGACTTGGAATACTTCTTTCCAGCCCCTTCTTGCCTGTAAGGTCTCTTCTGAGAATTCATCTGACAGTCTGATGGACACTCCTTTGTAGGTGACTGTCCTCTTATCTCTTGCTGCTTCTAGAATTCTCTCCTTCATTTAAATCTTGGGTAATGTAGTTATGATGTGCCTTGGTGTGTTCCTCCTTGGGCCCAACTTCTTTAGAACTCTCTGAGCTTCCTGGATTTCCTGGAAGTCTATTTCTTTTGGCAGATTGGGGAAGATCTCCTTTATTATTTGTTCAAATAAGTTTTCCACTTGTTGCTCTTCCTCTTCCCCTTCTGGAACCCCTATAATTCGGATGTTGGAACGTTTAAAGATGTCCTGGAGGTTCCTAATCCTCTCCTCATTTTTTTTTTGAATTCTTGTTTCTTTATTCTTTTCTGTTTGGTTGTTTCTTTCTTCCTTCTGTCCACTCCATTGATTTGAGTCCCAGTGTTCTTTCCATCGCTATTGGTTCCCTGTGCATTTTGCTTCATCTCACTTAGTGTAGCCTTCATTTTTTTCATCTAATTTGCAACCAAAATCAACCAATTCCGTGAGCATCCTGATCACCAGTGCTTTGAACTGTGCATCTGATAGGTTGGCTATCTCTTGGTCACTTAGAAGTATTGGCTCTGGGGCTTTCAGCTCTTCTTCTGCTTGAGCCATAATATTTTGGTCTGTTCGCACCTGTTATGTATGAGGGACGAAAG
The DNA here is from genome assembly GCF_021234435.1 of Artibeus jamaicensis. Lineage (NCBI taxonomy): Eukaryota > Metazoa > Chordata > Mammalia > Chiroptera > Phyllostomidae > Artibeus > Artibeus jamaicensis. Next base: position 21,058,258 of record NW_026522030.1, read on the forward strand.
CTTAGGTATTCACCAGGGTGGGGCAACCCAGTGCCTGGGTTGCGACCGGGGCCAAGGTCCGAGAGGGAACAGTGGCACTTGCTTCGCTCTCTCGGGTTTCGGTCCCCTCTGCCGCTTCCAACAAGCTAATTGGGCCCTTCTGGTGTTGGTTCCTGGGTGTGTGGGCTTGTGTTCATTCTTGGACCCTGTGGGTCTCCCCAACAAACTCTCCTGCGAGGCTAGGAGCCTCTCCCAGCACCTCAACTCCCTAAAGTTTTTCCAATCAGTGCTTTTAGGCTTTAATTCCCATTGCTGGGGCCATGTTGTAAGGTCTGTCTCACTGCTGTTTTTTTAATCTGGTTTATCTGCATGTGAATCTATGACCACATCAGCCAGCCACCTTGCACCCTCACTGGGTCTGCCCATTGCCACCCCACGCCTGGGATCTGCTAACCGCCGCCTGCGCTCCTGGGTTGATCCAACCTCTTTTCCCTGCCAAAACCCCTCTCTGCCAGCTACCGACCCCACCCCTCTTACCAGTCTGGATAAAGGGTTCATTGTTGTCGGACTTCGGTACAGTTCAATTTTCTGTTTTGGTTGTGTCTTTGTTTCTAAATCTTTGTTGTCCTTAAACTTGGTTGTGTGAGGAGGTACAGTGTTTCCACCCACGCCTCCATCTTGGCTGGAAGTCTTGAGCATCTGTCTCTTAAAGCTGCAAAATCAGCACAGTGGCCACATTTCTCCAGGATGTGGCAAAGCCTTCCCATGATGAGTGGGGTAAAACTCAGGACACCATGGAAGCAGCCTTGGCCTCGGAGAAGAAGCTGAACCCCCTTTGGGATCTGCATTCCCTGTCCTCTACCTGCACAGACCCTCATCTCTGTGACTTCCTGGAGAACCATTTCCTAGATGAGGAAGTGAAACTCATCAAGAAGATGGGTGACCACCTGACTAAAGCTCCCCAGGCTAGGATGGGTATCTCTTTGAAAGGCTTACCCTCAAGCATGACTAGGAGGCCTTTGGATCCCAGAGGCCTTTGAGGGGTCCCTCTACACTTCCCTGGTATCTGGCTTTTGCCTGAGCCTCTCCCTGAAACCCTACCCTGGAACCCTCTCCCACCCACTGGACCAAATGGAAACAATAAAACTTTCTGCAGCAAAAAAAAACAAAACAACCCAATCTATGAAGACAAAACACCAATCTGTTCATGCAACTCTGCTGCTTAAGTTTCTCCAGTGGCTCATTTCCCACAGGGCAAAAACCAGACCCCACCTATCCATATCCAACTGCATTACTGGCTGCTTGCCCCCACCCCTGCTCCACCCACACACTCTCTAATAGCCCAGGGACACTGAATTATTCCCTGTTCCCCGATAACTATCAGTCTTTCCTACCTCGTTGTCTCTCCCTTGCAGTTCCCTCTCATGCCCAAATACTTTTTTAAAAAAAGAGAGAATAAAGATTTTACTCACTCTCCAAGAAAGGAGAGGGGCTTAGTGTGGAGGGATACACCAGCATTGAGGGGTGGGGGCTTTAAGCTTTTATTGGATGATAATTGGTTTAAGAAAGGGTGGGGTTGCTGTTGTGTGGCCTGTAGACTGCTGAGGCTGTGACAGGAGGCTGCTGTCTCCTCCAATGTTACCTTCTGCCTGTGGCTGTAGGGAGCTGTTCTGTTCTTGCTTTGTAGAAATTTCTAGTCGAGTTGTTCTAGGGGAATAAGCAAGTTTTCTTCTATTGATAGCTGGCCGAAGGTGGGTGAGGAGGAGGCTGTCCTCAGAGTCTGGAAAGATGGAGAAGGATTAGAATCCTCTCTCTGAATCCCACAGAGACTGGGTCAGGAGGTTAGCCTGGGTCGAGCTCCCACTGCCCCCTGCTTCCCTAGTCACAAGTCTCAGGAGGCTGGAGGAGAGGGCAAAGTAGAGAAGGTCCCCATATGGGCCACCAACATGTTAGGGTGGTTGGTGACGCAGGCTGTGGAAGAATTCACAAGGAGAAGAAAGTGTAGAGAGTAAAGTTTTTATTCACTCTCCAAGAGAGGAGAGGGGCATGGTGTGGAGAGACACACCAGCCTCAAACACTGCTTGACCTCTAACTAACATACTGGACACATCACGTACCAGGCTGGGCACTACACTGTGTCCTAGTGCTTTCCTGACTGGGGACCAGGTAGAATGATGGAAATCTCAGGGGAAGGATACAATATAGACACAAAGGAACACTCTCCCAACATCTTGGCATATGAAAACTCATTCAATCCTCATCCACACATTCCCCTTCCAGAAAGCCCCTTCTGACCCCTCCTAGCTGGCTGGGGGTGGGGGGGCATCTCTGTCCCAGCTCTGTCTCCCTCTTCAGTGCCATCTGTATTCTGTTGACTCTGTCCTGAATCCCAGCTATTTGGGTTCATGGGTCCTGGTGACCTGACTCTATACATCTTAATGTGGTAGAACAACATTCCTGATACAGGAACAGATACTTAGCTCACACCTCTCACTCCTTCTCACCATTCAGTTGGCCATACCATTCTCTGCTCTGTGCCCCAAGGAGGAGCTGTGATGGCAGAAACCACAGGACAAAGGGATGTTGTTTTCTTGGCTTTTGACCTTCAAAAGCCTAGGCCTGAAAGGGAACATTAAGGCATAGACAAAAGATTTAGGAGGAAACTTAAGTAAAAGTAAGGCTTCCCCACCTCCAGATTAACAAAATATTCTCTAAACTAGGGAGTAGGAAAAGAAATGGGGAGGGGGCATGGTGAAAGCATTGGCACAGAGGGGTCCAAAATGAGAGGGGCCCTGAGCCCCACTTCCTCAGCCAAGCCCCTGAGCAGGTTTGCAGGATCTCAAAGTGGGAGCAACTCATGCATTGTCGGTCCAATAAAATCCAGAGCAGAAACCCAGAGCAGAAATGGCTCCAAGGTACATCTGGGTAGCCAAGGTGTCACAGGTCCTTGCACATGGCACAGAAATGGCAGTGAGCCCAGGACTCAAAGGGGTTACGTAGTCAGGACCAAGAAGGTGCTCTGGCAGGGCCTGCCTGCACCGCCGACTGAGGGCCAGGTGGAAGGTCGGAGGTCTCAGGAGGTGGGGGCCGCATGGACCACAGTGACCAGGAAGAACACTCTCCCAACATCTTTGCATTATTTAAGACCCTCAGAACTTAGCTGTGACAAGTGTGGAAAGGGAAGAAATTCCAAATTGACAAAGGATTATATTTTTGGCAGTCAGGCAAAATGGAGCTGAAAATAGAAGTTACATTCTTGTGATATTTCTTGCACATCTGAGATCTGTACATGGTGGTCCAATTTCCTGGGTCCTCAGCTTCCTTCCCTGTTGGGTGTGGGTACCATAAGGGAGGTCTGTCTCACTGATTTAAATGATCTCAGCACATCTCTCTTTCTCTTTCACACTCTCTCAGCTCCCTATTCCCAGCTGCTATAGCCTGACACCATGGGACCACAGCCACAGAGAGTAGCTCCAGCAGCTCCTTCCTGCTGGGCTTGCCTCACCCCTGCTGATCTCCTCAAGGTCCCTCTCCCCCTCCCCTCCCCCGCACCCTTGGCAGCAGAAAAAAAAGGCAGCATGGAACCAGCAAACACTTCACTGGAGACACACCAGACTCTACCCGCGTCTACTCAAGACTCCAGCCCCCGTGTTCTGTAATTCCCCTCCCAGCCCAGCCCAGCCCAGCGCTGCCTCTGGGAAGGAGGCCTGAGGCCAGAGTCGCTGAGATGCTGGGAAAATTTGGAAACTCAGATCTTCCCAAGATGGCCTCCACTTGCTCAGGAATGACGCCATGTCCGGGGAGAGCTCTGTCCCTCCAGGAAGGAATCTGTGTCCTCAGGAGGGTTCCATGTCCCTGAGAGGGACTGCCTGGTGCGGAGGGGACTCTGCAGTCCTGCACGGGCTGCAGTCCTGAAGGAACCCATGGGTGCAGGGCGGCTCCAGGCCTTCAGGAAGGATGCCAGGTCCCTGGAAGAGTTCCCTGTCAAGAAAGACTCCACGACCTCAAGAAATACAACTTGTCTCTCGTCCCTGGGAAGGCTCCACGCTGCCTGGGAAAACCCCAGGAAGGGCTCTCTGCCCCGAGGACGGGTTCACGTTCCCCAAGGGCCAGGCCCAAAGCCGCTCTCAGCTGGTACAGATACTGCTGACAGGCGTCCCTCCTGGGCCCACAAGGCCCAGCTCCTCCTGCTCATTGATGCACAGCTGGTAACCGCAGCCCCGGGCCCGGGCTCCGGAGGGGACCCGGTGTTCAGTCTTGGCACGAGGCGGCAGCAGGAACCCCACACTGCCGGCGATGAGCATGTGCCAAATGCTGTGAATGTAGAAGTAGTTGTCCCGGGTCTCCACAAAAGCATACAGTAGGATGGCGCTGCCTGCAATTAGGCTGCCCGGGCACAGGTAGAAGAGCCAGCGGCGCCACGTGGGTGGGTAGCAGTGCCTGCGGCGGACGCTGCGTACTGTCTGGAGGAGGCAGAGAAGGGGAGCTCAGGAATGGGAGGCCCTGGAACCCACACCAGAGCCCATCACTCTCAGGCTCCCCTGAGCTGTGGCTGTGACCTGAAGGAACCTGCTAAGACTAGAATGGGCACCATGAGCAGAACCGTAATGATGACTGGGTCTGGGCCTGCCTTAAAGCGAGGACCAGATACCCAGGGCCCTGCACCCAAGTCCCGCTGAGACACCCTACCCACAGTTTTCCCCACCCTTACCCAGGCTGTGGCCAAGATTCCCAGGGCGAAGAGACTGGGTCCGAGCAGGTTCCAGAGTCCATGCCGGTCAAGCTGCAGAGCCATGGACAGCAGCATAGCCCCCAGCAAATACAGCACCTGGGGAAAGAGGACTCCAGGGGCCGGGCCAGGATGGAGGGGGCCCTTGGTGAGGCCCTCCTGGCATGGTTGGGAATGCATTTCGGGCATACTTTGGCTATAGTTGTCCCCCAGGGCCCATTCGACACTGACCTGCTTGACCACAGGCTGTAAACGAGCCATGGCAATGACAGTGACCCACACAGACATTAACGAGCCCAGGAAGTCACAAAACTGTAGCACATCGTAGTCCATGATGCAGAAAACCACAATGCCTGGCTGGTCACAGGCGTGATAGAACTAGAGGGAGAAATGACAGCCATTGAGAGAACTGGGGGCAGAGGTGCAGGCCTACACAACTGAAGAAAGAGGCCACGGGGTGGGGGTGCTGCTGCCAGAGAAGCAGGGGTCAGAGGTCACAGGCGGCACAGATTCAGGAAATACTCCACACCCAACTCCTGAGAAAAACATGGCATGGGGGCCTGGTCTGCCTCGGCTGTACAGGGATGTATCTGCAGCCCCGACCCTCATCCTGACCTTCCTCATGTTCCTGCTTCTGGAAGGTGCTGTGGAGAACACCAGGCCAGGGAGGCCAATCCTTCCCCATCCCCTCGTGCTTGCTGCAGGTCCCATCCATAATCCTCATCCTTGACCCAGGCTCTGCGCCTGAACGCTAGCCTCTTGGCCAACCCAGACCGCAAGCCTCCCCAGCCTGTCCCAGTCTCCGCTGTTAGCTCAGACTCTGAGTTGGGCTTCACCCTCAGGTCCTTCGCTAACTGGTCCTCTTCATCACTGCCCACCCAATGTAGACACAGTATGAAAACAGTCCCTCCAGCCAAGGAGAAGAGCGTGGCCCCTCACACCGTGGGAAAATGCAAGAATGCAGCATCCACCTCTCCCACATTGTGGGGAACACAGGAAAGAGCAGGGTATTGAAGAGATTCAAAGAGGGGTGCAGGGCACACAGATGGAATTGTATCAGGGTATTGCGGCACCTCAGTTAGAGAAAGGAGGTCCGCCATCAGCGCGCCCTTGGTCTGTGGTCCCAGTCCCTGCGCCTCTCAGGACAGCGCACAGCCTCTGACGTCCTGCGTTCCCTCATTTGTAAGAAGGTTGCCCAGGAGTTACCGGAGTTCTCTCTGCCTTAGGACACCTGCTGCCACTTTTCTCTGAAGTTCTTGTAGAATTCATATGATTTGAGTATTTTTGATGCCAAACACTAAGAACACGTATGGCTGTAAGAATATCTTTGGCGCGAAGATGAACACACAGCTCTCTGCGGATTTATGTCTTTTGCCTTATGCGCCCTCCCAAAGGAAACGCGCTGGACGGACCTCTGAGGAAAAGCAGACACCACAGCGGCAACACCCACTCCTTCCATCTCCTGACATCTCCTATCGTCTAGGCTGAGGTATCATGGTTTGCAATATGAGTTTGAGGCATAACACTTTCCCCACTGAATTCTTCTTCCTGACCTCATCTTTCCCCTAATCTTTTGTTCATCATCTTACTTAAGGAGGTAGAAGCTCCGTACGGGGTGCCAGGCACTATAGTTCCCCCCGTGTTCCCACTGGGTGGTAGGTGTTTTATTTTCAGGTTGATCTGCCATTGTGTCCAGAAAATGAGGAGCCATCCAGGACTGAACACTCTGCAGCCGACGCCCGGGATGCCTGTGCAGAGTGCAGAACAGACACGCTCTTCCCAGTGGCCCGCGTAGGTACTCTTACTAATTATGAATCACATCAGATCTGCATGTAGCCAGGAGCTGGCTGGAGGAACGGCTGTTGCTAGAGGCTTTGGTCGCAACAGTATACGGGCATCTGGCAATAAAGGGGAGAAACGGTGTCCAATATAAAAATAGAATGAGCACTGTCAGAGTGGGTCTAAAAAGGGGGCCAGTAAAGCAAACCTGGAACGTGCTCCTCTCATCCAGCTTAAGGGGCCAAGGTCTGTCTACAAGGCAAGGAGACAGACAGGGCTGCTCCTCCTCCTCTGCGGATGGACGTCCAGGAGGAACCAACGTATGACACGGCCCTGTTTCGGGGCATCGGCCCCCATCATTCTCCTAAGTGATAAGTAGGATTCTCCTAAGTGATAAGTAGGATTTTGCAACTTGGACATATATCTGATCTATTAATGTTGAACAAGCGGGGCTGTATTGGTTTTCTGTGACACCTCTGTTGCTAAGACATGAGGAAAGTCTGAATGCATCTAGGACTTTGGCAGTGCCCACAGGCAGGCACTGCATGTCACCAGACGCCAAGAGCCCAGAGCTGAGATGAGAAGATCCCTAGGTGCACAACCCCAGGGTGGGGGACGAGGGGGCCGTCTACATGGAGGCTAAGTCACATTAGCAGGCTCGCTCCTCTACCCTGCCTTAGAATATCTGTGATACGTGCGTGTAATGTGAATTTTTATGATTATAGAAGAGTGGGAAGACACAGATGTGGAAATTCTGTAATGGAAGGGAAGGGGTTTAAAACTGTGTTAATCTTCATCAAAACATCCTCCTTTGGACTGGGATTTTATATCACACCGCCACTTCCCATGATGCCGCAGAACACACTTGAATCTGTAAAGTTTCTTGGGATTTTAAGAGCCAGACCGTTCTGTAAATTACCCAATCATAGAGATCTCCTCTGCCTTCCAGAAGTCCCCATGATAATTCGAGGAGGCCATGGCTATTAAGTGGGGAGACACCTTTTTATGCTGTAAGAAAGAACATGCTCACATCGGAGGAGTCCCCAGTGCGATGGAGAACACGAGCACAGCACAGCCAGCCCTCCCATCACGGAGGAATTCCACGAGACTGACAACTCGCCATGCGGCCACATAGGTGACAGCGCGCACCTCCTGCCCCCTGCAGATCTCTGGTGGTGAAGGCACAACCCCACACTGTGGAACAGTTACCCGTCCAGTGAATTGAGGTAACGGTCCCCTTCGCCCTCAGGGTGGACGGGCAGGGCGTGAGACAACTAGAGACCCCACACTGCCTGCAGTGGCTGCTGGCTATTTTAAGTTCCGAACAGACGAGTTCATCGACCCCAATGTGCCTTACAAAACTGACCACACGGCATACGTGCCTTCACATGAAAAGGCGGGGACACACCGCCACGGCAGAGAGTGAACTGGAGGCATCCTCCTATGGTGAAGATACGGACATCCCCAAGCCGGTGGAGAACATGGGGAAAATGTAGAACCTCACCCACCACATGGATAAGGACCCAGAGAAGACCCTGATGCCACTGCATACCGTGGAAAAGAACATGGTGAATGTGTAGACAGCAGCTTCCAGGACGTATCGGCTCCGAATGGCCAGGACCACGGGCGGCAAAAACATGAGGTTGCTCAGGCAGAGCAGCAGAGTGGACAGCAGCTGGAATCCATAGGTGAGCGCATCCGCACTGTCCGTGCAGCCCCAGCCCCGCCACCCTGCGGGTGGGGAAGGCACAGGGTGGAAGGGTACAGAGGGCAGCCAGAGGTTCCACAAATGCTTTTTCTGGAAGCCTCTGGGGCCTCCAGCTAAGCCAGTGCCACTGCCAGGGGAGGCTGGTCTGACCCTAGTACCTAGTTCCGCCCTCCCATGCTCTCCTGGCCACCCCCTCCCGAGAGCCCCAGGAGCTCCCTTGCCCACCCAGAACACTCACCAGCCTTGCACTCGCAGGCCGCGTACAGGTAGTTGTGCGTGCGCAGCAGCTTGCACTGGCCATAGGGCCCGCAGTCGTCCACACACGGGGACAGGAAGGTGCGCAGCCGAACCTCTGCAGTGGCGTTCCGACACCGCACAAACCTGTGCACACACGGCGGTCACCCGGGCTCGGCAGCTCCCTCCCACCCGTCACACAGCTGCAAGCTACTCACCGAGGCCCTGCCCCACACAGGGAGCGGAGGGTCAGGAACCAGGTCCCAGTCTGTGGGAAGGGGATTCGCAGCCGGGCCACCCTGGAGGTGGCACTGACTGAGAGGAGGAAGCCAGCCAGGGACTCTGAGCGGGTAAAGGAGGGGTCAGTGAAAGGAAGGAAGGGGCAGTGTGGGCCCAGGACCTAAAGAACCCTCACCCATCTGCCCCCAACCCCCCACTCCCACCCCATCCCTAGCCCATCCTCCGTCCATAACATTCCCCACCGATCCCCGCCCCTTCTCGGACTCCCAACCATCTCTCCTTCCCCATTCCTCATCCTCACCTTTGGAGCAGGTCACTGCTGCATCCCCCAGACTCAAGGGCACCTCGTGAGTAAGGCATCCGAACACGGTCACATTTTCCTGGTGCAGGGAGCTCTGGGGTCGGGGAGGCAGGTATGAAGATGAACTTGTCCCACCCTGGAGGTCCTACCACCCCCACCTCACCCCCAGACTCCTACACCTGTTAACCCCTCCCCATAAATTCCTCTTGCCCTCACTGGACTTCACATTGCTGCAGGTGCGCTCATCACCCATCTCTCCTCCATTTTCAGAACACAGAATCTCCCACACCAGAGAGCTGGCGAAGTCTGACAAAAAGGCAAGGCCCAATCCCAAATCCTTCCTCTGGGCAGAACGTTTGAACTGTTCGGGCTAAAGAGAACACCCTCTTTTTCAGTCCTAGCTTGTTGAGGGGGAGGGAAGGGTGCTGTTGCTGGATGTAGAAAGCAGCTGTGAAGGAGGGTGACTGTGAGGTGTTCAGTCACTGTCACCTCTTCACCTGAGTCTGAAGGCAGGAGGCAGGCAAAGGAACAGGCTACTCCGCAGGTGAAGTGATGAGGTACAGAAGGGCGGTGACGAGTGCCCGAGGGATTAAATGCAGCGACCTGGCCGGGGCGAAGAGAAGCCGGGAATAAAGGTAACAGGTTGCCATAAGCTCACCTCATTCAAGAAGGATTTGAGGCAGCTTATTAAATGCAAATCACAGGATAAAATAAATGTAAGAGGGAAGTTGAAAAATCGGGATAGGAAAAATAAAGATTGCCCTTAAATGTGGGCTGTATATTTGATGCTGACTTCCAAGCAACCAAAGCAAAGAAGGAAACACAATGAGTGACCGGATTTGCGAGCCCGTAAGATAAGGTTATTCAGAGTCACAGAAGTACAGCATCCGAAGGTGTGGTTCTCAGCTAAGTCCTCGTCAAAGCAGCACTTGGCTGTGCATCTTGTCCTCAATGACAGGAGTGAATGTCATACAACCTGCTCATAACTTTCCTCAATGCAGGCCCAGGGCAATATGCCAAAGTATTACTCAGTGAAAGACATTCCGGGGGAGAGCCAAAGATAAAAAATGTTCCCTAGCCATTGCAGTTCCCTGATTCAAATGACCAATTCTTGATCCAAGGGAAAAACATCGAAATACTTGGAGAGATAGTAGATGTGCCGCCCTGGCCAGTGTGGCTTAGTGGGCTGGGGCATCATCTCATAAACTAGAAAGTTACAGGTTTGCTGCCTGGTCAGGGTGCATGCCTGGGTTGCAGGTTCGGTCTGGTCAGGGTGCCTGTAAGAGGAATCTGATCTGTTTCTCTCTCACATCGATGTTTTTCTCTCTCACATCGATGTTTCTCTCCATCTCCCCTTCCCCTCTAAAATCAATAAGCACATATCCTGTGTGAGAATAAAGAGAGTAGATGTGCCAATATACCTTTCAGAATAAATGTAACAACTGTCTGAGGTGGGTAGCAAGGGTCATCGCATGAAGATGGGGGAAGGTAAACAGGTGCCCATGAGAGTGAGCGGACAAGAACGCAGAGAGGAACAGGGTGAGGAGCTGCGGAGGGCTGGGCCTCTGCTCTCAGGATGCTGAGGAAGAACAAGTATGCGTACAGCTGGTCTCTGGTATGTGCTCTAAGGTTTCAAGGTCAAATCAAGACTTCACTGTCACTGCCCAGAGGCATGACAATAAGCAAACACAAAATACATACAGCATTAGAACAGAGTCAGACAGAATTGAGTATGAAAATAAGGAACATCTTCAGGCTGAAGACTCAGCTGTCTCCTGACCAGCAGGACCACTTGAAAGTTCTCAGCCATGTCCCATAAAAGACCACATCGAGCCACAGACCAGGTCACAGGCCGATTCATAGGAAACGGTCCCTGCCCCCAGAGCTGGGGGACAGGAGACTTAATAGGGCCCAAGGCTGGGGGATCCTTGTTGATTGATGCCAACCTAAGGCAGTCACCTGACGCAGGGCTCTGTCCTTAGCCCCGTCTTACTCAAAGCTGGAAACAAGGACTAAGAGGCACAGAGGGCTGGTTCTTCAAGCGTGTGACTACACAAAGTGGAGAAAGCCCAAGACCCAAACCAGTGTCATTAGGCCATGCCTCAAAGATGAGCATGGATTCTTCCATTTGGGTTAAAAAGTTCACTGCAAACATATGAGATGGGAACTGGCGGCAGGGCACATGAACCAGGCTCGGTGCACAGAGACATGTACGCCCATTGGTCACAGTCAGATACATGTAACAGGGAAGGTGGGAGAGGACCGGGAAGATGCGCATCAAAAGGCTACGCGGTCGTGTTACGAGAACATCTTCTTTTTTCTAAAACTTTTACATGTGATTCTATTATTCTTATAATTAAAAAGTAAATGAATACAATTGTTTTGAAGAAAATAAAAAGGAAGGAAAGGAAAGAGACTCAGAGATCTTAAATCACCCCAAGCTCCAGGTGGTCAGTGCGGGGCAGCAGCGGAAAGAGGACGGCTAATCTCAGGCTGCAGGCAGGCAGCTGAGCCCCGTCAGACCACCTCCGATCGCTTATCCAGAGACCCGAGGACCGGAAGTCTGACCGGGGAGGTAGCGGAGGATGGGGACAGGTCTCAGATGCTGATAGCGAGGCAGCTGAGGGGCGTCTGACGGGCTGCTAACACAGGACAGGGGTGTAACAGACGCGCCACAGTAACACAGGATGTGAAGAACGGGGGAAACTGTGCAGGGAAAGAGGGGGACTGCGGAAACTCGCTGTTCTTTCCACTCGATTTTTCTGTAAGCCTCAAACTGCTCTGATCAACTGAGTCTATTAACTTTTTTTTTGAAGGACTAGGATAGATTTAGCAAAATATAGTTTCTGTGGCAAAACAAAGATCAGTGAGTGGGTAAAAATCCACGGAGGCAGGTTTTCATGGAATGCCAGGCCTGCCTTTAGTACTCAGAGCTATCTAAAGATGGGCTGCGTGGCCTCAGACCGTGAACTCCCCACCACAGATGTGTGCATGAAAGCGAACACCCACTACAGAGAGTGGCCCTTAGTGACGGGCGCTTAGGCTACAAAACTGGGGAACTCCAGACCCCTCTGAATTGCCCTGGCTGAGCCAGCCTATCTGTACTGCAGTCAATACTCGGGGAATGTTTTTGACCAGAACTGGGCTGAGACATGGTCTCTGATCATAAATCTGGGTGAAAGCAACCTGCATAGGCTTCCAGGAGGAGGTAATGACCCCTGGCACCTTCTTTTTCCAGTTCCCCCACAGGGGTAACCTCCCTGCTCTCCATGATGTACCGCATTGAGGTGAAGCTCCAGGCTAAGGACGCCTCCACTGTCCAGCACTGGCAGCAGCCTCAGGCCAAACACAGCGGGGCGCTCGGGAGGGAGGGCCACGCTGGGGCCGAAGAAGATGTAGAAGTGGACGGAGAAGGTGTCCAGCTCGTTGCGCAGAGTGGGGCGCACCGGCCAGCAGTGCTCAGGCGGAGACGGGGCCCCGGGCGCCTCCACAGGGGCCCCAAGCGATGGTGGCTCTAGGGGCAGTGGTTGGTTGCCCAGTGACTGAGGCATGTTCATGGCAGCTCCAGGGACCAGGGCACGGGACAGGCTGGGCTTCGGACACTCTGTGAGGCAGAGGAAGTCAGAGCTGAGGGCCACTGCCTTCACAGCCCTGGAGCCCCACCATGAACCAGATCTGAGCCAGACAGGATTTAGCAAAGGGTAGGGAGGGGTGAGAATGAGAATTGAATGTCCCTGGGAGTATGGGGCACCCAGGGTCACAGGATAGGGCCTAGGGGTTTCCTAGTGGTCATAGCTAATAGATTATCATGTTGAAGGGAATCAAATTCAAGGTCATCTCTCTTTCTCCACCCAAGGATACTGTTGAAACAGATGACTGACCCTCTCACTCACTTGCAGGGGCTCTCACAAGACCAGTGTCCCAGAGGTCCTAGCTGTCCCTACCTACCCCAGGAAACTGAAAGAGACTAAGTTAAGAAGAGGGATGGGGTCCCTCAGCGAGCCCCAGATGGTGAAAAATGACCCGAAGGCCTTCCAGTGACTTGAAGGTCCAGGTAGGAGTGTGAAGGAGCCTGGGTGGGGTCAGGGAGATTGTAGGGCCATAGCACAGGGGCACTGGACACAGCCACCATGCCTGCCTCTTCTTAGTCACAGACATCAACACAGGCTGGGTGACTGGGGCAGATGTGGGGCTTCTGACCTTGCAACCGCACACACAGCTGGAAGCGGACGGTCCTTCCGGAGCCCCGGGATGGCGTCTCCACACGCACGTAGACCCAGCGCCCCCAGGGGGGCAGCGCTAGCTCCAACTGGCAGACAGAGGCACCTCCACAGGCCACAGAGCTTGAGTTGTGCAGGGGTGGGGCCTTGGGACGTAGGCGCAGTGTAAGGGGGCAGGCAGATGCCCCGCGGCCCCCCACACACACCAGCTGTGCTGAAACCCTGTAAGTGAAGCTGGGCACAAAGACCCTGGGCAGAGGGGAGGTTGGGGGTAAGAAAACACAGGGTATGGAAAGGTGAGAGGGCTACCAGAATCAGGGGCATGCTAGGAGGAAGGGCGTGGGGAGGAGGAAGGGGCACAGGAGAGCAGGAGGCCTTTTCAAGTCCTCCCCTCTGTGTTGGGAGAGAGGGAGGCAGGGGTGCACCCCACCCTGGGGCTCTGGGTGGCCCGGCTGTCCAGAGTGGCTAGAGGGAAGGTAGGAACAGGCAGGTAGGCTAAGTAGCCAGAGAACCCGGTTCCCTGTTTGAGGCCAGGGAAGGAAGAGGGAAAGGGCCAGGTTTGGGGTTGGGAGCGGGTTTGACTTACTTGTACAGGGCTGAGCGATTGTGAGAGGACAGGGTTTGCTCTGAGGGACGGCCAGGCACCAGCACAGCAACGTCCAGCAAACGCCGGACGATCAGCTGCGGCTGAAGGAGGTACTGACACTCATCCTGGAGACCCTGAGAGAAAGTAGGCATGGTGGGGGGGCAGAGACCGCATGGGTGCTGCTGACGGTGGGCGGACAGAACCGGCAGGTGGGGCGGGGGCCACCCTCCTCTGGTCCCCTCCTCCCAGGGCAGAGGCTGAGGTCTCTGTAAGTTCTGGGTCCTTTCTGCCTGCTTAGGTCTGTCCTTCTCAGTCTGCAGGATCTGCTGTGATCCTCGGCACTGGCTGAGGTTCGGGATTCAAACTCAGGCCCTGCTGACAATCAGGCCTTGTCCGCCCCTCCGCCAACCCAACCCCGTCCTGAGCATTCCTAACAGCCCCTCCAGGTAATTTTGAACCACCCGCCCCCCACCAAGCCCACAGGAACTTAAACCCTGGCTCTCCTTGGGTGTTGGAAAGTTCCAGGAAGGCCTCCATCCAAACCGCCTCCCTCTCCCACAATGTGAACCTTTGACTTCCTTTGTTCCCCACCCACCCACCCACCCAGAGTGCTTGTCCAGCTTCTGCTTTAACATCCCCAGGGAAGGGCCATTTTTTACCTCCAGACTGTAAACAACTTGAGAATAGGAACCTGGTCTTATTTCACTTTTGTTTCCCCAGACTCAGAGCCTAGTGTAAAGGGTACACTTCACAAACGAGTTTGCTGAATCAACAAATGAAGACATGAATGGCCCTGACTGGTGTGGCTGAGTGGGCGGGGCACCGTGCTGCAAACTGAAAGGTCGCCAGTTCAATTCCTGGTCAGGGCACATGCCTGGGTTGCGGGCCAGGTCCCCATGTGGGAGCTTATAAGAGGCATCCAGTCGATGTTTCTCTCCCTCTCTTTTTCCATCCCTTTGTCTCTCTCCAAAAATAAATAAATAAAATCTTTAAAAAAAAAAAGAAAACAAATCAACCCGACTGGGGGAAGCTCTTATCTTGATGAAGCCAAAGCCTACCTTCTGTCTCCTCTCCCACTGCTCTGTCTCAAGGGGCCCACAGATACGTCTGCTCCTTCTGACAAGAGACGGGGCTGGAGAACAGCCACATGCCCCTGAGTGGCCTTCTGGATCAGATCCCGCACCCTCCTCAGCTGACAGCACCCTTGGCCCGCGCGGCCTCAGCACTCTTCAGTGGGCACAGCCTCTCTCACTCCTGTTCCGCTTCTGCAGCGCCTGCAGCTATCTGAGCCCCGCTGCTGTGGCAGTTCAGGGTGGAGGGGCCTCCTGGTTAGGTTTTCCTGTCTTCTGGACAAACGACCTTGTGCCGGCCCAATAAACTAGAGGCCACTCTCCACTTAAGTGTTTATTCTGACTGAGACATGTCTCTAAACCTTGCCCTAGGCTCTGACACCCCACTGAGCTCCATGCCGTGGAACAAGCCGGCCACAGCACACACTTCCAGCAGAGCTCCCCGCAGCTCACAGGAGGCCTCAGTGCATGCCAGGGCAGAAAATCCCATTTCCCTCTGCCTGCAATTTTTCTGTGATTTTTTGCATCACTGCATCTCTAATGCCTAGCACACCATCTGGCAAACACTAGGAGCTAAAAAAAATATCTGTTGAGTTAAAGAATGGATATCAAAAAGAGTGTGCCTTCGGAGAGCTCCTGACCCCACCTCCCAGCTCAGAGACCTCAATCTCTGATATCCAAAGCAGATGTTCCTCATCTTCGATGTCAAACTCTAAGGACCAGGACTCCTGTCACAAGTCATTTCATCAACCTCACTTGCTTCCACAGGGATCGCCCACAGTAACCTTGTGGTGGACGAACTCCCAGGGCAGGGGCCCATGATCAGGAGGTGGCCCGTTTCCTTGTTGGACAGTCTGGGGGCAGAAAAACTTTGCTCCACACTTTGCTTGCTATTGGCTTAACTGAAGGATCAGTGGACATCACCTCAGTGGTTAAGATGTGCTCCTTCCTTAAACTATAGAAGATGCCCATCTAATACTCCTCCCTTAGTTTAGAGGGGAGCATTCATTCAGTCAGCGGAGACCAGGGAAGGTGCAGAGATGCAGCAACCTTCGCCCAGTGACGGGGCTAGAAAGAGGGCACCAGAACTCAGGGCCTCCAGAGCCACCAAGACAGAAGCCAAGTGAGAGTGCAACAGAGTCAACATCAGCAGTCATGGAAGGAACAAGGTCAAAGCCAGGAAACCTGAGAAACCACAAGGGTCAAAAGTGAGAAGTGGGTGCAAAACAAAATGGTCTGCAAGAAGCTGGAGCAGAAGGCCTTAAACTGAGTTCTAGACTGTTCTGGTATGGACGGCCTGGGTTTCTTTAGAAAGAAACCCTCTGCCTGAGCAGAGTAGCCAGTCCCAGGCTCTGGATAGGGCTTACAGACTAAAGATGCCCAAAAACACTTGGCCTTCTCCATCGGACCATCCCTGTACCCAGCACAGCCCCTGACCTGCCATCAGTCAGAGGTGGTCAACATGGAAGTAAATGAATGCTGCACAGACGACAGGGGGCAAGCGTGGAAGCAGGGAGACCACTTGAAAGGTTGCTGTAATGGCCCAACAGGAAGATGAGGGTAGGTGTGGTAAGGGTGGAAACAGACAAGGCGATACATTCGGGGCACGCTTTAGAAGTAGAGTCAACGAGACTTTGTGAATTGGTTGTAGAGAAATAAGGCGGGAAGAGGAAGACACCTACATTTGGAGCTGGAGCAACTGGTGAATGGCAGCGCCCCTCGCTGAGAAAACGACTAGAGGAAGGAAAGACTCGGGACTGGAAGAAGCGAAATGGAAATTGAAGAGATTTTTACTTTTGGCTCTGTTTTGATATATACATGTCAAGTCTGAGACATTTCTGAGACATCTAATTGGTGATGTCAAGTAAGTAGTTGATCATAAAGTCTGAGATTCAAAGAAATTAGAACTCACTGAATACACCTGGAAGGCATTCACTTGTAGATGGTACTTAAAACCATTGTTCTGCAGACCCCTAGCAGGAGAATGGACAAAGAAGGAAGGAGTTGTCCCCGGACCAAGCACTGGGGCCCCCACGACACGTCTGATCAAGCAAAGGAGATGCCAGGAAAGGAGGCAGAGGAGGAGTGGGCGTGGGCAGGAGGGAAACCAGGACGGTTCTGTAAAGTCACAAAGGCCAGAGTCTTTCAAGAAGAGAAGAGTAATAAATATAAGGAACTTATTAACGTCTAGTTACTAGTTAACTCTGGCAAGGGGAAGTAAGGACTGGGAAGAGCTGAAGGGAAGATGAAAACTTACTTTTCACTGCCTTTTGTACCTTTCGAATGTTGTACCAGATGCATGTATGACCTAATCAAAACACAAATAAAATAATTTAGGAGGAGGAGGAAGAGCAGAATGAGCACTGTTAGCAGATTTTAACCTCTTCAGTTGACATACTGAGCTACACTTCGTCCTAGTTGGTGGATTCGGCCAAATCCTTTCTTTTATACAATCTGCTCCTTTGGTTTCCTTATGGTTGTTGTCATTATTCTACCTGCTTTCATTTACTTTCAGACCTTGGACCGGAGAAAGGAGACATTCAAGGAGAACTACGCCCCAGACATTCGCAGGACTTTCCCCGATGAGCCACTGGGTGCCAGGCGTTACCCACAGCCCGAAGGCCTGCCCCTCAGAGCAGACTGGCAGCTGGGCACCACAGGATGAGCCCATGTTCCAAGACAGGAAAAGCAAGGAGACAGAAGGAATGGGTCACGATGGAAGAGGTTGACAGGAAGAAAGGGAAAGGAAAGGAGGAGAAGTGAGATACGTCTTGGACAGTATGAGTTTGAGAAGATAGCAGAGGGGCAATGCAAACTTGCCCGGCCCCCACTGTGTGCCAGCCTCTGAGCTGGGTGCTGGGACACATGAGCAAATACCACAGACATGGGGGCCAGCAGCAGTGTGGGACCAGGGCTCAGGACGGTGGCCTGGACCAGACAAGTCTCTTCCCTTCTGTCACTGTCAGGATGAAGTTCAAACTTCTAGGCCCTTCATGATCTGGCCTCTTCCCACCCCTCCACCTCCCTTACCCATCCCAGCAACTGCTCCACAACTGCTCCAGCTCTCAGGCTTTAGCCCAGGCTACCCTACCACCTAGAATGCCTTTCCCTGCCTTCCCTACTTCAGGCCTCACTTTCTAACAGTGACCTAAGACCACTTCCACCACACTACCAAGCTGAATTAGCCACCTCTCATTTGTCCTCTTAAAACATCTCCTAATATACATCTTATGTACTTGTGTCTGAAGCACCCAACCCATGGCCTGGGACAAAGCAGGTGCTCCAGGACTAAGGTCTAAAGGCAAGTCTGCACTCACCCCTGAAGCTAAGAAAAGCCCTAGAAACAGCACTGCCTTCTTGTTGCTGGGACTCTTCAGTCCCTACCCAAAGATATCCTTGAATGCACATGACTTCCTGTGTTGGCCAAGCTGCATAGGAAGTCAAGACTTGGAATAAGGAGGAAGCAACTCAAGAAGATGGAGCCCTGGAGGAACGTTCTAGACAATTACCCACGGGCTTAAATCTAAGCAATTAACCAGACAACTTAAGAATCCTTAGAGGCCCATTTAAGATTCCGAAAGGTAATCAAACTCTCAGAGGGACCACGAGGGTGATCCTTCCTTCCCTACCCCCACCTCACCCCATTCCCACCCTCTGAGCCTCTGGAACAGGCCTGACTGAAAAGCTGCATCTCTCACGGCGTCCAGGTCTGCTGCCATTCATGGGCAAGGTGGGACTGTGCCCTCTCCTCTCAAATCTCACCACACCCCAGGGAGCTCTGCTGACTAGGGCTCCAGCTTGCGGTACCAAGTCCCCCGGGCCCCACTTGCTACATCTGGTTGCAAATGGGTATGTCAGCTAAACCTGGTTCTGACCTTTTCTAACCGGACTTCAGCCGCCATAATACCAGCCGGGTCTAGGCGCCCCCGGCTCCTCCTGATCACTCAGAAAGGTTTTTGAGTCATCACAGCAGGGCTTCAGAAGGATCTTCCCTGTCAGTCCTCACAAAGAGAAGCCGGGATCAGAGTTAGGATCAGGAACAGGCTCTTCAAAATTTGGCCAAAGACATATGACATTCCTGCAAACAGAATAATCCTAACTTGGTTCTGATGAGAATCGAGACCTACCTAGACCTCAGAGCCATCTTCAGGGGAGCTCCCAACACACTCTCCCCCAGGGGGCTCCCAGACCTTGACGGGAAGTTCTTTATGCATTGCTCTCAGGAAAAGCAGGCCTATCGCCGAGGTCTCCAGACACCACCTCAGCCCTAGTCCCCACTCTGAAAGCAGCAGTGCCAGCACACTGGGCCCTGTGCGATTCTCAGCTCATTCAGGTGCAGTAGGAGGAAGAGAGGTGAGTCTAATGAAGTCACAGAGCCCCTCCCTCAAGGAACTCAGCCTGGAGCACTGTCATTGACTCGAACCTTCATCTGATTGGGAATCTCTGTCCCTCTCAATTCTCAGCAGCCAAACCCTGACGGCTTTCCTGTTCTTTAAATCCTCACTCTGCTTACTCTCAGTCCTCTCACTCTTGACAATGACCAGCTTATCACACCTTCTCTTCCTACCAACAGACAGGAGTAAAACTATAGATCCTCTCACTACAAGTAAGAATTCTTCCCAACACCCAGGAGTGGCAGCAGAACTCTGTGGCATTTCCTTCCCCTCCCGACCAGAATGAAAAAGCACTCTGACCTTTGAACGGACACTTCAGATTCTAACCACCTCTGCTCTGTGAAACCAGTGCAGATATTTGGAGGACAGGGAGGCAACAGGACAGACACCAGTTCCCCAAAGCCTCCCCTTACCAAGAAAGAACTACCCTACCCCAGAGTGCTCCCACACAGCCTTCCAGGGGGTGCAGGGAGCTGAAACTATGACAGAGGAGGAATGTGCTCTACCGGATGGACTAACAACTGGGCTGTAGCCCTGAGTCTGCAGGGCTATCCTGGGTTTGTGCAGCAGCATTTGACTTGTCCCTAGCTGACTTCTAGTCACCTCGGTGAACTCCCGCACTTTCCCACAGGAAGGGACACTACTCTGCAATGCCAGGGCCTCTGACTGACTACAGACTCTGGACTTTCCCTTCAGCTTACGCGGACCCACCATGTCCTTCCAAGGCTACAAAATTGCCTGGTACAGATCACGGGTTCTGGCCCATCGAGGGACCTGCTGGCCTCTAGCTAGTCTCTACCCCGGCCACCATGATGCTGTTGCCCATCCTGGTACAAGCTGGTGCTCCAGGTAACCCATGGGAGGAGTTCAGCAGAGATGGAGAAGCAGCTCTGGCCCCTCTTGCCCTGGACAGTATCAACCCACCTTGACGGAGATGTGGCCATGGGCCTGGGGAAGGTGGGCCGCCAAGAACCAGTCCCCAGGTAAGGGGCTGCTGACATTAAAGATGCCTGAGGTGCGGTTGGGCAGGGTCCAGCTGAGGGTCAGTGAGAACACCCCAGGCACAGCTGTGTCCCCTGGGAAGTGTGTGTGCAGGGGATTGATGACAGGGGGTGCCCCGGACCGGAAATACCTGGGGACCAGAATGAGGAGAGAAGGAGAGCAGGCAATGAGGTGGGGATGGGAAATGGGGAAAAGGGAGAACTGTCATCGTCACTGGCAAACAAGTAGACTCCCTACACTGACACATGCAACGAGGCGGTGCCAGGTCCGGGGTCAGCACAGACAGGGCAAAAGGTCCGCTCAGGAGCTCACACGAACAGTACTAACAAAGTCATCAGGCAGCAGAGGGCTTGGCCCTCAGTCATACTTCAATCTCAACCAGGGTCAGAGGTCAGGGTTAGGAGGTCAGTTTAGGTACTCATAAAGTCACACTTTAGCTCGGACAGTGGTCTGGGGTGAGAAGCGGAGCCCGGAGGTAAACTCGTACACTCACACGGTCACACTCTGGTCTGGGCAGTGGTCCCCAAAGGACCCCCCCTGCTCTTTGAAGATGATGAGGTTCCAAACAGCCAGGAATGTGTCCTCAGGAACGTGGAAGTGGAAGAGTTCAGTGCTGGCAAAGGAGCGGAAAGGACTCAGCTTGCGGGGTGAGCAGGTGGAGTAATCGGTCAGGAAGAGGCCTCCTGGGAGCAGGTGAGAAAGAAAGGGGCAGGAAGGACACAGGGCATGTCCGTTAAGCGGCAGGCACACCAGTCTCAGCAACAGCACCAACTCAACAAATGCTCTTCTCTGGTGGCTCTCGCCATCGTCGGCTTTAGTCTTTACAATGACCTTGAAAAAATGACCTGTTTTTATAGATAAGGAAACTGAGGCTTAAACCTGGATCTGCGTAAATCCAAGACCAGGCCTCTTTACAGGACTGTACAGCTACCCCGCACTTAGGAGTCATTGTTCTCCTCTCACTAAGCCTAACAAAACAGAGGTGTGAACGGGAGCATGCGCCTGCGTGTGTTGGCATGGGCTCTCAGGCCTCTGAGCGGGCTGGAACTCCACCTGTGGGGCTGGGGAGTCAGCCTGAAACTGTGTAACTTTCTTGTTTATTTTCCTCCCCTTTCTATTCCCCTGTGGTCAGGAGAAGGAAAAAACCTCAGAAGCTTCACAAAAGTTGTCTGTATACTGGCTCAGGGCAGGAGGGGGAGGGGAAAGTGTGGTGAGTCTGCAAGGGGCCTTCTTGGGTGGCAGAGGCAAGGACAGGAGCTGGCAGGCCACCACAAAAGCCCCTGGGAGAAGAGGAGAGGCACCAGGCCCTCTGGGATTCATAGTGAGTAGCCTGAGGGCACTTCCCGGAGGGAGGCCCAGGAAGGCAGTCAGCTGGGGACTGTGGTGGAATCTCAACCACTTGGGAACGTTCATATTCAGAGCAGGGGAGAGGGGCTCATCTCTAAGTGAAATGCCCAGATACCTGAGCATGGCTGTTGGGAGCAGAGCCAAAGTGAACAGGAAAGTCTGCTGTCAGCAGCTAGCCAGGCAAACACAAGGGGGCTAGCACTGCTGTTAAAGCAAAAATAACCCAGTAACTCAGCTGGACAGAAGAGAGTCCCAAATGGCAGGCAAAGTTCTGGAGAATCTGACTGCTCTGAAGACTTAAGAGCAGCCCCAGAAACCCAGAAGATGACCTCAGGACAGGTAAGAAGGTTAGGAAATCAGCTTTTTTTTTTTTTTCAGGGTGGGGGGAGTGGGTAGGGGAGACTCTGAAGCAGAGTTTTCAGCCAAGTAGGAAATACACATGGGGCCTAACTAGTCTTACAGTCCCCCTCTCTGGAATGGGAGACACGACTCCAGAAATGAGGTATTTGAAATAACAGAATGAGACATCGGGAGAGGGAGGCTGCTGAGGGAGGCAACTCGGGGTGAGGTCAGACCCACTGAACCGCAGCCTCAAGAGTCACCCTGCAGAGAGGTGAGGGCCGCTGGCCCTAGTCCGGCCTGAGTTTATCTTCGAAGGCCACTGTTACACCCAAGGGCTAGTCTGTCCAGTGCAGACCACATGGTCAGTCTCACCTGTCAGCAAGGAGACCAGCCACCTTGCAAGCTGAGCACTGCCCAGGAACCAACCAGTGGCTCACAGGGCAGCCTTCAGAGAGCCGTGGCAGTGTATGGAGAGGAACGAAGGAAAATGAACCAATGGATGGAGGGGACAGGTTTCCTCGGAGCCATGGCTATGACAACTGGCAGGCAGAGAGCCAAGAGCTGAATAGCCTGGATACCACTGTCACAAAAAAGCAGAGCCCTGGGCTTGGGGTGCGGGAGCTTCTCCTCCCCAAAGCCGGTACCAGGATGGGTCGTAGAACGAGCCATTGCTACTGTGAGGAAGAAATCTTCACCAGGCCTCCTGTGCAGACTCTCAGGGAGCTGTTCCTGAAAAGCAGCTAAAATCTTTGGGAAGCCATGGACAGACAAGCACACAGAGCCCTGTGACTCAAAGCTGCAACATGGCATGGCCTGGATACTGGGAAACTAGTTCAGCCGTTACTGGGAAACTCCAGAAGGGGCCAGGGACTGTAGAGGTCCCAGGAGAGGCTGGTAGGAAAAGGGAGTGAGCAGCAACTGGTGATGGGGGGGAACCTAGAAGTTCTAAGGGCAAATGTTCCAGAAGGCATCCGCAGCCCCATTCACACCAAGCTTTGGTCTGGGGTTTCACCAGGGCCAACAAAGCTGTGTCCCAGAGGAAGCCCAAGTAAGGCCCTAGGCAAGCTCAGATGAACCTGTCCTAGATGCCCTGGTACTTCATTCCAGGGGAAGCTCGGGGGAATGTCTACCACCACCTGAAACACACATGCATACACATACACACACCCACGGAGGCTAAGGCTGACCCTGCTGATGACAGCAGTAGGTAGAACAAAAGGTCATTTCTGGAATGGCAAGGCAAGCCCAGGTTATGAAAATGCAGTCAGCTGAGCCCAGGGAAAAGACCCAAGGATTGAGGTAGGACCCGGAGACCCAGGAGATACCTTCCATTCCTGAAATAAGATTGAAGCCAACAATAAGCATTTATTGAGACCAACAGTCTGTGGTCCTCCCCTCAGTCAACGATCTCTCACCCCACCCCCCACCCCACGTCACAGAGCACTCCTGCAGGCCAGGCCACAGCTTCCAAGGCAGTGACTCTGAGCAGCTCCAGTCGCCCTGCCTGCAGAGGGCCTATTCAGCACTCTCTTCTGGCCTCATTACAATTCTCCCCAAACCACCTAAACCTGCTTCTGGACAGCCATATTTTAATCCACATCTTCCAGCTGTCTACGGCTCTGTGGCTGTCAGCACTCTCCTCCCCCAGCCAGCTCCGGCTTGCTCAATGGGCTCGTGAACAAAGAAGCCATGAACTGGGCCCAACAGTAGGCATTCCCTTCACCCAACTGAAAACCTGACATGCCACGACATCTGCTAATTGCCCCATTTCCCAGAAGCAGGAACCAGCGCTGAGTCCTTCTATGGCTCCTTCCTTGAAGGAGTCAGGCTGGGGGGCAAATGGATCACTTGTATCTGTTCTGAGAGGCATCCAATGCTGCCTCCAGACACGGAGCTATGTGCTGGGAAGGTAACACCATCTACAATGGCAGGAAGAGCTGAAGGGAACATGTGTGGGCCACAGCATGTACAATAATATGGGGTACTCAGAGGACACACAGGCTCACATGCACCCCATACAACATGCATGTGCCTACACTCACTAACACACAAGCATGTACACACAGTGCGTACGCCCAGCATTCCCACAGATCCCTCACTCAGGCACCTAAGCATCCAGGTACCAGTGAACTTGGACATCTCTGCAGGAGGGGTGACCTTTGACATGCATTGATCTCCCCAGCTTGTGCACTGAACCAAGACCCCAGAGCTCACTGAAACCCACCCCCCACCCCCAGCTACTCTGCTGTTATTGCCAAAGACTCCTTCAGGCACATGTCCACCCTGTCTAGAGTGCCACCCACCAGGGGTGGCTGAGGGCCGGCGCCAGGCAGACCACAGTTATCGCCTTAGGATGGGGCCATCTTTCTGGCCCATCTCCTATGGCAAGGACCACCCCTCCAACATCCCACCCATTAAGAAGTTGGACCTCTCCCTCTCCTAACCAAACCACTACCCTAGGACAGTGGCCCTAGGCTGACAGCTGGCAAATGAGGACCAGTTTGTGGATGAAGCCCCTCCCTGTGGGCAGACAGAGGAGAGGGCAGATTGTGCTTTGAGCCCACTTGGGTTTGTTTCCCTCTTTATCAGGCACATGTTGCAGTGGGGAAAAAACCCCACTAGTGTGGGGTGGAAATTAGGAACTCTTTTAGCTCCAGTATTTCCATTTACAAGCTATATGACCTTGAGCAAATTGCTCCCCTGCTGAGCCTCAGTTTCCCTGTCTGTAAAACGGCCTCTGAGTTTCAAGCCTGCTCTGAGAGTATCAGTTTTTCCTAGCCAAATCAAGCTTATTTGGAACAAAACTCATTACGGGAAGAAAACCCATTATAATGGTGACTAACCCGTGTCCATCTGTTTGCTACATGTTATTTTCAAAACTGCTTTCATAAACCTATTTTAAGGCATGCCCGATATCTCAAAAGTTTAGGCTAGCTCTTCCCACACTGGACTAGAGGCTGCCTGGTGTGGGGCCATGTCCTCCTACCGAACTTTATGAGCAGGAACGAGACCTCTTTGCAAAAAAAGCAAGAGTCAAAGCGGGGTCAGATGTACAACAGGAAAAAAAACGTTGGAATCTCTGCCCTCGGTGCTATCAAGCCACCTGTTACCTCTCTTCTGACTCTACCAGTTCCTCTCGGATGTAGAAGAACCCTCTCCTCCCTGTTTCTCCCCACTTCTTCCCCCAATGATTTGGTTATCAAGGTCTCACCTCTCCCCAGTCGCTCCAGTCCACCCCTCCCTGCCAGAAGCCCATCCCTGCCTCAGCCTTTGCTGCTTCTGCACTCACCAGCCCCTGGGCCAAGGACAGAAAACAGCAACAGCAGCAACAGGGCTGGTGGCAGCCGGAGCCCAGACCTGAGTCGAGGCTGGGAGAGGGGTAGGGTGTGAGAGAGAGGGGTGGGTAGTGGGAGAGACTTGGGTAAACACGGAGATGAGGGCAAAGGCTGAGATAATGGGTCGGGCTGAGCTGGGTACTGGGGCTTCAACAAGGACAGGGAATGGGATGCAAGGAGAGGCTGTGATGGGGACTGGAGCAAGGGCAGGGTGTGGGCCCTGGGTTTAAGCAAACACTGGGGTTGGGATTGGGACAGGAGCTGGCCTGGGATTTGTGTCAGGGGGTGTAACCAGGGCAGAGGCGGGGGTGGAGGCCAGGCCAGGGTCTGGGACTGGACGGGGGGCCTGGGTTGGGACCTGGACCTGGGCATTCGCTGGTGCTCAGGCCCGGACTGGGACTGCTTTGGGAGGCAGGGCGAGGGAGGGACCGGAGGCCAAGGCCGGGATAAGGATAATAGGACTTGGGGTCGGGACAAGGGCTGGGCCATGGCCCGGGGCGGGGGCGGGGCCGGACAGGCCAGCGCGGGGCGCTCGCAGAGCTGACCCGCGGCTCCGCTCCCCACCCCTGGGGGGTGGCCTCGGGTATGCTCGCGGGCCCGGGGCCGGGGTCGGGCTGGCTGAGGCCGAGCCAGGGACCTGGATAGGAGTTCAGGCCTGGGCGACTCCGGGCTGCGCTGAACCGGCGATAACCAGGCCCCGCGGCGGCGGCTGCCGCCTGAGCCTGACGTCACCGGGCGCCCCGCCTCTCGGTCAGTCGGATTGGTCCCTGCTGGGCTCCGAGGGACAGGCTCCGCCCAGCCCCAGCTACTTGAGCCCCAGCCTTTCCCAACCCAGGCACCAAGTACCCTCAAGTCCTCACAGGCCCCGGGGACGGCCCCACAAACATCTCATGGGAACACTACAGAGACCCTCACAAACCCAGACACCCACGGACGTCCCCGCAGATCTCCGCAAACCCTACCCAGAGACTTTCAAAAAGATTCCACAAACCCCCTTAAAAGAAGTGTACCCTTGTAGGTTCGTCCGCTCCAGGTCCAATGCAGACCCTCAGGAGACGACCACCACCCGAGAGGTGACCAGACTGCTAGGCGTTCCAGTTGCCCTGGTGACGGATCCCTTCTCTTCTGGCCAGGGTTCCAGAGGCTTCAATCAAGTCCCTCCATCCGCCCCTCATCCCTTCCCCTCCCAACCTACCCCAAATCTGGCTAGAGCTCCTTTGCTAATTTCTGCAGGTGTCCTCCCTGTATTGTAGGCTTGCCGACAAGGCCTGTCACCACCCAGCGCCCTGCAGCTGGGTTCCATCCACAACCTAGAGCCTCCCCTCTCTCCGGGCTAACACTTCCCAGTCCCACCTTCAGACAAGATCCTGATCTAAGGACTTGTAAAAACCGAGCCAAAGCCCAGAGGTACGTAGCTTCCTATGGCCCCTCCTCCAAGCGCACATCCTATTTCTCTCCTAACGCCTTCCGTCCCTGCCCTCAGTACCACCCCCACGCCATTCTCTACTCTTCATCCTTACCCTCTATCCCGTTCTTGACCCCTGCCTCTTACCGTTCTCTAGTCCTCCACATCCCACCCCGTCCCTTTTTCCTCTTCTGAAGATCTTCCTCCCCATTATCCTACCTCTTCACCTACTTCCTGTCCCAAACGTCCCCTTCAGAAAGGCTCTGATGAGTTTAAGTGATGTAGTGGGTACCTCCGGAGCATGGTGGGGGCAAGAAGTGTGGAGGGAAGGTCAAGGCTGGAAGCCTTAGACACTGTTGCAAATGATGACAGGCCCTGAACATCAGGATTAAGAAATTCAGCCTTAATCCTTAGATTGACTCAATGAGTATTTTAAAGCAAGGGAATGCCATTGTCAAGTTTGCATTTTAGAAAGACTACAGTTGGGTCATTAAGGAGCGCTCACTCATTTTGGACATACTTCCAAGACAAATTCGGCATGCCCCGCTCTCCACAGCATCCTGGGCTTACCCAGCTCCTTTGTGTTGTCATGTCGGTTAACCTGTCTCCTTCCCAGCTTCCTTCAACTGAGCCTAGTGCTTAGCACAGAGTCTCAGTGAAAGTGTAGGGTTAGGCCCTTTACAAAAGTATAAATTACATAAATCAGTGAAAAAACAGGTGAGTGGATTAATATGCTGGGGAAGGCAGCAGAGGGCCAAAGTTATCATACATAATCCAGGTAGAAAATGTTGAGAACTTGAACAAAATTGGAGGGAAAGGAGAGAAGCAAATGGATTTGGGGGATATTTAGAAGATAGGAAATACAGTCTTCGGTGCCTATTTGAAGAGAAGGGCTGTGGGAAAAGGAGAAAACTAGGATAATTCCCAGAGTCAGTTCTGATGCCCTGTAGGACATCCACTTGGCCACGTTCAGCAGGCAGTTGGGTATGAGTGTGTAGCACAGGGATTAAAGAGGTCTGAGGTGGAATTATGGGTTTAGGGGTCATCAGCGTATAGTTGGAAGTAGTTGAAGCTTTGAACATGAATGGCATCATCAAAGGAAGGAGTGTGGGGTCCCTACACAAAACTAGACTGTGACCAGGGCCCTGCCATCATGGCATCCTTCTGCACCCTCGGGAGCAAACCCCCCACTTTGGCTTAGGATTCCTAGTCTCTAGAACTCCAGAGGTTGACCCCCCCATGGTCCTAAGGTATGTCTAGAGCCCTGCTCTTGGACTGGCCAAGTTGCTATGTTTAGGCTCCCTCCTGGGGCATGGTCCTCTGCTACCATCTACTGATGGGATTCTGTCTGCTTCAGCCTTTCATTCTTTAAGTTTAGCTCCCTCACAACCCACAGCAGGGTGCTGCATGAGGTCTGGACACATTCTTGAACCTTCTGGCCTTTTAGCCTAATACAGAGTTCGTCTTGCTCCCCTCTCATATCTCAGGTGCACTTACCCTAATTCCCCTCCTGCCTGTGAACCCTGACTTGCAGACCCTCCAATCCCAGCCTAAAGCCTGTACCCTATTCTACCACTAGATGGAAGCAGACGAGGTCGCAGAAGAGCCTCACACCACCATGGATGCGGAGGAGCACCCTTCTTCAAAGGACCCCTCTGCCAGAGACTCACAGGAGCCCCCTATCTCTGAAACCCCCTTGAAGGCTTCCATCTCTGAGACCCCTTTAGAAGCACTTACCTCTGAAACTCCTTTGGAGCCTTCCACTTCCCAGAACCCTTCAGAGACCCGTATCTCAGAAACCCCCTTGGAGCCTTCCATCTCTGAGACTCCTTTAGAGTCTCGCACCCCTGAATCTCCTGTGATGACTTCCACTTCCCACACCCTGTTAGAGATCCATACCTCGGAAACCCTCTTGGAGCCCTCCATCTTTGAGACTCCTTTAGAGCCCCACACCCCTGAATCTCCTGTGACGCCTTCCACTTCCCACACCCTGTTAGAGACCCATACCTCAGAACCCCCCTTGGAGCCTTCTATCTCCAAGGCCTCTTTAGAACACTCTGTCCCTGAGAGCCCATTGCAGATTCACATCTCTAAGGTCTCAGAGAAACAGCTTGCTTCTCATAATGCATCACCAGGCCATGTCTCTGCGTCTCCCTCTGATACTCTGAAGGAAGGCCCCATCTCTGAGTCCTCCTCCAGTGATGTCTCCCGGATGAGAAGATCCGTGCAGGTCCCTGAATCTGAATTCCTTCAAAAGCACTCCCTTTCAGGCCCTTCAGCCCAGGTCAGCCTGGACACATCTGCAAAGGAAAGGGAAGAAGGAGAGAATGAGAATGAGGTGGATGCCACTGAGAGAGCCACTCCCGCGGCTCAGCCTGGACATCATCTGGTCAAGAAGAAGGAGAAGAAAGGAGTTGGCCGTAATTGCTCCTGCCCTTTTCCCCATCCTCATCACTGTCTTTCGCCTGCCTCAGGAGAAGGGGATTGGGTTAATCTTCGGTCTGACCCCCTCTCTCAGTTTTAGGGTCTCCACTTCTCCTTGATTACTCTGCCCCTGTCTTCCCAGGCTCCAGAGTCAGCCCAGTGGTCCCTACTACGCAGGCAGAGATGGTGAAAGTGGCTAACACAGTGCGCAAAGAGATGTTTGCTGCTCAGGTGAAAAATCTGTTCCAGTGGGAGAAGAATGCAGCCCTGAGTGCCATCCAGACAGGTGAGACCAAGAAGCCTTTCCGAGGCTTCTGACAGGTTCAGGGCCATCCTCTGATCCATTGGTTTCTGAATACTTGTCCATTCAATGAATAGCTGCCCCTTGTGGAAATGGCGATGGCCCCTGCCTGAAATCTGGGAGGGAGGCAGGCAGGTGGGCCAAGGTAGATGGCGTAGTTGCAGATGAAAGTGGGGATATTCATATAAAGCCCAGCTAGGGACACATGGCAGAACTGAAGTTGTTAATAACACATCCAGTCCCAGATCTAAGGCTCAGATCACCTGCACCAAACAGACCCTAAGGAAGAGAACCTGGACAGTCTCCAAGTGACTTACTGCTCTTACATGGCAAAAGGCCTTGGTCCCCTTGGTGGGACTCCATTAAAAGGCAGTCACCCCTCAACATGAGACACGTGATCACTTGGGTATCCAAAAGCGGTGAGTCTCCACCAAAGAGCAAAGTCATATCTTCTAGCCCTCTCGGTTCCAACTCTCAGCTCTCATTCTCAGGAATGAGTATTCTCGACAGGCCCATTAGTGGCTTATATCCATGTCTGTATAGAAAGGGTGTGGGAGGTACAGTGAGAACACGTGCTGTGCTGTGTGAACATGTGTACCTATGTAACTGAACTTTGTATCTATAGGGGTTACTTCAGTAAGAGGGTCACCCTGACCTGCTAAGAGGATTCTGGGGTTTCTAGACCAAATTCAATATATGTCACTGCGTTTATTTTCATACTTCCTCCTTATGACAGGAGTAGAGGTACGACAAAACTAGATGGGCCTAAGATGTAAAGTCAGCCAGGTAATTCTATGTCCTTCTGTCCTCCATGGAACTTACTTTCCTCAGTCCCATGCAGGGACCTCCCTCCTCCACCTCTGGACAAGAAAATCACAGTGATCTATCTCATTTGTTTCTCGGTCTTACTTCAGTTACTGACATTGCTTTGTTTGCTTATTTCAATGACAAGTTATGCCACTTTTATTCTCCTTGTAAATGTTGGGTCTGTTCAGTACCCTCATTCTCCTTCTTAGAACCTCTTGTCCACTCCCCCCTCTTCAAGGCCACTGTACTTCTTGAAACTGAACTTCTTCATTTTCCTGTTTCAATAGGCATGTTTTTTAGATTTTATTTATTTATCTTTAGAGGGGAAGGAAAGGAGAGAGGGAAAGAAATACCAACGGATAGTTGCCTCTCGTGTATCCCATGCTGGGAACTGGCCTGCAACCCAGGCATGTGCCCTGACTGGGAATCAAACCATGATCCTTTGGTTCAGAGGCCCACGCTCAATCCACTGAGCTACACCAGCCAGGGTGTCAACAGGCATTTTTATACCAAAATATAAGTGTTCTTTAATTTTGAACAAAAACATTTGGGTTTATCTTCTAATACTGGGGATCTTCTGTCCCTGGGGAATCCATAGATGTGCTCTGTAGAGAAATATCACATGTAAGCTTTTCCCTTGTTCATTCAACATTCATTGAACACCAGCAATGTGCCAGGCTCAATGCTAGCCATGGAGGTCGTGATACTGACGGGGTTTCCAAGAAAAAAAAAATCCTTCAGATAACTTATACTTTAATGAGAGACACCAATAAAGGAAAAGGAAAATAATAATTCGTCCTAATAATTGCTATAACTGAGCTCAGCCCTGAGTGCTGCATGAACGGAGAAAAGGGGCAGGTGCCCAATTGTGGGAACTGGGGGAATAAACCTTGGAAGGGATGACTTCTCAGCTGAGATCTGTAAGATGAGTAAGAAGAGGCGGCCAGGTAAAAGATGGGGTATGGTGAGTTACAGCAGGGCAAGGCACCACAGGAAGCTAAGCAACGCAGCATGCCTGCTGCACAGGGGGTTGGCAGAGTAGTGCAACTCATCTCTGCGAGGGCGGAATTGCGCAGGCATTTCGGTGCCATCTTCAGGAGATGGGACTATATTCTGAGGGCAACTGAGAGTCACTGAAAGATTTTAAATGTGACAATAACATGAACAGATTTGTGTTTTTGTAAGAGCACTCTGGCAGTAGGGTAGACTTGAAAAAGACAAAAACTGGAGACAGGAAGAATACATTGTGGGGCACTGGTACTAATCCAGGTAAAGAATGAATGGGTGGATGTGGAAAGAAGTAGACAAGCTCAAGAAATGCTAAGAAGGCAAAACTGACCTTTGGATCATTGGATGCATAGAATAAGACTGGAATGATGTCTAAGTATTGGCTTAAGTAACTGATTGGATAATGGTGCCATTAACTGAATGTTTACGACAGATGCTTGCTAAGCATGTGTTGGATGAACAGAGGACAAAGGATGAGGGCCAGGTTTGGAAGGAATGATTGCATATAACACATTTAAAGTGTTGTGGAACATGCTGGTGGAAAGAGTCTAGTAGACAGCTGGCTACATGGGTCTGAAGCCCAGGAGAGAGGTCTGGGCTGGAGACATCCTTCATGTAAAAACAGGTGTATCTTGTATGGAGACATTCCAAGCATGAAGAGATGTCAACATGCAAATGTGACCATGTGATTATGTGATCAAGAATCAAAATGGCATCCCAGATAAAGTCTCCTCCCTGCCACTCCTTGTCCACTCATAACAGGAAGAGGATTTGGAATCAGGGCAGAGTAGAGGGCACCGTTCTAGAATACACAGCCAGATGTCAACAGCCCCACTTAATGGGTATGGACACCTGTAACTGAGTCTGAGGTGTAGTTTGCCAGTCTCCCTGCTCAAACTTCAGTCTTCCTCATCTGAAAGCTTGACATGGGCTCCTGCATCGGTGCGCGGACTTGAGCCTCCCGGGATCCCAGGCTGGGCTTTGGTCTCTGAGCACTGACCCCTGTTCACTTGCACATCCCACCTGCTCATCCGTGAGTTCAGAATTTCTCTAGTAGAATGCTGGCCCCCACCCATTCCCATTGTGACTCTACCCATACCCCACCCTTTAAACCAAGACTCCCTGGTGTAATGGGGCCCCGGCACTACGGGCCGTCAGCATCAAGACAGAAGAAGCAAAGCCAAAAGCCACACCTGGGCAGACTTTAGACCCTGAGAGACCATGGGTAATACAAGAAGACCTAACCTGACAATTAGACACAGAATTGTGGATTATGGCCCCAGACAGAATCAAAGACCAGAGGATGTAACTCTTTCATATCCTCCCCAATGGAACTTCAGGGTTCTGCCTGGTCTGCTGAAGGAATTGGCTCATTCACTTATCCAGTCAGGCAGTCTGTGTTCTCTGAGCACCTGTTTTGTGCCAGGCCTTGTGCTAGGACTAGAGATGTAGACGAAAAGACAGATGCTTCCTTGGAGGAACTCCCAGTCTAACAGCAATACAAGTGAACAGTTCATTAACTGTGATAAGAGTAGCACAAGGGGCCATGGAAGGCAGGAAGAGGGGTCCGCAGACTGAGGAAGTCCGGGGCACTTCTTGGTGGAGGTGACACTTCATTGGAATAAGAGCCCTGCCACATGGGACTCACACAGGATTCTCGGCTAGAAGTTGGGGTACTCTTAGGTCTCACGAAAGATGAGAAAATCTGAGTGGGGGGTACTCTCTGGTTCTCCTCCCACATTTACACAGCAGCACCACCCTTGTCTCCTGGTGAGACTGAGTGTAAGCCAGGCATTTTCAGATCCCACTATTAAAACCAGGGTCTAAAGGGGCCTCTTGCTAGTGCCTAAGCTCAGGGATGTGTCTTAGCCTCATCTTCCTTCCCTCGCCTCACTAGCTGATATTTCTGGGTCTCAACCACTCGTGACTTCTGGCCTACCTTTTTCACCTGACCCTTGGAGAGCCCTAAGCAGCCCTTCTCAAGGTCATAGAGAGCTTTAGTCTAACAGTACCAGGAAAGTATGAAGGCGCTGACCTGAAAAAAGTGAGGGAAACCCTCCTTTTGGCTCCTGGTCTGCCCAACGTCTTCTTCCTCTTTGGGTCCCTTCAACAATCTTGCTCCTTCATAGCCAATCTCCACCATCTCCTCCACACCCAGCCAATCAACTTCCTTCCCTCACTCCTTAGACTTCAAAAAAACCAAGCAAAGTTGGGCTGTAAGGTAGGGAGGGGAAGAAATGAGAACCCCACAGTAACAGAGAACTCACTGAGATTCATGTTCATCTTTAAGCAAAATTTTATTTCTAATCTTCCTGCTCAGAAACTGAAGACTGTCTTCAGTCATCTCTGACAGGCTAACAAAGTTGGAGTGGACCCTAGAGTGGGAAGGAAACGGAAACACTTGGGTTGAGAAAAGCTTGAGGAAAAAAATCGAAAGGGGTAGGGATGAGGACTCATGGGTGGAGAAAAATACACCTCGGCGGGGAAAGGTGAGGCACCCCCACGAGGGGATGTGTGAGAATGCCCTGAAGAGCTTAGGCTATTTTCCCTCTCATTTGTCCTAATACTCAATCCCACCACACCCAGGTCTCTACATTGGCTGGCGTTGCCCCCATTATCTATGGGACTGTTTCCGGATTGGGGATGAGTCCAAGTGCTTTTGTGGACACTTGTTGAGAGAGCACCAGATCGTATCAGGTAGGGAGAACTGAGTTATCCCTCAAAGTCAGGTGAGGAGGAATAACTGACTCTGTCGTGCTTTGGGACGTATGAGAGAAAGTGTGTGTGTGTTAGTATGGGGGAGGGGTTTGGCATGGGAAGGCCAGGCCCCGCCAGGTGCTGGTCTAGCCCTAGCACCCTTCCTCATTCCCACAGACATATCTGTGCCCTGCAATGTGAACCAGTGCCGCTGCCTCATGTTCTGCTTTATCCCATCACGCCCAGAGGAGGTGGGTCAGTTCTGGCTCAGGAGACGAGCCTCCTTTGACCCCAAGGCGTGGAGAGCCCAATGTCGCTGCAAACATAACCATGAAGACCATGCAGCTACTGGGTCCCATCCCTGCAAGGTCAAAGGTACCTTCAAAAACAAAGGGAGTACAGAGGTGGGCATGAGTGGGGATAGGATGCATATAACTTGGGGATAAGGATACGGGAGCTGGTAGAAGAGACTTGGTTTTGTAGTTGGTGAGGAAGAGATGAGAATGTAGTCAGTCCGTGGGGAAGCCCCACTTCCCCATACTTATCTGGGTTGTCCTCTTGCCCTAGGCTGTTGCTGCAACTGCTTTGAGTCTAATTTCCTGTGTGCAGCCTGTGACCGGCGCTGGGAGGAACACCAGACTTTCTTTGAGACTGAAGAGACCCGGCGACGAGGAGGGAGGCCTCACGGTGAGGGGGCCAACCTGGGACAAGGAGTCATTCCAGAGTCTGTAGTCAGAAAGTCAGGCAGAAAGGCACTCCCACCCTCAACCATCCCACCCAGGACCACCTCGCCCCCTAACCCCTTACCCCTCACCCCTCACCCCCTGCATCCCATACCTGCATTGGTTTCCACCCCTAGGAGCAGACTATGTGCCTTTTGCAGAGATTCCTACCCTCCAAGAAACCATCATCAACAACTCTGACTTCGAGGTCCTACAGAAGCAGGGGCCTTCTGGCCATCCCAGCTCCCACCCTAGTCCCCCTGGTTTCCCTGGCCCATTCAGCCTCCAACCTGGCCCCACTTCTAACCGCCATACCTGACCCTTTCACCTCTGCTCTTCCCTCCTCCAGGGACAGACTCTGTCAGCACCTGGCACAGGCCTCTGTGAGCCTGGCCCAGATCAGCAATAAAGGGGAAGCCATTGGAATCTGACCTGGCTCTGTATGGGATAGCTAGAGCCGGGCCCATGGATAGACATTCTAAGACCTTAGGGACAGCACCTACTGGGGGTAAAGGAAGCCATACACAGTAGAGAGGCTGGATCTGGACAGCTGTCTTCACCTCACCCACTTTTAATCTGCCAGCCCTGGCATCAGAGGAGAGAGTGGATTCAATGAAGCCAAGGAGGGAGGGAGGGAGGGGGTTTTAAGTAGGATAGTGTGAGCAGTGATGTTAGATGCAGCTGTGGTCTCCAGTAAGATAAAGACTGAAAAGTATCCATTGGATTTGCAATTAGAAGGTCTTTGGGGAGAGTGTAGTTTCAATGGTGCTGTGGAGGCAGAAGGAGTTTCTTTAAAAAACTTGAATGAAAAGAGGAGGAGAGAAGTCAGACAATATCCAAAGGGAGATGTGGAGTTGAGGAAGCAGTTTTTAGGAAGGAAAAAGGGAAGAGGCCAGTAGGTTAAAAAAAACAAAACCTGGAAGGATGCGGAAGAGAAAGAGAGATGCCTGGTGAGGCACGATCCCAGTGGTGGAGGGAGGGGATGAGGTCAAGGCAGAGGTGAAGGGATTCACTTTGGACAGGAGAAACACTGCATCCTAAAACCAAGAGGAAGAAAGGAAAGAAAGGATAGGGAGCAGGATCTTGTGAAAGTTCCCCTACAAAGTAAGAGACAAGATCAGTTGCTGGTGGGAAGGGGGGGAAGGAGAAAAGTGGAAAGTAGGAGACAGGAAAAGGGAGGTGAAGGTTTGGGAAAACTAATGCGGGGAATTGGAGCAAAACCTGATCCGATGGTTGAGGATTAAGATACAGTTGGAAGCAGGAACCTAGTTAGAAAAGCAGAGAAACAAAATATTTAGATTAATGGGTTGGGATGGGAAGGTGTTGGGGAGGATAATAATAATCAGGAAAATAAGGCAAAAAAAAAAGATTGAAGGTGTGAAGGGAGCTGACCACACAAATCAGGAAAGCGAGGCCAGGAAGCAATTGGCAGATTGGAAAAAAGGAACAGTTGAAGGAGCAGAAGCCTCTAATGGGGCCCAGCAGCAGATGTAGTGGTGGGGGCTGAAGTACAGGAAACAGTAGTCAGATCCTGCAGCGTGCTGCAGCTTTCAGATAAGAGCAGCTGTGAGTGATCACAAAGGCGTGGATTAAAGAAGACTGTGGGCCAGCAGCCAAAATCAGTGAATGTCAAGAAATGTGACTAGAAAGCCTATAAATGATTCTTATGGGGAGTAGTGGATTCTGACATTAATGGATTCTGTGATCTTAGGCAGGTCAATTTCCCTTTCTGGGCGCCAGGTTCTGGATCTTTAAAAGAGGAATAATCTCTGTGCTACCTGCTCCCTATGAGAACCCAAAGAAATAACCGGTTTCAAAGTGCCTTGTCCTTGCCTAGCCCTCCTAGCTGGTTTCCTTCGTCTTCTCAGCTCCCAGCTCCTCTGATCTCTTGCCCTTCTCCAGAGCAGCTTTAGGGGCTTCTGATATCCCAGACGCATGTCCACGAAGGGTCGCTACCACCAATCCAATGCCAACACGAGTTCCCAATCTGCGGTGCAATAAAAGGAGAAACTTTACTCAGGTGAAAAGTTTGAAAACGAGGGAGACACAGCCTACAGTGAAAAGGGAAAATGTGCTCTACCATAACTAAGAGGCTGAAATGTATAAAGTTCCTGCCCCATTCCTGATTGGTCCATTTTTATTCAAATGAGGAATCCAAATTTGCAGTCTGATTGGTCCAAATAGCATTGTCCTGATTGGTCAGAATTGCTCATTCTGATTGGTCATTATAGAGTTGCTCTGATTGGCCCGTGAAGATGCAAATACGAATGTAGCTGGGCAGTTCCAATTGAACAAGGTAGGGCTCAGTCCATTGGTTAAAAGATGATTTCATGAAATCCTTTATGAGAGAGACTCAGCTATCAGTTCCGTCTGTGGCTTTCACCTGAAATGCAGAGTGCATTAGAGACTCCTATCAGCAATGGTTGTTGAACTCTCATTACAAATTGAGCCCAATTAACCATAAGTAGTCCTTCTGGCAGGTACAGTATTTTGCTGTGTAAAATGGTCACATTTTTGAGGAAAAAATAAAGATGTGCATTATACATGGGTAGTACTAATTCCATACCTATATAAATGTTTTTATTTATGCTTATGCATTAAAAAATGTAACTCTAGAAAGCAATAATATCTGTATGCAAAATAATACCCTAGAATATGATAA
Source organism: Artibeus jamaicensis (assembly GCF_021234435.1). Lineage (NCBI taxonomy): Eukaryota > Metazoa > Chordata > Mammalia > Chiroptera > Phyllostomidae > Artibeus > Artibeus jamaicensis. The sequence continues at coordinate 21,095,550 of NW_026522030.1, forward strand.
TCAGTTTTGTTTCTAAATAAAAATAAATAATTGAATTAAAACATTAAAATGAAAGATTTTTTTCTTTTGAAAGTATGGGGCAAAAATGTGGGTGTGTGTTACGCATTGCAAAATATGGGTACAAGTCTTTTGGGGGTCAATAGGCACCAGCTGAGAGCCGCAGCCTGTTCTGGCACAGAGAAAAGGCCCATCTACATTTCCTCGCAACTGGGGAGGCTGTCTATCTTTCCAAGGGGAGATTTGAAACCCGAACTACTAGACCTTTTGGGGGGAAATCACATGGTCAAATGTCTGCCCTTTGAAAGAGAAAGGATTTTCTAACAATAATAGTATTGCTTTATGAACAAGGTCATCACTATCTCCAGAAATAAAGAGCTCCTCATTACTGGTTATAAGCAATTAGCACTATGATGACAATTCATGAAACTAATTCAGTTAGTAGTCAACAATAAAGGAATGGTTACGATGAAAAACACATTCAGGCCCTGGCTGGCGTAGCTCAGTGGATTGAGCGCAGGCCTGCAAACCAAAAGATCACGGTTTGATTCCCAGTCAGGACACATACTTGGGTTGCAGGCCAGTTCCCAGCAGGGGACACACCAGAAGCAACCATACAGTGATGTTTCTCCTCATCTCTCCTTCTCTTCTAAAGATAAATAAATAAAAATTTTAAAAAACACATTCAAAGACATATTACGAAGACTTTATAAAATATATGTATGCAGACTATGCAATAATATGAAAAATTGAAAAATTGTAATGGAAGAAAATCTGCAATACATATGTATAACATTATAAAAGGAAATTAAAGGAAACACCAAGTGTTATTCATTCTACAAATCATTATGTGTCAGGCCATGTGCAAAAAAAATAACTAAAAATACTGTGGTGACCATCAGACTAAAACCTGGTATGAGTATATTAGCATTTTGTAACCCCCATGTTCCTTTTTTTAAATTCTTTTTATTAATTTTAGAGAGAGAAAAAAACATCAATTTGTCATTCCACTTATTTATGCTTTCACTGGTTGCTTTTTTCATTTCTTTTTAAAATTTTTAATTTATTTTTAGAGAGCGGGGAAAGGAGGGAGAAAAACAATCAATGCATGGTTTCCCCTACACAATATGAGAGTTTCCCCTCTCATATGTCCCCTACTGGGGATATAGCCTATAACTCAGGCATGTGCCCTGTCTGGGAATCAAACCCTCAACCCTCTGGTTCACAGGCTGGCACTAAACCCACTGAGCCACACCAGCCAGGACATGGTTGCTTCTTGTATGTGCTCTAACTGCTGATAGAACCCTCAACCTTGATGTATCAGGATGACAACCCCGCCAGGGTTTGTGACCCCCTTGTTTCTTATGTCAAAAATATGTATTGCAGCAGAACGAAATATACTTCAGACCTAGCCATGACACATTGTCCTTGTCCTCCTAACTCCACTCACTGAAAATACCAGGCACAGAGCTAACCATAGCACCCACCTTTTCTATTCAGGAAACATTTGCTTCCTGCGGCCCTACCCATTAAATAGAAAAATGCAAAAAAAAGAAAACTTAAAACTACAGAATCTTTAATCTTGGAGTGAATATGTTAACAGGAACATAAACTAAGGAGGAATTGCCCTTAAATCAGTGATTTTCCACCAGTGTGCCACAAGAATTTTTAAAGCATTCAATACATGACTATTTAGTCAGGGACACTGACCTCTTTTCCCTTCAACTGACAAGTAAAATGAGGATAGCCAACACAGCAATGGCTGTCTGGTGTGGATGAATCAAAATTATACCTATTTTTGTCAGATTGGCAAAAAATAAAACATTATTTTGTGTGCCACAGAGTTCTCGAAATTAGTCTATGCGTTCCATGAGAGGAAGAAGGTTGACAAGCTTTGCTGCCTTAGATGAGTATGTTAAAATCTTTGAAATGTTCAGTGGTCTGAAACTGCCCTGGTGGGGAACATAGTTATTCCAGTTAAAAAATGGACTCTGTCCCAGTTCACCTTCAGCCCCACCCACCTGGTGTGCTCAACCGGCCTCTTTTTTCTGAAGGCCCTAAGGCCTTGGGTTCCTGGGGTTAGCTGGTTCCTGGAGCCAATAAGACTTGAGTGCCTTCAGAACCCTGCCCTCCTCCAGACCAACGTCAGGAAGGGTCTACAACAAGCCATTTTCAACTGGTGTGCCGAAAGAATTTCTAAAGCATTCTGTACCTGACTATATAGTTAGGCATCATAACCTCTTCCCTTAGATTGTCAAATTAAAAAATGACAGAAAAAAAATGACAGCAGATATAACAATGTCTAGTGTGAATGAGTCAAAATTATATCATTTTTTGTCAGATCGCTAAAAAATATGTTTTTTGGTGTGCCGCAGAATTTTAATAATTTATGTGTGCAATGAGATAAAAAGGTGGAAAACTGCTGGCCTACAATCTTACAGGATTTGTGAGGCAGGTGACAGGAGCGCCACCCTTTCCCTCCCAGGCCAGCAGTAGGGGCCAGACCTGAACTGGAGCGCTGCAACCAGAAGCTGCCCACTGCGTGTATCACAGCCAATTAGGGGGAAATCCACCACTTGGTCTCTCTTTCCTTCCAATTCTGTGAGAAACTATCCCATAGGAAAACTAGTTAGGGGATCCAATGGAAAGAGGTCGTTCACGCTGGAAAGACAAGCCAATGGAGTGAAAAAAATCGCCCAGCTGGCAAAAGCTACCAATGGGATGAAAAGATTCAGCCACGCCCCTGAGCTAAGGGGCAGCAAGCAGGGCCAGAAACGCAACCCAATGGGATAGCAGGACTCCCTCCCCGCAAGGCTGGCGGGACCAATGGCCGCCGCCCAGTGGCTCCTAGGTACCGCCACACCCACCTCGGGCCTGCCTTGGCGCCCGAGTGCCCGCCCAGTTGTTGGGTTTCCGCGGCGGAGGAGAAGATGGCGGCGGCCATGGTGTTGGCCGCGGGGCTGCGCGTGGCGCACAGGGTTGTGGCGGTCGCGGGGCCGCGGGGGGCGCAGGTGAGAAGTGGCTGTAGGGGCAAGGAAGGGGTCCTGCGGGCTCTGACACCCTCCAGGGCCGGAGGCCACGTTCCTCCCCGGCTCCCCCAGATGCGCTCAACCCTGCGGCCTCGCTGAGACGGGGCGCAAAGTGCAAGCTCCGGAGCTGCGCCGTGAGGTTGGACTGGTGGTCGCAGCTCCTCTCCAAAAGCCTGGACGCAGGAGAAGCGAACTGGCAACCACCGACGTCCTGCAAAGCCCGGGCGCCGAGGTCTGGACAGGGCCAGTGCAGCGGCTGCTGCCTTTTTCTAAACCTGCCAGAAGCCCTTCTGACAGAAAGCCTCCACCAGGCAGCCCCCTTAGGACCCCCTGTAGGACAAGTTCTTTCTTATATCGGAGCCAGTCTTACGCCCTCCTTTGGGACCCTGGCCTTCTACTGAGTACTAGTGTTAACCTCTCATCTTTCCCGACTTGCCAGAGAGACTAGAGGGGTCAGATTCATCCTGTCCTTTTCTCTCACAACGTGACAGCACTAACTTCAGCCTTTCTGAGTCCCTGGGAAACATGGACTTTCCTACCCTCTTCCCTGGGGCTGAGTCCACTTAACTGGACTCTTACAGTGATTCAAGGGACTGCAGTTAAATTCACAGTAGGAGGTCAAATGTGATACCCAGAGGCCCTTGTGTCAAAAGGCAATTTTATTAAAACCTGAATGAGACAGGTAACATGGCTTAAAGATCAGAAAACAAGTAATGGAAATAAGTAGCAACATTAACAAGATGAGAGTATGTGGAAAGAGTCCAAGTGGTATTAAGAGATGGTGCAAACCGCTTCCTTTATTTTACATTTGCAGCCAAGAAAAAGGATTTATCGAAGGCAAATCACTAATAGGAACTGGGAACTAAGTCTCCAGGTTCTCACCTTGCATCCTTTCCCTGAACAGTGCTAGATTTCCTAGATACTTTAGAAGAAATCAACCAAAATCCTAAATCCTACATTGCGATACTACCCGTTATCTAACCAGGCCCAGCACTCTCTGGCCCTACTCTCTGCTGCTGATGCTCTGAAATTGAGGGGCTTTTCCTGTGGGTAGGAAATACTAACAGATTCCTAGAAGGGTGAAGTTAATGGCTATCAAGAGCCCAGCCTCTGCCAGCCCCAACTGAGTACATGGGAGAGGTATTACCAACTCTCCTTCGGGTGTGTCTGACCCACCTTCAGGTCCGTGGAGCTGCAGGTGTGAATGATGGGAATGAAGTGGCCAAGGCCCAGCAGGCAGCTCCTGGGGGAACGGCCCCAACCATCTTCTCCAAGATCCTGGACCGCAGCCTCCCAGCTGATATTCTATATGAGGACCAGCAGGTGGGGTGCCCTTAGGACCCATCCCTATAGGAATTTCACAGATAACCATTTCGCCTGTGAAAATAATATAGTGGTCTCTGGCCTGTCACCGTTCCCAGTGTCTAGTATTCCGTGATGTAGCCCCTCAGGCTCCTGTGCACTTCCTGGTCATTCCCAAGAAGCCCATTCCTCGGATTAGCCAAGCTGAAGAAGAAGACCAGCAGGTGGGAAGAATAAGGCCAGAGTTTGGCTGGGGGAAGTCCTGGATTCAGCTAGAGGTTTTGCTCCTTGTAAATAAAGCCACTTGTCTCCCTCCCCTTTTCCTGTAGCTTCTAGGACACCTTCTCCTTGTGGCCAAGAAGACAGCAAAGGCTGAGGGTCTGGGAGATGGATACCGACTTGGTGAGTGGCTTGGCCCTTGAGCCCCTTACCGATGAATTCTCATAAATACTTCTCAATATGATCTTCATTCTTTGGCCTTTCCCATGATCTTAACTCACTAACCCCAAGCTTCGTTTCAGTGATCAACGATGGGAAGCTGGGAGCACAATCTGTGTATCACCTGCACATTCATGTACTTGGGGGCCGACAGCTCAAGTGGCCTCCAGGTTGAACCTACCAACTGGCTAAGGACTCCAGACCTGGACGCTTGGATGGGGTAGGGGGAAAGGGACCGTGTAACGCTAATAAACTTGCTCTCCCTCAATTTTGGGTCCCTGTCATAAATATATAGATAGATTTATACCACAAATAGTAAAGAAAATTGATTCAGGGGATGATCCCCTCTGAATATGATTTGAGTGAGAGACACAAATGAGGCCCATATGGTAGTTAAAGGCACACTTGCCTATAGATCTGTAAATCGTCACAATTAGCGATCCACCTGTGTCAAGCTTCTAGATAAATAGCAGTAGGAATATACCTCGATGAGTATGAAGAGACTGAATCCCAGGAGTGAGATGTGCACAATCCTGGCCCTTATCCAGCTGCCAATCCAAGTTATAAGAGGGTTTGAAAAGGGGGTGGCCAATGTGAGGCCCTTTTATTGGGTGCAAATTAATCACACACCGCAAAAAGCTGCTACCCTCTAATTCCTGTCTCACCATTTTGCCTTTAAGATGTCTGAAGGGTTTCATCATCAAAATGTTTGAAAACGCCCCCCCCCCCTTTGAGAATGAGCTGAGAGGAAGCTACTATTACACCCCACATAAATACACTAGGCTTTTGGTCTGATAATCACAGCCTTGTGCTTATCTCCAACACGACCACCTTAGAAAGTCTCAAAGAATCATGCTTAGGTATGAAGGGCGAGGCCTTAGATCAGCGGAACCTTGAAAGGCAGGGATGAGACGGAATGGAGTCCGGACGGAAAAGCACACTTCTGACACCACGTCAGGTTTAAGACTTCCGCACCGCAGGCCACCTGACTCCACCCCGCCTCTCCACATCCGCCCAGCTCTGGTTCTGCGCAGTCTCCTGGAATAATTTGCCATCTCTATGGTAACCGGGTAGCTGGTGTCTGAAGATGGAGACCTCTGATTCTACCAAGGGATCGCAGTCGCGGTGAGAGCTGCTGCTCTGGCTGCAGGCGGTAGGGGACGAGAAAAGTCTGCGGACTTCTTCTGCTGAGCTTTTCACAACTTTGACGCATTCACTCTCTTTCAGATCTTTCAACGTACAGCCCAGCTCTCAAGGACTGGGGACCTCTTCAGAATCATTTCCTTCTTCCGATGGCGGTCCTAGGTCGGCCCCGGCAGCTGCAACCACAGCAGCTGCCTCCACTGCCAAAGCAGCTGTATTATCTGCAAAGACTGAAGCATCCTCTTCTGAGCAAAGCCTTCTTATGGATTCCACCTCTGACAGTCTTCTTGGGAAACCCTGCACCGGACCCGACTTTACCCACAAGATAGGCCATGAGAAAATTGGCTTTAAGCCTGTCTGCGTTTCCGGTGTTGCTGAGGATCCCTGTACTATAAATGAACTTAGCTCTAGCCCTGGTCCTGGCCCTGGCTGTAATGCTGGCCCTGTACCTGCCTCCAGTTCTGGTCCTGGCCATGGCGCTGGTCAAGGCGCTGGTCCTGATTCTGATTGTGGTCCTGCCTGTGACTCTGGGCTTAGTCCAGGCTGTGGCAATGGCCCTGAGCTCAGCCCTGGCACTCTTACAAGCTTCAGAAATCCGGGGTCAGACCTAGTCCCTAATTATGCCTCTGAAAATTACTACCAACACTGGGAACCTGAGAAACAACACTGGAAATTTTTGCAAGTTTCAGAACCTACTGCCCCAAGGCTCTGGAAGCCCCTCAAGGTTGAAGGGAAGTGTGAGGTTTTCAGCAAAATACCACGGGGCCAGTGCCTTCTCTACAACTGGGAGGAAGAGGTATTAAGGTTTTGACCTACTCCCTTTTCCTAAAGGCTGCCCCCAGTTCCCTGGGGGAGGCAGTAGTGTGTAATGGGAGTGGGGACCAGAAAGGACATCATGATCACTCAACTTGGGGCCCACAGAGAGCCACCAACCACCTGGATCAAGTCCCAAGCATGCAGGATGGCTCCGAGAGTTTCTATTTCCGACATGGACACCAGGGACTGCTAACCCTGCAGCTACAGGCACCCATGCCTTTCAGCACCACCCAGAAAGACTCCTACCAGCCCCCAGAAAACCGCTTTCAGCCAATGAGAGGTGTGAAGCATGAGGGAATGGGCCAGAATGAGTCCAACAGTCAGGGGAAAAAGAGAGGAAGGAATGTGTGGTGGGACTATGGATTGTCCAGTGGGTATAAGGGCAAAACCCCATGACTTTCCTTCCTTTTCTCAACTTTGTTTCTTCTGGGCCTGCTGCTTAACCAGTCGCCCCTGCTCTGTTCACTCCCTGCCCTCCCACAGGGAAGCGTGAAGCCATGCTGGAGATGCTCCTGTGCCACCAGATCTGGTGAGAGGCTGGGTTAGGAGGAGGGGGAGGGGGAGGACAAAAACCAGGGGAGAATGGCCTGGACGCCCCCGTCACTGTGTAGTAAAGAGGTGCAGGCTGAGCAGGAACCCACAAGGGAGCACTTTGAGGCCGAGTCTGTGACACACCGTGACTACCAAAAGGAGCCAGCGCAGGCAGGGCCTCCTGCCCCAACTAAGGTGAGAACCCATCCCACCCACCATGTACAGCAGGGTTCTGGGGGGCTGTGGGAAAGCAGTAGACCCAGAGGTTGAGAGAGGAAGCTTCAGGCCAAAAGTTACACAGTTATTTTTCCCTCACAGCCTCATGACTACCGTAAGGAGCAGCCTGAAACTTTCTGGATACAGCGGGCACCACAGCTACCGGTGTGTGCCTAGTTGTTGGGAGGAGTGGGGTAAGAGGGAAGGAAGAGGTTCTTTGCTGGCTTCACAGAGTAGGATCTGTCCTCACTCTGCATTCCTACAGGGTGTCAGTGACATCAGGACACTGGACACGCCATTCCGGAAGAACTGCAGCTTCTCCACACCAGTGCCTTTGTCCCTGGGGCAGCCTTTGCCCTATGAACTTGAGAATTATTCCTACCAATTGGGAGAAATCTCTTCCCTTGGCTGTCAGGGAAGAGGGCAGGGTGGCAGAGCGGGTAGAAGTGTCTAAGGCTTGAGGAGGGGAGTGAAATGTGGAATATGGAGTCTAGTTCTGTCTGTACTGGAGAGGTGGGGAGGAAATGAATTCTGTTTGTACTTGGTGAAGGGGTTTTACATAAAGGATTCTTTCTGATTCTGAGTCTGCCAATTCAGTGATTCCCTGAGTTGCTTTGTTCGTAACCCCAACACCTTGCCTTAGAGCTGCTCTGACTGTGACATCATGGGTTTTGTTGTTGTTGTTTTTATAATTGGCCAAAATATTCTGGTTTAGATACAGATATTTACAGAAGGTAGGGAAGAAGGGGACCAGGCCAGAGAGGGACAGGCATATGTACAAGGCTGAGCTGCAAAGGTCAACAACTTCCACATAAGGGTGATTTCCGTCTCATATGACAAGGTCCATTTCTGGTGTATGGAGAGATGATAGCCACTGCCTACCCAGGCACCAGCAGCAGGAGATTATCTGACTTGAAAAGAATTGGAGTTTACAGAAGTCCAGCAGGTCCTTTCCGCTCTCCTAGGAGCCAGTAAGTTCGCATCTTTCCTTTTCCCTGCCAGCAGAGGAGTAGATAAAATTCAGATTCTTCTATGTTATTCCCCTTATCTCCCTCTCTTCCCATACAGTGATCTTCATAATCACTTTCCTCCTCCCTTTCCATGCCCCCTTTCCCTTGGTCTGCCATCACCTTCATCTCCACATCTCCCCGAAGCTCCAGCTGGAAGCATCCTAGCTCATCCAGGGCATCCTTGGTGGTGGAGGAGACGTGGATCTTCAGGGCTGGGGTGGGATGGGGGGATGACGGAAAGAAGAAGACAAAAGGCAACAGAAGAATCGGTGGTGTTGGAGAGAGCTTTACCCAACCGCCACCTGTCAGAACGCTCTCTGTCTTCCCAGCACACATGCACCAGAACCTAAACATGTCCCAGGACGGGGCAGCCAGGAACTGTGGTCTCAGACTGAGAGATTTGGAGAAACTCTGAAAAGAACAAAAGGGCAACACAAATTGAGACTGAGGCTGGGACTAAGGGCTCGTGTCTCACCTTGACCGTTAGACTCCATTCGGGAAGCAGTGTTCACTGTGTCCCCAAAAAGACAATAGCGAGGCATCTTCAGGCCAACGACCCCAGCACAGACGGGTCCTGTGAGAAGAAACCGGTTGGAGAGCCTGGGGACAGTGGATGCCGGGGCTGGAGCGAGAGTCAGCCTTACCCGTGTGGACCCCAATGCGTAGCCTCAGCTGGTCGTGCGGTCGGTGGCGAATGCGGAAGGAAGAAACTGCGTCCAGTAATGCCAGGGCCATACGTGCAATTTCTGGGGCATGGCGTTGACCGTTGCGGCCTGGGAGACCAGATACCACCATGTAGGCGTCTCCAATCGTCTCTACCTGATTGAGAGGGGGACTAACATGTCACTTCCGTCTGTACCAGTGGGAATGGGGAGGAGTAGAAGGAAACCAGCTGGATACCACTGTGAGTCATGCTGACAGCCTGGGAGGCCAGAACACTGACTGGAAAAACAAGTGCCATGGTCCTGAGAGTAGGGGGGAAGGGGAGTCAAGGGAATCTTTAAATCTTCCTGCTCCACCCCAGCACCCAGTGAACACTCGGTGAACGTTTGCTGAATGAATGGACACCCTGCTTGCAAGAGGACACGGACAGATAGGCTCCGCTGTCAGGAAATGGGGAGCAAGGAAACAGGGCCGACCTGAAGAGCACGGAGGCCGGAGGAGGTCGAGCCGGCCTTTGATGGCCTCAGACAGCCATCAGAGGTCGGAAGGCAGGTGCTTGGTTTCGTCAGTCGTACTGAGCTGTGTAAGAGACTGTCCCTGTTTTCAGGAACTCGACCCTGAATTGTTTAGGATAAAAGGGCACAATGTCTGAAACTCACTCTCAGGTGGTTCAGAAAATAATTATGTAGATATTTTTTTAGTAAAGCAAATAGAGAAAATATAAAAATTCGTGAATCTGAGTAAAGGGTTTATGGGAAGCTTTTGTTACAGTCATAACAGAGAGAGTAGAGTAAATGAAAAAGGAAGGGACCAGAATGAATATTATCTGTACGATGTTAGGCATTTTCCACAACACATCTATTCCCATATTACAGCTAAAACACCTGAGACACAGGGAGCTCCTGTGACTTGCCCCCACTGCACAGTGAGTCACAAAGCCAATACTCAAATCCAAATCTTTCTATCCCTGAGCACCATAAAGCCCACCCCATGCTAGCTCAATGAGTTCAACAAAAACCGTTTACAGCATAGCTCGCCCCTCACCCCCAATAAGCCATTCTGCACCCACATCCTGTATGATTCTGCCATGTTTGGAGGGGAACAAGAAAAGACGGGTAGGCAGTTTTTATACCCCCAGGAAAATGTAGCAGATGGGGGCTGAATCTTGTGACGGTTCCAAGTAGGGAAGCCTGAGGAGTCACAGGCAATCAGACTGGAATGAGTGAGAGCGCCAGAGCCTCATTTGTCTGCAAAGGGCACTGCAGCACTTGGCTGCTGGAGACGCAGGAGGGGAAACCGACCACGGAACAGGGAAGGCATGGGTTTTAAAGGGGTCTCAGTAGGAGGGGCAGTCCTAGCTCTCACCTTGTAGACGTCGAAGTTGTCAATTATGGCATCAAAGCAGGTGTACAGGTCATTAAGAAGTGTCACCACCTAATGGATGGGAAAGTTGAGGCCCTGAGACTTGTGTCCAACTTTCTAAGAATTCACCCTGGCTGGTGTGGCTCAGTGGATTGAGTAGCAGCCTGCGAACCAAAGGGTCGCTGGTTCAATTCCCATTCTGGGCACATGCCTGGATTGCGGGCCAGGTTCGCAAGAGGCAACCTCACATCGATGTTTCTCTCCCTCTCTTTCTCCCTCCCTTTCCTTCTCTCTAACGATAAATAAATAAATATTTTTTTTAAAAAAGAATTCTTAGCCCAAGGGCCGTGACAAGATACAGAAACTCCAGAGCAAACTATCTTTCCTATTACTGAGGATCACCATGCCCCAGTGAGGCTCCCCCACGTCCCCCTCCCACCCCGTAATCTCACCTGCATTGGGGTGCTCTCTGCTGACAAAGCCGTGAAGCCCACGATGTCACTGAAGTAGATGGTGACACTGTCAAAGGCCTCAGCCTGTACAGTCTCTCCCCGTTTTAACTGCTCTGCCACTGAACTAGAAAGCCAGGGGTGCAGTTTGAGCCAAAAAGAAATAAAATGAGAAAAGAAATGAGTTAGTTCTAACATGAAAACTGTGCCTGATGGAGGAGAAGGAAGTGGCTGGGAAGACTCTATAGTCCAGCGAAAGGGAAGCTGTATGGTCCCTGGGAGCTGGAATGGGCTCCCTGGGACGGGGGTACATGTCTCAAGTCGGGATCGTCGTCCTACGTGCGCCCGCTGGAGCGAAGGCCTGGTAGACCACTGTCCTAAGGAGGAAGCAGCACAGCGCACTCGGAGACGGAATTGAAACGGTCTCTAGCCAGAAAGGCTCACTGGGGCCAGAAGTAACGAAGCAGGGTTCTAAGCGCTGGAAGGTGAATTCTCACAAACTGATGAGGCACAATCCAACGGAGCAGAATATCAAAGGAAAAAGCAGGAAGGGGGACAAAAACCTCACTGGGGTAGAATTTGGTAGAGCAGAGCCTCCGCCTTGCGCTTCTCCTCTAGATAGGCCTGCGTGCGCTCCTCCACCAGCTTCTCCAGGTTGTTGGCATACTGCTCCATGCGCAGCAGGAGGTTGTCCAGGATGCTGGTGCCGCCCTCCCTGGGTGGGGGGCGGAATACGGTAACTGTTTCAAGATTCTCAAGACTCCCGGGACTTTCTACTCGGCCCACCCTCTTGGCACTGACCAACCCCACCTCATCCACAAAACATGATGAGGCTTCTATCCCTGGGGAGCCCCTGCCCCTCAATGTCCTCTCACTTGTTAAAGCGGCGAATGAAGGTCTTAATCTGCCCAAAGTCTGGCCGCTCAGCTGGGTCCTGGGCCCAACACCGCTCCATCAGCAAAACTAGTTCTTCATTCAGTTGTGTCCGGTCTATACTAGGCCGGAAATATGGCCGCTGACCATTTCTGACCTTCTGAACAATCTCTGAAGGTGATAGAGGGTTTGGATGAAGAACAGGGCCCCCCAAGTAGAGGAGGCTGTAGGTAGTAGATCGACTCTCACCTTTGGGGCTGAGGTCCAGGCCCTCCACATAGAAAGGACCGCTGCGAAGTGCTATCTCCTGTAGGATGATCCCGAAGCTATAGACGTCAGCCTTCTGCATGCCTGCGGTTGGCAAGCGGTTGCCACTGAGCAGTTCCGGGGCAGTCCACAGCTTCTCTGAAAAGAGGGAATCGGCTGGCCGAGTCCTTAAAAGGGGCATCCCCAAGGCCACCGGGGCTCACTCCCATAGCGCTGCTCATATTCCTGTCACTCCATCTCCCTGTCCTACCCGCCCTAGGTGGAAATGACCAGGGCTAGAGGAGCAATATAAAAGCGGGCTTGGGGGTCAAGGGGAGGCCTCACTGGCATAGAGGGCGTGGCTGTCATCAGGTTCAGCAGTTGATCGGAAACTGGCCAGGCCATAGTCTGTGATTTTGAGCACAAAACGACTATCCACCACGCAGTTGGAGGACTTGAGACTCCCATGGGATGCGATGATGCTGTTATGGAGAAAGGCCATGCCCTGCGGGACACAGAGCAAGTCACGGGATCGGATCGTTTCTGGCCTAGGACACCCTCTCTCCATGAGATGGGCACTAGCTGGCTGTCTAAAGATCTTGGGGCCACAAACACAGCACGCTGACTGTGGAAGGCCTCCTGTGCAGTTCCCACCCAAGGAAGCAGGCGGAATAGGGGAGTCATCCCTTCCTTGTACCAAGTGCAGTCCACTGGTACTCAGGCACCAGGGTCAGGAGAAGGCTTAAGAGGGGGGACGAGGGGAGCTATCAGTTGTCAGCCTGTCCGTCTTCTGAGTAGCGAAGGAAACAGAACTATGCCGGTAAACTCCAAGAATGCTATGACACCCGTGGCGGCCTCAGATGCACGGCCACTACTTAGGAAGACATGGCTTGAGACCCGAGCATCCAGAGTACCTAGATGCATCAAGGAAGACTAACTAGGTGTAAACTTTAATGTATGCCCACATGTAGGCAGGCAAGTCAGGATAAAGGAGAAAAGCGATCTACCAGAGGGGGTGCTGGGCCAGGAAGAAAGTATAGAAAATAAAAAATTATTTTAAAAAACCTGGATTAAAAAAAACCTGGAAAATGGACAAATATAGGAGACAGCTGCGAAGCCAGTGCAGCAGCCTGACACTTCTGGCTCTGTGGGGCCAAGCGGAGAGAACCTTTGCATGTGAGGGACCACGGGGCAGGTCCGAAGCAGGCAGAGGGGTGCTTCCCCAAAGGGAGCCCCAGGGCCCGCCCAAGTCAGGGCGGGTGGCACGGAAGAAGGGCATGGTGTCCCGTGTGCGAACCCAAACACCTCCCCCGAACGTTTAGCTCCAGACTGAAACGATTCACAACTCGTCTCTGCGAACTCTTCCTTTTTATTCCTTTCGATACCAACAAAACCTCTGGGAATTTCCGAATCTGTGAATACGAAGTGATCGGGCTCCTGACTTTGTTCCAGATTACTTTCCCATCCAATCACAGTTCTCTCAGGAGTCACGTTTTTCTTACATTTATCAGCACACCTCCAGCTGGGCACTGCATCAACTTTTTATCTTCCTCATATTTGTGTTTGTATCACGTAATGGCAAGCTTTCACATACACACACACACACACACACAAAATTTTTTTAAATAACCTCATTAGAATTAAGCAGAAAAATCAAACCAGCTTCAAGCATGGGATGAATGATACAGTAGTCTAGCTAACTGGCTCTGGCGCTTGCTTCTCAACACCTGTCCAACCCCTGCAAGATTCAAATTTACACCCTCGCAAATCCACGGACCTCAGGGCCACCTGAAACTAGATGAAACCTACTATATCAGAAAATACCAAAGGTTTAGTATAATTTTCCTTAGTTTCTCTTAGTTTTACTAGTAAATATTTTTTACATCTCAGTTTCTCAGACCAAAAGAGCAGATACGCCAAATACTGGTCAGAGAGTAAATGATGAAAAAAATAGAGAAATATTTTTGGAGACTGCATTCATCTTTTCCCTGCTCCAGGATTTCAATATAAGCTCTTGGAGGGTGGAAAAAAGAGAGAGAGATTCAAAATATCTCTACAAGTACAGGACTTCTTGTGGCAGATAAAACTCACGTCGCCCCCCCCCCCCATGAAAAGCCCCAGACCCTTTGCTTATCCATTATTACCCAACAGCGAGAAGAGGGGACATGGAGAGTGTGGGACTTTCAGAGGACTAGAAGGAAAAGTCATAAGCCAAGACAGAAAGATGGAGGCATAGTGAAGTGGATAAGCTCTTAAAGAGGCACAGAGAAGACTCACCTTAACAAGGTCATTAATGAGTGAATAACGAAACATCCAGTCCAAGTTGATGCTGTCATTTTCCAGAATATCCTGGCAAGTGACATGAAATAGATTATGTGACTATCCCAGTCCCACTAGCTGTCACCTGCACAGAGTCAATGTAGCTCCGGGCCTATCTCCCCCACCCCGTGACCCCCACCTATCCCTCACCTGCAAACTCCCACGAGTACAGTATTCAGTGACGATGCAAATGTTGGGAGGGTCTATGCAAGCACCGATGAAGCGAGTGAGATGGTTGAACTGAACATCTCTCATCTGGGTGGGGGGGGGAGTAGAAGAGAATTGAAAGAGTTATAAATTAGAGAAATCTCTCACTATATGAGAGGACCTTTCTCTTAATTGTGCTTATAACTTCAAGTCATTTATAATCGAAGCCGTTGCCCTCCCAGCCAATGTCACCGTTCCACGGTCCTCCCCTTTCTCGTCCCCATCCCTGTCACCCCTTGCCCTCAACCCGTACACCTTTACGTACATGTTTGAGTTCAAACAGAACCTGCCGGGTCAGCTCGATACGCTTCTTGTTCACGTGTTTGATGGCAACAACATTCCCCTGATGGTGGGAGCAAAAGGGGGAAAGGAAAAGTTAGTATTAGCAGGAGTCTGTGGGTGCTCGGAACACGGCGGAACTGTGGGAGCACCAAGGAGCTCGGCTGGACTCAGAGAGGAGGGTTATGTGGGGCAGAGGTTCACGGGAGGAGGTGAGATGGGGATGAGACAGGATGAAATGGTGGGGGCCAGAACAAGCGGATGACTGTTCACCTTGAAGTGACCGGTGTTGGCAAAGATCTGGTATTTCCCATGGGCTGTCATAAGCGAGCCGTAACTGGATCCCCGCTGGGGCCAAGGGCAACATGGAGGCGGAAGGATGAAAGGAACATTAGATGGCGGTGGTGGCGCAGGGGCTGTCATTACAGGCCGATGAGCTGGGAAAGGTCCAGGGTAGGAAAGGACAGGAACTCAGAGGAGAGCAGAGGGACAGCCGAGACAGGGGCTCACCAGTGACAGTGTGAGGCGACTGCCTGCACCTTTGTGATACCGCTCTGAATTGCCGAACTGCAGCTCTTCCCAGCGAATGCGCCACAACATGCTGGCCAGCTCCTTCTCCAGCATCAGTTTTCTGTAAGGACTGCACACCTCAGCTGACTGGCAAGCACAGTCCTACCACCCCACAAACCCACAGTGGGGTGCAGGGGCCTCCCGGCAGCTCCTGAAGCTGCAATTGTTGCACCCGAGACACAGGACTGAGACAGAAGGTTGCACTGTCAATGTACCTAACACTGTCCTGTGCTCATTTAGAAACACAGAGGCCAAAGGTAGAAGTGCTTCTTAAAATGGTAGCGTCCACTTTCACCTCTGCCCCTGTAAGACCCCACTCAAAATCACTAGTTAGCACAGGCAGTCTCGGACCAAAAGTGGAAAGACAGCACCAAGGCTAAAAAGACAACTAAAGTAAATGGCTAGAGAGGCGGACTCGAGGTCTAAGAGACAACCACTGAGTTAAGAGGCCCACCCCCACCCTCGGTACAGAGACCACCGGGCTTCAGCCAGAAGGATGTGTGGCAATGGGGGGGGAGGGAGAGCAGGTCAGTGAAAAGCCCAGAACTCACCGGAAAATGAGAAAACTGGAAACACCAAACATGATGAAGGTGATTCCCGTGCCCAGAGCCACAATTGCCAGAGTTGAGAGTGGAGCTAAAGGGGAGAGTGGGACCCTGAGAAAGACTGTGTGTGGAGTCGGAGGAACCGGAAGGGCGATGCTCAGGGCGCAGGGAGCAGACAGACCTCTCGAGGGAGAGAAGTGAGGAGGGGGCGCAGAAGTAGCGGGAGGAGCAGGGCTAAGGTGGAGCATCGGTGAGGAGCGGGAGAAGAATGGAAATAAAGGGAGGAAGGATTGCTCCCAGTCTCTGCACACACCCACTTTTATCACAGGACGGGTCGTCCAAGTCAAAGGCACAGGGGGGATTGTCCAAGGGGGGCACCCCTTTCACCCAGGGGATGGGCCGTCCTGTCCACCATATCTGCTTCTCGGCTCCTGAGTAGTGGGCTGCAGGCTGTGAGGAAGGAGAGAACTGGGCCCACGGGCCTGCTCCCCCAGCCGCCTCCCCCAGGCCCCCCGTTACATGACTGCTCTTCTCCCCAACCTCCTACCCACCCAGATGCAGCTCCAGCAGAGAAAATAAGTCCCTGCCTCTAGTACCTTTGATTTTGCCCCCACTGAACCCCAGAAAGCTGAACTGGCAGGGCCCACCCTCTCCTCCTCGTCTCCTCCCCCATCACCTGAAAATCCCCAGAATCCAGGTCTCCCATGGCCCACAGGACAAAATCAGTCTCCCGGTCATTGTTCTTGTCCATAACAACCAGTCCAGTTACACCTAAGATAGGAAAGCACAGCCCTTACTTTGAGACCTACCCTAGGCCCCCCTCCAATCTCCACAGTTCCTCCAACTGCCTCAGGGTCCATTTCTGACCCTGCTTTTAACGTGTCCACCTCTGCCAGGCTCTCTGACCCCTACTAACTCTCCTCCCCATCCCAGCACCTGTATTCTCTTCTGCCCACTCCACTCCTGAGCCTAACAGCAGCCCACTGGGCTCCATCTGACCCTCTTTATTATTACCATGGTATCTCCGTCCCTGCATTTTTTCCACAATTCGAAGTCCATCCGCCCGGGTGCCTCCTTCCTGTATTGTCTCGTTCAGGACTTCGGCATATAGCAGGATCCCGTCATAGAAGCAGCCGGCGATGAGGTTCATCTGGGGGTGGCAATTTCAGCAGTGCTCCACAAACGTCCTGCCGGGCTCCCTTCCCCAGCTCCCTTGCCCATGATTGGAATCTCCTTCTACCTCTTCTCTCTTGTGGTTTGATCTCTTCCCTCCTCTCATTCCTAAGGTGCCATCCCTACCTCAGTGGACACTAGGGCAGAAGGAAAATCCTGGATGGAAGTGGACATCCCCCAAAGTAGGGGTGGCTACATGGCCACGGCTCAACGCTGAGTTAGGGAGAAGAGCCTTCTCTCCAAGCCTGGCCTGATTCTAGGGAAAGAGAGATCTACTTACCAGGGATGGGGCCAGCTCCACACCAAAATCTTCCCGGGCTCTGATCAGCAGACGATTCTGGAATTCCTGATACTCAGGATTTGGGGGTTCTCGGTACGTGATGATCAGTACCGTCTGTACCAACAGCACGTGGGGAAAATGAACACGATGTTCAAGACAGGCATCGGGGAAGGGAGGAAGCAGGAGAGGGAAACTTGGTGAAATACACGTGAGATGAAATATACATGGACGAGTCTGAAGGGCAAGAGGATACTAAACTCTATGTCGTGTGCCTGTGGGGGGAGGTATGTGGGTGTGTTTAATACATCTGGGAAGAGGGAGTGGTGCCCCTCTGCAAGAAGGTGCCTCCGTAAGAAGTATACCTCCGTAAGAAGGTATAGAGGATCATTCTGGAACAGTGGAGCCTGGGAAACAGGTGAAGCCAACTGCGTTCCCAAAACCAGCCCCTACCTGAAGCCCCTACCCCTGCCTCGGCCTCCCGTCAGGGCTGCCACAGCACTCACAGCATATCTGTCCCATCCTTCTGGGTGCCTGCTCACTACCCAGGGCACCACTGATCAGCAGCTCCTCTGGGAGGTGCTAATTACTGTTAACGTTATCAGTACAATGTTTACATTTCCACTGGGGACATTTGGAAACAGAGTCTCCACCCAGTGAATCAAAGAGATTCCAGGTCCTAGGACAATGGCGGCAGGAAATACTTTGAGACAGTGATTCCACCTGGGAAAAGCCATGAGCCCATTCATTTCATGTGTGGGAAACACCTACCAGAGCAGCGTGGGCCTGCATACTGACATGGCCCTGCACATCGCTGGGTAACAGACATGTGTCACAGAGAAAACACACCGTCACACACCTACACACATCTCACAGATAAGCTAATGACACATTTGGTCTCAGCCATGCACACATCTCGCTGGCCACAAGTCTGTGTGTCTCCGTCTCTCACTGGGGTGTCTGCCTGGCTCCCGCTGGCCTCACACCTCTCCCCTTTCTTAGCTGGTGGGCACGCCAGCCCCCACCTCCTCCCAGACTTGCACAATCACTGAGACCAGCCTCTGCCTTGGACAGGAAACTAGCTCCACAACCTCAGGGAAAGACTTCAGATCAATACATATTATGAAATGTGACTTTGAGAAATGATAGATTTAAATCTAGTCATTTCTACCAGCTTTGTTAATTCCTGTCACAGAAAGCAAACGCAGACCATGGAGATACTAGATACGTCACATATGATCTATTACATATCAGTTCATTCCAGGTAGGATATAATGAAGTCAATTTCCTTTTTATTCCCCTTCCGTTTACAGCTTCTGTTGTTCATTAGAACTATGTTGTCTTTTGCCCCTGGATTACTATAGAAATTTTTTAAATTTTTTTCTTTAGAGTGAGGGGAAGGGAGAAAGAGAAGGAGAGAAACATCAATGTGCACCCAGGAGAAACATTGATTGGTTGCCTCTCACACACTCCCAACATGCCTGACCCCCAACCCAGGCATGTGCCCTGACTGGGAATGGATCCACCAACCTTTGCAGGTCGGTGCTCAATCCACTGAGCCACACCAGCCAGGGCTGAAGTCAATTTCTTATGCACATTCATTATATTAGACTGCAGTTTGTTTCATGATGTAATTATTCTTACTGGAGCATTTGGATGCTTGGCTGCACACTTCTAATACTTTCTCGCTCTCAGGCAAAATTAAAAAGGAGAGGGGGATTGAGAATTGTGTTGGAAGAGTTCTTTCATTAACACCTGTTCCGAGAATAAAAGAAAAATAGAAGGGTAGGATATTGTCAAACAATGTAAAAACTCAGTAAAAGAGCTGGAAAAGATCAGGTCAAACACAATTTATGTTTCAATATAAAGGCTGACGATAGGTTTTTAATGCGTTTTAAACACTTAGTAAATTTAGATTTGTTTGTTTGCTAGATTAGCAGTTCTCAAACTTTTTGGTCTTGTGACCCCTGTACACTACTAAAAATTATTGAGGACCCCAAAGAGCTTTTGTGATTTGTATTACAGCTATCATATTTAAAATACTAGAAATTAAAACTGACAAATTTTTAACACACGCACACACTTCCCACAGCTGCCAGAGTAATGACATCATCACATGTCACGTAGCTTCTGGAAAACTCCACTGTACAATCATGGAAGACTGAGAGCGGCAGAGGCAAGCAACATCTTAGCATGGTTTTTAAAACAGTTGTGACTTCATGGTTCCCTGAAAGGATTCAGAGGCCCTTTCTTGGGATCCTTGGGGCTCCCAAGACCACACTTTGAAAACTGCTAAGCTAGACTCTGTTTTGCTGTGGTTACTAGCTAAGAGAGGGGTGGGGGGCAGAGAGAGAGAAGAAGGAGGAGAAGAGGAGAAGGGGAGGACGAGAATAAGAAGAAGGGAAAGAGGAAGAAAAGGAAGAAGAAAAAGGAGAAGGGGGAGGAGAGAGGGAGGGGGAACAATCTCACAAGAGTTTCTGTGCTTGTGTGGGGGTTAAAGAGAAGGTGAAGGTAAATAATTGTGTCTCATTTCATAGTGGACCCCAGGTGAAAAAAAAAGCAAAGGCTGCCAAAAATGGCTCTAGCAATGGGTGAAAGCCGAGAGTGCACCTAGGAAATGTGCAAGGGCGGCAGACGGGACGCCCACCCCTGTCCGAGACCTGTTCCGGCAGCCACAAGAGGCCCTGTTAACTGTGGCCTAAGTCTCCCAAAGAGGCTCGGCCTTACACGCGGCCCTTGGTCTAGTGCCTATTCCATTCTAGCTGCTGGCATCCCCTCTCTGTAGCCTAATCATCTTGCTGGGTCACCTAGGTTGAGACCTCTGCCTGGGTTTCTGACCCTGTGGTCCTCAAATGCTCAGCCTAGCCTCTGGGTCCTTAGAGCCTGGTCATTTGCGTATTTAGTTCCACTGTGTCTGCTTGTTCTTCCCTATCCTGGTTGCTCAACTTGTTATTAGAGTACCTGCTAGCTCTACTCCTGTCCAGACGAATTCCTAGTCCTCCCCCTGCTCTCCCCAACATACACCTCCATTCAGTTCAACAAATGCCTGCTCGGCACAAGGCATACAAAGATGAGCACCATCGCTGCCCTCAAGCAAACCACCCGGCAGGGGCTGGGCCTTTCCTGGAGCACCTGACCCTCCTGGAAAAGCTTTGGGTATGAAGGACTCTACCGCCACGTTTTCCAGACAGGCCTGGTTCTGGACCCCAGTGGGCCAGGTGTCTCTGCTCTTTGATCCTTGGCTGGAGCTGACCAACCAACTTCCCTCACCCCCCACCTGCTTCAGCTCTGGAAGAAGACCCTCCTCACCCCCTCCCCAGCCCACCCCAAAGCCTCGGTTCTCCCTTCGGGATACTCTTCACTGCCTGTTTCCTCTTGTGCTGTGTTGTAGCAAACTGTCCCTCTTTGTTGTTCTCTCTGAATAATGCCTACACCCAGCGGGAATCAAGAACTGAGAATTAATTTACATAACTGGCTGTTAGCTGACTAGATCCCCCCTCCCCTGCTCTAAGTGCTGGGGCCCCTTGGCTGCTAGAAATTCTCACACAAGAAACAGGTGTTTCTTTCACAGAAAAAAAAATTACAAAAGCTACGAAATCATCCACCCAAGAGGGTCATGGAGATCCTCCTTGACCACACTAACTAAAATACAACCCCCTTGTTATTTTCTTCTCAGACCAGTTTATTCTCCCCTCCCCACTGAAGTAACTCATCACAATTTAGTCTATATTTGTATTTATTTGCTTAATGTCTGTCTATCCTACTAAATGTAAGCTCCAAAGAGGCAGGGACTACACCCGTTATGTTCTCCACCATATACCAGTACCTAGCACAGTGACTAGGACATAAAAGGTGCTCCATAAACACTAATAGAGTAAGTCAGTCTTCAAATGAATCAAACACTGGCCGAACAGTGTACAAGTTCTACAGTAGACAGAGCTAAGCACAAAAGAGGAACCTGGGGACTCAGGAATAGTGTCTTAGAGGGAAGATGATCGGTCTGAGTCTTGAAGAATACCCAAACATTATTCAGATGGACAAAAGTGAGAAGAATATTTTAGTCAAAAGTTATGAAATAAACGAAACCTGTCCTGCCACCGCCTATGTTCAGGTGTGATGGTCACAGATCACACCCAGGCACGCAAACAGATGATGTCATTCGCAGTCAGACACACGCTAGTCAGTTACAATCACACGTACAAACCTTACTCACTGGAGAAGGCAGTCACCTACGTCCGGCCCTCACATACATTACTTAGAGTCAAAGAATCTCCAGGTTGAGGGGACCTTAAGGCTATGCTACCCCATACACTGGCTTACATCCTTTTTGGGGAAAGGAGGAATATCAATAAATAAATGAGAAATGCTTATGTATATAAGTCCGTGAAAATCTGTGGAAGAACCGGGGAACAATTCATGGGTATGATCTTGAGAGGCAGAGATTTGGGGAAAGGGAAGGAAGAGTATTCCAGACCAAAGAATAGAAGAGTACCCTGGCTGGTGTGGCTCAGTGGATTGAGTGCCAGCCTGTGAACTGAAAGGTCATTGGTTCGATTCCCAGTCAGGGCACATGCCTGGATTGTGGGCCAGGTCAATGTATCTCTCACACATTGATGTTTCTCTCCCTCTTCTTCTCCCTCCTTTCCCCTCTCTTTAAGAATAAATAAATAGCCCTGGCTGGTGTAGCTCAGTGGATTGAGCACAGGCCTGTGAAGCAAAGAATCGCAGTTCGATTCCTAGTCAGGGCACATGCCTGGGTTGCAGGCCAGTTCCTAGTGAGGGACACATGAGAGGCAACCACACATTGATATTTCTCTCCCTCTGTCCTTCCCTTCCCCTCTCTCTGAAAATAAATTAAAAACATATTTTTTTAAAAAAAGAATAAATAAATAAATAAAATCTTTTAAAAAAAAATCAAAGAACCCTGGCTGGTGTGGCTCAGTGGACTAAGCACCGGCCTGTGAACCAATGGGTCGCCGGTTTGATTCCCAGTCAGGGCACATGCCTGGGTTGCGGGCCAGGTCCCCAACTGGGGGAGCACAAGAGGCAACCACACATTGATGTTTCTCTCCACCTCTTTCTCTCTTTCTCCCCTTCTGTGTAAAAATAAATCAATAAAATCTTTAAAAAAAAGAAAGCATCAAAGAGCATAAAGATGGAGAGATGGGGTGGGGAGGGGGAAGGGTAGAGATGCCCAGGAGTCAAGGGCTGGAGCACTTGGCGTGACGGGCATTAGGAGGTAAGACTGAAAAAGTAGGTTGCGGACAGACTACAGGAGGCCTTGAATGAACTAATGAGTTGCAGCTTAATTCTACAGGAAATAAGTCATTGAAAGTTTTGATAAGAGGAGTGAAATGAACAGTCACATCAATTCTCCCTACAAATTGTTCCTCAAATCCACTTCTTTCCTTTCCTGCTATTATCACCCTAGTTCAAGGTCATATCACCTCACTCCATTCTAACAAGTGGTTTCACTGCTTCTAGCCTCCTCATCCTCCAATCCAACCTGAAATCTGTCGCTGTATTTCTTTTCACATAAAAACTCAAGGATCCCACATTTAAGTCCAAGTGCCTTGATCTTAGATTCATGTTTTGATCTGATTATACCTTAATTTGATTATATCTTAGCAACACTGCTTCCTGTATCTACTTCAGGTGAACCCTTCTTTCCCGTCAGGCCAGTACCTCCTGGGTCCCCCGCGCATGCTCATTCCAATCTTTCTCTTTGCTCAGGCCGCCTGGATCCTCGCTCGCACACTGACTAGGAACACAACATCTATTCTTTAAAGTCACAGTAGAGCCTCACCCCTTTATGAAAAGTCATCCCTAACTGCAGCCACACTGAGTCTCCCTCCTCTGAACCACTGAAGTTCTTTTTTAAAAACCTTTATTGTGTCTTTCTCCCATTACCACTGAGTCCCGTTTAAAGTTCTTAGTGTCTGTTCCAGGACACATATCGTATCCTCGCTCACACTTGTATCTAATTGTATCACATCATCCCTCACTTCTCCAGAAAGGGTGGAAGCCCTCCCACCAGCCAGGACCAGATATTTTCCTGGACCTTTCTTCCCCACACTGCAGTTGGCTACTGCTGCTTAGAAAAGTCAGTGTTCTGGGACGTCTGGAGGCCGCCTTGGCAGACACACTGAAAAAGGGTCACGAAGGTGGGGGAGTAAGAAAGAACGACACCAAACGAGAAAAGCCTCTGTTCACTTCCCTCCTGCAGGCCACAATCCCTGCCCTGTCCCTGGGGTGTCGGTGGGGTCTTGAGAGAGACAGAGAACCTCCAAAGAAGCTCCACTTCCCTTCAAGCTCCTTCAAGTCTGACTTCAATGATACCTGAAAGGCCTCCCTGAGGGCCTGGGCCTGGTCCCAGGTGCGATTGTCCTGCCAGGGCCGACCTGCAGAGCGCGTGGGGCCTGCGCGGAGACTCTCTCCGAAGACATCCAGGTAAAAGAAGACATAATCCCCATTGGTGAGGTTCTCCCTCTGGGCCTGAAGCAGGATCTCATGCAGCATCTCCAGAGGGCCGCAGATGTATACAACTAGGAGCAGGTGTACAACGGAGGGACACCCTGAGAACGTCTCCAGGTCCCCAAACAGCCCCCTCTCTGAAGCCATCTGCATTTCCATCTTCAGCAAGGAAGAGAGTGTCCTGACCTATTAACCACACCACAGATGTTCCCCGCCCGCCCCCCAACCTGGAGTCCTGTCCTAAGTACCCTGGGGCTGTGTGGACCATCTGGCAGAGGTCGACTGACTGCAGCCCCCAGAGGAAGGGAGCTATCAGACTGAAGCCCCTCCTCTCCCCAGACCCCTGCCTGCTGTTCCTTCCTTGGTACCCCAGCCCTCCTCACTCCCCAACTCTACTGCCCCCCACCCCCACCCCCCGTCCTTCCCTAGGCTCAAAGGCAATGGCTGCCCACAATTTCTTAGTGTGAGTTTTACCTGTCTTTCCCAACCCAACCTGCTGAATCCCACACCTTTATAAAACCATCACTATTTTAGTGATTTATCACAGACCCACACTACAGGGGGTCTTGGTACCCCAGACCAAGAAGTCTCTGCTCATACATTTCGAAGTGGCTGTCAACCTCATCCATTACTCTGGGGCACTCACATTGTGCCCCAAATTCTATACCCCACCCCAATCCTGTATTCTCTCTTGACACCAGCTTCGCCCCTCACACCATCTTATTCCTTGTTTACATCCGCCTGTGACATCGGCGAGCTCCTGGAATATAACACCTTCGCCCTGCACAGGTGCTCTGTCCACACATGCGTCTGGTCCCCACCACTACACACAGCCCCTCATCCACAGTTTCCACCTGCGCACTGAGCTCCAGGAATCCAGCGACCCTCCCGCCCTGACCCTGCAACAGCCCGGGCCACACTCACTGCGCCCGTTGGACCGGATGAAGTGGGCGGCCTGCTCAGGGCCCCCTGGCTCACGGGCATACACGTGGTGCTGCACACTGAGGTTGCTGCCCTGCAGGGCCTCAAAGACGCCCTCGATGGTGAAGTAGTGAGGCCGGTCATCTGTGCGAGCGTCCAGATACAGCAAGGCAGCACGGGTAGTCCAATTGAAGTGCCCATGTAACGTCACTACAAACTCACCCAGCTTGGGAGCAGAGGGCCCAGTGCGTACCAGGGTGCGATAATGCTCATTCTTAGCCGCAAAACCACAGGCTACTGCGCCCGCGGTCAGCAAGGGAAGGCGCCAGTGGGAGGCAAAGCGGGCCACAGAGGCAGCAGGGTACACGCAACCAGGGCCCAACAGAAGGTCAGGGTCATGGTACAGCTTGAGGTCCACAGCCCCCAGTGGTGCCAGGTACTCAGAGCAGGCGCCATCTAGTTCAGAGCTGACAAACTGCAAGTCCACGGGCAGTGCCCTGCCCAGCGCCTCCACAGCCAGTGCCACAGCAGGACCCACCCGCGGCCAGGCCCAGGCATAGCTCAGGTTGTGTTCCGGCAGCACCACCGCCAGCGTCAGGTTCCGCGTCAGGTTCCGCGCGAGGGGAGGACGCACCCCACCTGCCAGGGCTGCCACCAACAGCAGGAGTGATGGCAGTGCCATGGGGAGAAAGCAGCAGCCCCACCACCCCCAGGGCCTGGGGCCACTCTGGCCTACCCTGGAGGCACACGCGCCTCCCAGCCTGGAGCCGGGGGCAAATGGCCAGGGAGAGGAGTGAGGACAAGCTAGACAGGCAGGGATCAAGAGTGGTGGGGTGGGAGAGGAGGAGGTGGAGGAAGGCCCAGGGGGTGGGTAAGGAGTGGGTCTGCCTGCCTAGGACAAGGTCTGAGGACTAAGAGCAGGGCGGCAGGAGGAACGAGGGACGGAGGGGGCTGAGACTGGGATGGGGGCAGTGAGAGGTGAAGTAGGCTGACGAATCTAAAGTTAAGAAGGAAAGGGGGATCCGAGGCTGGCATGGGGTGGGGGTTGGGGGGCAGGCTGGTACAAAGAAAAGGCCTGGGGGTACCTCGCAGCTGAAGGGGCTAGGAGGGCAGAGAACGGCGACGAGGAGAACGAAGGGGGTAAGGTGGGAAGGGGCCTGCACCGCGGAAGGACTGGGACCATGGGCAGGCGCGAGCGAAGCGAGGCCTGGGCCGGAGGGGAGGGGAAGGCAGGGGCAAGTCTCCCTGAGAAGGCTTCTCCCGAAGCTCCAGCCTGGACTAACGGGCCCAGGGCGCTGGTCCCGTCCGGAGCTGCGGCGGCCCCACCCGTGTCCCAGCTCCGCTCCTCCTGGGCCCGGGCGGCTGGCGCTGCCGGCGCGTCCTCCCGCCCCCCGCCTGGGCCCCCGGGCGCGCCGCTCGTCCAGGTCAGGTCGCCGTGGCCCGGCCCGTCTCCGCTCGCTGCGCCCGCGGCGGCGGCGGCAGAGTGTGACTCCGCGGGCAGGACGCCCGCCCCGCCCCCGCCCGCGGCCCCGCCCCCGGCCCCGCCCGCCGGCGCCCGCCGGCGGCCCCGCCTCCACCCCCGACCCGGCGCCCGGGGACCTCCCAGGTCTCGAGCCCACCCGGTGACCACTCGGGGGGTCCGCACGGGGACGCCCAGGCTGGCGAGGTCCCCGGCGTCCCTTCACTTTGAGGGCCTGCCCCGACCGCCCCGCGCCCCGGGCTCGCTCCCCGTCTCACACCCCGCGATCGCCCGCAGCCTCTCTCCCCACCCCTCGCGTCTCCCAGTCCGTAGGGCCCCCTCTCAACTCCGCGAGGGCTTCAAACACTCCGGTCTCCAGGAACCAGTCAGAAACCCCCAAATGTTTGGAATCTTCGCTACTCCTCCACCTAGTAAACCGTAACACCTTCTCATTGCCAGGAACCTCTCCCTCCGTCACCGGCAGACGTGCCCGCTGGACGGAAGACGGGCCCCTCCGGGGCTGAGGGGCGCTCACGATCCATTGCTCCCGCGTCCTGACAAAGCCCAGGAGCCTCCTCCTTCCGTAGGACCCCGCGCTGCCACCTCCCTCCCCCTGCCCCCAGGCCCCTGCGTGCCCTCCCAGGTCCCTGGAGGCCCACCGCGGCCCCCCGGCTTCCGCCCCACCATCTGCTCCCGGGCAGGAGCCGGGAGAGGCCCCTGGTCTCCTCTGTGGGCCACACGGCACGGGCGAGCACCTGATAACGCTGCCGGACTAGGCAGAACATTCCCGCAGCAACAGAGGTCCATGGTGCCCCTCTTGGGCTCCGGCCCGCACCCAAGCTTCCAAAC
Source organism: Artibeus jamaicensis (assembly GCF_021234435.1). Taxonomy (NCBI): domain Eukaryota; kingdom Metazoa; phylum Chordata; class Mammalia; order Chiroptera; family Phyllostomidae; genus Artibeus; species Artibeus jamaicensis. The sequence goes on from NW_026522030.1 coordinate 21,122,698, forward strand.
TGGAAGGCTCACCCCAGACACCCCGTATCTGGAGTGTGGATCTGATTCTGAGGAACAGCTTGTGAGGGATGATATCATGGTTGCTGGGAGAGCCTGCTATGGGACCTTGGGGAGTTCTTCTCAATTGTCATAAAAGATGCACATACATCCATTCTTCCCCCTGCGAAGAGCCACGGCTTGCCTCCCCCTTCAAGCCACTTCTCCAGAAATCACAGCGCCGAGAAGCTGAGAGAGCTCCCGGGTAGTGGGAGGGTGAGGGGTTGGAGTAGAGGGAGAGAGGAGGGGGCGTAGTTTCTCTGAGATGAAGGCGACACCTAGTGGTCGTGGGGGAGAGTTAAGGACAAAGCTCTTTTATTAGGTATGATGCTTCTTTATTGAACACTGGCTGCCATGCACAAACGATAGAGGGTGAATTAAAAAAAAAAAAAGCTGAATGATACAGCCCTTACCTTTGAGGAGCACGTAATTGGATCGTTGAGGCTCCGAGACCAAAGGCAAGCCCCCACAAAACTCTCTGGCCTCAAGCCCAGTAGGAATGACAGTAAGTCCTGCTCCTTTATAACAAGGAGGGTGGTAACTGCAGTTCCAGCTTCCCACACTGGTAGTGAAAGGAATTCCGTCTTATCTGAGCAAGGAAAAGAAGGATAGAATAATCAGAAGGGTGACGAGAAACCTGAAAAAGTCATGGTTCTAACTTTAGACCAAGTCAACTAAAGCATACTTTAAACAACCACACACAGTTTAATGAGAGAAGCAAATCCAAACGACACAATCTCTGCCAGAATCACAGACTCTCAGGACTAGGAGCGATCTTATAAATATATTGTTCAGTCCTTTCATTTAAAGATAATTGAAACTGAGTCCCAGAGGGAGAAGTCACATAACTTCCTCTCCCAACCCTACTTGACTTTTCACTGAAGAGCAGAGACTGGAATCAGGTCTGCTGATCTCCAAGGTGGGCATCTGTACAGATATTCCTCTGACTCATGGAACTCACCACAGGAAGCCATGCTTACAGGGTCATTGCCACCAAAGACCCACACAGGTCTCTCTGGAACACCTGCAGACCCAAGTGAGGACCAGGCCTCACTGTTGCCCAGACTCCCAAACAAGTTCAAGTGTGTGATATGTCACTGCAGGCATCTTTCCCCTTCCCTCTTCCTTCTAGCTGGCCACTATTACTAGAAAGTGGAAAAGGGCAGAGAAATAAAAGTTAATCATTTGATGTGTGAAAGGCAGTGAAAGGTTTTTGTTGTGTTTTTCATTTGGGGGGAGGGGCTGAACATGTAAGATAAATGAGAATGCCAGTTGCCTATAAATTCCAGCTATCCAAGCAGTCAGTGCTCTCACTGATGTGGACAGTAGGACTTCGGCTATATACAGTGACCCTGCTGCAACCCACGCAAAGCCTGGAAAATCTAAAGATCCTGCCGGCCTGAGCAGCTCCCAGTTAGGACCCAGCTCTCTCTCGGTAGGGTTCGTAGTACCTCCCTCACAGACGCCATCTATAATTTCTTTTGGGACAGAGCCAGTGCAAGCACCACATATCTGATCCAGGACTAAACTGTGGAGCATCAGATCAGCCAGTTGCTAGAAGTTGCTGTGGTTTCTGTGCTTCCCTGTTCCTTAGTGGCAAGAAATCCTGACCGCAGTCACACTTAGGCCGAAGGAGCCTCAAGACCATTGCTCAGTCCTAGAACCACCATAGGATTTGGGCTCACGCTGATCTGTATGACAGGCCTTGATGCTGCAAACTGACTCCCAGTTCAGCACCGAACAGTTCTATACCTCACCTGATTTCACAGCTCACTCTGGCCCCTCAGGTTTGCTATACACCAGACCAGGCCTCCGGGTCTACAAGATTCCAGAGAAGCAAAATGCCTCCCAGTCTTCTCTCTGCTTGACTAACCTGACGTGCAGAAAAAGGCTCTGATTATATGTGACTGTCCCCTGCACACAAGACAGACAGGTCTGCGAGAACCTGTCAACAGAGGGCAGAGCATAGCCATGGAAAATAAGATTAAATGAGGCAGGAAAAAAAATACATTTCAAAACCAGCATTTCAATAAGGGAGAGGAGGAAGCAGTGTAAAGAGAGAAACACAGTGAAATGTATTGAAGGCAAAGAAAGACTTTACTCAAATTCTGCATTATTTCTTTTAGCTCCACTAACAGCCAAATAGAATCCTAAAAATAAGTCAAACCCCCATTATTGCTCACGTGGCCCACTCCCCCCCACCCCCCAACTTCCCTCTCTCCGTGTAGCAGTGCACAGTCTGGTTTTAGACCTTAAGTCCAGTTCACCTTTTCATAATATATAACCCTAAGGAGTTTCTGTCATTGTTTAAAGGGTCAAGGGTTTTTACTCTGAATTCACACATTGCTTTCTTTTATGAGTTAAAAAGTTTTAAAATTTAAGATATTGTCAAACCAGATCTCAGCTTCTAACTTACCTGTCTAGATACATATTCTAAAAGTTGAACTGGTACCATACCCTAAGGGCCAGAAATACAAGTTTTGCGAGAAGATAGTCCAGCAGAGTAGTTTTTCTATGGAAAATCCTTCATAGGAAGCCAGTGATTTCTAAGAAGGAATTTTAGAATTATCAGGAGAATTTATCTTCAAGATGATTCAAGCTCAGGCTAACCTATCTTTTACCCATCTGCTCCATCCGAGCTTGGACCAGCACCTCTGTAGTGTCCAGGAAGGTCCCCGTGGCTTCCACACGTGGCTCTTCCACACGTGGCCTGTTTCCCCAGGTACCTACGTGGCTTCCTTATGTTCCTTTTACTGCTCTGCACCATTATTTCCAAACCCCAGTAATTACTTAACCACCCCTGAGGGGCATCTGACAGCATAAAGTCTCAAATATAATATTCCCTATTACAGTTTCTTCTTTGCTCCATTTAAAATTCTACTGTCTCCACAAAATTTTTCACAGAGACAAAGTGGCAGGTGTTCCCTCACCTTCGAAGTGCTGCTCAGTTGACAACTATCTCTCAGAAAACAAAGCAAAGGAAGCACGATCACAACAGGGATGTGTTCACTACTGTTTCATTCTGCTCTGCTTTGAATTTTCTGGAGAAGCCAAAGACTGGGAGAGGAGGGGAAATCTGAAGCAAGACTTGACCAAACTGCACTCTTTTGTATGACTGCAATGTGTCAGTACAAACAAAAAGAGATAGTTAGCCGTGGCAGATGGGCTGAGAGCAGGAAGACCAATGAAGAGGCCCCCAGAGAAATCTAACCATGAAATGCTAGGTGCCTGGCCTCGGGGGGTGGACTAGTAGTAATGGAGAGAGAGGCAAATGCGAGATAATTTGCAGGAAGAAACAAGAGGACTTGGTGGCAGTCTACTGGGTCTCCTGGATAAAGAGGAAAGATTACTCTAAGACAGGGTCACAGAGGCCAAGGCCAGGCCGAAGATGTAAATGTGAGAGGCAGCTGGGTGAAGAGTTGCAAACCATGGCGCCCTTGCTCCATCTTAAGTGGATGGAGCCCAGAGCTGCCATTTCTTACGTTTTTTCCCCTTTGGACAGTTTCAGCAGCCTGGGCCTCCCATCTCACCTCCCTCCGATTCATCCTCCACGACGTGTTCAGATGTCAGAGTGACCTTTTGAGACAAAAACCTAATTATGTCACTTCCCAGCTGAAAAATCCTTAAATGGTTCCCTGTGAAAACTGTATTTTTAGCACCAAAACCCCTTTTTCAAACAAAAGTTTAAGCGTAAAACAGAAGCCCAGCTGCTGCAGGCTGACGGAGCAGTGGTGGGCCCAGAAACTGGGGACCCTGCCCTCAGTACCTTCTGAGCCCCTGAGCCTCTGGGTGGTACCCTTCCAACAGGGGGAGCACAGAAGGATTTTCCAAGGTGTATATGTGTGTGTAGTTTCAAGAGAACTCATCTCCAGATCCTCCTCTTCTGTATATTCTCGTCCCTAAAACTGATCTGCCCAAGAATGAGCCTGTGCGCACAGTCCTTCTCCCTCTTTATGCAAGAAATGTCTGGCCCCTGCCTGTGCCGAATCTTACCATAATGAGCTGTTCTGGGGTGTGACAACTGCTAGGACACCAGGCAAATGATCTATAAATGAAGATACTGGTCTAGGGAAACAAAGATTTATCAGTGGATTTGCTCTATGGGAGGAATACTTCCTCTGAGACTGTAGGGAAAGGTGGGACGACGGATTCAAGAACGGATTTAGTGATTGGTAGATTTGACTTATCTGTTGAGCACTGAACTCAGGTGAGTATAAACATAACCTCCCACCCTATCACAGTCTTCTTCATCTTCGCCACAACAAATGTCTCCTTCCCACCACCACAGCATGAACAGATTCCATAACTCTCCACTCCCTTTTGGTTAGGAGAAAACTCAGTCCAACAACCCAATTAATTTAAAACTCCAATCTCAGTTCCAGTGTAGAACTCACCTCCTCCCCTCTGCCGGCCTAAGCTTGAGATATGGCTTAAGGAACCTGAAGTGGGAAAAGAATATGGTATCCTCTATGGCTTCTCCTCTTCCTCTTCTACTTCTCTAGAATGTTCTCTAGGAGAGTGTAGCTCTTTAGGGGTTAGACACTGGGAGGAAAACAGAAAGGAATAGCTTCCCTGTCTCTTCAGTTAACAGGGAAGTTATTGCAAGCCACTTCCCTTTGCAATAACTTCCCTGTCTCTTCAGTTAATAGGGAAGTTATTGCAAGCCACTGCTGGCCGTGGATGATGACAGGCCATTCCAGCCTGTTTTCTGGCAGGCATCAAAATGCCAGATCTCCTATGGGGCACTTGTGTGTGTTCAATGGAAGTCCCGTGAGGCCTCTCCACTGAGCTGCACCCTAATGTAGACAACCTTGCTCCAAGTCATCTCTTTTAACCCATCTGACCTTCTGTCCAGCACATAGCCTCTTGGACCGGCTACCAGCAAGGTGGTGTAAGTCCAGCTATCTTTCTCATCTGCTTCCTTTCCTCTTCTTAGATAATACAGAGCTGACTAAGTCCACTGTCCAAAAGTGCAGTCTAACCGGGGGATCAGAAATCAGCCTCTTTCACGTGAACTCTCTTTGACACCCTCTTGTTTGGTTTGGGGGAGGGAGGGGAGAGTACTCCCTCTGGGCTCATGACTCCCTCCCTTGAGTCATCTCACATCTTAGATAGACTGGGAACTGCACCCGCAGCAGGGTCCAGGGATTCCCAAAGGTGGGGAAGGAGCTGTCGATGGGTAACAGACGACAACACACCTCAAAGGACAGTGAAGCTCTGTTCCGTTTATTGCAAGTACAAGCAGGTTTTTGTATTTTCATTTTAGGTAGTGATTAACATTTGCAGTATAGCATGATCAGTTGAGCAGAAAAAATCAATACAAAGGTAACCAGGAAAAATACCAAGAATTTCCATAGTTTCAGTTATGTTAAACAAAAGTTGTTTTGACCAGGACAGCCATTAATCAGACAATTTGAAATAGCTCTATGTACAGAGTTTGAATGTCTTATTGTTTATTAAAGGTCTAGAATTTGGCATGGGGCAAAAGGTACGCTAGACCGAGCAGAGGCTAGGAAATTTATTATAAGGCCTTTGTGATGTCTAACTTAACTATCCATTTTTTCTGTCTAAAATGTTTCTCTGTGTACTATAAACTCTGACTCTTCAGTAACTGTTTCTACGTGTTTAGTTTGTAATAACTAGCCAGCTTTTGTTACTTCTTTGCCTGTCTAATTGATATATATTCTTATTCAAGATAAAGGAGGGGCTATTACTCCAACAACTTTTAGACATACAGGAGCTATTTCATTAGAGAGAACTTTGTTCTCTGGTCAAGAAATTATTGTATACAACTTCACTGGAATTATGCTAATCAATGAACCTGAAATATAAGTGTCTAACAATCCCACCACCTTTTGATTATCAAAACAAACATGTAAGGGGAGATAGACAGGAAATCCAGCCACAGTTGCCTCTGCCTTGCAGATGCGTCTCAACCATCCCGACCGTATCCCTGGGCTGTGGGTAGGGGTCTGTATAGTGTTTACTTGTCTTCTTGGAAGACCCTTTGTATCTGTGGGTAGGGAACAGTCGTGGGAAAGTCTTTCTAACCTGTTCTTCCAATTTCTCAACTGTTGGCAGCACAACCTGTGTTTGCAACAATAACCTGGTTCTTTATTAACTGGCCTTAACTGTTGATTTAAGAGATCTAACTTGTTTTTTTTATTTCTGGTACACCATGGCAGTCCTAATTGCTTTAAGTTGCTCAAACCAGGGTAATTTATACAACTTGACATGTTTTCCCTTATGGTTAACAATTATATTACCCTGGCTATTGTACTCCCCTGTATAAGGGAGAGGGGAATCTCTGGGGATTTTTCCATCCTTTCGGGCAGTTCCGTGGGGAATACTAATGTTTTCCCCTGAACTGTCCCTTCCTCTCGGGTGAGTTTCACAGGAATAAGTAAGTACAGTACAATGTCTATATTCAGTAGCAAGAGTAAAATAATTAAAATAAAACAGCCAATTGTTAACCCATATTGGATGCCACGTTCTCTTCCGGGGAGACGAATTCCTTGAACTCGAGTCCTCCATGCCCGGACCTTGTCAGACAGCAGGGTTGGAAGAGGATGTGGCAGGGAACGAGGGGGGATGAAGAGGGAGGGGTGCAGCTCGTGGCTGGAAGTATCGGGGCCAGTTCTGCTACCTCTTTGTAAGCCCTGGAGAGAGGATTTTTTTTCCAAAAATTTTATTTATTTATCTTTAGAAGGGAAGGAGAGAAAGAGAGAAATATCAATGTATGGTTGCTTCTGGGGCATCCTCTGCTGGGAACTGGCCTGCAACCCAGGCATGTGCCCTGATGGGGAATCGAACCACAATCTTTTGGTTTGCAGGCTCATGCTCAATCCACTGAGCTACACCAGCCAGGGCTGGAGAGAGGATTTGACACTAATTATTAACAACTCTCTGTAGAGTATGTGGTAATTAGTGCTTCTTTGTCTCCATTTTTGAACCCCAGTAACCAATTCGGGGGAAATAGAAAAACATTAACTTAGTATCTTCTACAATATAAGAAAGTGAAGGGAAGATTACGTGAAACAAGGAGCTCACCTGCATTTCTGTATGAAGAGGCGAGGTTGCCTTCCCAATGAGAGAAAGAGCCAGGAGCTGCGGTTCGGCAGTTAATGATGGGTGATAGAGGCAGACTTGGGACGAAAGCCCTGGACACTTTCCTTCCAATTAAAAAAAAAAGGCACAAATGCATCTAAAAATGTTTTGCAGGTCATTTCAGGGCTGATTATTAAAATGCTCACGTGCATCTATATTTGGTTGAGAAGCAGGCCCCGAAACGACAGGTATGCTATACATGACTGCAAAGTCTCCGTGTGAATAGTTGAGTCTGTCATTGCCCTCAAACACCTGCTAGGTCCCTAATGGAGGACAACGGAGTGGAAATGTGATGCCAGCCGCTTCCACCAAATGACAGCTGAGAACATCGTTCATCGACTACTGACAGTAACTGAGCTGCCAAACAATGGGGCAGAGAAGGTTGCCCCAAATCTGAAAGAACCCTAATGGGATTCTTCAAATATAAGCTGTATATGAACTTGACAGAGGTCAGTAAACAGGTCCCAACATCCCCAGATTAAAACCAGTTTACAATGAAAATAAAAGTAAAAGTACTTTGTTAATTTGTAAAGCATTATATAAGTACTAGTTAATATGGCGACTCTTAGGACTACTTCCTACCACAAAAATGAAGTAGACCATACCATCAGCATTGTGAGGTCATATTCTCAAAAGGTGAAATATTATAAAGGAATAAGTTTGCCTATTTTTCTAACATTGTGCAAAGGTTTTCAAATTTTTGGTCTCTTCATTGAAAAGTCTAAGAAGAGGAGACAGTCCAAAAGAGGTCAAGTGTTTGCTGAGGGCGTGCGAGGACACAAAGATAAGTCAGAATTTGATTCCCTGCCCTGCCCACCCTCAGGAAACACACCACTGGACTTTGCTGTGTATAACGCGCACCCATGTTTTCTTCACATTATACTTGGGATCGCCCATTATTATACCCATGGTATGTAATCATTATACCCATGTATAATGTGCATTCTTATTTTCCCTAAAAATTTTGGACAAAAAAGTGCTCATTATACATGGCAAAATAGGGAAGAGACAAGAGTCAGTTTATGGGGCAGAGTGATTAGATGTCTGTGTGAAGCAGCAAACAAATGACATGCTCCTTCCCATTACCCCTGGCTGTTCCTGCCCCTCCCCCTCGGTCCTTGGACGGTTTCTGATCAGACCCACTCCTGAGTCCTTAGTTCTCTGAGTCCCTGCTCAATCAGTGAGAAGCACTGGCCAAAGACTGGAAAGTCAGAAGGAAGCCAGGAGCCAGATTATTTCTTCCACTTCTCCCTCTGCCTTAGCCAACATCTCCAACAGAAGCTGGGTGCCCCTGGGGCTCCAGTTTCCCTAAGGTAGGCCCTCCAGAGTTCCAGCTTCTAACTTATCCTGGCCTGGGAGCCACAGAAAAGTCCTGCTGTTGATAATCTCTGGATGGCCTCTCCTTCCCTTTGAATGACTTCCCAGCTCTTTCTTCACTTTTACAGTTAATTCGCTGGATACAGTTCCCCAGGGCTCAGATACTTTGTGTGATTTATGGTCTTCCTGGCCAGACTCTAGGTGTGGCATCTAATCCAAAAATGAATTTACCAATACTGAGAGCAAAGACCCTGATTGCAAAATTGCTAAATTCAAAGTTCGCTGCTGTTGGTTTGAGTCCAGACTGAGTTTCACAGAGGAGTGAATTCATTTTCCTCTTCTTCCAAAAGAACACAGGAAAGAAAAAGAATTTGGGCAAAAGACAGATAAAGGAGTATTGTGGGCTCCCAAGTCCCCTCAGGATCATATTAGGGGGGGAGGCACTGCTGACAAGGATACACTTGGACCTGATTGAATCCTCCTTAAAATTTAGGATGAGTCAAAGAGCAGCCTGGACCTGCCCTTTGGGCCTGCTCACAGGGCCGGATTAAGGACTTTTGAAACCCAAAACACTGAAAGATTACAGTACTCCACTACCTGCCTCCAAAATAAATAAAACAAAACCAGTCCTTTACACACACAATGCATGTGTAAAGAAGTACAATAAGGGGGGTGGGCTGGGATGGGAGTAAAAAAACAGAAAACTGTACTTGAACAATAAATAAATAAATAAATAAATAAATAAATAAATAAATAAATAAATAAAAGAAGCACAATAAATTCAGATTGCTTTCTGCTGTAACTTTCACATTTAAAAGATATATTGCCCTGGCTGGTGTGGCTCAGTGGATTGAGCACTGGCCTGCAAACCAAAGGGTTGTGGATTCAATTCCCAGTCAGGGCACATGTCTGGGTTGCAGGCCATGTCCCAAGTTGGGGGCACTCGAGGGGTGACCACACATTGATGCTTCTCTCCCTCTCTTTCTCCCTGCTTTCCTTTCTCTCTGGAAATTGATAAAATTTTACACATATATATTCATATTCTCAAAATCTTTTCCTCCAAATCTGTTTGGTGGTCTTGTTTTGCCGGTTCCGTAAGCACACGTTTCGTGTGCCCGTTGGGCCATCCACTGACAGGCCTGCGAAGCCCGCCCTCTCCAGAGCTCTGGTGGTCAGCCTCCCATGGACGGTGCGTGTGCTTCTCTGAGGGTGCAGGTTGCTGGAGGCTGAGTCTCCCGAGGAGCCAAGGGTGATGAGAAGCGATTCTGAAATTCACGTGGCCCCAGAGGGAGCTGTAGGCTTTAGAAGGGAAGGTGAGCTGGTGTGCCAACCGCAAGAGGCCTTTCTGGAAAAGCAAGAGGATGTGCAGGGTGCCCCTGCCGGGGGTGAGGTGTGCAATGGATGTGTCTCTGAGGGCTTATCCATGTGTGGAAGAAGCTAATGCACCATCTATCAAAACCACCACTAGCCATCATCTTCTTTGAACCAATTGTGGGGAAGGAGAGAACAAGACAAGATGTTTCAGAGAGAGGAAATGACCAAGACGAGACCAATAATAAGGACACTAGCCTCTTCTACAAATGCCTGGCTATGTACAAATCATGAAAGATGGAACCAAACAGGGAACAGGCAGAAAGCCCAGAGAAGAAGCCTCACACTGGACTGGGAGTTATGCATCTTAGTTTACACACACCTGCATGGGACCAGACCAAATACACCCGAAAGATACAGTATCGCCATGGGGAAAATGTCAGTTCTAAAAACGAGTTAAAATTTCTGCACTTCCAACTCTGACTGTGCAATCTGCACCAGTTACACATTCATGGTTTTAGCTGGTGCCAGAGGTTGATAATGCCTACATTTCCATCTCCAGCTGTACTTGCCTTTGTATAGCTCCTGCTGCCTTGAATGCCCACGTCCCCCTATTCTGCATATTCAAGTCCTAGCCATTCTGCAAGGCCTGGTTCCAATGCTGCCTTCTGTCAGAGAACTGTCTTTCACCTGAGCCCTCACAGTGTTTTATCTGTATCTCTTTTGTGGAGGTGTTCACTTCCTGCCTGCGTTAGAGTAACCTGGGTGCTTCTCATCCCTCCTGCCAGGCACGTGAAAACAGCCCCTGACAGCTACTTGAAAACAGAAGACATGTTTTATTCGTCTTTGGATCCCCTTAGCACCTACAGTATTTGTTGAGGAAAAGAACATGATCTTTCAGAGTCTAGGTGAGTACTCTCCCGAAATGATACCTTTGAAAAATTCCTCTGAATCCCGCTTTGCCAACAACTGTGCCGTGAGTGTTGTATCTTGCATGTGATTAGTCTGCCCGACAGCGCTGACTGACATAGGTACTGTTCTGGTCCCCGCAAAGACACTGAGACCTACAGCAGGTGACCAACTGCCCCAAACTACCTCCTTAGTAGTAAGGGACAAAGCAGGGACGGGGCCACTTCAGAGTCACATCTACACCCAATTAAAAACGGTGGCACCTGGATGATCCTTCACTTCATCAAACCAATGGAGAATAATTATCATCTCTTTTGATAGTATTTATCTTCAGAGAATCATTATTTACCACATATGTATACATATGTAATGTTAGAGGGGCTATAAAATTATAATGAAGAACTACTTTTTACCTCGAAAGATGTTTAGAAACAATGACACCTAATGCTAGCAGGTGCGCAGGAAAGTCACACTCTCACACTGCTAGTGAGGTGCGGCTTTAGAGAGCGACTCAGCAATCTCCTCCAAAAGCCTTAAAATCTCCAACTCCCCGAGCCCCCCCCCCTCCCCTCTAAAAAAAAAAATAAAATACTTCTTTAAAAAAAAAATAATAAAATAAAATAAAATAAAATAAAATATTTTTACCATTGAAATAAGTAAATAAATAAATACTTTTACCATTAACCCATCAATTCCACTTCAATAATTTGGTTAAATAAAATCATAGATTTAGGCTCAAAGATACCAAACACAGTCTTGTTTTCTATAATGAAAAATTTTAAAAGATATGTGTTTCTAATTTTGGACATTGTATAATTTTTAATTATATAATTGTATAATGTTTTTAATAAAAAACTTTATTTCAGAGGTGTATGAGATCAAAGACTGTTCACCATATACCATTAAGTGAAAATAAAAGGTGGAAAGATGTGTGGAACGAACACAGTTTCATTAAAACTCACACACACATTCGAAGAAACCTGGAATGGTATACATCGAAAAATTTGAGAATAGTATAGGTTAGAATTTTATATTTAATGGTGTTTTCAATGACTATTACTTTTTAATAAAAATATGAGGATGTTTTCTCTTTTAAAAGGTATCACAGGTGCCCTGGCTGGTGTAGATCAGTGGATTGAGCACAGGCTGCGAACCAAAGGGTTGCTGGTTCGATTCCCAGTCAGGGCATGTGTCTGGATTTTGGACCAGGTCCCCAGTAGGGGGCACACGAGAGGCAACCAACCACACATTGATCTTTCTCTCCCTCTCTTTCCCCTTCCCTTCCCCTCTGTCTAAAAATAAATAAATAAAATCTTTTAAAAAAAGGTATCACAGGCAAGTTTTGAAAGCATTTCTTCACCACTGGTACACTTAACTCCTCAGGACATTACAGGTAAGTCTCCCGGGGGAGCGGGTCAGGTCTGTTTCTGTGCAGAGTGTGCCCCTTCGAAATCCTGAGGCCACATCTCCCGCAGGAGGGGTTAAGGGGGCCTAAAGGAAAGAAGGTGAAGGGCATATGCAGACCCACAGACACAGACAACAGGGTGGTGAGGGCCAGAGGAACAGGCAGGGGCGGGCGAGGGCTGGGTGGGGGTGGAAATGGGATGTCTGTAAGAATGTAAACAACAAAGTTGAAAACAAGTCAAAAATAAAGAAAAGGTATCACAGGGATGAAAGGAAACCAAAAGATTTTCTGTCATTGAAATAGATCTGTAGTTTCCATTTAACAAATATACCAGTAAAAACTAATGTAGCTTATATATATTTTTTTATATTTGTTTATAAAGACATATTACTTCAAACACTTTATACTTCTTTTACATAACCCTATAGTATGAAGCTCAATAAACACTTATTGAATGGAATTCAATAGTCTGCACTGGCTGGTGTGGCTCAGTGGATTGAGTGCCAGCCTGCGAATGGAGGGGCTGCTGGTTCGATTCCCAGTCAGGGCACATCCTGGGAGCACAGGCTGGGTCCCCGGTGGGGGGCACTTGAGAGGCAACCACACATTGATGTTTCCCTCCCTCTGTTCCATCCTCCCTTCTCCCCTAACAAATAAAATCTTTAAAAAAATAATTAAATCATTTAGTGTGAAATTTTTATGAACAGTCTAGATGAGGAAGAACACAGCGGAGTCCCCAGTTTACAGATGACAGTAGGGTCCTCCATTGTACCCCAATCACATTTGACACTGTTGACCATCATCTTCTTTCTGTGGACTATTAAATGGATTTATTTTATTTTTTTTTTATTTTTATTGCTGTCCAAGTACTATCATCTTCTTCTTAAAGCGCGCCCTGGTCATCCTTCCGCCTCGTTGTCCAGTGACCTCTCACTCCAGCCCAGACCCTACTCCTCCTCCTCCCTCCTCCTCCCCCTCCTCCTCCTCCGTGCCGCAGGCCCCCCACCCCCGTGCTGCAGTTTTCAACTTCCCACATTGCTCTCCCCACAATCACTTCCTTGCCGAGTTCACCCACAGTCACGGCGTCACCTCTTGCCTCACAGAGACCATCCCAGGAACGTGTCCTTGTGTCACTGGGTGTGGGCCCGAGTGTTGTCATTGCTGCACGTGGAAGGTATTCGCTATTTCACAATGGCAATGATTAGACTTTAGAGTACAGCTCACAAGAGGAAAGATTGTTCGGAGGAGGGAGGAAGAGTTGTTGGGATCAATGGCAGTGAATTCCTTCCCTCTCCCCATAAAGTAAACCAAATAAAAACTTATAAATAGAAAAAAGTCAGCAAAGCATGTGTTTAAAATGGTCAGGTTAGCTCCGGCTGGTGTGGCTCAGTGGTTTGAGCTCTGCCCTGCGAACCAAAGGGTTGCCGGTTTGATTCCCAATGAGGGCACATGCCTGGGCTGTGGGCCAGGTTCCCAGTAGGGGGTGCGTGAGAGGCAACCACAAGTTGATGTTTCTCTCCCTCTCTTTCCCCTTCCCTTCCTCTCTCTAAAAATATATAAATAAAATCTTCAAAAAGTAAAAAATGGTTGGGTTAAGAGTATCATCCCTGTGTCACCCCTTGTTTGGTGATGGAAGAACCTAAGTAAATGAAATATCATAATTAGCTAACAGAAGATTTTTTTTCAAAGTCCCACATTCTATATACATTTACAAAACTCACATATATAAACAAAGTACATATTTATATTTTTTCATATTTTTATTTATTTATCTTTAGAGAGAGGGGAAGGGAAGGAGAGAGGGAAACATCAATGTGTGGTTGCCTCTCACACACTCCCCACTGGGGACCTGGCCTGCAACCCAGGCCTGTGCCCTGACTGGGAATCAAACCGGCAACCCTTTGGTTCATAGGCCCGCACTCAATCCACTGAGCTACACCAGCCAGGGCTACATAGTTATATCAATCACAGCTTTTTCATTTTCCTGGTGGTCAGTCCTAGTCAGCAAATCACATTACTCTGTGGGTAATGAATGAATTTGTCAAATTCAAGACAAATCTTCAACTGCCTCCCTCCACTTCCACTCAGGTTTCTCCCTTAAGCTTCTCCTGTACAGGACACCTCTAGGCTTGCGAATTCATTATTTATACTCAGGGTATGGTAATCATGTGTCCTGGTAATAAGCAAAGGGCTATAGGCATCCCTTGCACCCAGTACCCAGAACATAAAGATTACAGACTTTTGGAATAGGAAGACAGCAATTTTTGGCTAATTTCTGACTAATCCTGGAAGGAGAAAAAAAATGCATATGGCAGAAAGCTCCACAGACTATTACTGAAAAAGTACAGGAATTAGGAGAGATAAAAGGTGAGTGCTGACAGCAGGAGCAGACCATAGGAATCCAACCTCACAGGTCTGAGAGGGTCAGGGGTGGTGGATGTGCTTCAACCACACAGTTCTTCCTTGGCAATGGGGGCAGCCACTGCGGTGCTGAGGCAGGTACGTGTGGCTAGGCAGTCCCCCCGCTGCTGAGTGCACCGAGCTACCTGGGCAGCTAGCCCACATGCCTCTGGCATCTATCCCAACTTACTCAGATGGGCCCAGTCAGCCACTTTTGGAGACAGGTACACATGCCTACGTCATTCCACTCTCAGTCCTGGCTTACCTGTCAAAGGTGGTATGAGCTGACTGGTACCCTCCACTCGGTTCCCCTCTATATTCACGTTGGTGATGCCACACCTCTCAGAAAGTCCCCAAACCAGTTTAACACAATCTGATCTAATCATTTAAGCAGTCTTTGCCCTTTGCCTCAGTTGTTTGGGTGTCATCCTATAAACTGAAGGGTCTCAGGTCCAATTCCCAGTGAGGGCACAGACCTGGGCTGCGGACTCAGTCCCCAGTCAGGACACGTATGAGAGACAGCCGAGCCACGTTTCTCTCCCTCTCTTTCTCTCCGCCTTCCCCTCTCCCTAGAATCAATAAAAGATTACACACACACACACACACACACACACACACACACACACACACACACACAGAGTCTTTAAGGCACTGCTCAGACTCTTAAATAAAAATTGCTTGGTCTCCAAAACAGAGACAGACTCATAGATGGAGAGCAGATGACTAGCTGGGGGGGGGGGGGGGGGGGGGGACCCGGAGATGAGAGGGTGGAAGGATTGAGGACTAAATGGTAATGGGAAAAATACAATAAAGATGAAATCAAAAAATAAAATGATAAAAGAGTAAAAAAATTGCTTGGTCTCGCAGATAGCCCCCTCTCCCCTGCTTCTCTCCCTGAGATGGATCTGTGCATACAAAGGGAAGGGGACTCTGTAGCGGCAGGAAAGGGTGGGCCCTGAGCGAGTGGTCCTCTGCCTTCCTCCACCTCCAGGCCAGTGTTTCTTTGCCCTGTTTGCTGCTTACTCTGCCGCGATCGTGGCCCAATTCTGTAGCTGCTTTAACTCTAGGATCCCTCTCCGCCTAAAAATAGCCTGAGTGGTGTCCGCTGGCAGAGCACCTCGCACTCTCTTCCCCTGCACTATTCTCCTGAGTCTGGTTGTGATGCCCGGCACAGGCCTGCGACGCCTGCGCGCTGAGCACAGACGCACCGGGAACCTTGCACGCGGCCTCTGCGCGCCCGGCTCCCCTGCTGTGCGCGGCAGTGCCCCGCATCTTGACCTCCAGGGTCACTTCTGAGAAATCTCACTGAGGCCTCTTTTAAAACACCCACCCTTTAATGTCTCCGTTTCTTTTCTTATTATCTCATTGCAGTCTTGCCAGACTGTGCCGCTCCCAGCAAGAGTGAGTGCTGTGATCAATGAATATTGTCTGCGGTGGCAAGATGATAGGGGAGCCACACTGCGAATGATCCTTTCTCTTCTTCCTCAAATCCATCAGGTAAGTTATATTTCAATAGTTAAAAAATAATTGTTTTGCAAGAGTTAAAGAGTAATTTAAGTGCTTTTTGTTATCGGGGTGGCTGGCCAACAAATCCTCACAGAGGTTACACAGTCCCTCACCGTACAGGGTCAGCCTCGAACCACCGATCTGCTGACATACCAGAAGAATGGGTTCTCTGTCCGGTGGCAATGCAGGGTAGGGAATTTGTTTATTCACAAAAGTTGCAGAGTGGATTAGCACACCCTCTCGCCATCAACCCGACTAATTTTTTACAAATCAGGCCTAAGCTATAATGACATTGTAACGCAGTTGCTCCCAGCCAGGGAGCCGCTCCTAAGTGTTCGTGATGTTCTGAAAAAACCGCCCGGCAGGTGTGGACGAGCAGCTTGTTACTCACGTTACAGGGCGGGGCACCGACAGGGGCGGGCCGGCGCGAGAGGGACCGCCCCTCCTCCAGTCTGAGGCTCACGATGAGGGGGCCCAGGGGGAGGCAGCACCGGCCCAGGCTGCGGGGACCCACATGGCATCAGCGGGTTCGCGTAGAAGGAAGAGGTCCAGAAGCAGTCCCAGG
The DNA here is from genome assembly GCF_021234435.1 of Artibeus jamaicensis. NCBI lineage: Eukaryota > Metazoa > Chordata > Mammalia > Chiroptera > Phyllostomidae > Artibeus > Artibeus jamaicensis. The sequence goes on from NW_026522030.1 coordinate 21,139,254, forward strand.
ACAGGAAGCCACTCCCGAAAGGGGATAAGGAGGGAATGGCAATCCACTTCCAAAACAATACATTCCTTCTGGGCATGGGCCCGATCAGCCCTCAGTCGTGGGAGGTGGAAGTGCTGTGTCCACTGACCCCACAGAGTTGAAGAAAGCTATTTTTATCAGGAAGTTAATGCTTCAAAAGTGAAAAACTCCCACCACGAGAAAACAGAACACTTCTAGCACATGCTCTGATTTGAGCCTGGACCTTCCAAAGAGGGCAAAAACCCGTCTGGCGTGTACACCGGCAGGCGCTCGGGAATGTGTGCACACAGACGCACGGGGGCGGAAACGCTCCCTGGCCTCTCTCTGGGGCACAGGGGAAGGACGGCTCCACCATCGAGGAACAGGTTGTTAGAACAGCTGGAAGTTTCTATCAGGATTTGATTTGTGAAACTCAACTTGCAAATGTTTGTTATGATCAATTTTAAAACCATCAGGCTTTCTGCGTAAGCACAGGAAGGGGAGGAAGTAAAGCAAAACCTGCTAACTGCCCTCTACCTGCCTGCCCTGCCTTACACGTCTCTCCTCCACCCCCAGTGAGTGTTAAATCCTACTAGAGAGCTTGGGTTGGGCCAGAAGTAAAGAAAGGCCTAGAATGAAGCCGTAGATAAGAAGCAGGGGCAGAGGCGATGAATTCAATGGACACATGTCATTTGTAGTTTCCAGCACCCACGCCTCCTCCGAAGAGTGCTCCGATGTCCTCTTTCAGGTAACTAACTCTCCCACTCTGGGCACAGCCTACCGGGAGGGTAAACTCAAATGCTGGCCCTCCCCTGACGGAAAGCAAGGCTTTTCCCTTGGGGCTCCTTCCCCCAGATCCTTTCTTCCCACATCCAGACAGAGCCACGTATGGCGCTTGACTTAAGCTCGACCAATCAAATGATCTCCTGGGACTTGACTTCTTCAGCTGAGTGATCGCAGAGGCAAGGAAGTGGTTTGCCGCAGAGCCAGACAGGATAGTCAAGCAGTTCCTCCTCTGTCAGTTCCAATCCTGGTTCCTTAGGTTTCCCTTCCATCCTGTGAGGCTCTCCTAAGTGGAGAAATAAATATTTTAAGTCCCCCTCACTTCCTCCCATATCCTCTTTCCTTTCTCAATCTCCCTCATCAGACTGAATATCTGTTACCTGTTTGGTGTGTTTTCTTCCAGACAATTTCTATACATCTCATTCTTTTTTTTAAAAAAAGCATGTATGTGTACTACAAATAGGATTATACTAAACATATTGCTATGCAACCTCTTTTCATAAGATGTGAACTTCTATTTTTGTATCTTCTCATCATCCCTGATTAAAACTGTACACACAAAAATCCTGCCAAAGTCAGAGTCTAGGGGTAGGCTGGGACTCAGTGAATGTCATTATTATATAGTCCATTACTTACCAATAATAGGATAATTTGGACTCAAGTTCAGCTGAACAACAAAGATCCTAAAGAATGTTAACAATGTGTCAGGCTGAAAAGTTCCTTTAGGCAATACCGGGCAAGGTTCTTGAGTAGAGAAAGCTCATGCCGAAGACAATGTTGCTTGAAGAGCAACGTGGCAACAGTGTATATGGTGTACACTGTTGGAGAGATCGGATGGCAGGGGGACTAGTTCCGCAGCTAACAGGGAATCGGAGGGCTGAAGAAATGAATTCTGGGCTGCAGTCATGGCCAGGGAAACGGAGAGACACTGTTACTGAATTACAAGAAGGTAGATGAGTAGACTGGAAAGCAAATGATTGGAACTAGAAGAGCTGGATCTGAATTTCAACTCTGATATTTATTAGCTATGTGACCTTTTGCCAAGGCACGTCCCTGCCCCATAGCTCAGTAGGCATGTCAATAAAATGAAGAACTTGGAACATCAGGGTCTCTAAGATTACTTTTCAGAAGAATACTTTTTTTCCTGAAAAAAAATATTTTAAAAGCAAGCATGGCTGATGGGCTCAGAGCATCAGCTACCCTTAATTTCACCTCATACCTGCCAGGCATTCTTGGGGAATCTCCAGAGGACTAGGGAACATTTGAGAAATTTCTAAAAACTCTGCTACCAACTCTAAGATTCAAGGACTCAAGGGGGTAAAACAGGCAGAGGTACCTAGGGAAATAGCAATGACTTTAATAGTTGCCACAAAATCATATCATAGAAAGGATGCATTGACTTCTAATAAATTTGCCTGCTTCTTATAGAGCAAACCCAAGTTAATGTCCAAAATATCATCCAAACCTTGTGTAAATGGTAATCGAACCTCTGTATAAACAATTCAGTTACAAATCACTTCACTGCCCAACAATTCAACTCATTCCAATTTGAAGTCCTCTTAACTATTCAAACATTCCTCCTTATTAAGCCAAAATCTGTCCCCCACCACTGTCATCTGAAAAAAGGGTCTGTATTCCACCCTCTGGAACTAAACCAAAAAAATCTAACCACTCTTCCACAGGAAGAAAGAAAGGACAGTCTTTCTCCCAACTGTTTGAAGAAAGCTATCAAGTCTGCCTTAGAACCCTTTATTCTCTCTTGCTCTGGTTTGCCACGAAGGTTCCATGGAGGTGGCCTGCTCTGGTTTTGGAGCAATTCAACGTTTTCTAAGCATCTAAGTGCAAGTAGATTTTTCATTTGTTATGGCTTTAAAGACTTCAACAAACCAGATGATCTTCCTTAAAATAAATGTCTAGCTTTGCAAGGAAATGTAAATAGAACCCAAATTCACTGTATGTTCATTATTCTTTTCTTGCTGAACATGAGCTACTCCCAGTGAATCAGAAGTAGATTGCTACACCTTTTGACCCAAAGCAAACTGTAAAAAAAATCTCACCAGGCATCCAAAGAGACTCAAGGTCCAGTGAAGCCAGATAAATGACGCTACGGCCTCGTAATCTTATCAACTCTCAGGGAAATATAATTCTCACCAGTACAAAATTCAGTTACCTCAGAGGTAACATGGGACATCAGTGGTAAGAAAGCTTCGTTCATCGTTCCTCATCCCACCAACTCCATATTCCACTACCAGGTCTGCAAAATCAGGGCCCACGCCCTGGGTCTAGGCATCTGGCACTCTGGGTGGTTTGAGAACAGGCGGTAGGAAGTATGACTGTGTCCCTGAGGAGAAAGCAAGCGGGCAGAGCCGCAGCCTGTGATGCCTTGGGGGAGCACTGAACCTTTACGGTTTCCTGTGCTCCAGTTGTCCGGGTAACCTGAGGCCTCCCTATTTGTGTTGGCATCATGAGGCCGAGAGCGGAAGCAAAGCTGGAGCCCCAGGAAGACTTGCAGGGAAAAAAATGTGGGCAACGCAGCACTTATGCCACAGGAGGGTCAGGCCTGGGGCATAAAAATTACCTACCTGGGGAGGGGCTGGGGGTACCGTCTTGTAAAAATTTGATTTCCAGATTCCACTTCCAGCATTTCTGATTCAGTAGGCCTAGGATGAAATCGGGAACCTGCAATTTTAAGAGGCTACCTCCTACCAAGTAAGACAAAGACCACACTTTTGAAAATCCAGGCTAAGCAAACAAATCAATAATTGTGGAGAAAAGTATAACCATGTATCAGTTTCAGAAAGGTGACATTCTAGAACAGTAATTCCCCACAAGGGGCGAGTGCGGGGAAACAATGCCCCCCAGAGCACATCTGGCAGTGCCTGGAGACGTTCTGGTTTGTCAAAACTGAGACGGTTCCTCTGAAACCTAGTGGGTGGGGGCCAGGAAGGCTGCTACACCCCCTACTATGCACAGGACAGCTCCCCCCCCACAAAATGCTCTCCAGCCCACAGCATGAGTGCCATGGGTGAGGGGTTACTCTGCCCCTCAAACCCCAGCCCCAATCCACAGAAATCAATGCTACGTACACAGTTTTATGTCACAGTGCAGAGACTTACAAGAGATCCCCTGGGAAAAAAAATGAGACCCCTGAAGTAATTTTCCTTGAAAACAGTGAACATCATTGAAGATACGGATACAGAGATGAGAAGAGACTATAACAGAGGTGAGGCACGGACAACGACGGGGAGAAGAAAGGGGACTCGAGGGGATGCAGCATGGGGGGGCCACCCCGGGGAATGCAGGCCGCTCCCCCAGTGGGCGCAGCCTCTCCGTAAGTAGAAGACTGGTAAGGGGACGATAAACTTGTTGAAAAGAACACGTAGGCAGGAAGAAAAGGAAAACAAAATTGAAAGACAAAGAGAGAAAGGAACAATGAAGAAGTAGCTTTAGGGTTTGCCGGCCATAGAGCTGGAAGATGGTAGAGAAACTTCTGCAAAAGAATGCCAAAGACTCTACAGTAATAATGAGAAGAGAAAATGAGGGGACTCCTAGGAAAAGATTAAGAATTATATGAGGAAGGGGGGAAAAGTGATTTATGGCTTTCTAGCTGTTAATCACCCACGAAAAAGATGGGTCCAGGAAAAGTTCCTTGGTTTTCCTGGGCACACCTAAGAACTCGGGGGGGGGGGGGGTGCTCAAAGAAGAGGAAAGTCGTCTGTGAGAAAGAAAAGAAGAGAAGAGAGAAGGGGGCGGTGTGTGGCAGCCACTGTAAGGAGAGGGACTTTAGGGACTTTCTCTGTCTCTTAGGGAGAGAGAGAAAGATATTAAATGAGGAATTTTTTTGTAAGTTTTGTTTTGAGCTATGGAAGCTAAAACCTTCATCTTCTACATCTTCTAAGAAAACTTCAATAGAAACTGACATTACTGTCAGGACCCTGGGGGTTGGGTTGGGTTTTTTTCTCCGTTGTGACAACAAGACCAGCCTCCAAACAGATGGAGGGCCCCGTCACGCATGGTTTTCCTGTGTTTGAGGTGACTGTGCGTTTTTTTGGAACAGCCAGAAGATAGCCATGTCACGAGGCACTAAGTCCCAGAGTTTTTAGAGCTGGCTAATACAAGAGTCGCTCATCTCATTGGCTGTTTAAATTTAAATGAATTAAAATCAAATAAAGTTAGAATTCCGTTTCTCAGTCACACCGGCCATATTTCCAGTGCTGAACAGCCCCAAGCGGTGGGGGGCCGATGGCTGGACAGGACAGATGACAACGTTTCCCTCACTGCAGGAAGTTCTGTTGGACGGAGCTGGAGAAAACACAGAGCTCAGACAAATACGCTAACAAAAAGCAAACCCTTTGTGAGGCCTTAAAGAGCTGTTACACTGAAAAGAAGTAGATCTCTTCCATGTTGTTCCAAAGAGCAAAACTAAGGGAAAATATGAGGTGTTACAGCGAGACAGACACCGGCTTAACAACTCGAATAACTCAGCTACCACCGGACGGTGGGATCGGCAAGCTCCACCGCGAGAGGAGCGACCCATCCCACCCCAGAGAGCCGGTCGAGCCAAACCTACTGGACCGTGCTTCGGAGGTAACTAGATGTCCTCTGCCCACCTATAACAGGCAGTGTTGAGTCTACAATTTTTAAAAAAGAGCAATTTACAAATGAGATAAAGTGAAAAATCTCATCAATAGAATTTTATTTTATTAAATATTTTTTAAAAGATTTTATTCATTTATCTTTAGAGGGGAAGGGAAGGAGAGAGGGAGAGAAATATCAATGTATAGTTGCTTCTCATGTGTCCCCCCACTGGGAACTGGCTTGCAACCCTGGCATGTGCCCTGACTAGGAATTGATCCCTTAGCTCACAGGCCTGTGCTCAATCCACTGAGCCACACCAGCTGGGGCTAGCAATAGAATTTTAAAAGTCACTACTACAATAAGTAGATTGTGGAGCAGGCGGAAAAAAATAAAAGCAAATAAATAGATAGGGAATTTAGTCAAAATTGAGGGGGGCATTAATTATTGCTGGTGAGTGGTAAGGCCCTGGGAATGCAATGATTTGTAAGCAGAAAAGATGAGGAAACTTTGGTGAGAGTTATCCCAGGGGCACTGAGGTGGGGCAGGAAAGTGTCAACGTAAGTTTTCAATGGAAACTTGACTATGGTTGAAATCAGCACTACAACCGTAGAGTCTTTTATATTCTCTGCCGGAGAGAATGTTGGGCTGTTCGGATACAGCGACTGCATGGCCTCGAAACTCTGGCCCCTCCATCCCATCGGCCTGCCGTTCGCTGTGGCCTTGTCTCTCTCGGCTCCTGAGTCTCGGCCTCTTGCATGAGGCCCCTTCGTCTGCACGGGAACGACTCTCCTCCCATCCTTCTCCAGTCTGGGTACAGAACGCCCAACTTCTACTCTAGCATAAATCCACCTGATCGTCTACTCCAGAGTGTATTTGGCCTAATTCTAGTGTAATGTAGTAAGTACATATTCATTTTCCTTCATATTCATATAGACTTACGGTTGTATTATCTCTGCCTTTTAGTCTGTGTGTGTGTGTATGTGAGGACATTCATGCACACGCATGTGATAACACTACTGTCGGCACCCATTCGGGAATGTGACACCAAGACTATGAACTTCACTATTCAGTGCCTACCCACCACTAAGCTCGAGTGGTCACTCAGCGGACTTTACGACGATGGCCATGTCGTGCTTCTTCTGGGTGCAGAATGTGGGAAGAAGAGACCCAGTGGATGGGAATCTGAAAACTTTTTTTCTTGTAGGAAAACTAATGAAAACATAGGCTATATATATAGGAAGGCTGTTTAATCCCACGGGGAAGGCTGAAGCTTTGCTGAAAGCAAGCATCACGGAATTCACACACAGTCCAGAAGATGAAGAAGCTGGTAGAAGAGGAAAGAAGACAGAAGTGGATCATGCTGAATAAATACAGCATAACCTTTTTAAAATCTGAGGTCTTCCCAAAGAGAAAGGAAGGGAAAAAAAAAAAAAAAAGATTTCAACCAGAGAGTGTTAGAGATGGAAAAGAGCCAGCAAGGGCTGTGAGCTTAAAAAAGAAAAAAAAAAAAAATCAATGAAGAAGCAGTGGTGTATGTTGGCAAAGAGAAGTGTAGAGCTGAGGGCAGGGAGAATTTATGGTAGAGGAAGTCGGTGTGAAGTTTTCCTCTAAAGACGCCCAGCAGAGCGAAGAAGGAATGAAGGCCACTGGGCATAAGGTAGGGCTGCGCTGAATCGGCGCAGGAGAGAGCAACTGGGCCCAGAGCAGTCCTTTTTTTAAATTAACTGACCCAGATTTTCTTGTTTGGGGCCAAAGGCAAGTGCAGGGTTTAAGGATCTTCAACATAAATTATAAAGATCCTAATCCTTGTCATTGCCGTTGGCCCAAGATAACATAAATGATAAAGATCACAATAGCCCTGGCTGGTGTGGCTCAGTGGATTGAGCACGGGCCTGGGAACTAATTGAACAGTTCGATTCCCAGTCAGGGCACATGCCTCGGTTGCAGGCCAGTTCCCAGCAGGGGACACACGAGGCAACCGTACATTGATATTTCTCTCCCTCTCCCCTACATTCTACTCTAAAGATAAATGAATAAAAATCTTAAAAATAAATAAATAAAGATCACAATAGAATGAGTTTCTGAGACAAGTACCAAATACCATTTTAGAGTTGATTTTAGAAGAGAAACTTGACTTAGAAGTTGCTTTGTTGTAGAAATACTACCGTGAATAAAACAGCAGCATTGGCCTTCTCTCTTTATGAGACACGGGGTAAATGCAGAAACTGTAGCTCCGTACAAACCCACAGAGGACAGTAACCTAAGCCGTAGGGTAAAACTGAACCACTTGTCTTTGTATGCTGGAGCCCAGCGCCCCCCCCCAAAAAAAAAAAGATGTTTTACTTGGTTCAGGATACAAGGGCAGGTTAAAGGGCTGCACAGAAAGAAACTAATAAAGACCATCATGTGAGGAAGAGGAAAGCTAGAGTGCAGGCTGCTGACACGGTGAATGGAGGAGACACGGACACAGAACGCAGTCAAGTCAGAGAGCGGGGATGGAGGCGGACCAAGCAAAGGACAACGCTGTGTAAGTCGTCTGCATGGCCTCGCTTCGGTTTTTAAACCAAACATGGAATCGGATGTTTTCAATTTGCTTCTTAAAAATTCAACAGAATTAAATCGTTAGATAAATGTGGTCATGCAACTTTAAATGGCTATAAAATTGAGCAAATCAGCATCTCGTTTTCTCGACAAAGACTGAATGGCAGGCAGTGATGCTGGACACGGGTACCCTGGCCTTTGAGGCACTTACTCCTCCTGCTCAGAGACCAAGTCCGAATTCCTCGCACCGTTCTTCAAAGCCATTAACGACCTCCCCACAACTGCACCCAAATAACCCCAACCCCCCTGCCCTCTAAACGTACTCTTTGCTCTTCCTGCGCACAGGCCACTGGACCGACCTAATCTCGAGGGGCTGGCCACCCCCACTTCCCCGACTGACCGAAAGTCTCCCTGCACCTACGGGATCCGGCTGGCCCAGGCCTGCACGGGCCAGGGGCCGTCCCGCGGGCCGCCACCCCCCGCGGTGCTGTCTCCGCAGCCGCGCAACCCACCCTCCCCTTCCTGGGCTCGCACCCCCGTTTTGCTCGGGCCCCTTGCCCTGCCCACGCGAAGGCCTTCTCCCTCTTCTATGATGTTCTCCCGGGGTCTTGCTTCTGCTTCCTACATTCAAGGCACAAGCCCTGCGTTCGTTCGGCCTCTAAATCTTTCCCACCTGGGGCAAAACCAGGACCTGGACCGCTCAGTCCCTTCACCCCTAACTCTCTCGGGGGCTCCCACCACCCTCCCGGTGTTCCCCGCAGCCCGCCCAACTACCCCCTAGGAGCTCCAGCCCTCCAAACCTCCCCGTGGCCGCAATCAATCCTTCCCATCCCGCCAAGGCGGCGGGGGTCAGCGGTGACTCACCGGAGGGCGGAGGGCGGGTCGGCGGCTGGGGGCCGGAATGCGCTCACTTCCTCGCCGCGCGCACCTGCCCGGCGCTCGCTGCTGGAGCGCTGCCCGGCCCCGGCCTCCGGCGGATGTTTTCTGTCCTCGCGCGGGCGTCGCGCGCCAACCGCCCCCGCGCCAAACGATGCAGCCCCCGCATTTGGCATTTCCGAGGCCCCAGAAATCATAGGGTTGAGCCCTAAGCGCTGATACCCCACCACACACACACACACACACACACACACACACACACACACTCTCAGAACCTGGGCCTCCAGCCCCCAAAAGCTACATAGATTCACGCACACACACTGACAGGCCTGGGAGTGGGTTCCAGCAATACCTACCTCCGTGTGACTCCCCAACTTCTAGGAGCGGGAGCTCAGCTCAGCCCCAACCTTTCTTCCCAGGAGACCCCTACTCCTACCTCTCCATCATTGCAGACAGCTCTCACTTTGTCCCCATTACCTCGCACCAATCCCGGTCTCCACTGGGACCCCTTTGCCTTGCGGCATCACCGCCACCACCTCCGTGCTCTCCAGCTCCCCGCTCGCCCAGACTTCAGGCTGCAGGAGCAGACTTCCAGGTTGCGGGCGAGCGTCCCTCCTGCAGAAATGCAGCTGCAGAGCCACTGACCACCGACAAGGCTTCTGGGCCTGTGCGGTGGACAGGCCTTCCAATCCACCTGCTCCGGCCAGAGAGCAGTGCAAGGCCCTGCCTCCCCGTGCCTGCCGACATCGGGGCGCCCCGCTTCGTAGACAGTCCCCTAAAGTAGAAACGGCATCAGACCCGAGTAGGGTGAATGTGTGGGAATCTGCAGCTCCTTCCACCTAAGCTGTCCCTTGGAAGAGAAAAGACGGAGTTTGAGGCGGGCTGAGGCGCGGTTTCGGAACCGGGAAGAGGTGAGAGGAGGGCGGCACCACCGGTCAGCCCTCTCAGAGTAGCCGTATCCCGTCCACTGGGTGACAGGGAGTGGCAGTCTCGGAGGAAGTGGATTTTTTAAAAATCCTTACCCAAAGATATATTTTTTATTGCTTTTGAGAGAGAAGATGTGAGAAATACCGAGAAGGCTGCCTTCTGGTATGTGCCCTAGGATCAAACCCACAACCTGGGGCCTCATGTATGCCCTGACTGGGAACTGAACCAGCCACCTTCCGGTCTACAGGACCACGTGCCACCTAACTGAGCCACACTGGCCAGGATTTGGAGGAAATGGGACTGGAGACCTAGCAGGAAAAATAAACTGCATGCCAAAGTGGTTGGCCTTGCAGGTAGGAGGGGAATACCTGGAACAGAGGCCTCTTGGAGTGTGGAAAAATGAAGAAAACAACAACAGAACCCAGTTTAGCCAGGTTCACACCAGTCCCAAAGGGGTGGCCAGCATTAGAGTTGTCGGAAAGGAGAACTTAAGAGTTTGCATGAGTGAGGCTGCGAAGAACTGGGTCAGAATCCATGAGAAAAAGCAGGAGCCCTCAAGTTACCTGGAAGGATGGTAAGAAAATGATAACTTCTCCCCGGGACAGAGGTGAGGGTACTGGCTCAGGGGAAGTAGTTTTACCAGCAAGTTTTCTCAAACCAAACATTTAGAATTTCAAGGATACAAGGACCAAAACCAAAATGCTCCCGGAGGTAGTTTCTGAAACAGGTGGCAGAGAGGACCCGGAGCTTAAGTGTGAAAGGGACGGAAGCCTACGCCAGGAGGCAGCAGGACCTCGGTGTCTTTACAAGGGATGTCCACCCATTCTCTGAGCTCTAACACTAACCACAGTGCTAATGCTTTCTCAGGGCTACGTGTTGGGGACAGAAGACATACATTATCTAATTTAGTCCTCTTAACAACCCTTTAGGTATTACTATCCCAACTTATAGATAAGGAAACAGGTTTAGAGAGATGAAGTAACTTGCCCAAAATCACACAGCTCTCAAGGATCTGAATCCAAGTAGTCTGACTGTGCACCCTCTGGTCTTAATCACCCATCTCGGGGTTCTCCAGAACCTGCAGGAAACCCAAACGAGGATGTCAAAGGGTCAATTCCTAAATGTTCATTCCATAATGTACAGGAAAGGGGGGTACCTCTGGGAAACCAAAGCATACCGTTAGAACATTTAGAGATACTCCTCTTTCAAAGAACCATCCCCAGATACAGGGAGACTGGATGTGCTGTGCGTTTCGGGTGAACCCACTCTGGTGGCTGCGGAAGAGACACCCACCCTGCATCTCCAAGGGGCAGCCACGTGTCTAAGCTGCTGCAGGGAGGCCCTGCCCTAAGGTCTGAGGGGCATGTTCTCCACTCCAGGTGCCTGTTCGCTCTCCCGGAGCCTCTGGCCGTCGCACCCCACAGCAGCTCCTTGGTTTGGCTGGGGCACAGGATTAGCCATCCCCAGGAAATGCCTCCCTCCGGTCCAGGCAAGGATCCCAGCACATCCACCCATGGAGAGAGTGTGTGCGGTGTTGTGAGGTGGGGGTGGGGAAGGTGGAATGCTTCCTCCTCTCCAGGTCAGAGACCTGGGGACCACCTGGGGGCCCTCCCTCCTCCTTGCTGGGGAAGTGCCCAGTCCAGTGCCCCTTCCATGCCCACCTCCCTCCCCCTAGCCGTGCAGGAGCATGAATCAGCTCTCACAGCTTGTTAAAGCCGGACCTCTTGTTTTCATGCCCTCACCCCAGGAAACAGAGTTACAGCTTTTCCAGCTCTACTCAGCAGGGGGCCAGGGTCCTCACTTTATAAGCATCTCCAAGCCGTGAGAGCAGAGGGCAGGAGATGGTGTGAGACAGGAGCCCAGGGGAAAAGACAGAAACTTAGACTGAAGGAGAGAACGAAGAGAAGCCAAGGAGACAAGACCGAGTAGCCTGGACGGAAGCCGAGAAGGGTCTGCAAAGGCTGTGCGACAGGAATGGCCCTAAGAATGCTCTGGGCTGGACAGACTAAGGGGATCCTGAGAGGCTGGGGGATCATCTGCCTGGTGATATCGCTGCTCCTCCAGCACCCAGGAGTCTACAGCAAGTGCTACTTCCAAGCTCAAGGTAAGGCTGGGTAAGGCATTGGGAAAGTACAAGGAGCCTGAGGGCATTCACTCACTGGGAGGAGGGGGCCTTAAAGGTGACCCTGTGTCCAAATACCCAGACTCCCCCCAGCTCAGAACAGGAGAGACTAAGTATGGGGGCAGTGTGCACCTAACTCTCTCCTACTCCAGGGGGATTCGTCTGCTGTCACCACTCCCCTACACATGAACATTTCCTGTTCTTCCCCAGCCCCCTGCCACTATGAAGGCAAGTATTTTACCCTGGGAGAGTCTTGGCTCCGCAAGGACTGTTTCCACTGCACCTGTCTGCATCCTGTCGGTGTGGGCTGCTGCGACACGTGAGTGACCGAAAGTGGCCCAGAGAGAATGGCTCTGATGTGAGCGACTGAGAGATGGCCAAGGCATGACTAGGCTGCTGCTGTGTTAGAACGGAACAGCATGGCAGTATGAGGCTGGCCGGACTTGAAGGTGCCAGCAAGAATGTGAGAGAGAAGGCTCCAGGCTACAGAGTGAGGGAGGTAGGGGTGGGTCCAGAGAGAAAATACTCCTGCTATGAAATGAAGAAAACCCATCTGTGGTAGGTGAGAATTTACTTAGGAGAACCAAGGGAGCACTGACAGAGATATGGGAGGAATGCCGGGAAGGAGGGAATGTGTGTGGCGGGGTAAAGATGGCCCTTCGCCGTGCTGACTCCTTCCCCATCCTTTGGTTCCCCAGGTCCCAGCATCCCATCGACTTCCCTGCTGAGTGTGAGGTGCAACGGGAGGCAGGAACCTGCCAATTCTCCCTGGTGCAAAAATCTGACCCTCGGCTGCCCTGCAAAGGGGGAGGGCCTGACCCAGAGTGGGGCTCAGCTAACACCCCTGTTCCTGGGGCTCCTGCTCCCCACTCCAGCTAAACTTAACGGATCACCCTTCTGCTGACTGCCACTGCTGCCGCCACTTCCAGGGAAACCACTAGCAGCTGCCAATTTATTCTGAATAAATAAATTAATGCTATAGCTAAAAGCCTGCTCCTCATTGTCCGTGCCACTGGGCCCCAGGTGGAAACAAACTGGGCCCTAGTAGAGCGCAGGCGCTGAGTCCTCAGTGTCCTGAAAAAAGTAGTGCTGCGGTGAGCCCGCTTCAGATGGTTATGGTGCTGGTGCTGGGGCCTGGGGCTGCGTATGAGGCCAGCGTCGGGCTTGTAGGCAGCACCTTGATAGGGAGGTCCCAGCTGAAGGTGTCTACAGGCACTTGCTCAGGTCCTGTCCAGGTGACAGGTTCGGGCTGTTCCATAGGAGGCAGGAGCACCAAACCTGGTTCTCGGGATGTTACAAATTCAAAATGCAACCGCCACTTTAGGGACACTGTGGAAAGAAAAGACATAGACAGAGGCATTAGAAGCCAAAACTAAAGCCTGACAGGATGTGGTTAGCAAATGAGCAAAACCCTTTATTCAGGAAGAGGCAGGGAAGTCTCGGGACAGGGAACTAGCATCAAGGGTTTCTCCAAAGATATCTAGTGCCTTAACCTGAAAAGTGGTGAGAAGAACGTCAGTGTCATGAACAGAACCCAAGCAGGAGACAGTCGAGACCTGGTAGCCAGAAGTACAGGTGCTGGGGAATCAGAGGTCAGTGATTACAGGGTCCCCGTGGGAAGGGGCAGGGAAGGACATCTGCAAAGCTCTGAAGAGTTCCGGACTCAGTGCATCTAGGAAGTAGGTTTGAAGATCTGAGAAAGTGTTAATGGTCAGAGACTGGATGTGGGAATATCAGTGAGTGTGTTAGGAATCAGGATTGATTATATTCCACCTGAGTGCCATATTTTACTCCCCCCACCCCTCCCCCACCAATTGCGGGCAATATCTTACCAATGGCTGTGCAGAAGCCTGGGGTGGAGCTGAGAGGGATGGGGAGGGAGAAGCTGGTTCTGGTTGTGTGTAGGCAGGACTCCTGGTGTCGGGCGTGAGTCACGTGGGACACCGAGGGGGCGCCCCCTGCCCCTCGGCGCCGCTGGTACTCAGGCTGTACACGCTCCTCAGTCTGTAAGCTCACTGAAAACTGGGAGCAAGAAAGTGCGCACTAGCAGGCGTTGGGGCACGCTCACTCTGTGAGAAGGCGGCCCAACCTCAACCTGCTTTACCAAAGAAAGAGACTCCCGGCGACCCCTCCCCACTTCCACACACCACCCCTCTTCATGCAGGCCCGTCTGCTCGCCTGACCCTTCAGGCCCAGCATCCCAAGAGCCCCTCTCCCTTCTCACCTGCAAACAAGCTACAGTTCCTTCCCCTAAGTTTAAGGTCCCCACCACGTCCTCGCCAAGTCTGTATACGGATTTGAAGATGCCAAATGTCCCAACTTTTCCTCGGCCGTCACTGATATTGTACAGATCTGGGGGAAACAGGACACTGTAAACCCAGAGTCCACACTGAGGAGTGTCTAGGGCTGGGAGCAGGAGTCCAAAGGAGGGGCTTTTCTCTGTACTCGGGGGTGAGGAGGTACCAGCTGGTCCTTGGAAGCATGTGGCAGTTAGAAGAACCTGCCCCTGAGACAGGAACACTGTGACAAGAGGGCAGATGGGACAGTTTTGAAAGTATTCTCACGGAGGCTGCGGCAGGATGTGGCAGCCATGAGGCGCTCCCCGGCCAGCTCAGCTAGCCACGAATCCTTCTTCCCACCTTCGTCCTCCTCCAAGAATGGACTGGATGGGGCTACAGCCTCATCCTGGGGAAACCGGACATCTTGAAGGCCTAGAGAGAGATTAGTGAGAGGTTAAGTAAACAAGCAGTGCTGGGAGGGGACAGAGGAACGAGCAGAGTTAGGTTTTTGACTCCCACCTGAGAGGGCTGCAGGTACGGGAAGCCATGGCCGAGGTACACACCTCCACCTGTCTCCAGGACCCTTGCCCTGCAACCCCCGCGCAGCTTCACTGAGACCAGGAAGCATCCCCCGAGCCCCTCTCACAAGATCTCTAAGGATCATTTCTGCTTCGGTGAGGCTCTTCCTCAGCCCTTCCCTCCAGGAACCCTTACTTACCAGTCAACACAAGAACCCTCAGAGGGACCCTGAGTAAAGTGATGGGCGAGTTGACACGCTGGCAGCCAATGGTCAGTTTGTAGACATACTTGACTGACTGACCTCGAAAGGAGGGCGGTCCCTCTATGGGCAGCACTTCGCTGTAGGAGTCTGGTCGGGAAGTAGTAGTCAGGGCAGACAGAGGCAGCCAGAGAAGTCCTCCCTCCAGGAATCTTAAGAAGGGTGGGCAACCGTCACTCACATGATTTGGACTCTCCAGGGTCTAGCCTCAGGTCACAGAATAGGATTTTCGGTGGAGTGGAAAGGATACACTGACCCCTCTCACCTAAAAAAGATGAAGACTGCAGCTGAATGACCCCATTATCCAGCACTGGAAGAGGCTAGCACAGCAAGTGGGGCCATGAGCCCCGGTAACAAACAGCAGCCTGCAGTAAATTACTGCTCTTTTCTTAGTATGAGAGCGCAACAATCTTACAGCCCTAAAGCAACAGCCACACCCTCCCGCATCCCCAGGCCACAGAGACTATGAAGACCCTCTGGAACAATTTGAGTTCCATCCTTCCAAGACAACGCTGCATCCCCACCAAAGGCACACATCCATCTCTAACCTCGGTGTGGGAGAAAGACAGTCTGGCTCTCAGGCTGAACATCTGGCTGATTGGAGTCTGGGGGAGGCAGCGCTACTCGAGTCTCGCTGGCATGGAACTGGCAGTGGATTTGGGCACTGGCCCAGGCCAGAGCCTCACTATGGAAGGAAGTAAAGATGGCATCAGAGGGGAGCTCCTGACCTCGTCGATGCCCTTCCAAACTCCCTACCACATGTCCAGAAGCCAATGTGGTGAGGTGGCTGTCTTAAGGATCATGAAATCCAGAACCCGCCAAAGAAACCATTTTTTTACCAGAGGGAAAGGGGGCGGGGGAAGGTAGAAGAGGGTAAAGGGGGGATAAAGGGCGATGGAAGGAGACTTGACTTTGGGTGGTGGACACACAATACAATACACAGATGATGGATTACAGAGTTTTACACTTGAAACCTATATGACTTAATTAACAAACATCATCTCAATAAATTCAAGAGAAAGAAAAAGAGACAGTTAAACTAAGACAAATATCCTATGGGTGCAAAGGGGAATGGGAGAGGAGGGGGGAAAGGAGAGTGGAGGGTTGTTCCTCAGTTGTCAGCCACATCTGTCAAACGGCCCTTCCTACAATGACAACACAATGCGCAGGAAGGTGGTGGTGTAGGTACATGACAACCTGAACTCTGGCCTAGTACTAAAGACACCAGGCTCCCGCCCAGAAGGGCCACCTTCTTCAGGATCAGCACTCCCACCTGGATGCAGAGGTGGCCGTGGGGGGCAGGGGGTTGGTGACAGTCACCACACACTCCAGCGCCTCCCCCGCCATAAACACGGGACCTCGGCTCAGCTCTGCTACCACTTCAATCATGGCAGCTCCGGAGCCGGACCTCGGAGAAAACAAAGGGAGTCAGAAGTCAGTACCGCGGCAGGGCGGGAGTCTGCGTGGAGCCCGGGGGCGAGGCCCAGAAAGACTGGCGGCCCGCACCCGGCATCGGAGGGACGCGCCAGGGTTTGGGCGCAGGCCGGCGCAGGGGCGGTGGGGGGCGGCTGGCTCGGCACTGCCCGGGGGAGGGCGTCATCCTGGGTCCCAGGCTGCCCGCTGCCCGGTGCCGGATTAGCCCCCCGCCCCCCTGAACCCCCGGTCCGGCCTCTGCCCCCACTGCATCAAGGCCCCACGCCCCGCCCAAGGCCACGGACACCGGCCCCTTCGTGTCCCCAGCCCGGCACCTCGCAAGGTGGAGACTGAGGGTCTCCGCCCGCCGGGGCCCCACCTGTCCGCCCCGCGGACCGGCCAGTGCTCGCGGCGCCCCCAGCAGAGGCGGGACTTCCTCCCACCCGCTCCCCTGGCGGAGCCCCTTCCGGCTTCCGGCCGGAAGGGACTCGAGTCCCGCCGCCTCGGGCAACCTTCCCACGGCCGGGCACCTGGGCGCGGGCGCTGCCCCAGACACCGGCGGCGGGACCCAGCGCCCAGCCCTGGGGGGCCCGGGGACGCGGCTGACGCCGCCGCGAGCTCCCAGGCCGGTCCCGGGGGCGGTGCCTTGCGGGGCGGCCCCTGGGCTCCTCCCCTCTCCGCCGGCCCTTGGTCGCCCTTTGGCTGGGCAGACTCATCATCGCGGCCCAATGACTACGACACCCGACCCTTCCTGCCCAGGACCCAGAGAGAAGACCAAGAGGGAGCCCAAGGCGGCTTCATTGCTGTCGCCTCTGCCGCAGCTGCAGCAACAGCTCCCGGGGTCCACAGACACACCTGCCCACCGCAGCTTTCCCCAACGCCCGGCCCTCCAGGACGGCACCTAACAACAATCGGCATCCGCATCTGGACTTGGCTGGTGAGACACTTTGTACCGGAAGGCTCGAGACCTGGGGCCATCGAGGTCGTGGGGACCCAGGATCCAGGGAACATGGGAACCGGAGTCCCAGCCTCCGAGCAGACCAGCTGTGCCAAAGGGGACCCTCAGGTTTATTGCCCTGAAGATACTGGAGGCACTGAGGATGTGCAGGTTACTGACTTCGAGATCCCTGAAAACAATCGACCCCCAAATGAGTTGGACTACAGCAATCCAGAGTGCTCTGGGCAGCTGATGGCTTCCTATGAGGGTAAAGCTAAGGGCTACCAGGTGCCTTCCTTTGGCTGGCGCATCTGCTTGGCTCATGAGTTTTCAGAGAAGAGGAAACCTTTTAATGCCAATGACGTCTCCCTAAGCAACCTGATAAAGCATCTGGGCATGGGCTTGAGGTGAGTAGATCCCATCAACTAGAGTACCATAGAGTTCCCTTTGTTGTCACACGGGAAGTCCAACAGATGTGGAAAAGGATGAGAAAGCAGGTATGTGCCTTGTCCCAGTCCGCAATCCATGCTAAGCCTGTATATTGGAATGTGAGACCAGGTCACACCTTTCTGCAACCCTTTAGTCCCAGTAACTTGTCTTTTTAGCAAGAAAGAGCAGAAACATCTAGGCCTGCAGTAGGCTTTTCCCATTTCGTATCCTTCTCTCCTACTCCTCCTTTTACAAAGACAGTTCTTTGGGGTTAGCTATATTTTGTGGCAGGGTAGGAAATGGTGCTGATACAATGTTGTTTTATGTGGGAAGGGGTGGTTCTCAGATTCCCCTGAGCAGCTGGAGTATTCCCAGTTCCTCATTTAGGCTCATCACACTTCAGTCCAACACCCAACACCCTTTCGTTCCCAGGGAGCGGGTGGAGAGCCTGCCTGCTCTCTCAACCCTAAGGAGAGGGTGATGTGAGGTGCTTTTCACTCTCCGCTGAGAGAGGCAGGCCCTGACAGAAAAAGCAGAGAAGACCTCAGATCAGAGAGGTACTGCTCTAGGTGTGTCCCCAGAGCTCTTAGCAAATAGCCTCCCAGAGCCTGCCCTGGTGGCCACCTCCCCCTGCACTCCCTCCCCAGGGATTGCAGACACCCCAAGAGCTCATTCTGGGCTGTGGAACTCCTCTAGTTCCCCCCAGATCCGCATCGAGTAAAAAACTAGTGACGAGGATCTGAGACCTACTAACAAGACCAGGTGGATGAGAGGACAAAAAACATCACTCTGATGTCATCCTGAATCAGTCCACACAGTAAATACAGAGCCAGGAAGGGAGGCATACAGGTTGGGAAACCCAGCCTTGATAGCCTCTAAAGGGATCCTTACCTGTCTCAGTCAGTGCTGTGGGGCTGGGGTACAGGGTTCATTTACCTAACCCTAGCCCTAGGCAGTAGAGCCTGGTGCTGCCTAGGTATCCTACTCCTCTGCTAGTACTTGTGGGTGGCTGGTCCCAGAGGACAATCATCCCTCCTGGCTGCTTCAGAAACTGACCCAGCCCAGCCTTGACCCCCAAAACCTTTGGGTCAAAATGGGATCTAGGGCTAGAGTGCCAAGAGAAGCCCATTGGGGTGCAAGTGATGGGGGCACTGATGTCAAGAACAGGTGGGTATCCTAGTCCCTCTTGCCCTATGTATGAGCTGAGTCATGGAGGCCTGCCCCTACTCAGCCCCCTGGACCTTGGCTTCTCATACCAGGATAGGGTGGGGCACTGACATGGGGCTTTTGGAATGGGATGAGGTCTTGAGGAAAAAAGCAGGGGTGAGCTGAGAAAGAATTCTGAATGATAATTCTTAAGCTGGGGCTGAAATTAAGGAGACAGCCAAATAGGTCAAGGATGGCCAGCTACTAAATTAAGGGAGTGGGAGAAAGGCAGACCCTAAGAGAGGTGAACTGAGGGCACTGTAACCAGGGGCTCCAGGAAGACAGTTCTCTCGGCCTCAGTGTGGTGAGAACTCAATTTTGATAGCTCTGCCTTTCAGACAGAGTCCATTCACTCAACAAGATTTATTGAGAAGATTTGCAGCGACATCTTTGTTTCCTACAAGCAGCTACAAAGTAGTTGAAATTACCTTATGTATACTGTTTTCTTTCTAAAAAAATTAAAATGTATTGAGTGCCAGTTCTGTGCTAGATGCTCCTTTGTTCTGCCTCTCCTCGCATCTTGCATTTCTCCCTCGTTGCCCTAATTCCCACTGCACTCTCGTTCCCTTCACCAATCCTTTCTGGCCTCTAGTTTCAAAGTCCAGTTTCCTTTAAAGTGGCAGGGAGGATCTTCTGCCTTCCCATCATCTCTTCCTTTGTCTTCCCTCCCTTTCCTTCTACCCCTGGAAGGTACCCTCCCTGGTCTTTAAGCACATTTCTCCTCCCCTTGCGCCTGTCCTGGTTCATCTCTCTTATGTCGCACTGCACACTCCCAGCAAACTCGGCAACTGTGTATCGACTGCAGGCTGTGTGCTATGCCTTGTACTTGAAGCTGTGGGTAATTATCAGCCAGTCTTCCTCACTGTACCTTTCCGCAAGGAACTGAAATCTTTGTCAGACTCACATGAGGAGCAATGAAATTACGAGACAGCGTCTGATTGGGGATTGAGATACTGCATTTACAGGTGAAGGACATAGCTGACGCAGGTATGCCACTTTATGGCTTTCCTGTCTATTATGTCATTTGCTTTTTCAATCATACCATGTAGCATATAGTAGGTAGGTAGGGCGGAGATATCCCCCCATTTTGCAAGAAACAGGCTCAGAAGGGTTACTTACACAATCATGCGGTTACTAGCGTGCTTGAATAGTGGTATAAAATGTCTGGGTAGGGAGGAGAGTAGAACTGGGAGAGAGTCTCGCAGGGCAGGGGATGCTTAGTGAGGACCCAGCCTGAGTGGGAAGTTGTAGAAGTAAGAGTAGAAGATGGTCTAGGAGAGATGTCAGAATCATTTGCCTACGGGGCATGCTGCTGTGACAAGCCCAGGGAAGTACTGAGGTTTTTTTATAGAAGGGGGAAGGGAGGGAGAAAAAGAGGGCGGGAAACACCAATCAGTTGCCTCTCAAGCACCCCAACTGGGGACCTGGTCGGCAACCCAGGCTCGTGCCCTGACTGGGAATCAAACTAGCAACCTTTCGATTTGCAAGCTGGCACTCAATCCACTGAGCCACACCAGCCAGGGTGGAAATGTTGAGATTTTTTTTGAAGTCTTTACTGGGATATTATAAGAGAGCAGAATCACAAAGCTTACCGTTTCAATCCTGAATTTTAAATAAATAAATAAAAGGAAATGCCCTAAAATATAAACACTGGTTGTCTGTGGGTAGCATTTCCTCCCTCCCACCTGCTGTATTTCTACAAATTTTCACCTGTCATCATCAGGGCGAAAAATAATCATTTTAAAAGAAGAAAGTTATCCCACCAGCCCCTGCCTGGGGGGTAGGTTGGTGGCGGGTGTTGTAGGTCCATAACTGGACCTTCCAATACCTCAGACAAAAGCTTCTGGGGTAAAAGCCGAAGCAGTGGTGGTGGAGTTAAAGGTGAGGGAAGATCAGAAACCTGAGAAGAGGGAGGAGAAACAAAAGCAGTCCCACACTGTGAGCTGAGATGACTGGAAAGCTAAGAGGAGCCTGAACTGTAGAGAAGTTGAGAAGAGAGGTTTGGAGGCAAAGGTGTTGGATCCCCGACCGTGTAATGGGAAATCACAGCTGGTGTCCAAAAAGAGGTAGGTGATTGCACCCGGGAGGCAGTGCCCACAACCCCTTTCATTCACACTGCATCTTGCTCCGTAGGTACTTGCAGTGGTGGTACCAGAAGACTCAGGTGGAGAAAAAGAAACCTTTCATAGACCTCATCAACTCTGTACCCCTGAGGCAGATCTACGGTGAGCCTCCCTGCAGCTCTGCCCTGTTCAGCGAGGGCCCAGCTTCTCTGACCCCATCCCCTAGGGGCTTTTCTCCCAAGCTTTATTGATATAATTGATCTATAGCTTTGTTTAAGTAAAGGTGTGCAACGTGTTGATTTCATATTCCCAGGGTTTTTAGGGGATCCCTTATGGTCTAAAAAGTGGGCAACTGACTTGTTTCCCAGTCCCCATTACCCCAGTAACAATCCCCATTCTCTCTCTAGGTTGTCCCTTGGGTGGCATCGGGGGAGGCACTATCACCCGAGGCTGGAGAGGCCAGTTTTGTCGTTGGCAGCTTAATCCTGGAATGTACCAGCACCGGACGGTCATGGCTGACCAAGTAAGAGACAGGCGGTAGAGGAGAGGTCCAAGACCCCTCCCCAGGCCAGGGAGGGCCTCTTGGCTGGTGTAGGATGTGGCAGTTAGATGTGTACATGATTCAGTCCAATAATGCTTTCAAGATGCTTTCTGTGCACCTGGCCCCACGTACTCCAAGAATGAGACACAGAGCGCACTTTCCTTGGAAGAACAAACAGCCCTGGCACGTTGGTGCCCTATACTTCTCTAGTGAATGCTCCCTACCTACTTGCTGCCCCAGCTCCATGAGCTGAGCCAGTCACAGAGTACTAGCTAGTACTGTCACACAGAGTGCAGAGAATTCCCTGATCACTTAACCTGGTTGAAAAAACATGTGGTAGGACCAGAAGGGAGAACAAAGCCAGAAGTCTACAGACGGGTGGGGAAGATGCACGTAGAGTACCCACTGCTCACCTGGATTTGCCAGCCCTCAGCCAGAGGTCAACCAGAGGTCAACTCCTCTGCTGGAGGTCACTCTTCTGGAGGTCTCTTCTCTCTGGGAAGCCCCTCCTCTCCCAGACATAGATCTCTAGCCCTCTTCTCTTTTCCGAAGTTCTGCCTCTTTTCCTTCTGTTCCGTCATCACACCTGTGCCGCAGACTGCCGGAGGCACGTGATCTACCTTTCTTCATCTCTGTCTCGTGACCTCCCATTTGAGTTGTCCCCCGAGTTCCTGTTTCCTGTCTGAGGGACGACTCCAGCTTTCGGCCTGTCTTCGAAGGAGAAATGACTAGCAGACCTTCAGTCTGTTAATGAAATGCCCTTCCTAGTTAGCTACCAGCCCTGCCCAAGGTCCCAAGCTTCCTCTCTGGCTCATCCCTTACATATCCAAGGGGAATGCCTTCCAGAATCGTGACTCTACAGTCAAAGTAATTACTGCATGTTTGACACGTGCTGAGGTTTTTACATCGTATTTAATGCTTTAAGACAACCCTACAAGGTATCATTACTGTGCCCATTTACCGATGAGGAAACTAAGATCTGAAGAGAGTTACGTGGCTGGTAAATGGAAGCATTGGGATTCGGAACCAGCTCCCTCTGTGCTTAGAAGCCCATGGTCTTAACCATTATCTACTATTCAAAAAGCAAAAAACTATTATATATATATATATATATATATACACACACACACACACACACACACACACACAATAAACATATACATATATACATATACATATATACATACATACATATATATATATAAATATTTCAGGCATACTTTGAACCAGGGGAAGACATATCAGCCCCTCATAACCCTGAACCTCCAGAAGCTTACAGTTTATTAGGGGACTAGGACTTTGAGGAACCAGGGGCTGTGAGACTATCAGTGCCGAAACGAGAGGCACAGGTAATACACCGCGGGAAAGGGCACTGCTGCAGGCTTTGCCCATCCTCTCCCTACACGTGCCAACTCCACCTGACTGACTGGCACCCCCAGCTGGAGAAGGGGGGGCCTCAGGGACCTGGAGAGGCTCCCTGCCCTCAACCCACTGAGCAGACAGGGAGTCAGGACGTGAATAAACACACTGTAACGTACTACACTAGAGGCATAGGGGGTACACAGAAGAATGACTTCTTGCTTAGGAGATGGCATTTGGCTTAGGCCTTAAAGGATGGGGCGGGGGGTTCCCCAGATGGAGAATGAGCAGGAGCAAAGGCAGGGAGGGAGAAATGCAGTGTGCTCAAGGAATGGTGAGTATTCCATATGAACGGGATATAGGAGCTTCAACAGGTAATGAGTCTAATGGGCAGGGACAGGCCAGATCAGGAAGGTCTTGAAAGCCAGGTAGAGTTTAGACTCTGAGGGCCATGGGAAGTCACTGGAACATAAACCCAGACCAGCATATCTTGATTTGTCTGTAAGAAAGATCACTGTGATATCCACATGAGGGCAGACGGTAAGAGCAGAGATGGTGAGGGCCTGGGTCAGGGCAGTAAGACAACACTAATGAGAAGGGAGAAGAGGTGGGACTTGCTGGTGACTCACTGAGCTCAGCGGGAAGGGACTGGGGGGTGAGTGAGGCTGCGATGCAGGAGTGACCACTGCAGGCTCTGCGGAAGCTACTCTGAGGGGAGGGAGACCAGCTACCCCTTTCCAGCCTGTCTTCTCTCTCGGTTCAGTTCACAGTGTGCTTGCGTCGGGAAGGGCAGACTGTGTACCAGCAAGTCCTGTCTGTGGAGCGCCCAAGTGTCCTGCGCAGCTGGAACTGGGGCCTGTGTGGGTACTTTGCGTTCTACCACGCCCTCTATCCCCGAGCCTGGACCGTCTATCAGCTTCCTGGCCAGAACGTCACCCTCACCTGCCGCCAGATCACACCCATCTTGCCCCACAACTACCAGGTGCAATTCCCTGTTTCCTCCATGGCCCCCCCTTCCCTGGGTTCTGTCTCTGCTGGAACTTTCATGTGCTGGGAAAGAAGGGGTGGAGCGCGAACATCACGCTGGTTTCCCAGGACCACCGCCCGCACAGCCAGTCTGCTGTCTCCTGGTAGACAGCCTGTGTGGGAATATGGGGATATGCAAGTGGAAGACAGGAGAGTATGTTGGGAGTTATTTGAGTCAGGTCCTTGCTGTGAGGCTTGATCCTGGGAGGGGCCATGGAGGGGCTCTACTGGGACCATCTGAATCTTATCTTTTGTACCCAGGACAGCAGTCTGCCTGTAGGAGTCTTTGTGTGGGATGTGGAAAATGAAGGGGATGAAGCCCTGGATGTGTCCATCATGTTCTCCATGCGCAATGGACTGGGAGGTAGGGACGATGCCCCAGGGGGGTTGTGGAATGAACCCTTTTCTCTGGAGCGTGATGGGGAGACTGTTCGGGGATTGCTGCTGCACCATCCGACCCGTCCGAATCCCTACACGATGGCCGTGGCTGCACGACTCACGGTACGGAGCAGCCTGCCCTTCAACATGCCTTAACCCCCGAACCCCGACCCCGGGCCCGGCCCCTGAGCTCACCCCATCCCACCATGGTCTCCTCATTTCTTAAACTCCAGAGTCCCACTCTCCCCACAGTCCTTAAGCCTCTGGAACTTGGAGGAGGTTGGAATATGTGATAAGAGTGAGAGAGTGTTTGCTGGAAGCCAACATACCTGAGAGTTTCCCCTCACAATCTTTGGCCCCTTAACAGGAAGATACGACGGTAACTTATGCCACAGCTTTTGACCCTGATGGCACTGGGCAGCAGGTGTGGCAGGATCTACTTCAGGATGGACAGCTGGACTCCCCTACTGGTGATGGGGGGGTCTCACAGGGAGGTGGCGGGAAGAGAGGTTGCCCCTGTCTGGGGAGCAGGGTGGGAGGCCTGGTAATGAATGGGCCTTGGTCCTAAGTTGTGGATCCCTAGGGCTGAAGGGGTCGCCTGTGCTGATTCCCCTCGTGTCCTCAGGTCCGAGCACCCCCTCACAGAAAGGGGTAGGCATCGCTGGGGCTGTGTGCGTTATGGGTAAGCTGCCACCTCGAGGCCGGTGCCGCCTGGAGTTCTCACTGGCATGGGACATGCCCAGAATCATGTTTGGAGCCAAGGGTCAGGTCTACTGCAGGTGAGGGGACCAAGAGTGTGCAGGGATCGAAGGTGCTAGGGCTCTGACCTGGCACCGATGTGTCCATCTTTCCTTCTCTTCACCCCAGGCGTTACACAAGGTTCTTTGGCTCAGATGGCGACGCAGCACCCGCTCTCAGCCACTACGCACTGTGCCGATATGCAGACTGGGAGGAGAGGATCTTGGCTTGGCAGAGCTCAGTATTGGACAACAGGTGCCAGCAGGGCCCACCTCCCACCCTTCTCCCAGGCCTTCTCTACACCCACCAAGTCAGCAGACTTGAGCTGGGATTCACTGGGTGCCCCCACTCTACTGAACACAAGTCTTTCCTGGGAGGTCCACACTCGCTAGACCATTCTCTCCTGGCTCCCCAGGTCCTTGCCGGCATGGTACAAATCTGCGCTCTTCAACGAACTGTACTTCCTGGCCGATGGAGGCACAATATGGCTGGAAGTTCCAGAGGACTCCCTACCAGAGGAGCTGGCAGGAAGCATGCGTCGACTCCGCCCCACCCTTATGGAGTATGGTCGATTTGGCTACCTTGAAGGTACGGGGGCGTGTGGGCTACAGTGTGGCAGGGCGTATCTAAGGCCAGTTAGTGCCTTACCACCAGGCAGGATGGTAAGTTTATTGGTTGGGGTAAGGGGTAACCGGCAGGTGTGGAGTATGACAGTGTCCCACACCCAGTTCTAGAGGACAAGCTAGGTAGGATGGGGAACCTGAAGGGGAAGCAGGGATTCTGGCAACACTGTTGTCTCCCTTATTCCTCCAGGTCAGGAATACCGAATGTATAACACATACGATGTCCACTTCTATGCCTCCTTTGCCCTCATCATGCTGTGGCCCAAACTCGAGCTCAGCCTGCAGTATGACATGGGTGAGGGTCTCTTTTGTGCCTCTTCTGCCCTCTTTAACTCCCTACACTCCTGAACCTTTGTGGGCCCTGAGACATCCCCCTAAACATACCTACATCCTGTTTATGGGTTCCCTTCTGGGGTCACACACTGCCCTGCATCATCCCAAGCCTGCCGGTTTTCTGCCCCACCCTCAACTTGTCTGTCTGCTCCTCCAGCTCTGGCCACACTCAGGGAAGACCTGACAGGGCGCCGGTACCTGATGAGCGGGGTCATGGCACCTGTGAAAAGGAGGAACGTCATCCCCCATGATATTGGGGACCCAGGTAAAAGTCCTTCCACCTCAAGGTCAGTTCCCCACCTCAACTTTTGCACCCCCTGCCCTACCCACCAATGCAAATGAACCAGGCCCCCTTCCCTCCCACAGACGACGAGCCGTGGCTCCGGGTCAATGCATATATGATCCACGACACTGCTGACTGGAAGGACCTGAATCTGAAGTTTGTGCTGCAGGTTTATCGGGACTATTACCTGACTGGTGACCAGGGCTTCCTGAGGGACATGTGGCCTGTGTGTCTGGTAAGGGATGCATGTACAGTAGCCAGTGCATGGCTGGTGTTTGGGGAGAACTAGCTGGTCATTGTGTTTACTTAGAATTTCCGTCTTTGTTATCTTGGTCCCTCCCTAGGCCGTGATGGAGTCTGAAATGAAGTTTGACAAGGACCAAGATGGACTCATCGAAAATGGAGGCTATGCAGACCAGACCTATGATGCATGGGTCACCACAGGCCCCAGGTTAGGGGGGTAGGGATTTCCAGGGGGCCTGCGGTAGGGAACTAAACACAAAAGGACTGTAGGCTCGAGGAAGAGACTCACGGCCTGTTTGGAGCCGCCAGTCTGACCACTAAACCCATTACCCTGATCAGTGCTTACTGTGGAGGACTGTGGCTGGCAGCTGTGGCTGTGATGGTCCAGATGGCTGCTCTGTGTGGGGCACAGGACATCCGAGATAAGTTTGCATCCATCCTTAGCCGGGGCAAAGAAGCCTATGAGAGACTGTTGTGGAATGGTGAGTTGGGGGGGGTCCCAGGAGTCTTAAAGTTGCTGAGCGGACACAGGAGCCTCACGTTGCCCTTCCTCTGCTGCAGGCCGCTATTACAACTACGACTGCAGCTCTCAGCCTCAGTCCTGTAGCATCATGTCTGACCAGTGTGCTGGCCAGTGGTTCCTGAGGGCCAGTGGCCTAGGATATGGAGACAGTGAGGTAAGAGAGACTAGATGGAGGAGCTAGAGGTGGGTTTTTCTTGGTGGTACAAAGTAAGTTTAAAAGATCGTGTTTCTGCCTTTGCTCCTCTAGGTATTTCCTACACCACATGTGGTCCGTGCTCTCCAAACGATCTTCGAGTTCAATGTCCAGGCCTTTGCAGGAGGGGCCATGGGGGCTGTGAATGGGATGCAGCCCCATGGTGTCCCTGATAGATCCAGTGTCCAGTCTGATGAAGTCTGGGTGGGCGTGGTCTACGGGCTGGCAGCCACCATGATCCAGGAGGTAATGTGCTGCCTTCCCCAAGCACACTGGCCCAGCACACTTCCTCAGCCCTCAAGCATTTGCACTGTCTAACCTAGTGCCATCTTAGGCACCGAGAAAGTCTCCCTCTTTTCCCTGCTTGCATTCCTCTCCTGCCTTCAGTTTCTGCCTGATAGTTAAGTTTGTCTTTTCCATTAGCTGGGAACTGCATGAGGGCAGGGACCTTATTGCCTCCACCTGTCCAGCTCAAGAGGCCATTCAGGGGTTGCCAACTAATGTGACTACCATCTCTCTCTACAGGGCCTGACTTGGGAGGGCTTCCAGACAGCTGAAGGCTGCTACCGTACTGTGTGGGAGCGCCTGGGCCTGGCCTTCCAAACCCCCGAGGCATACTGCCAACAGCGAGTGTTCCGCTCCCTGGCCTACATGCGGCCACTGAGCATCTGGGCCATGCAGCTGGCCCTGCAGCAGCAGCATAAAAAGGTCTCCAGACCAATAGCCAAACAGGGCAAAGGACTAAGTACAGGATCTAAATTGGGACCAAATGAAGCCATGGCAAACCCAAGCCCACAGTGAGCCCTCCACACTATGGGAGGGAGGTGCTAACAGCCCAGCCTCCAGCCTGGCCTTTGCTCCTCCCCCACACTACTACTCTCCTGCAACCCTGAGCCACCTGGACAATCATGCCTCTCCCCCTCTCCCCACCCTGCCATGCCAGTAAAGGGACTGAGGGGGATCCAAGCATCGGAATCACTTATTTATTTCCTCACCCCGTCCCCTCACTGCATGAAATTTTCAAGACCAGTTGACTCCCCCAGGCCCATCATTCATGGGGTGATAGACATACAGGGGTACAAATAAAAGATCCAGAAAGCCAGTAAGTGTGGTGTGTTTGAGCCCTCGGGGTTCCCGAGCCCTCGGACTTCTGACAGGGCAGAGAGGCTAAGACCAGCCCTCTCCCACTCCTTTTCACTCGGATACCACCCTAACCTGAGTATCTGCCTTGCAAGATAATGGATATGGGTCTGTGGGCAGGGAGCCACCCCCCCTCTCTTGTGAGATTTGCATGCAGGGGAAAGAGGGGACCTGGGCAGGGGAACTGTGAGAAAAGGTCAGGGAGCCGCAACTTCAGGGGAGGCTCTGTGCCCGGAGCCCGAGGCATATAGAAGAGCAGGCAGCAAGAGTTGCCAGGAGCCTGGAGCTCATGGTCTGAGCTATCCCTTGGTACTTCCGACTGCAGGGCAGGCAGCTCCAGCTGGTGAGGGAGGGCA
The DNA here is from genome assembly GCF_021234435.1 of Artibeus jamaicensis. Classification (NCBI taxonomy): domain Eukaryota; kingdom Metazoa; phylum Chordata; class Mammalia; order Chiroptera; family Phyllostomidae; genus Artibeus; species Artibeus jamaicensis. The sequence continues at coordinate 21,167,919 of NW_026522030.1, forward strand.
CGAAGCTGGCGAGATAACACTGAGGAAACAAAGACTCTTCAGAGGCTGGCCTGGCTGCTCCCCCTAGTCCACCCTTAATAGTATCCTCAAGCCTCTCACCTCCATGCTCAGCTGGCAGGCTCCCCCTTGTGTCAGAGGAGTACATAGCAGGTACGAAGACGAGACACAGGGAGAACAGGAGGACCTGGAGCATGGGAAAAGGAAATGAGAAAGCTCTGGAATGTACCCATCCCCTTGCCTGCGATCGATCTTTACTTCAATCACCATCCTCACCAGGACACAGGTGCTGCTGCTGCTGGTTTTGTTTGCTATCTGAATGACCATGGCCTGGAGCCGCCTCAACTGATCCAGGAGGGACCTAGGAGAAGAAGGGACAGTGAGCAGCCCCTGGCCTGGCACCCTGAGATACAATGAAATCTTTTTAAGGCCAGCTCTCTATCTGTGCACTAAATCCTCCCAAAATAATAATAATGATAATAAAATTGAACAACATGCATTTCTTTCGTATACATGAGAGACGCACACTGAGTAACTCTTTTTGTCCTACTTCTGCAAATGACTTTCTTCCTCTCTGGACAAAATGCTCAGAGTTCCTCATTAAAACAAATACACACCCCTCTGCTCTGCCTTTACATCCTTTGCAAACAGTGGTTCTGAATAGCTATGCACATAATCCTCATTTGCCAGTCTGTTCTCTACCTTCTGGCCCAACTCACTTATGTTAGGGTTCCAGCCAGACTGGACTATGCTGTGTTCTCTCTCCTTAGAACGCTCCCCATCCCTAACCCCACCCCCGCCTCCAGAAGGCTATCTACTATCAAATGTCATCTGACCCGTGACGTCTTTCTTACTCCCCCCCTTTTTTTTAGATTTTATTCTTTTAGAGGGGAAGGAGAGAGGGAGAGAAATATCAATGTCTGGTTGCCGCTCGTGTGTCCCCCACTGGAAACTGGCCTGCAACCCGGGCATGTGTCCTGACTGGGAATCAAACCGCGATCGTCTGGTTCGCAGGCCCGCGCTCAATTCACTGAGCTACACCAGGCAGGTCCCTCTGTCTTTCTTGATACTTAACCTTATCCTTAGTTACTTTCCAATTTATTCCCCATTATTGTGAGCTTTTAAGAATCAGAAACCCATTCAAGGCCAAGCACCAAACCTTGCACGTGGGCGCTACCCAGCTGGAAATCAAATGTGCAGGGAAGAGAGCTTTAAATGCTTGCAGGGGAGGCAGTGGCAGTGAGAAGGGAGTGATGTTAGAGTTGCTTACAGATTTTGTTCCTCCAGGAGCTGTACTTTGTTCTGTAGTTCCAGATTCTGGGCTGTGTATTTCAAGACCCTGAGGGAATAACGGACGTGGGGATATGGCCTGTCTCCTCCCTTCAAAGACCCACCACTTCCAGCTACTTCTGTTCCCCCACCCCAGAGTCCTTCTCCCTCATACCTGCTCTCTAAAACTCCCAAATACACCTTCTTCTTCCTGCGGCTCTCTTGAGCTGACTTTTTATTTCGAATCTTCCTTCGCACTCGTTTCAAAACTTGTTTCTCCATCTGACAGAACACACAAAAAAAAGGTATATCAGAAGAACACTGGACCAGGGAGGTGGGAGGCAACCAAGCTCAATCACCTTACCAATGCAGGAACCCCTTGTACAACAGACAGTTGGCATCCTGGCTGGATGCCTCCCAGGATCAGGTGTTAATGCACTCACAAGCCAGATCACCTTTAATAACTTTATTAATTAAAAACCTTCCATATCCTGAGCCAACATCTGCTTCTACAATTTCTATCATTAATCTTACCTAGTACCTAATCTGTGGGGCCATACAGAACAAATTAAATGGTCCTTTGCTATTTTAAGGACCTCAACATTTCCTTTGCTAATCTGGGCAAAAATTTTAACTCATCTCCTCAGGATGGACTGCATCCTTTTAATACCTGCCAAATATCTGGGCTCAAAACTGGACACTAAGATGTGGTCTGGTGTCCATGTCTTCTAATACAGAGGAGAAGATGACAGTCACTGCCCTTCTGTCAACCTCTGTTGATAAAGCCAAACCCCATTCACTTTCTTAGTAGCCACACCACACTGCTAACTCATACTTTTAAGAAACTGAAATTCTCTTTAACGTTCCTATCAGTGAACAGTGATTTCATCACAGTACCACAATATCACACTTGTAAAGTTGTCACTCATCGCTTGCATCTTAAAACTCACTTATTCTTGTGTTACTACTTAGTCCAGCCTAAAAACTTAATTCTACCTTCCAGCTATAGGGGGGTTACCATGAAGCCAGCGAAGTCTTAAGTGTCAGCGCCCCTTGCTTGCAGTCCTTTCTGTGTCCCTATACTGATGCACAGATAATTCTGAATTCTTAGAACACCAAAATCCGTGTAAGTCCCACAAAACTAGGATCTGCTCCTACATCTAGAATATTAACCATACCTCTCAGCTTCCCAGTAGCAGCAAATTTGCTACATTTCTCACTCCAGTCCTTTTCAAGTTACTAATAAAATGAACAAAACTGGTGATCCACAAGACAGCAGAGCAGCCTCCCCTGCAGGCGCAGAGCTGTACAGCTTTGCAAAGACCCTGAAGGGTAAGAGTATCACCCTGAGGTTCAGCCCAGTGACACCACTGAGAAGGTCAAAGCTAAAATCCAAGACAAGGACAACATCCCACCTGACCAACAGTGTCTTATTTTTACAGGAAAACAGCCAGAGGATGGCCACAGTCTCTTAGGCTACAACATTCAGAAAGAGCCCACACTGCCCTTAGTGCTTCGTCTGAGGGTTGGCATTATCAAGCCCTCCCATGGCCAGTTTACCTGGATGTACAACTGATGACGAGATTAACTGCTCCAAGTGTTACACCACCTGCACCTCTGCACTGTTGACTGCCACAAGAAGTGTGGCCACACTAACAGCCTGCGTCCCAAGGTTAAGTAAAGCCCCTCCACCACCCCCCTCAGCCATAGGGCAGCCTTCGGGCTGAACTCCAGGACCCTGGGGCCTCAATAAAGTTTCCTTCATTGACGAGAACAGTAAAAGAAAAGAAAAGAAAACAAAACAAAACAAAAAAAACAGAAAAGGCCCACTTGGAACTCACAACCCCCCCCCCCCCCCCGACTAACTTTTGCTCAACCAATAGAAGTCTTACCTTAGTGAGAGGAAGTGTTCCAGGCAGAGTAAGCCCCTCCTGCTCCAACAGCTTCTTCTCCTCATCTGTCAGTGTAAGGCTAACAATCTCCTGGGGTTACGAAAGGTGGGCAGCAAAGTTTCAAGGGGATGTTAGAGAGGAATGAGGAATCCAACCCTTACTCCTGCAATGTGGGAATAATCCTCCCATAAATCGAGTTAAGTACCTGCTCTGCTGGCTCTTCCACATGCAGTGGAGTCATCTGGGTCTCCCCTTTTCCACAGATCCCACCATCTGCAAAAGGGAAAGTGAATAACCAGGCCCGTGAGCCCTCTTCTTCCCCTCAAACTTCACTATCTCCTACTCACCTAGATCTATGGAAACATGTTCTTGCGGGAGAGAGTAGTTGTGATCATGGTGGACAAGGTGGGGGTTAGAGTTGCTGAGAATGTTCAACGATGCTGGAGGACTTGGCAGAGAGCTCAGGAAATCCTCTATGTCCCAGTCGCTCAGGGCCTTCACAGGATTGAAATTAACAGCCCTAGACCTGTCACCACCTCCTGCCTCCCCGACTGAGACCCCACCCACCTCGGAAAGTGGCAACTCCCAGTCCAGTGGAGCCTCCAACACCTCGTCGGGCACCGCCCCCAAACCTCCACTTTCCTCTAGCAAGAAGCCCAGCAGGTCCTGATCACCAGGGTCCAAAGCCAACTCCATTAGGACATCTATGGAAAGAATGGGCAGAAACAGAAGAGTTCCCCCCTTCGTCTGGCCCCAACCCTGAATCCCATGCACGACCTCCACCGACTAGCAGTCAGCCCCACCTATCCACTAGTTCCTCTCCAGCCGGCTTTCCCTGTAGCTACTAGTCGTTCTCAAACCTGGACCCCCCTCTCAGGCTCAATTCTCCGCAGTTTCCAACACAACGGAAGTGACGCACCTACCCCCAAAGCATTCCGGGACTTGGAGTTCCCCGTAGTGCGGAAGTGGCCTTGGTTCTGCGCCACGTCCCGGGAGCTACACAAATAGAGGGGACGTCCCTGCTACGTCCTTACACCCCAGGGCGGTCATTCTGGGGCACCCGCTCCGCCTTCGCCCCAAGCTAGGAAAAAGAATCAGAGACTAAAAAGGAACTCCAACCCCGGCTGGTGTAGCTCAGTGTATTGAGCGCCGGATCGCCAGCCTAAGCGTCACCGATTTGAATCCCCGTCTAGGGCACGTGCCTGGGTTGCGGGCCAGGTCCCCAGCAGGGGGCCCACGAGAGGCAAACATACATTGATGTTTCCCTTTCCTCCCTTCCTTTTACATACATACATACATACACACATACATACATACATAAAGTGAAAACTCTTTTTAAAAAGGGAACTCGAGCGCAGTTCCAGCCTTTTTGCGGGATCGCGCCACACCTTTGCTTCCAGCCAGCTAGGGGCTTCGAGTTTTTGGCTGTCTCCTGAGCAACGAGAGCTGAGGCCAGAGCAGCTTCCGGCTGTCCCCGCAACCCTAGAACGCCGGCCCAGGGCACCGCCCACGGGTGGGGGGAAGTTCCGGGGACGGAAGTGGCCGAGTGTCGCCGAAGGGAGGGCGAGGCCGGATCCCGAGAGCCACCGGGAGAACTAGCCGGCTAACGGGCCGGCGGGCGGGGCACTAGCAGAGCTTCGCAGGTAGGTCGGACCGGGCGATCGGGAGCCTTAGGGTGTGGCTGCGAAACCGAGCCCGGGAGGTGGGCGGGCGGGGCCCCAGACTTTCCTGCGCCTCCTGTTTCAGGTGTTGGAGAGATTTCAACGTCTGTCCATCTCAGCTCACAGTTAAAAGTAGACCCTTTTGCTGGAGCCAGGGCCTTTCTGGGAGCAGTCCTCTGTCTCGGATACGTTTTGGGGAGGGTGAGGAGTGGGGTGACTGAGGTGCGGGGCGGGGATCAGTTTTAAGATTCGCTGATAGGGGTATGTGGGTAGGAAAGCTTTGGGTGAGTTTGGGATTCAAGATTAGCTTTAGGAATTACAGAGCCACCGTTAAGACTTAGAGTTATTAGTGTGAGTCAGGTCATTATTTTGTTTTCTAGGATGGCCAACGTAAGTCAAAGTTCATGATCAACAACAGGAATTAGATTAGAAATTGAGTTTTAGAAACCGTGGCATAGTCAGTATTAGGACTGAACAGTGAAGGGCTGAGTCAGGAAAGGGATGAATGGCTAAGGCGGTATTAGGAAACAGGAAACAAGTTAGGGTCAAGGTTAACAGTAGGAATTAGGGGTGGTTCTAGAGATTGTGGTTGAGGCTAGGGTAGTTGACCGCAGGCAGGTAAAATGTAAGAGATTGATGGTAGCTGGATGCCCGTGTTTTGCAGGAGGTCTCATTCCTGTGTAGTCTCAGGGGCTTTTTTGACCCAGAATAAATGACAAACTGATTTCAGTCATGGCTCTGGACGTCAGCTGGAATTGCAGGCATCTGGGTTTCCAGCTCTTTTATTTTACTCTTGAAGTCCAAAACTCTTCCAGTGGCCACCAAGTTGAGGGGCAAGGGTTTTTGGACTATGTTGTTTACATGGTAGGAGGTGGGAAAAGGACAGGGACCCAGGAGGCATACAAAGCTTAGTCAGTCATAAATGGAAGAGTGTATGGGGAAGAGGGGACTAGTAACTAACTGGGAAATAGACCAAGGAAACACTGTTGCCAAGGGAGAAAAGGATAACTGAGCCCTCTGAAAGTTCAACCCCACTGCCTCCCATCTCCTCATTCCCCAGATCCTAAGCCTTCCTCTCCAACTTGTATCCTTGGCCCTGCATGTCACTCACAACCTTCCTGCGTATCCCCTTACAGAATACTTCCCTTGCCCTCTCCCAGTTCATCTTACCATCCGTTCCTAGCCTCACTTCCCCCTCCCTTCCCACCCTTACTCTACACATCCTACCTTAATTTACCCTCACCCAATCTGAGCTTTCCCATCGTTTTGTAGCTTCCCCACCATTTTTACCCACTCATTTACCTGCATGCCTTTTAGTCATCTATTGAATACCCCACTCCCAGCCCAACACAACTGGCAAGTAACCCTGGTCCCTGCTGTGAGCCATCCCTGATTCTAAGCCTTCTTAATTTCTTGGTCCACTTGTAGATCCCCTTCCCCCACTCCCCAAACAGAAAAGAGGAAATGAGACCCAAAGAGGAAACTGGGTCTTGCAGATCCCACGCCCAGCCAGGCCACAGACCACACCCCCATTTCACTCCCAGCCTGACCCCGCCACTGACCATAGCACTGTCCCCTACTCAGTGTGACCCAGGCACTCACTGGCTGCATCCCCTGCCCCCAACCCCTACAGCCACAGCTTTGCTTAGACACTACCAGTGTCCCTTCACTCTCCCCCGTCCCCCGCCTCATTTAGCAGTGACCACAGGCCCATCTCTTCTCAGCCTCCTAGCTTGACCTTGCCTCTGACCTCACTTCATCATTCCTTGTCTTAGCCACTGTCCACGTGTCATTCTTCCCCTTCTCCCAGCCTGAGCCAGTGACTGCCTACATACATTGTTTTCCTACTGCCACCCTCCCCAGCCTTTCCCTACACGTGTCTTCCCATTTCCAGCCCAATAGTCACTAACCCATTCCTTCTCTTGTTTTTTAATTTGAGGAGGTATGTACATGCATTTTACTTTCTTTTTCTTTTTTTAATATGTAGTGGGGTTTTCTTTAGGATTTTTATTTATTTATTTATTTATTTATTTATTTATTTATTTATTTATTTTTAGAGGGGAAGAGAGGGAGGGAAACATCAATGTGTGGTTGCCTCTCGTGTGACCCCCATTAGGGACCTGGCCCACAACCCAGGCATGTGCCCTGACTGGGAATCCAACCTGCGACCCTTTGGTTCACAGCCCGTGATCAATCCACTGAGCTATGCCAGCTAGGGCGATTTTACTTTCTTAAATTATAGTTGACATACGACATTATATTAATTTCAGGTGTGCAACATAGTGTTTGGGCATTTATATACCTTACAAAGTGACCACACCAATAATTCTAGTACCCATCAGACACACTACACTAGCCTCATTTCCTCCGTCACTACCTGGTACTAAGCACATCTCTGTACCTTAGTACCACTTAGTACCACATCTTAGTACCACTACCTGGTACTAAGCACATCCCCTTTTTCCCACAGACTAACCACATTCCCTAACCACAGCCTCCTCGTCACATTCCCAGCTCAACCCAACCCTTCCTTTTCCCATTCCCAATTTCTTACCTAAACTCGAGCTGCCCCCGCCACTGGGTGGCTGCCAATGATAAGAAGCTGTGGAACCACAGCCTGATTTTGGGTCCTGGACCCTGATGGTTGGTAGGACAGATTGCCATCAGGTCCCATCAGTCCTACTCTTTTTTAAAAAATATTTTATTTATTTTTTGAGAGAGGGGAAGGGAAGGAGAAAGAGAGAGAGAAATATCAATGTGTGGTTGCCTCTCTTGTGTCCCCTGCTGGGAACTGGCCTGCAACCCAGGCATGTGCCCCAACTGGGAATCGAACCTCAATACTCTGGTTTGCAGGCCCGCGCGCAATCCACCGAGCCACGCCAGCCAGGGCAGTTCTACTCTTAATAAAAGTCCTAATGAGTGACATCCTTCTCTCCACTAGTCTGTCTCTAGTTTTATTACCTTTCACTTGTGCTAATGCAGCGTCTAACTAATCTCTAAGGTAACTATCAGAGTTATTTCCTAGAATCGGTTATGGTTATGTCCCTTCTCTACGCACCGCCTCCCTTGGCCTCTTGTTACCCTCCAGTAGGTAAAAACCCCTCATACTTCTCTCTAGTATTCCCTTGCCTTTTTTTTTATCCTAACCCTGACTTCCCCATCACTGCTCCCTTGCAGGTACCCTGTGCTTCAGCCAGCCTGTCTGCTCACTTCCCTCAATGCTCCTCCGTGATTTCCTGCTTATCCGCCTTTGCTTATGCTATTGTCTCTGCCTGGAATGCTACCCCGACTCATCTGTGGCTGGTGTGGTGGAGACCTTGGGCTTTGGAGTCAGAGAGACCTGGGTTCGGATCCTGGCTTCACAACTTAGCTATGTGACTTTGGACAAGTATTTTGAACAAGCGTTTGCTTTCTTTGAACCTCAGTTTTATAACCTGTAAAAATGGAAGTAATAATACCTACCTTGCAGGGTTGTTGTAAGGATTAAATGAAGTTATGTATACAAAACAATGGACACATAGTTAATAAAAAGGTAGATCGCTATTATTTTTTATATTTGTTTACTAGCTTTATATTTAATCCTAGCTTCAAAGGACACTTTTCATGGCGACTTTTTGGTCCCTCTTCCTTTACCTGAAGGGGTCCTCCCCTGACCACATACCTCTTGGCTCTTACCACATCCTGCCCTCTGGTATAATTCTGTTTTTAACTGATCCACTTAGCTGACTGGGAGCCCCTTGAGGTCAAAGGCTAAGTAGGGCTTACCCTCGGTTCCCAGTCACTGAGAGGGTGGCCGCTGTGCTTGCCGACAGCACCGTGTTTGTGGGAGGCTGTGCCCATGGGCTGAAGTCTTCGCGGCACGATAACGTGGTTGTGGGGGGATCTGGGCAGGGGCTGCGTGCCTGAGATAACGTGCCTGAAGAGGCAGTGGACGTGGCTTTGTGGAAAAGAGCTCTGTGCAGAGGCTGGGGTGCATGGGGTGGGGAGGAATAGGCCTGGTTAAGGGTGTCGGTGAGCAGGAGCTGTCTTGGGGGAAGGTCAGGTCCAGACCTCCTGCTGCCCAGTCCAACCCTAAATGAGCCTCCAGCAAACTCGAGGCCGGATATGTCAGTCTCACCCACAACCCTCACCACCCCTCCTCCTCGCGGTTGCGGACTCAGAGGCCAAATTTGGTAACAGCAGACTGAGTGTGATTCCCCCGGCCCTCTTCCATCCTGACTCCGTGTGCAGCTTTCTCTCTCCCTCGGTCCCTCTCTATAACCCCCCGTCTTTCTGCAGCTTCCTTTGTGGGTACCTGCTCCGACTGCATTGTCCATGTGCCCCAAATTCCTTACCCCCAGTACCCGTACATTCCATTCCTTGCTGGGATCTGACCTCCTGTCCTCCTTTCCCCCACCCCCCTCCAATTGCCCAACTCCTCTGGAATGTATCTCAGGAATGTCTTGAGGGAGGAGGAGTTCCCTGGGAGGGGGACGTGGTGAGGGGGTTGTTGCTGCTGCTCCATAAAGTATGGAAAGGGCGACAAAACTCTCAGGCCAGAGCAGGACCTGGGTAGCTTCTCCCTGTACTTCCAGGGGCCTTGTTCTACACCCTCGTCACCCTCAGGTCACTTCTCAGTTCCCTTTTCTCGCTCGCCCTCCTGTAGCTGGGTGGGCATACACTTAGAGGCAGGCCGAGAGCAAGGGTGGGCATGACTCAACTCCCTTATCGGGGTCTCACCAGGAGTTTCCGTACTTGAGGAAGAAGGGGGTGTCCATGTGTCCGGAGGAAGTGGGGGAGATGTGCAATGTCAGCGTAGGGTGCGGGGTCCTCTCAGTCCTACCCTCAGCTCCTCCGACTCCTCCAGCTTCGCTCCAGCCCTCCAGACACCCCACCTCCAGGTCTGTCCAACTGCTGGGAGAAGGGCCCAAGAAATGGGGAGGTAGGCAGAGAGCTAGAAGTGGGGACACTGGGAGGGTCCTCTCTTGTTGGGGAGTAAAGATAGAGAGCGTGCTATGGTTTCTCTCTGTTGAGACTCTGGACTGTTGAGGTCAAAAATGGTCCATCCACTCCTGATCCAGACCCTTCCCACATCTGCCTCCTGTCTCCTGTCCCTACCTAGATTTTTCATTCCTCTTACCCCATCCTTTGCAACCTCTTTACCCACCCCACCCCCCAAATCATATCCCTTTCCAACTTTCCTCGTTCTCAACTGCTGTCTGTATCACAACACTTCTGCTTCCAATCTTCCCCCAGTCCTTGGTGCTAGCAGTTTGCCTGGATGGGAATGGGCCCCCTGAATGTGCTCACTCTCTTAGTTAAGAAGCACCAATCCCCTTACAGAGCTGGGTCACATCATCAGCTGCCAGGCAGACTTGTCCTCTTTTGCACTGTGAGCCACCTGCCACTTCCAGTGGCTCCTCCAGCCCCCTAGGAGGTGGTACCAGGAGGGCAGGAGAGGGCAGGTTAGGACTAGTATCCTGTGAGTCACTAAAAATACCAGCACAGGAGGCAGCTGAGGTGGAAGGCAGAGTCTGAGAAGGACTTACTGAAGAGGAACAAGTGTAGGAGGAGTTGGGATAATTTGAGTACTTAGGAGCAGACTGAGTTAGGAGGACCTGGCTCTTTCTCTGACCTGCCTTGAAACTCCCCGCCCCCCATGCCCCATCTTCCCCAGGGTCTGATTCCCCTTCTGCAAAATGGAAGAGTTGACTAGATAATTTCTGAGATCCCTCTGGATTAGAGGGTCACAATTCTAGTTTGACTGCCAGGGAAGGCAGATGTGGGGCCCAAGCCCCTTGGGGAGGCCCCCAGCCTCTCAGGTAAGAGGAAAGCTGGGACAGGAGCAGGCCCGGATAGCTTGCACAGTCAGGGTTTGGTTTCCCTGCTAGACCAGCTAGTCAGTGTTTGTAGGCTTCAAAGCCCTTGGGAATTGTCTAGTGTAACGTCTTCATTTTGTAGAGGAGGAAGCTGAAGCTGTGAGAGGGAAGGTCAAGTGGTGGGTCAGAACAGATCTCTGAAACTCACAGGCAGGGAAAAACCAGCAGGATTTAGTCAGGGACAGAGAGAAAGACTGAACCTGGAAAAGATAAAAACAAGGCAGAGTCAGGGCTGGGAAAGGAGCAGGGGCAAGGATCAAGGGAGAGACAGTTGAAAGAAAGAAGGGAGGCACAGATTCCAGTGCTGAGGACAGGGCACTGTCCCCAGGTGACATTGAATTTCAGAACTGCTCTTGCACGCTGGCCTCTCCTTCAGATGTCTTAGATGGTTAGGACTGGTCCTTTCAACGTAGCTAATCTTTTGCTCTTCAAAATTATTAAAGCAAAAACGACCTCATTACTGTCTGCTTTGGGGAGTCCCTTGCAAAAGTGCCCCTCCCTGGGACTCCTGTGGGGGACTCCCTGCCCTCCATGTGGGTGTACTGATGCCCTGATGCCGCGGGCCAGGTGGAGCCAGGCTGGAGAGCAGAAGCCGCCGCCATGGTTGCACTTTCGCTGAAGATCAGCATTGGGAATGTGGTGAAGACGATGCAGTTCGAGCCGTCCACCATGGTGTATGACGCTTGTCGCATCATCCGTGAACGTATCCCAGAGGCCCCAGCTGGCCCTCGTGAGTCTGATTACCCATGTGGCTGGGGCGGGAGCCTTCAGTCCCTTCTGGTAGGGATGCCCGTGTTGTCCCCCAAGGCTGCTCATACCTCAGGTCTGTTGGTTCCCGCCCTCCCCTTTCCGCCCAGAGTCACTGGGGAAATAGCAAGGGCAGTGGTGCAGCCGTTCAGCCCTGTGGGGTCCTCATAAGTCTGAGATGATCTGTCTGTCCTCTCCTTTAGCCAGCGACTTTGGGCTGTTTCTGTCAGATGATGACCCCAAAAAGGGTATATGGCTGGAGGCTGGGAAGGCTCTGGATTACTACATGCTCCGAAATGGGGTGAGTATCACTTCATCAAGGACCACCGACATTCTCTTCCGATAACTTCCAGGTTCCGCCTCCTATTTTCAGTGCCTGCATCTGTTGTCCGATCCCTCCCATGCTTTCTGTTCCAGGCAGTCATAATAGCCTGCCTTTGAGCGAGCCATTGCAGGCTTTCAGTAATCTTCTTTCGCCACTCTGGCCACGTTAGAGGGAAGTATAGCTTAAAGTGGGCCCCCACTTTCTGTTCCTGCCCCACAGGACACCATGGAGTACAGGAAAAAACAGAGGCCCCTGAAGATCCGCATGCTAGACGGGACTGTGAAGACCATCATGGTGGATGACTCGAAGACCGTCACCGACATGCTTATGACTATCTGTGCCCGCATCGGTAAGGGGTCTCGGCGCGGCCAAGGGCTCAGGCAGGGAGGCTCCAGCTCTGGCAAAAGATGCTGGTACCAATCCCTCCCCCTCTGCCTCCCCCCCCAGGTATCACCAACCATGATGAATATTCTCTGGTTCGAGAGCTGATGGAAGAGAAAAAGGAGGAGGTGACGGGCACCTTACGAAAAGACAAGACCCTGCTGCGAGATGAAAAGAAGATGGAGAAACTAAAGCAGAAATTGCACACAGATGACGAGTGTAAGCAGAAGTGGAAAAAAGAGGGCACTGGAAATGGTCAGGGAGGCAGGGGGCAGCCATTTTCTCATTATTTACTGAACACCTGCTTTTGTAAGGCACTGTGTTAGACACTGGGGGTGCATCAGTAATAAAACAAAGTCCTACACTCACAGGACTTAACCTAGTAGTTCCTAGAGAAGGTAGGAAATGAAGAAATGAACAAACGAGAAGCCAGAAACCAGGCAGCACAGGAGCCGTGGAGGCTCGGAACTGAGCGGACTCTCTGTGTCCCAGTGAACTGGCTGGACCACGGCCGCACGCTGAGGGAACAGGGCGTGGAGGAGAACGAGACGCTTCTGCTGCGGAGGAAGTTCTTCTACTCAGACCAGAACGTGGACTCCCGGGACCCTGTGCAGCTGAACCTTCTCTATGTGCAGGTGTGCAGAGGCCTTGCCCGGGGTTGTGGAGGTAGGAAGGGGGGGCGCTGAGCGGCATCGCTCTGCCAACACACATTTGCCTCCTTTCCCTGTGTTCTCCAGGCACGAGACGATATCCTGAATGGCTCCCACCCCGTCTCCTTTGACAAGGCCTGTGACTTTGCTGGCTTCCAGTGTCAGATCCAGTTTGGGCCCCACAATGAGCAGAAGCACAAGGCCGGCTTCCTCGAGTGAGTGACTCACAGCCCCTCCGGGCCCAGGACGGCCTACCTCCGTGACCCCAGTAGTCCTGTCTCCACCCCAGGCCTTTCACCTCCTTTCCCCCGATGAGGCACCAGGGTTTGACTCACACAGGTACCTTTTTAGCTTCCATCAGCCATTTATCTCCAAACCGGCCCCATGTGGGATATAAAGTAGTTCAAAGCTCTGACCCTGCTACCTGCATCTGAAGCAAGCGTATGTTTTTGAGATTCTCTGAAGAATTTTACTGCTGTAGCCAGTGGGAAATAGTGTACATTTTTACACAGTGGGAGCATTAGATTTAGAAAGTCTCAAGTCTTCATCCCCTGGTATTTCTCAGAACGTAGAGTTTGGCATGGCTTTCTCAGCTTCCCACAGTCACGGTCATCCTTCTAGTGAGCTTTCCCTGCTCCTGGTTCCCTGAAGTAATGCTCCTGATCCTCTTTCCCTCAGGGACTGAGCCTCCAACTCCAGTTCCCTCAGTCCCCTTCCCTGTAGTGAGAGACACAGGCTACATTCACGAGCCAGCACCATCACCTCTATTTCAGGGACAATTCAGACCCTGTTCCCTCAGAGTCTCCCTTCTCCCCGAAGATAACACTGTCCTAGACACTTCCTCACACCCCTGGGCCCATGGGCCCCTGCTGCTGTGCACTCCGCGCTGACCCTCCCTTTTCTGGTGCAGCCTGAAGGACTTCCTGCCCAAGGAGTACGTGAAGCAGAAGGGAGAGCGGAAGATCTTCCAGGTGAATTGGGACTGGGGAAGTGTTTGGGATGACCTGGGTGCTGTGCTGCTTAATCCTCCTGGCTAAGCGGACCCTGCCCCTTCCTGCCGGCCGCCAAGCTGTTCTCCCACCTCTCCTGTGCCAAGAAAGTAGAAGACCTGGGCTTTCAGTCACAGTTCCACCACCACGTTTGCCGTGGGATTCAATATTGTTTTCTTTCGTTGATCTCTAACACGGAATAACAGCACCTGTCCTGCCTCAGGTTGATAGGAGAATCAAATGAGATAGTATATCTGAAGGTACGGTGAAGAATGTGTTTTTGTACAGATGTAAGGTATTATCCCCACTCTGGGTATGGATATTCAGCCCCAAAGGCTTACTATTTGACCTTCTACTTCCTAACTGCCCATTCACATTTCCAGAATGTCTGCAAGTCCCTTAACTGTATCCCTTGAACCTTTGCTTTCTTTCGCAGAGCCTTCATCAGCCCCCAGCTCCTCACCCTCTCGTTTCTCATACCCTGCACTAACTTTTCCTGTGTCCCCATAATGCTCTTCAACCTGAACTCCTTGTCTGTGATGTTATGCTCCCCATATTTTACGAAATCTGTCCTCATTTCATGTTCTAAGGCACACAAGAATTGTGGGCAGATGAGTGAAATTGAGGCCAAGGTACGCTACGTGAAGCTAGCCCGTTCTCTCAAAACATACGGAGTCTCCTTCTTCCTGGTTAAGGTGCGTTACGGACCCTTCTTACTGCCCTTATTTCCACTTCTACTCTTTCCTGTTTGAAAGGCTAACCCTGCTCTCCATCACATTTCCTAGCGTACCCCGAGAGTCCACTTCTCTGCCTTGTGAAAAGTTGCCCATTGTCAGTTCTCCACCACTGCTTCGCTCCCTACTCTGTACTTGACCCCTTTCCCTGAAGTAGCTGTGTCGTGGGCCCACCATGAATACCCTTGTTTAGTGAGTGCCCCTGCCCACCTCAGCACCCACCGTGGTCTTGATCTGCTTTGGCCATTCACTCCTCACTTGACCTCTGACCTATAACACCAGCGCTAACCTCTGCCCCACAGGAAAAGATGAAAGGAAAGAACAAGCTGGTGCCCAGGCTGCTGGGCATCACTAAGGAGTGTGTGATGCGAGTGGATGAGAAGACCAAAGAGGTGATCCAGGAATGGAACCTCACCAACATCAAACGCTGGGCTGCTTCTCCCAAGAGCTTCACCCTGGTGAGCCTGGGGCCTCAGAGGGAAAGTACTTGGAATTTTTGGAGAAGGGGCAGCCACAGAGGTCTTTGTACCTCCCTTGGGGCAAGCGCACAACTGTGACTCCAGAAAACGAAGAATTTTGGAACTTTGGGACTGTTGCCACTCTAAACGGAGGTTAGAGGGGAAGAGAATCCTGGGGAGCTGAATGGTGCTTAAATGAAACTTGTTCTTTAAAATCAGCAGAACAAAACTGTAAACATTAAGCTGAGATCACAGGAAACTTGAGGAGAGGGAGGAAAAAGGTAACAGGAAAACATGCCTCCCCTGTTTCAGCAGCAGCTATACCCTGTAATTGTCCCCTCTGGCTTGTATGTTTTGGTGTTGTGCATTAAAGCTGATACCAACTTGGTGAAGTGCCCCAAAGACAGAAATTAGTAAATGCTGGTTTTCCCTTTTCAGACGAGATCGGGCGCATTCAGGGTGGTATGGCCGTAGACTGGTTTTCCCTTTTCAATACTGGTGCCAACCTTCAAGTGTGGTCATTGAATGGAAAATGTTAGTGTTCTCCTAATTTTGTTATCCTGAAAAGAGATTTCCCAAATGGCATGTGTAGCATAAAGACCACTCCTCAGAAATAAAATATTTCCCTCCAAGGAGGGAAATAGAGAAATAGGAGATGGATAAAAACAGAGGAACAAGATGAGGCGGGCATGCCCTGGAGGGCTGTCGGCGTGGGAAGAAAACCCTCATGGTCTCAACCTTGGGACTCCATGTGCCCTTTTCCATCCTGCATAGATTTAAGCTTTTCCTCTAAGCTGCCATCTTGTCACCCTAGGACTTTGGGGACTACCAAGACGGCTACTACTCAGTTCAGACAACAGAGGGTGAGCAGATCGCTCAGCTCATTGCCGGCTACATCGATATCATCCTTAAGAAGGTGAACACTGCCTACGCCCCTGCCTGCTCTCTCTTCCCTCCCCTGCTCCCCAAGCTGGTCCTTCAGAAATGGGGACCCAGGTCCTAGAAAACAGCTGATCGGGGAAAGAAGAGGCTACCTTTCCCTCACTCTTGTTCTTTTTTCCTTTCTACAGAAAAAAAGCAAAGACCACTTTGGGCTGGAAGGAGATGAGGAGTCTACCATGCTAGAGGACTCGGTGTCCCCCAAAAAGTACGAAGGGAACAGGGCTGATCTCACCAATCAGGGGAGGGGAAAGCGAGCCTTGCCTCCAGAGACTGTTGGGGGATGCGGAACCCTCAGGATGGTTCTCCAATGAGTCAAAGGCTGTAATGAGACCTCAGACTCCTTCCCTGTAAGACCTTAGGACCTGCCAAGGCGGAAGAGCTGGTGGGAGGGGGGTGAGGAAGAAGACCAGGGTGCTCCTCAGCGTGTCCCCTCTCTAGGTCGACAGTCCTCCAGCAGCAGTACAACCGGGTGGGGAAAGTGGAGCACGGCTCGGTGGCCCTGCCTGCCATCATGCGCTCCGGAGCCTCCGGTCCTGAGAATTTCCAGGTGGGCAGCATGCCACCCGCCCAGCAGCAGATTACCAGTGGCCAGATGCACCGAGGACACATGCCCCCGCTGGTAAGAGTGCCCCCACTGCCACCACAGGGGAGGCCTCCCCTCCCCTCAGTTGGGCCAGGCCAGAAGTTAGGCAGGCTTTTCCCCGTCCCTGTTCGTTCTCCCCTCCCCAGCTTCAGGTTCTCCTGTACCTTCTTTTTCTTCTAAACATTCCCTCTTCCTCCTCTCCTTGTAGACTTCGGCCCAGCAGGCACTCACTGGGACCATCAACTCCAGCATGCAGGCTGTGCAGGCGGCTCAGGCCACGCTGGATGACTTTGACACTCTGCCCCCTCTGGGCCAGGATGCCGTGAGTGTGGGGCGGAGGGGAGGGCAGCGGAGCTGCACCTGGGACTCCAAGGAGCGCAGTCGGGGTTCCCCAGAACAGCAGACCCTGAGGTTTCTTTCCCTTTCAGGCCTCTAAGGCCTGGCGGAAGAACAAGATGGATGAATCGAAGCATGAGATCCACTCCCAGGTAGACGCCATCACCGCCGGGACTGCCTCCGTGGTGAACCTGACCGCAGGTGGGCTGGATGCCGAGCTCACGTGTGTGGTGGGATCGAGGGAGGGTGAGCACATGCAGGCACGAGTGTGACTGGCTTGGGTGTGACTGCACCTTGACTCGTGGAAGGCACTGTGTGTTTCTCAGGGTGTGTGTGTGACTAACTGCCTGTGATCGTCCTCCTCCCGGTCTGTCGTCTGGTCCGCCCTGTGCCTCACACACGCTCCTCTCCTCCTCCTGCCCTCAGGGGACCCTGCAGAGACAGACTATACAGCGGTGGGCTGTGCAGTCACCACCATCTCCTCCAACCTGACGGAGATGTCCCGTGGCGTGAAGCTGCTCGCCGCCCTGCTGGAGGACGAAGGCGGCAGTGGCCGTCCCCTGCTGCAGGCAGCGAAGGGCCTGGCGGGGGCGGTGTCCGAACTGCTTCGCAGTGCCCAGCCTGCCAGTGCTGAGGTCAGGGGCCACGGGGGTGGCACTAGGGAGGACAGAGGGTTCGAGCCTGAGGAAAAGGGGGCAGTCCCAGCCGCAGGATGGATGTGTGGGACCCGGGGGCACATAGGACCCTTGGGCTTGTGGGCAGGGGTCGGGCAGCTTCTGACTGGTGTTCGCTCTCCACAGCCCCGTCAGAACCTGCTGCAAGCAGCTGGGAACGTGGGCCAGGCCAGTGGGGAGCTGTTGCAGCAAATTGGGGAAAGTGATACTGACCCCCACTTCCAGGTTGGTGACTTACCCAACCCCCAGAACCCCAGCTTTTAGGAGGTGACTTCTGATCCTGCGTCTAGCTCCTAGTCCTACTATGAATTGACCACTCCCAGCCTACCTGAACCTGTTTCCAAGAATGATACTGGGAACCTCCACTTCATTTTTAGGGGGTGAAAATTCAGAACCTCTGATTCCAAACTTAACCTACTAGTTCACTCTTGGCCCTAATTAATATGTTTTAGCCACTTGTCATCATTTCCCTGTCTTTCCCATGTGTTGCTTTGGCCCTAACTCGAGGGCACCTTAAACCGCCTCCAGTCCTTTAAACCTCACCACCCCGGGGGCACTGTTCCTCTAGCTTCCCCTCCCCACCCCATGCCGCTTCCCTCACTGACTCGTCATCCTGGATTTCCCATGCAGATATGTGCACCCAGAGGGTCTGGGGTTCGATCTCACCCCGATCCCCCCACGGTAACGGCCTCTGGCCTGGGCCTTCCCAGCTTTGTCCTCTGAGCCGCATACACTCGTTTCTGCACCTCTCCCCCCGGCCTCCCGGGGGGCAGAACAGGATGGGAGACAGGGAGGCGGGGCTCGGGAAATGGGATCAGGGAGGACAGTGCAGGGACTCGTTCCCCAGACTCCAGGGTGACTGGTCCCAGCCAGGATTGAGAGGAAATGGAGAAAAGAAGCTGGGGATGAGAGGGATCCCCAAAGGACCCCCCTCCCCACCACACTGTACAGCTCTGCCCTCCCCTCCCACGGCCGACCGAGTGTATCCGCCTCGCACACTTGCCCTTCGGTGTAGGCTCTGTCTCTCGGTGTGGGTCTGTTCCGTGGTGGGCGCTGCCCTTCCGGGTGCTCAAGGCAGGGGTTTGGGGTAGTTCTGGTTGCTTCTGCATACCCTATCCTGTGATTGGAATCAGTGGGAATAATGAACCAGCTTACGCCTCTGAGAAGGGTCCCGGGATCCCAAGCCTGGTCTCAGGCCATGCTGACTGCCGCTTTCTCACAGGAGGTGCTCATGCAACTAGCCAAGGCCGTGGCAAGTGCTGCGGCTGCCCTGGTCCTCAAGGCCAAGAGTGTGGCCCAGCGGACAGAGGACTCGGGGCTTCAGACCCAGGTTATCGCTGCAGCAACACAGTGCGCCCTGTCCACCTCCCAGCTCGTGGCCTGTACCAAGGTGAGTCCCAAAGGTGCTTCTAGCCTGTGCTAAGGGGTGATGCTGCCACCTGCACAGGAGCCTTTCATTCTATCTCCGTGGCTCCTCCGGCTGCATCCCTAACCCAGTGACCGCTGTGAACGCCAGCCACACCTCACCTCCTGAGTCCTTTCCCTCGCCTACGTCTCTGACACTCAGTTTGCCCACAGGTGGTGGCACCTACAATCAGCTCACCTGTCTGCCAGGAGCAGTTGGTGGAGGCCGGACGACTCGTGGCCAAGGCTGTGGAGGGCTGTGTGTCCGCCTCCCAGGCAGCGACAGAGGATGGGCAGCTGTTGCGGGGGGTGGGAGCCGCAGCCACAGCCGTCACGCAGGCCCTGAATGAGCTGCTGCAGCACGTGCGGGCCCACGCCTCCGGGGCTGGGCCTGCTGGCCGTTACGACCAGGCCACCGACACCATCCTCACAGTCACTGAGAACATCTTCAGCTCCATGGGCGATGCTGGTAAAGACTCCACCCCTGGGAAGGCAGAGAACCCCAGTGAGGCTCACCAAGCCCATCGGACATTTCCTTGCAGACGTGCCCCTCCCTCTAAGGACTCAGCAGAGGAGACTGGGTTCCCCATCTGTAGTGTAGGAATATACCCTGCTCTGCCTTCTGTGGCACACTGAGAGAATATAACAGTGTATGAAAAGGGAAGTGGCCTTAGTAGGAGACAACCGTCCCCACTCCACCCCATCTCCCCCAAAAGCCTTTACAAAGTGTCTCACCCTCTCAAGACTTTGCTGAAAATACCCATCAGAGTCCACCAGGAAATCTGTTTCTCTCCAAGATCCTAAACCTAGAAAATAATAACTCCAAGGAAGTCATGCGAGGATTTTCTCCCGGTCTCTCCAGTGTCACAAAGAGCCTCCCCTCTGCCTTGTCTGTGCCACTTCCCGCCTCCCTGGCATCTGTCGGTGGGTGACTCTGGCTTCCCTGCCTGATTGTGCCCTGTCCCCTCAGGTGAGATGGTGCGACAGGCCCGCATCCTGGCCCAAGCCACCTCTGACCTGGTCAACGCCATCAAGGCTGACGCCGAAGGGGAGAGCGATCTGGAGAACTCCCGCAAGCTATTAAGCGCTGCCAAGATCCTGGCTGATGCCACGGCCAAGATGGTGGAGGCCGCCAAGGTACAGGGACTTTTGTGCAGACTCCCAGACTGGGCTCTGATGGGAAGTAGACCAGCTTAGATGGTCACCCTCAGATGGGGGAGATGTGGGCAAAGCAGAAAGTACAAGAGAATACGGGAGCACTTAGGAAGTAAATGTGTCCTGAAGTTGCTAGTGGGCAATGGCCCAGGCTTCCAGCCAGTATGATTTCCGGAGTGCTCACTGACTGGCAACCGCACTCTTTTTCTTCCCCTAAGTCCAAGGTCTGCTGTTCTTTCTTTTCCCCAGTTTTCCTATGACCACCAGCCTGGGGTCCCTCTGCTTCCTGGTCTCTCCTGTGAATGCACCTGGGCCTTCAGTCCCAGGGCCTCCGCCGCTAGTACTGCAGAGACAGGGCAGTGGGACACAGGGACAGGGTGCAGAGGACCGTCAGGAAGAAACCAAAAACTCCCAGGTCCCCTGGGCCCTGGGGTATATTTGTTTGCAGGAGCAGTCAGGTCCCCTGCTTTGTGGTGTCCCTGAAATCCCTGCTCTAAACTGTATCCTTGTTCCAGAGAGTCCAGCTCACCCCCGGTTTGCCAGTGGTATTTTGTGGGGAGCTGGGGCAGAAAACATGGCCCCTTCCCCAAAGAGGACGAGAAACCAACCCACCTAAAGAAGGGATTTTAGCATCCCAGAGGGGACCCAGGGTCCACACACGGTTTCCCATTCACCTGCCTGAGGTGCCTGTGTCATCATTGCCTGTCAGTGGGGATATTAGAGGTGACTCTGGGAGACAGGCCTGAGTCTGGAGAGGTCGGAGCAGAGCTTATGGAGGATCTGCAGGGCTGCCGGGCCATGACTGTCTCCCCACCCCTCAGGGAGCAGCCGCCCACCCTGACAGCGAAGAGCAGCAGCAGCGGCTGCGAGAGGCAGCCGAGGGCCTGCGCATGGCGACTAATGTGGCCGCGCAGAACGCCATCAAGAAAAAGCTGGTGCAGCGCCTGGAGGTGAGGCTGGGGGACAAACCAGGAGCAAGAGAGTGTGGGTACTGTCGGGGGACTGAAACTCGGAGGGACGTGTGGAGAAAGTGTCCCTTACTATTTCCTTGGAGGATGGCATGGGCAGGGTCAGCCGGGGACTGGGTTTGGGAATGCCCGGGGCTGGTCCTGACTACTCTGTCCTCACAGCACGCGGCCAAGCAGGCTGCAGCCTCCGCTACGCAGACCATCGCCGCGGCCCAACATGCAGCCTCCACCCCCAAGGTCTCTGCTGGCCCCCAGCCCCTGCTGGTGCAGAGCTGCAAGGTGCGACTCCAGGAAGCGTGTGGGAGGAGGTGTGGGAGGAGAGGGACTTCCCCCCAGCCGGTACTGGGGGGTGACTCTCATGACATTTTCAATTGCAGGCTGTGGCAGAGCAGATTCCACTGCTGGTGCAGGGCGTCCGAGGGAGCCAAGCCCAGCCGGACAGTCCCAGTGCCCAGCTAGCCCTCATTGCTGCCAGTCAGAGCTTCCTTCAGGCAAGACGCACTTACCCACCTCTCAGACCAGGCTTGTCCTGCCCTCCCAAGTCCCCTCAAGCTCCCAGCGTGTAAATCTCTGCCCAAAGCCTCTGTCCCAGTCCTGAGCCCCAGTGCTCACCATATCCTGGCTGGCATTAGTTCCTGTACAAAGCCCAGAGCGAGGATGGCGCCTTTCATCTGCCTGCCTATTCCCCAACAGCCAGGTGGGAAGATGGTGGCAGCTGCGAAGGCCTCGGTGCCCACGATCCAGGACCAGGCTTCGGCCATGCAGCTGAGTCAGTGTGCTAAAAACCTCGGCACCGCACTGGCCGAGCTCCGCACTGCTGCCCAGAAGGTATGGGAGCTGCCTTTCTTTTTGCAAGATGAGGGTGGAGTCCTGGGATAATGAGGAGTCTGCAGAGTAAGCTGAAACGGGCAAATGCCCTAACCTGAGGCGTCAGTAGGACGCAGCAGTGCCTCCTCCACCCCAAATTCCCATTTGTAGGCTCAGGAAGCATGTGGGCCTCTGGAGATGGACTCTGCCCTGAGTGTGGTGCAGAACCTGGAGAGAGACCTGCAGGAGGTGAAGGCCGCAGCCCGGGATGGCAAGCTTAAACCCTTACCTGGGGAGACAGTAAGTATTAAGACCTCATTCTTTTTTTTTTAATCCTCGCCTCAGGACATGCTTACTGATTGTAGACATAGGGGAAGGGAGGGAGAAAGAGGGGGAGGAAAACATCCATGTGAAAGAGGGAGAGAAAAACATCCATCGATTGGTTGCTTTTTTACTTGACCAGAGACCCAATCCACTACCTAAGTATGTGCCCTGACTGGGACTTGAACCCATGACCTTTCAGTTTATAGAGTGGTGCACCAACCAATTGAGCCACTCCAACCAGGGCAAGACCTCATTCTTACTTAAACCCTGAAGTCTTTCTTCCCACCTATGCCCCAGAACTGCCCAAAACCTCATTTAAAACTGCCAGTGGTCCCCGAGCAGCTTCTCAAGTCCGCTTTTCCCAGTTTCTCCTGTGCTTGAGCCCTGCCCTGAGACTGCCCCTGTATTCACAGATGGAGAAATGTGCCCAGGACCTAGGCAACAGCACCAAAGCAGTGAGCTCAGCCATCGCCCAGCTGCTGGGGGAGGTTGCCCAGGGCAATGAGAATTATGCAGGTATGTGGGTATGGTGAGGTGGATGGGGGAACAGGCGCTGGATGAGGGACAGGGCCTGACAGGAAAGCACTGGGATCAGGGCGACTGGTGACGAAAGTGCCTTTTTCCCCTTCCCTCCTCTCCTGTCTCCCCAGGTATTGCAGCACGGGACGTGGCAGGCGGGCTTCGGTCACTGGCCCAGGCTGCTAGGGGCGTAGCTGCCCTGACATCAGACCCCGCAGTGCAGGCCATTGTGCTTGACACAGCCAGTGATGTGCTGGACAAGGCCAGCAGCCTCATCGAGGAGGCAAAAAAAGCAACTGGCCACCCAGGGGACCCTGAGAGCCAGCAGCGGCTCGCCCAGGTCAGGTATTGGGGAGGGGCCCCTTCCTCCCTCCGCCCCCAGACCCCATCAGAAGGCCCACTCCAGTGGGAGCAAAGCCTCATCTGCACTGACAGAGGAACAGCTTCTCAGGTCGCTGTCCTCCCTGTGTCCCACCCTTTCTCTTCATCCCAGCAGCAGTATTTCAGACTGTGGCAGAGGCCCAGCCAAACACCAGGTTTGGGGACATTTGGTCTCTGTCACTGGGCACCCTAACTTAAGCCCGCTCAGCTACAGTACCCCATTTCCATTTCCCTTCAGGGGCAGTGGAGCAGTGATCTCTCATGCCCTGTGTGTGCAGGCGGGAATCTCCCAAATTGTTTTCCATTTGGGCAACGCCCCATCTCCTTTCTACCTCAGGTGGCTAAAGCAGTGACCCAGGCACTGAACCGCTGTGTCAGCTGCCTGCCTGGCCAGCGAGATGTGGACAACGCCCTGAGAGCAGTGGGAGACGCCAGCAAGCGACTCCTCAGCGACTCGGTAGGAGGACTCGGGGCGTGGGGGGGACCTAGGAGCCGAAGAACGCCAAGCTTCTCCCTTATCTCTACGCCTCTCCTTGAGCCTGACTTCTCAGATGCATTCCCTTTCATCGCTTACAGGCTCTAGGCCCATGGCCCAGCGCCCCTTTACCAAGTCCTTCCTCATTTTCTCGCGTCTGACTTTCTCACTGACCCCGCAGCTTCCCCCCAGCACTGGGACATTTCAAGAAGCTCAGAGCCGGTTGAATGAAGCTGCTGCTGGGCTGAATCAGGCAGCCACAGAACTGGTGCAGGCCTCTCGGGGAACCCCTCAGGACCTGGCCCGAGCCTCAGGTCGATTTGGACAGGACTTCAGCACCTTCCTGGAAGCCGGCGTGGAGATGGCAGGACAGGCTCCGGTATGAAGAGGCACAGGGTCTGGTTCAAGGTTTAGGTAGGAGGCACCTTTGTGACCATGGAGCTCTGCTCCTGGCTTCCTCCTCTCCCCAGTCTCTAGCAGTACTTGAGTGTCTGGGACAGAAGATCCCCTTTAGAGACCGGTAGGAAGGGACTGGACAGTGTGTTGACTTCCTCACCTTTAACAGAGCCAGGAGGACCGGGCCCAGGTTGTGTCCAACTTGAAGGGCATCTCCATGTCTTCGAGCAAACTTCTTCTGGCTGCCAAGGCCCTGTCCACAGATCCGGCTTCCCCCAACCTCAAGAGTCAGCTGGCTGCGGCTGCCCGGTAAGCTGGCTGCAGCTGGGAAGCCCAGCCCAGTACCATTGGAGAGACTAGGGAAGGGGCATTTCCTGAGGTGTCCCTGGCTTACAGGTGGTTCCATACAAAGGGAAATAGCTAGAGACTCCCCTTGTATGTAGAGCCCAGGAATGATGTCCTATGCGCCCATTCTCTCAACTTCCTGTTTCTCCCAGGGCTGTGACCGACAGCATCAACCAGCTCATCACCATGTGCACCCAGCAGGCGCCGGGCCAGAAAGAATGTGACAATGCCCTGCGAGAATTGGAGGTGGGCCCTTCGCACAGCTGAGTTTGAGGAAGGCGTTCTGGGTTTGGGCTGAGGGAGGTGTCTCACTTTGCTCTCTGCCCACACAGACGGTCCGGGAACTCCTGGAGAACCCAGTCCAGCCCATCAATGACATGTCCTACTTTGGCTGCCTGGACAGTGTAATGGAGAACTCGAAGGTGGGTGCAGCCGGGAACCCAGTAGGGCAGAGAGCAGGACGATGGAACCAACCGGGGCTGCTCCACCCCACTGATGGCAGGACCTGACCCTCCTGATCCCCTCTGTTCCTCAGGCACTGGGCGAGGCCATGACTGGCATCTCCCAAAATGCCAAGAACGGAAACCTGCCGGAGTTTGGAGAGGCCATTGCCACAGCTTCCAAGGCTCTCTGTGGCTTCACCGAGGCGGCTGCCCAGGTTATTCCCGATGGTTCCTGGAATGCCCCTGCTTTCCTGTCTCCACCTCCTCTCAGCCTGACACTCATGTCATGTTTGCAAAGCCAACTACGTGGAAACGGGGGTTCTTTATTCCCCTCATGTACGGATATGTGTCAGTAATACCCAGCACCAGCAGTTCCCATCGCTGTCAGCCCAGACCCTGGCACTTTGGGCCACGCTTGCTCTGTCCAGGCTGTGGGCCTTTTCCAGCCCTGGCTTTCTTGGTGTGGACTAATTTTGTCACATGATTACTACTTTATTAGAGTAGTACCAGTGACTAAATTTCTAGTTAACCTGAGTTACCACTTAACTTCGCTTTTTTCTACATTGTAGAATATAAGACAACTATTAGCTCCCAGAGTATTTTGCTTTAGTATATGAATTCTTAATACTGGCTTAACACTGAATTTATCATCTCACACTGCTTCCCTGAAAGCCTGCCATCTAGCTCCCTTAATCTCCCCTCCCTTCCATTGTCCTTTCCTGTTCGGTGGCTGTATGTGGCTTGACTTATTTCTGGAAGAGCAAAAAGAAAAAGCAAAGCCATCATGTGGTAAAGTATGAATCGAACCTTATGGTGGTCTTTCAGCCTTAAAAAAAAAATTGGCAGCCATTACACACATCCCCCTTTCCTCCTGCCAAATCTCCGAAGCTCTCAGGTGTTGTGAATGTTAATCAGCCTAACAGGCTCCATGGTTTTAGAGCCTGTCTTTAGAAGAGGCTCTGCATGCCCGGGGTAGGGATGGGGAGCTTTCTGTAGTGCCGCTGTAGTTTGTTGAGACCCTGAACTTAGCTTGTTAATAACTTCTTAGAGATGGTTTAACTGGTTCATAATTAATCATTTTGTTAATATTGTTTGGTAAGTTCTTTAATTTGTTAATACCTAGTTTGTATAGTTTGTTAATGCCTCCAGTATCATAGACCCCTGGTCACTAAACTTACCCCTACTCTCCTTTGTCCTCACTGCCGCCATTTGGTTCTTACCTGAGTGTTGTTCTTTATTCCTCACCCCCAAATTTCTCTGTCCCCAGGCTGCATACCTGGTTGGTGTCTCTGACCCCAACAGCCAAGCAGGACAGCAGGGGCTGGTGGAGCCCACGCAGTTTGCCCGTGCAAACCAGGCAATTCAGATGGCCTGTCAGAGTTTGGGGGAGCCTGGCTGCACCCAGGCTCAGGTAACTCCAGGGCACAGGTACCATGGGCACGTCTGGGGAAGGGTCCCGAGCCAGGAGGACTGGCCCTGTGGGGAAGGAGGGAGACGCAGGCTGTGGAGGAGGAGAGGGCGAGAGCCATCTGTCACCTGCCAGACACAGCTTCTCTTTGGGTAATTGTCTCTTCTTGCCACATTTCTCATTATTCTTTCAGCTACTCCTGAGTTCATGACTTGCTATAGATGTGTGGGCTTACTCTCCTACTGATACCATTAGAATGTCTCCGTTAGTGTGTCCGTCTTTCATTCCCCCCCCCCAACACACACACACACCCTGCTCATCTTTGGGTCCCACTGTCTCCCAAATCTTGACTTCTCAAGCAACCCTTTTCTTTCCTAATCAGACTTCCAAAGATGTCACTGTTTGTTCTCCAGCCTAACATGGACCCCTCCCCGGGTGTGTGTGTGCTCCCCTCCTGCCCACCTCATGCCTGTTCACTTTGTCTCTCCAGGTGCTCTCTGCAGCCACCATTGTGGCCAAACACACCTCCGCACTGTGCAACAGCTGCCGCCTGGCCTCTGCTCGCACCGCCAACCCCACCGCCAAGCGCCAGTTTGTGCAGTCAGCCAAGGAGGTGGCCAACAGCACAGCCAATCTTGTCAAGACCATCAAGGTTTTCAGCGTTTGAATCTCAGCCTTTCACTGACCTGTCTAGTCTTCTCTCCCCTGAGACCCCACACTATTCCCAGAGACCTTCTAACAAATTCCTTCCCAAACCTAAGCTGTTTCCTATCTGTGCCGGTCATCACCGGCCTGTCCCCACACCTTCAAGCCCAGGAGAGACCTGGGCTTCACCTCCTTTGCCCGCAGTCCATCCTGAGGGCCTCTCTGTCACCCACCGGCAGGCGCTGGATGGGGCCTTCACCGAGGAGAACCGTGCCCAGTGCCAAGCAGCCACAGCCCCGCTGCTGGAGGCGGTGGACAACCTGAGTGCCTTTGCATCCAACCCTGAGTTCGCCAGCATTCCTGCCCAGATCAGCCCCGAGGTGAGGTGGCAAGTGCTAAGGGAGGAGTGATGGGCCGACTGCCGCCCATCTCCTTGGCAGCCGTGAGACTCACCTCCCTCCACCCCTCTCCCAGGGCCGGGCTGCCATGGAGCCCATTGTAAGCTCTGCCAAGACCATGTTGGAGAGCGCCGGGGGTCTGATCCAGACGGCCCGAGCCCTGGCAGTCAATCCCCGAGACCCGCCCCGCTGGTCAGTGTTGGCCGGCCACTCCCGCACCGTCTCAGACTCCATTAAGAAGCTTATTACAAGCATGAGGTACTGAGGGGATGTGGAGAACTGGCGTAACGGGGACATGCCCTGTGGCAGAGTGGAGGGGCCGGCATGTAGGTGCAAGTAGGTGGGATGGTGTGGGAGGACCCTGTTGTCTGAGATTTGGGGGGCATGAGATAGATGGGCTGGCTTTGTTCCAAGGGGATATTCTCGGTGTTGGAGCCTGTGATGTATCTGCAGGGACAAGGCTCCAGGCCAGCTGGAGTGTGAGACGGCCATTGCAGCTCTGAACAGCTGTCTGCGGGACCTAGACCAGGCCTCCCTCGCTGCGGTCAGCCAGCAGCTTGCTCCCCGTGAGGGAATCTCTCAAGAGGTAAGGGGGAAGGAGGTTGTATCCTGAAAGAGAGGGCAGTCTTGAAGACGGGAATGGGCTTCAGAGGGACTTACGGAACCCGCCGAGGGCATTCATGGGTTTGGTGTGGAAGGAAGTGTGGGGTCCCGGGGGTCTTATTCCAGGTCACAGGGCTAATGTCCGCTTCTTCCTCAGGCCTTGCACACTCAGATGCTCACGGCGGTGCAGGAAATCTCCCACCTTATCGAGCCTCTGGCCAGTGCTGCCCGGGCTGAAGCCTCCCAGCTGGGACACAAGGTACCTGGAGATCGGAGGGCAGGCCTGGGGGTCGGGCGGAAGAGAGTTCCTGGCCCAGCTGACCCCCACCCATTCCGACACTTCACCTCAGGTGTCTCAGATGGCCCAGTACTTCGAGCCGCTCACCCTGGCTGCAGTGGGCGCTGCCTCCAAGACCCTGAGCCACCCACAGCAGATGGCACTCCTGGACCAGACGAAAACCTTGGCGGAATCTGCCCTGCAGTTGCTGTACACAGCCAAGGAGGCTGGTGGCAACCCCAAGGTATGGAGGGCTGGGAGGGGGGCTGCTACTAGACAGGGTGTGAGAAGCAGGAACAGGACCCCCCCAACACACACTCACACTCCAACCCACAGCAAGCAGCTAACACCCAGGAAGCCCTGGAAGAGGCTGTGCAGATGATGACAGAGGCCGTAGAGGACCTGACAACAACCCTCAACGAGGCAGCTAGTGCCGCCGGGGTCGTCGGTGGCATGGTGGACTCCATCACCCAGGCCATCAACCAGGTTAGAGTCTTGGGGTGCCCATGGACACCGAGGCCACCCCGGGCCAGGGTCCCTGAGCACAGGGGCAGAGACCGTGACAATCATTCCCCTTTCCTTATTCTCCCCCCTCAGCTAGATGAAGGACCCATGGGCGAACCAGATGGTTCCTTCGTGGATTACCAGACTACTATGGTGCGGACAGCCAAGGCCATTGCTGTCACCGTTCAGGAGATGGTGAGTTCGGGAGAGTATAAGAGGACTGCCCTTGGGGAGCTGAGTTTGCACATAATTTCACCTTTTCCGTTATTACCAGGTAACCAAGTCGAACACGAGCCCAGAGGAGCTGGGCCCTCTCGCTAACCAGCTGACCAGTGACTACGGCCGGCTGGCCTCGCAGGCAAAGCCTGCAGCTGTGGCTGCTGAGAATGAAGAGGTGATCACGGAGGCAGCTCTGACCTCCCCCCTGCTCCTCACAGAGACTCCAGTGGCATGTCCCTTGTTCCCATCTTGTCAGTCTCTGGGCTCTTCCACCCGCAACTCCCTCTAGTCTTTCATAGATGGGGATACACTCGCAGGGCCCCTCCACTAACGAGTGACCAGAGCTCTGCGTAGGGGTGGGTTCAAAGCCTTCAGTTACAGGGACAAAGGAGGCAGCTTGCGAGCTAGGATTTCCCAGTCCACTGCTCTGGCCTCTGCCAAGTCCCCTCTGGGCCTGGGGTGCGCTCTGTTCTGCTGCAAGTCTGTATTTCCCTCTTGGTTCTTCCTTGCTGCAGAGCCAGGAAGCTCTTCCTTCCCTAAGCTCCTGGCTTTCCAAGAAAGCAAGTAACTGGATTTCAACAAGATACACCCAGTCTCCAATCCCAAAACCCTCCACAACCTCATAGAGGCCAAATTGTAATCCCCTGCCCTCTGATTCAAATACTCCAGCATAAGGTGCTTCTTCCCCCTCCTCCTCGCTGCGCTTAACACAGCCCGTACCAGCTGATGCCCACCTGCTGTTATTATCCCTGTGTGGGAGTGACCTCCTGCCACAAGGGTATGGAAACGGAATAAGTCTGTGCTACGATGCATGTTTTTAGGTACTTACCAACTCTTCCAAGCCCAGTGGAACTGTCCGCGTGCCTCTGGTAAAATCCATCTCCTTTCCCATCTGCCCACAGATAGGTGCCCACATCAAACATCGGGTTCAGGAGCTGGGGCATGGCTGTTCTGCTCTGGTCACCAAGGCCGGAGCCCTGCAGTGCAGCCCCAGTGACTCCTACACCAAGAAGGAGCTCATAGAGTGCGCCCGGAGAGTCTCTGAAAAGGTGACTGTGCTTATCCCGGCAGACTGGGGGACTGGCTCTCCAACCTTGCAGACCTTCCCGTCCTCCTCCAACTGTCCCAGGCCTCTCCTTTGTCTCTTCTCCCAGGCACTCGGTGACCTTTGCATTTCACATGGCACCTGCCAGTCATTATGTGACTTCCCTCTCCCAGGTCTCCCACGTGCTGGCTGCACTCCAAGCTGGGAATCGCGGCACCCAGGCCTGCATCACGGCAGCCAGTGCTGTGTCCGGCATCATTGCCGACCTGGACACCACCATCATGTTTGCTACTGCGGGCACACTCAATCGAGAGGGTGCCGAAACTTTTGCTGACCACCGGTGAGGAGGGAATGGGGCCTCAGGGAGGCAGGGTGGGGTGAAGCCAGAAGAGGCTGGAGGAACAGGGTACCTGACTAGGCTGGGCCCTCCCTCAGAGAGGGAATCCTGAAGACTGCAAAGGTGCTGGTGGAAGACACCAAGGTCCTGGTGCAGAATGCAGCTGGGAGCCAGGAGAAGCTGGCACAGGCCGCCCAGTCGTCCGTG
Source organism: Artibeus jamaicensis (assembly GCF_021234435.1). Lineage (NCBI taxonomy): Eukaryota > Metazoa > Chordata > Mammalia > Chiroptera > Phyllostomidae > Artibeus > Artibeus jamaicensis. The sequence goes on from NW_026522030.1 coordinate 21,198,275, forward strand.
GCCACCATCACCCGCCTGGCCGATGTGGTGAAGCTGGGTGCAGCCAGCCTGGGATCCGAGGACCCTGAGACACAGGTATCCACCCGACAGCTCAAATTCTAGTTGGATCCACTTCCTGTTCCCCTTGTAACTCTCATGGACCAGAGCCGCTGCCGTCCCACAGGTGGTGCTGATCAATGCAGTGAAAGATGTGGCCAAGGCCCTGGGAGACCTCATCAGCGCAACAAAGGCTGCAGCTGGCAAAGTCGGGGATGACCCTGCTGTGTGGCAGCTCAAGAACTCTGCCAAGGTTAGAAGGATGAGAGCAATCTCAGGAAAGGGGGCAGGTCAGCGCGCCTCCTCCTGTTCCTTCACATGATCCGCTCCCCTGCCCCTCTGATACCCCTAGGTGATGGTGACCAATGTGACATCATTGCTCAAGACTGTGAAAGCGGTGGAAGATGAGGCTACCAAAGGCACACGGGCCCTGGAGGCAACCACAGAACACATCCGGCAGGAGCTGGCGGTGAGTGCGAGTTGGGGCACCAGGCCCTCAAGTCAGAGAGAGGGGTCCTGCTGGACTGGGAGGCCATATGTCACGTGTATTCGTGGAGCTGTACACAGTCCCACACGCTCTTCTCGCTCGTGGCCAAACTTCCTAAGTGAGCGGCTTTCAGGTCTTCCCCCTCACCTTTTTACCATTTGACAGCTGTCATCTTTCACCACTACGCTCCCAGGGTCACCAGGGGCCTGTTAGTTGTCTTCAAACATTTCCAAAATATTTGAGTGTGGTAATAGCCTCTCTCTGAGATTTTTTTCTTTGGCTTTTTTTTTTTTTTTTTTTTGAGAGAGAGGAGAAAAAGGAAGGAAATAGGGAAGAGACAAACCCACACAACCTTGGCATATTGGACAACGTTCTAACCAGATGAACTGCCTGGCCAGGGCTTTCCTTTGGTTTTCTTTATTTTTATTTTTTTATTGTTGTTTAATTACAGTTGTCCCCATTTTTCCCCCATTGCTCTCCCCTGCCCTGCCCACCCCACCCCCCTTTGGCTTTCTTGACACTGGTTTTTCTCTTGCCTCTGTAATATCTCTTCTAGAGTCATTGAATCGCCTTCAACAGAGTAAACCAGGCCTTTCCAAAATTGTACAAATAGCTCTCTTTCTGTGTTCTCTTTGCAAATTCAACCACTTGCATTATTGTTCTCTTAGAAGTTGACTTAGTTCTGAGTTTAGTTATTTTCAATGGCGCATTTGACTTCACCAGCGAAACTCAGTGCTTTCCATCCAGCTGTTCTTCCTGACACACTATTTCCTGCTAATGGTGGCTGCAGCCTGCCAGTCTCGAAGATGCCCCTCGGTCATCTTTGACTTCCCTCTCTTATTCACCATATCCAGGCTATTGCCAAGTCCTTCCAACTGCCCTTTTCCATTCGCTTTTCCTCGCCCTCCTCCTCTCCAGTCCTAGCCAGCACTCCAGTTCAGGTTTTCATGCGCCCTCCCTCACTGGGACTGCAGTACCTGTTTTCTAACCAGTCTCTGCGCCCCTACTCTCCATCAGCCTTACCTCTCCTGCTTAATCTTTCTCACTCCTGAATTCATCTTTTCACCTCTCCTTGGAGATGTCCACCCTGAAGCTTTCAACTTTCTGCCTCCCAAACCTGACCATTCCCTTGTCCTTCCCATCTCAGTAAATGTCACCTTTTAGTGACTCAGTTCCAGCTGTAACGTTCTCCCTTGTCCCCCACGTCGGCCTGTCTGCAGTTTTTGCTAGTGCTCCCTCCTGACCTCACCATCTCCTTTCCCAGCTCTCCCACCGCCACCTGTCCAGACCATCAGTCCATAGTTGTGTTTATGCCATAGCCTCGATCTTACCTCCCTGCTTGTGCACTCACCCCCTCCCCAATACATTACAAAGCAGCCAGAATTATCTTTCTTAAATATAAATTGTGTCATTTCGCTGCGGTAGAATTCACACTCCTTACCATCGCTGCCCTATTCCCGTGGCCCCTGTTGGCTTCCTCAAACCCATCCTACCCCTCTCTTCCTTTTCTGCACCCCAGGCCCATCATGTTGTCAGTTCTTGCCCACTGTAGGCCCTTGAACTTGCTTTTTCTCCAGCCTTTTGGAAATTTGGCTCCTTCCAATCCTTCAGGCTTTAGCTTAAATGTCTGCTCTGCACAGAGGCCTTCCCTGAGCACCTCTCTGAAGGACCCCATTTTTCTCTCTCCTCACAGCACGTCTCCCTCTTTATTTTCCTTCATAGCTCAAATAAGTCTTTGGTTTTTCTGCTTGTTTGCTTGCTTTCTGCCTGCATCCAAAACTAGAGTGTAAGCTCCTTTCTGCCTTTTTCCCCATTACATCCCTAGCACCCCACACCAAACCTGCCACCTAGCTGGTCTTTAACAATTTGTTGGAGGGACACATACATCAAAGTATTTTTATTACTTTTATGTATTATGTAAAATCCTAAGTCTGATTTTCAAGGCCCCGACAACATTTTCTCCACCATTTCTATATTCTAGAACACTCTTTCAAACTCTTCCACCTGATATCCTGGTTATTCCCACCCTACCATTTCCCTGAAATACTCATCTGTTACCTGGACCTCTGAAGACCCAATTCTTTCCTGTCTCACCTCAGCCATTCATCCCCCTCAGGGCTTCTCTGTAGTTTAGTTTAGTTTAGTTTAGTTTAGTTTAGTTTAGTTTAGTTTAGTTTAGTTTAGTTTAGTTTTGAGATGGAATGAAAAACCTACCTCAAAAGCTGCTGCTTTAATTTCATACAAACCCTCCCCAATCCCTTGAGTCAGAAATGATGCCCAGCTGCCTGCTGTTATATCAGCTGTGAATGTGTGAACTTCTCCAAGGACTTGACCTACAATAAGTGCTCAGTGACTGCTTGCTGAGTGAACACGTGGATGAATGAACCAAATTACCCAAGCGCTGCTTTGCGTTAGTCTCACTGTGAAATGTTTCCTCCCGTTCTGCTGCCCCAACAGGTCTTCTGTTCACCAGAGCCACCTGCCAAGACTTCTACCCCAGAAGATTTCATCCGAATGACCAAGGGAATCACCATGGCAACAGCCAAAGCTGTTGCCGCTGGCAACTCATGTCGCCAGGAAGATGTCATTGCCACAGCCAACCTGAGTCGTCGTGCTATTGCAGATATGCTCCGGGCTTGCAAGGTAGAAACCCTGGGAGCGAGGCACCTTGAGGACAGAACATGATAGTGGCGAAACTGAAGGGGTTCGGGGCACCTGGAGCTCGTTGGGACCCTGAAGTTAATGTATTACTCTGTGGTATAGGAAGCTGCTTACCACCCAGAAGTGGCCCCAGATGTGCGGCTTCGAGCCCTGCACTACGGCCGGGAATGTGCCAATGGCTACCTGGAGCTGCTGGACCACGTGCTGCTGGTGAGCAGGGAGCTGTCTGCTCCTCCCCCCAGCCTCCCCGAGTGCACAGTCCTCTTCCCACGTGCCCCAGACACAATTCTGTAATTTTTTGTTCAAGTCTCCGCCCCTCCTCACCATCTTATTTCCCAAATCTGTTCTCATTTCCAAGCCTCCCTTCCACTGGGGCCTCATCATTCTTAGCATCTTTGGTTCTCACACTTACCTCTTCCTCTCCTTTTTCTTATTTCCTCTCCTTCCACCTGACCTCCTCCTTCTCTACCTTCGTCATCTCTTCTTTCTTCTCATTTCATCATTCTCTCTGCTCCTTGTCAGCCGGTGAGTGACACGCAGCCCCACTGCCTTTACCGTGTGTGCAGAGTGCACCTGGACGGGTGGCGTGGTACTCGGGCTATGGCGCGGAGCGGCTATGGATGGTGTTGGTGGTCCATGGTCTGCCCCAATTTTAGGTCAGGGTAGAAGCTAAGGTCTGATGCTCTCTGCTCCCTGCCCCTTTCTTCCCCAGACCCTGCAGAAACCAAGCCCGGAATTGAAGCAGCAATTGACAGGACACTCAAAGCGTGTTGCTGGTTCAGTCACTGAGCTCATCCAGGCTGCTGAGGCCATGAAGGGTGAGGGATGACCAGGGGCAGGGAGGAAAGAAACACTTTTGTCGTGGGGAGGACCCTGTTTTCCAGTCAGACTGCTCTGAGCTGGCCTCTGCCAGTAGACCCCACAGGTGCCATGGGCCAGGTGATACTAACCATGCTGCCCAGAGCTCCTGACCTCCCTGCTCTGACTCAGCCCCTTCCTTACCCTCTTTGTCCCACCAGGAACAGAGTGGGTGGACCCAGAGGACCCCACAGTCATCGCTGAGAATGAGCTCCTGGGAGCTGCAGCCGCCATTGAGGCTGCAGCCAAAAAGCTGGAGCAGCTGAAGCCCCGGGCCAAACCCAAGGTCAGTCCTGCTCCCTCCCTCTTCTCCACCCTCCTACTGGCAGAAAGTCCCCACCTTCAGCCCCCTCTTACTTTGTATCTCTCTCTGCAACCTTTGTTTCCATTGCAGGAAGCGGATGAGTCCTTGAACTTTGAGGAGCAGATACTGGAAGCTGCCAAGTCCATTGCAGCAGCTACCAGTGCCCTGGTAAAGGCTGCATCGGCTGCCCAGAGGGAACTGGTAGCCCAAGGGAAGGTAAGTACTTGGATACTCAGAAGCATGGGGACCAGCAGCTGCTTTGTAACAGGAGGCCTTTACATACATGTGGAGAGCACAGATCCGAACGGGCTCTCCTTCTTCCTCCACAGGTGGGCGCCATTCCAGCCAATGCACTGGATGATGGGCAGTGGTCCCAGGGCCTCATTTCTGCTGTGAGTGCACAACACCCCCTCAGTCTCTCTGAACTGGAGCGACCGAAGAAGACTAGTGAGGGGATGGACCAGGGCAAAAGGCATTTTTTAATTTTATTTCCTCACTTCAGGCCCGGATGGTGGCTGCAGCCACCAACAATCTGTGTGAGGCAGCCAATGCAGCTGTGCAAGGCCATGCCAGCCAGGAGAAGCTCATCTCATCAGCCAAGCAGGTAGCTGCCTCCACAGCCCAGCTCCTTGTGGCCTGCAAGGTCAAGGCTGACCAGGACTCTGAGGCAATGAAACGGCTTCAGGTGAGGAACCCTAACCCATCCCACTGTACCGTGGGCTATGCTGCATTAAATTGTCACCCCGAAAACATGCTTTTCTGTGGGGGAACTCTCTCAACTGGGACACTGTCTGAATTCTCTCATGCCGCCTTCTCTCTGCCCAGGTTGCTGGCAATGCAGTAAAGCGAGCCTCGGACAACCTGGTGAAGGCGGCACAGAAGGCAGCAGCCTTTGAAGACGAGGAGAACGAGACAGTAGTGGTGAAGGAGAAGATGGTCGGCGGCATTGCCCAGGTGAACTTTGTGTCAGACTCTCTGAGGGACAGCAGTCACAGGGCAGTCACGTTGCCTGTGCTGGTCCCACCCACCCTGTACCCTAATGCACACACTTGCTGAACTGAGCCCCTGATCCCCTTCCCTCAGATCATTGCTGCACAGGAAGAGATGCTCCGTAAGGAACGAGAGCTGGAAGAGGCGCGGAAGAAGCTAGCCCAGATCCGACAGCAACAGTACAAGTTCCTGCCTTCAGAGCTTCGAGACGAGCACTAGGGCATCCGCTTCTATTTAATGCAGACCCAGCCCAGAGACTGTGCCTGCCACTACCAAAGCCTCCTGGGCTGTCGGGCCCAACCTGCCCAACCCCAGCACTCTCCAAAGTGCCTGCCAAACCCTGGGCCTGGCTCCACCCAGGCCCGCTGCACATCCCCTGTCCCTTCCCAGTTCCAAGTGCCTTCATGCCCTACGGCCCCTAAGTGCCTGCCCCTCCCCAGAGTATTAACGCTCCAAGAGTATTATTAACGCTGCTGTACCTCAATCTGAACCTGCCAGGGCCCCAGCCCATTCCACCCTGCCAGCAGCTTCTGGCAAATCCCCACAGCCTCAGCTCTACTCATCCTTTTTTGATACTCTTCCTCCTTGCACCCCCAGCTCCCCGTGGTTGGGCTGTGGGGTTGTAAGCCCCAAACAAGTCACGCTCCAATAAAGGTGGTTCTGCCTGCACCTCTGCCTGGCTTGGTGAGGAGATGGGAGTCTCCCGCAAGGCAGTGGGGGAGAGAATGGGATGGCATTCTGTCGCCAGCTTGCCGTCACTGAGGAATGGAGCAGGGCAGATCACAGCAATCCACCCTGCGAGGCCCCTTCCTCCAGACCCCTAAGGGCATCCTCGTCCAAAAGCTGTCCCTGGGAAGTCATATTTTTGTTGTCCCCGATTTCACTGGCCAGCTCCCGTGCCACACCAAGTGTCATTCTTGTTGCAGGGACAGCCACTACCACTGTGCTTTGTGGCTACAAGGGACACTTTGTTCTTCCCAACTGCTCAGTGTATGTGAGCAAATTCATTTCCTGACCAAATTCGAATTTTCAAAAGCAGCTTTGCTAAAAATAATAAGCCGATAAAATACAAGTGTCTGGGCCTAAGAAGAATTGGTTGAGGCATTTAACAAGCAAAAAACCCAAGTGAGGCTGCCTCAGGTCGATTCTACTGTTAACTGGGTTGGGGCACTTGTCCTTCCAAGGCCTTGTCCTGCTGCCTAGAACAGCACTAGAAGAAAAGGAACTGAAAAAGCTTGACCCAGATGTGAGACTGTAGAGGTAGGGGCAGAGCTCCCCTAGTGGCCAGGCGGGTGCTGGTAGCCCTGTTCCAGTGCCTCTGCTAATCTGGAGGTTCAGGGAGGAGGGAGGTGGGTGAGGTGTGCTTCCACTTCCGCATTCGCCCCCTCTGCCCACACTGCATGGACCATGTGGCAGACCCCTTAGGTCTGCCACTGTTTTCATGCATGATTATTTAACCAGCCCTGCTGCCCAGCTTGTTATTTCCTTGCTTCTCCTAGTGGAACACAAACACCACCCATCTGCCCCTACTCCGGGTTCCTTTCACCTCCCTGAAGCCGTGACATCTACTCCCACCCTGTGAGAGTCAGTGTAAAGTACACGGAATTAGTTTGTCCTCCCCAGGGCAGCCCATGAAGGAAGGTGCCAACTTCCTGCCATTACTCCTGGCACTTGTGATTAATTCATTCAATATTTACTAAGCCATGCCTGTGCTAAGCACTGGAAAATAGAGATGTATTATCACCTCCCTGACGCAGAAGACTGGCAACTCCCATACACACTACTGTGGCTCTAATCAGATTTAATGTCCAGCATCGTGAGCTGAGGATCTTAGGGATCAAATCCCTTCTCCAGCCTCTCCAACAAGTGGTAGTCTAGACTGTTGAACTCCAGCTATGAGCTCTGGGCAGCTGTTCACTCCTGCCACCACTTCCTTGCATGTCTCCACATCCCCAAACACATACCTGTCACTAGTGGTGCCTCAGGAAGCCTTCTGGGGACAGATTTGAATACCCACTAGACCAGCAGTTCTTAAAACATGCTCCTCGGGCACAGGGGTTCCCGAGACCCTTTCAGGGGTCCATAAGGTCAAGATTATTTTCATAGTAATACTAGGACATTGCTTTCCTTTTCCAGTGTCAGTGTTTGTACTGATGATGCAAAAATGTTGGTGGGTAAATGGCCTTAGCACAAATCGAGGCAGTGCACTAACAGTCACTCTATTCTTACCACCATGCACTAGCAATTTAAAGATAAATGCTAGCTTCACTGAAGACTGTCCTTGATGAAGCAGTAAAAACCTTATTAAATCTATTCCTTGAATAACAAGTCTTTTCAATATTCTGTGGAATGTACTGGGAAGTAAGCATTGAACCCGTCTGCTGTACACAAGATCATGACAGTATCTTGAGCAAACACAGTTTTTTGCACTGTGAGCTGCCTTTTTTTTCCCCCCCACAGACTTCCACACTGACTTGAAAGAATGATTGGCAGAGAGACCATGATTATCAGCCTTGGGGAGCAGGCAGAACTTTTCTGAAAAAGGAACAGAATGAGTCTGTCAATTCAGAGAAAAACCGGGCAGTATTTATCACCGATGATACAATGAAACTTTCAAGTGAAAATTAGAATTTTGAAAACAAATTTGCCACCATGAGCTTCATGACTTAAACTTCCCAAAACTGAAAACAGACTTACCTGTTAAAGCCAGTCTTGATATTTGGGAATGTGATTTTTAAAAATAACGTATACTGAAGTGTGTCAACATGTGGAACATCTGCATAGCTCGGTGAATCAGTATTTTCCAAATGACCGATGCCCAATGTTACAAATGATCCCTGAGTAAAAGAGCCAACCAAAATGCGATAACAAACCAATGGAATTTAATGTCAAATAACACAAAAGTGTATTGATAATGGTTTCAGGTTCCACATTGCAACTAACCCTTAAGATAAGAAACTATCAGAAACTATCTTTTCCCACATTTCCGAGTGAGACTAGATTTTCCTCATATATAGTACTTCAAAATATAGCAAAAGAAAGCCAAGTAGGTTCTGATAATCAAGCTGTCCTCTATTAAGCCAGATATGAGGGAGATTTGCAAAAATGTAAAATAACTTATGCTCACTCACTTGGGGAGGTGAACATATTGTTTTTCCTGAAAAACTTAATATGATTGTGTCTGGGCTTATTTCTATGAATATTTTTATATTTCTCAGTTCCATTTAAATATGTTAAGTACTGGAAGATATAACCCACTTGGAATGCCACTCTTAATTTCTAAGAGCATAAGGGGTTTTCAGACCACAAAGTTTTAGCACTGCCACATGAGACCATGAGTTCCTCTGGACCTGCATAGTGTTGGTGTCTTTGTACGCCTCGAAACTGATGCCAAAAAACTCACCCGGGAAATGCATAGCAAGTGCCGCTTCTATGCCTGATGCCACTCTGGGCATTGGGGATTCATATTTGAGAAAGACCGTCCCTGTTCTGGAGGAGACAGGTAGAAAAACAGTTACAAGGGCTCTGACGAGAATGACGGGATCCTGCACCGAGAGCACACACGTATCAGATGGAGAGGGTGGGAGAGGAGGCGGCCAGGGAATACTCCCCAGAACAGGCACTTGGTCTAAATCTTCAAGGCCATCAGATTTCAGCCACGGGAAGAGCATGTTAGGGAACAGGGACAATGCACAAAAGGGGGAGGGAGCTTTAAGAAAAGTATGGCTAGCCCCGGCGTGGTAGCTCAGTTGGCTAGAGCATCACCGATGTCTGGTCACGGCACACACGAGAAGCAACCCATGCAGGCATGCATGAATAAGTGGAACAAGTCTCTCTTCCTCTAAAATCAATAGGTAAAAAATTTAAAAACCTTTTTTAAAAGCATGGCTCTTTTCCGTGCCTGCTTGAAACGGTACGAACACGGCATGAAGTACAAGCCTATGTATCTGGGCGAGGCTGGAAATGAAAGGCGAGGCTAGGCTGAAATTGTGGCTGTAAAATGAATGCATTTAAAAACAAAAGATAAAAAATATTTTTTAAAGAGATGAGGCTAGAGAGGTAGGCAGGGGCTGAAACAAAGGGCCTTCAATACCATATTAAGAAATGTTGACTTTTACCCTCGAGGGAGGGAGTAGGGAGAGGGTTGGGAGGGTTTTAGGATCCCATTCGCACCAACTTTTAAAAAGAACTTTGGGCCCTGGTGGCTCCGTCACACTTAGGTTTCGGGTTCAATTCCCTGCTTTGGGACACCTATGGAAGGCATCAGATTGATATTCCTCTCTCTCATCCATGGACATATCCTCAAGATAACAAAATAAAACTGTTGGTTAAGGGACTCCTTCATTAAAAAACAAAAACAAAACAAACAAAAAAAACTTTGTAGCAATGCAGAGGACTATTTGAATGAATGAATGAATTGAAGAACTAGGAGTAAGACCACAACAGACCCAGCCAGAAGGTAATAAAACGAACTGCCTCAGGCAACCCTAGAGACTCCGGAGAGGAACTACATTTGTAGGAAGTAAGATTCTACGACCACGGAATTAAGTGGATGTGGAAAGTGAGGAACTGGGAGCGCTTGACCATGTCCAGGGGTCAAGCACTGGCTACAGGTGGATGGAGGTGTCTCATGAGTTTTGGGAAAGCGGGGAGGTGGACTGCAGTTAACAGTATGAAATCAGGTACATGTCCCATGTGTAGCAGCTGGCAGCTAAGCAGGTCTAAATACATTACGCGTCCCTCCCCACCCCCGGGCAGGGCCGGAGCCCACGGCTTCCACGGTCACCACCCCCGACCAACGAAAGCCAGGCCTCCCACCCTCTGCTCTGCCTGGTCTCCCTTACCTCCTCCCAGGCCGCTCCCCACTTCCTCTCCCCCGCCCCACCCGCCCCACCTCGAGGAGGAACAAGAGCAGCCCCGCGCCCACGCTTCAGACTTCGCGACCCTAGGACCCGGTTCCGGGGACTGTTTCTCGCGCTCTGGTTTGGAGGGGGCACCTCTCCCTCTGCTCCCGACGCGCAGCGGCTCAGTAATTCTTCCCCTGGTCCCCAGCCTTCCCTGGCCCGGCCCAGCCCAGCTCCGCCTCCCCGCGGAGAAACATCCCAAAAAAGGGCAGAAAAGACATTTCAGCTTAAAGCTGGTCCACAAGGGAAGAGAGGAGAGTCCGCAGAGGGAAAGGGAGAAGGGAGGGCGCGCGGGCAACAGGGGAGAGGGGAAAGCGGGGGCGACTGGAGGGGCGGCCGAACTCCGAGAGCTTGGCGCGGGCGGGAAGGGGCGGACAGGGACGCGCCGGGTGGGGTTGAGGGCGACCTGCGCGCGTGTACCGCCCAGCCGTAGCCGCGTGGAAAATATGCGGGGCACGTGGGGGCGGGGCAGGAGGAGCGCAGAGTTGGGTTCCCAGCCGCCGGGCGACTGCAGAGGAGGGGCCCTGGCTCCAGGGGCTGCGGCTGGAAGGGGAAGCGAGAGGAGGAGAGGTCAAGCCCAGCCTCCGGGGCACAACCCGGACCGTGCTCTGCACTGCGACCGGGGCTGCCTCTGGGCTCCCCTCCTGCCTCAGTTTCCCCAAGTCCCTGGTGAAGCTTTCCGTTATCACTACCACATCAGTAACGCAAATCCAGAGTCTGGGACTCAGGGTAAACTGAGGCACTGGAACCGCGGAGGATCCCCTCCTCCCAAGAGACATTTAATCCGGGGGGATTTACAGGAAACTTCTAAATTAAGGGCAGCGGCTGCTGCAGCTAAGGGGGGTGAGGGAGCACGCAGGTCCCTGCGCCCGGGCAGCTGCCGTGAGCTCACGCCCCGAAATAGCCCTAGGGGCCCCAGCCGCAGCTGCCACTGGACCAAGCTGTCACTCAGAGGCAACACGGAGCCCCCCAGCCCGAGGGTCCCCTCCCCTCGGCTGTGTTAGGATTTTTTAGCAGACAGTCTGGGCTACTTTCCCTTCCGACGGCTCGGGGGAGGGGAGGTAAAGGAGGGGCGGGGCCTCGAGGAGGCGGTCCCGAGGGGGTGGGCGCAGGGGGCGACCGCGCCCCCCGACCAGACAGTGCTTCTGCCCCTACAAGGTTTTGGCCGCCGTGGGGGAGGGTCCCGGCCCCCGGCTCCGCCCGGTCCCTCCCCGCCTTTTAGACGCTCGCGCGGCTGGAACATCCCAGTCCCGCTTGGTCTTCCACACTCGCCACCCTTGCGCCCAGTCCGCACAGCCAAGCCCATTTCTCTCCGTCCGCACCGCCGCCAGCCGGCCCGTCCCCCACCGCAGTCATGGACGCCATCAAGAAGAAGATGCAGATGCTAAAGCTGGACAAGGAGAATGCCATCGACCGCGCTGAGCAGGCCGAGGCCGACAAGAAGCAAGCTGAGGACCGCTGCAAGCAGGTGGGGGACCAGGGCCTAGTGCAGCCCTTGCCCCACCCCACGCCCAAGGAGTGGGGGAGGCCCTGCTCTGTGTCCTCCATTCTAGGGCCTGCGCTCCAAGGCTCTCTCCCGTCCAGGGTGGGGATTGGACCTTCACAGTACCCCCAGGGACCTAGCCAGAACCACAGTTCCTAGCACCCCCATAGGCTGGGGAGCCACAGTCCTCCAATTTCCACTCCTGCCCTTGCAGAGCATTGATGGACCTTGCATCTTGGGGTGGAAACTCTCTACTCTCACCAGATCCCTCCAACACCCCTGACTGCACTGTGCCTCCTCTGCCATCCCACTTCCACCCTGACATCCTCCAAATATCTTAGCACCCCTTCACACACACCCTTGCCTCCTCCCCGAGCGAGCCTGGGCCTGGCTAACGGAGGCTTCTCTCTCTCAGCTGGAGGAGGAGCAGCAGGGCCTCCAGAAGAAGCTGAAAGGGACAGAAGATGAGGTGGAAAAATATTCAGAAGCAGTGAAGGACGCCCAGGAGAAACTGGAGCTGGCCGAGAAGAAGGCCACGGACGTGAGTGTGCATCTGGGGGATGGTGGGAGAGTTAGCACACTGGGAGGGGTCCTGGACATGGGGACGAAGGGAGAAGGGGAGCTAGATATCCCAACACCAAGATAGAAGTGTTTCCCCCCGGGAGCCCAGGGCCAGCGCAAGCTTGCACAAATAATCCGAGTTAGTGGGTAAATCAAAACCACCTACCACTTTCCCCAGAGGACACGGATTTGTAATTCCATTTGGCTCCAGCTCTTTGAATCTACAGTGATCCAACAGTGAGTCATTATGGGGGTGGGTAGTGGGATTTACCATCCACCTCAATTAATCCTCCAGCTGAAAATGGAGAGGAGACTAGAGCTACATTTGCAGGGTGTGGGGTGTGGGTGTAGGTGTTGTTAGGCAAGAGGAGAGAGGAATCTGAACACGGGCCCTGACTTGAGTTACACTCCTGGGGGGGCATTAGAAATTCCCTGGCTTTGACCTCTGGCTCCAGTGGCCCTGCTGTGCACTGGGGCCCCAGCTCAGGTTCTAACAGCCCCTCATTTACCCTCATTAAGCTGTCAGCCTTGAGGCTATGCCAGGCCACAGGGCAAAGGGACAGGGCCACAAATGCCAGGGTAGCCACTTTGGCAGATTCTGCTTACTCAGATTTCTCTGCCTAGCCCACACCCCCTAACCAGACTTCTCTACCTCCTGTCATTCCCAGCCCCTACCTTGAGGTACGGGAATGGTCATATGACTTTGGACATTGTTACTCGTACCATTCTCTGCCTCAGTTTCTCCATTGGCCTTGAACCCAGGATTGTTTTAAGTTTAAGATGAGCCTAGTGTTGTGTTAAGGGGATGGGGGGGTTAGCATGAGCGTGGTCTGACCGTGAAATCAGAAACGGCATTACTGTTTGTGTTCCATGTTCCCTAGTTCCCTCCCCGAATTCCCACCCTGGGATGATTTCTCTGACCTCCAACTTTTGGTTTTGGTTCTCTACCAGCCCTGGCACTTGGGAGGGAACTGACCTGCAGCTGCTAGCAAAGACAACCCTGGGCATCTGACATTCTATAAATAACCAAGGCCCAGTACAGCTGGAGGCAAGACTGGAAACCCAAGGAGTTAGTGGGTGGGGGCTGAAGGGAAGGAGGGTGGACAGGGACAGAGCTGGGGAAGCAGGACAGCAGTGCCAGAAGTAGAAAGGGAACTGCCCAAACTTATTTTGTGACCTTTGAATGCAGCATTTACACAGTTCCTTCCTCCATTTCTCCCTTCTCTCCTGCTTCCCATTTGTCCCGTGGGGACAGTATTGCCTGTCTCGGGTTAGAGAGCTATATCCATAACTGGGAAGAGCTTGAAAAGCAGAAAGTGGTAAATGTCAGTCCTGTCATGAGGACCCCAGAACTTCCTAGAGTTATACTGAGTCTCATGTCTCTCTAGAGTAGATACCTCCAGTGTCCCCATGTCATTGTTCCCAACCCCCAGTGCTGTTCCCAGAGTCCTTCCACACTGAGTCATCTGGCCCTGTGCCCACGATGGGCTCTTGTCACCGAAGGTGGCCTTCAGCACCTGGAGGACAAGCTACTACTTTCTATATATGGTACTGTGTTTCCTCCGCCCTATAGTACCACCCAGGATGTGCTTTCTACCCTTTCTGCCCTCGGTGCTGCCACCCATCTCTTTCCTCTTGCGTACTCCTCCCCCTACACCATCTGCTTTCTAGTCTTAAATCTCAGGGCCTGTCTTTGTCTCTGACAAAGGGATAACCTAACGTTATGGGTGGGGACTCTGCAGGCAATGTGCTCGGTGCTTTTTGCATATTATTTTATTTCCCAAAATCATCAGAATCATGTGAGAGCTTAAAATTTTTTTTCTAAGTTTCTGCCCTGGAGATCTCAGTTCAGTGGATCTAGCAAGGAGCTAGAGCCCTGGCTGGGTGGCTCCGTTGGGTGGAGCGTGGTCCTGTGCACCAAAAGGTTGCAGATTTGATCCCTGGTCGGGGTGCATATGGTAAGCAACCGATTGATGTTTCTCTGTCTCTCTTTCTCTCTCCCTTCCTCTCTCTAAAATCAATGAACATATCCTTGGGTGAAGAGTTTAAAAAAAGGGAGCTAGGGAAACTGTTATATAACCCTCCTAGCTAGTGATTAATCAAGTATTAGAAGTACTGCACTGTCTCAGAACAGACTATGGAGAAGGCACTGCTATTGTTGACTCAGATTTAAAAAGGAGGAAACTGAGGCTTAGAGAGACTAAAGAAGTTGCCCAAGGTCACACAAGTGTTGAGTGGCTGACGGTGTCTCAAAGACAGCAGTCTGACTCAGAGCCCAAACTGTCCTGCTTCTCTCCTTTTCCTTTGTTGGGGCCGGCCCTTCTTGGTCTGCCCTTTTTCTCGAGGTATCATCAGTTTTTATGGCACTTTTCCAAAAGCTCCATGATTTTTCTTCTCTATTTTAGGACCAGTGTCTGAGTATCCGTCACTCACACTGCTCTTGCACCGCCCCCAGTTGCCTCTCCTCCTTGGCAGGGAACCCCTTGCTATAGCATGGATGTCCCATGCAGGTCTGGCTTGCCTCCAGAACCCCTAGCTGGGAGTCTGCCTGGCAACTGGTGACATCACTTAAGCTTAATTATACAATTGGCTATTTTTAGCAGCATTGCGGCTCTGGTTGGCCTGGTTTTTTCCCCAACCCCTTACCTGGGCCCAGCTCTGCTATGGAGTCAGAGCTGCCTCTGACTTGGTCTGAGCACTTCAAGTATTCGCTGACTGGACAGAGGGACTTGCATGTAGATACCTGTTGGAAGCCTAACTATGCCCAGTGCCTGAATTGGCCCTGTAGCAGGGAAGTGGAGCTTGTCGAGGAATTAATGCTATTTGGGGCTGGAGCATAGTCTGGGCACAAGATAGGTGATTGATTAGGGGGTAAAAAGTAGGTTTAAATCTGGAAGACAGGAAGCCTAGGGTCTTTCTAATAAGAATCTTACCATCCTCTGGAGCCTCGCTGATCCTCATCCAAAGTAGATGAAGCCTTTCTGATCTCTGACCTTTGACCCGCAGGCCGAGGCAGATGTGGCCTCCCTGAACCGCCGCATTCAGCTGGTAGAGGAAGAGCTGGACCGGGCGCAGGAGCGCCTAGCTACAGCCCTGCAAAAGCTGGAGGAGGCTGAGAAGGCAGCTGATGAGAGTGAGAGGTGGGCAGGGGGCCTGCAGGGGTGGAGCCGGGGAGGCAGGGGAGGCTGTCTCTGCCAGCCCTGACCCCACCCCCACTCCTCTTCCTGCCTCTCAGAGGAATGAAGGTCATTGAAAACCGAGCCATGAAGGATGAGGAAAAGATGGAGCTGCAGGAAATGCAGCTGAAGGAAGCCAAGCACATCGCTGAGGATTCAGATCGCAAATATGAGGAGGTGACAGCCCTGCTCCACTTCCTTCTCACTCCCCAACCCCAAGCACCCCATCTTTCACCGTGGGTCTGTTCCTTCTCTGTCCCCCCTCACTCCAGGTGGCCAGGAAGCTGGTGATCCTGGAAGGAGAGCTGGAGCGCTCAGAAGAGAGGGCTGAGGTGGCTGAGAGGTAAGGATACCCCGGGAGGGGACAAGTGAAACTTAGCTGGAGCCGTGGCTATGGGGCACTCTGCACAGTGGGGAGGCAGTCTCTCAGACTTGGGGCCATAGGGACAGGTCCTGTCCTCTGACCCCTACCCGCCACCCCCAGCCGAGCCAGGCAGCTGGAGGAGGAACTTCGAACCATGGACCAGGCCCTCAAGTCCCTGATGGCCTCAGAGGAGGAGGTAGTGACCTCTCTGGACCTTTCCGGGCAATGGTGCCTTCTCCCATCTCACCTTCCCCTCCTTCTCAGGCTGCTCTCTCTCATCTGTGGGGGTTGAGAAGGGCCTGGGGCTTCCACACTCTGCCTGCTGTCACTCTCACGACTTTGCTCTTCTCTTCTCTCCTCCACCCCTCCCCCACTGTGCCATCATCTCCACTGTCTCCCCACACTGTGCCTTCACCCCACCCTGCCACACACCCCCTGCAGTAAATGTGGGGACCTAGAGGAGGAGCTGAAAATTGTTACCAACAACTTGAAATCCCTGGAAGCCCAAGCGGACAAGGTAGAGGGGGGCAGAAGGGCAGTGAGGATGGGTCGTGCAGGGGAGGGAGGCGACAGGCCCAGGCAGGGCGGGGCTGGGTGCTCCATGGAGACAAGATCATGAGTGGCCTGTGGGACTCAGGAGACATGAAGGATTTGTGGAGGCAATCTCCTAATGACTTGTATGTGTCCCTAAAAGTATTCCACCAAAGAAGATAAATATGAAGAGGAGATCAAACTGCTGGAGGAGAAGCTAAAGGAGGTGAGGGTCCTTCCAGTCCCCACCTTCCCCACAAGGCCCCGGTCCTGACCAGAGACCGCCTGTGGCGGGGAATTGGAGACGGGGGTAGAAGAGAGGGTTGACTTCAGTGAAAGTGTATCTGAGGGCCTCACTTCCTGTCATTTCTACACCTTGCTTTTACTCCCAGGCTGAGACCCGTGCAGAGTTTGCCGAAAGGTCTGTGGCAAAGTTGGAGAAAACCATTGATGACCTGGAAGGTAAAAGGGATCTCCCCGGTACCCCCAAACTGCACCCCCCCATGGACCAGGGTCCTTTTCTTCACATCCAATTATATATGCTGCCGAGAAATTGGGTTTGGACCCCCTAGGACTCCAAAACCTGGTGGTCAATGCCTACCATTTCAGCGCTTGTAACCGGCTACAACTCCAGTGCTTCTCAAACTTGAGTGTGCTTGAGAATCCCCAAGAGGTTTAAAAAATGCAGATTCCTGGGCCCTGCTCCAAAATGATTTCTGACTTTGGGCCGGAGAATTTGCATATCTCATAAGCTCTCTGGTAAAGCCGACCGCCACAGCACACTTCAGGGAGCAGTGACTTAGTCCTGTCTCCAAGTACGACACAGCAGAGCTACATCATGGAGACTTCTTCATTACACAGAGAGCTATTTGGTTTAATGCCTAGGTTTGCAAGACAACATTAATGAAAAGTACTGTTTTAAGCTAGATTTGGTGAAAACAGTCATCCAGGTATCTGCTAGTCTATGCCTGTTTCTCAACCATCATCAACATTGTCCCTAAAACTCTTTCCTTTCCACTGTGTAATAACCCTTCACTTCCATAGTTCCAATTTCTCTTGCTTCCAGCCTTCTCAGGCAAGCCTCAATTTTATCTCCAACTTTATAGGATTTTAGACCTTTCTGGCTTGGGCACCTTTCCCCTGAAGCAAGCACTCCTGCTTATCCAAAGCACTGTGCCCCCAAGGTCCCTAGAGGAGGCAGGATCTTAGGGTACAGAGAGGGAAGAAGGGAGCCTGACAGTGATCTAGCCTGCTCTCTCGCTCATCTTTGTCCGCCTCTCTCTGATTCTTGTTCTCTTTCCATTATCTGCCTCCACCCTTTCCTCTTTCCTCCTGTTCCCTCTCCCCACACTCCCACCCATCCCTGGACCCCCTCCAGATGAAGTCTATGCGCAGAAGATGAAGTACAAGGCCATCAGCGAGGAACTGGACAACGCACTCAATGACATCACCTCTCTCTAAGCTGCTCACCAATGTGGCCCCCTCGGCCCTCTGTCCTCTCCTTTCCGTTCTGTCTCTGAGGAGGGGTCAGGCAGGAGGAGCAAAAACTGCCAGCATTATACAGCCAGGCTGGGCGTAGCCTAGGAGAGCGCCGATCACACGTGCCGCCCGCCCTGGCACGTGCTTCTTCCTTTCATCGATCCACTCCCTGCCCCACTCCGCCCACCAGCCTCTACCTCTCTCTGCTGCTTAATAAACTCAACTTGGTCTCCACGCTGTTTCCTGCCCTCCAGAGAGCACTTCCTTCACCCCCACAGTAGCACCTTGGCTCTTACAGACACCCCCAATCTTGTGACACCCACAGAACTCTGTGGCCCACACTAAAATCCCCTCTGCATGGCACTCCCAGTCTGTCACTCTGTCACTGCTGCATGTGGACATGATATGGCCCTTTCAGTCACCATGGCCCTCTGGTGCCTCTGCAGACCTAGGCCTGGCACTGACCTTGGAGCACTGAACTGGGGTTCTAGGATCTCAAGGAATGAGCAGAAGGGAAATGGGGTGGTGAGGTGAAGGGGAGGGGTAAGAAGGTTGTGAAAGGTCGGAGAGGAAGTCTGGAAAGACACTGGATGCCGGCATCGTGGGGTTTTGGCTGCAGGTCTGTTTCCTGCCTCAGGTCTGTCTGTCTGCCCTTCCCTTTCCTGGCTCAGTCTTTGTCCTTCCCTGTTTCTAACTCTCTTAAAACGTCTAAAGAAGGAGGGTAAATTAGTTTACAAGTCAGGCTTTCCCATCCCACCCCCGTGACCTCAAAGCCTGGAGTGAGGTATCCATGCCTGTGTTGCTCAGTCCATCCATTTGCCCCTACTGTGGGGACCTCAGATCCATGAATGCTTGTCTTTGAGTGCCTCCAGCACACTCCGTGGTTATCCGTTGCATCCCCTGTCCATGCCTCCCCTCCCCCTCCTCACGTGCTGCTTCCTCTCACAGAGACCTTGGCCAGTGCCAAGGAGGAGAACGTGGAGATTCACCAGACCCTCGACCAGACCCTGCTGGAACTCAACAACCTGTGAGGGTTGGCCCTGCCTCCAGCAAGGCTGCTATAGACGCTGCCCAATAAAACTGATGTTACTGGCATCACAGGGTCCTTTAAGCCTTTCTTTGGTGTTGGCAATGGTGGTGGCAGTTTCCAAAGCGGAAAAGGCTGAAAGGATGCCTTAGGGGAGCAATGGAGTTGGAAGGACCCCCCCAGTGAGCAGGGCCTGGTTCCACGCTCTGTGACAAGACTTCCTTCTTGATGGTAGCTGAGGGGTGGGGTGCTGTGCTCCTTTAGGAGGGCTTGTGAACAGGCTGTGTGAAGCAGAGGGGCGGGGGGCGCATCTGGCCCCTAGCCCTCCAAAGGGCAGAGTAGCTGCCATCAGCACCACTGCCCCA